>NW_027186296.1:82388230-82413753 GCF_028583685.1 Petaurus breviceps papuanus
AAGGAAGGAAGGAAGGAAGGAAGGAAGGAAGGAAGGAAGGGAAGGAAGGAAGGTAGGGAAAGGAAGAAGGAAGGAAGGTAGGGAAAGGAAGAAGGAAGGAAGGAAGGAAGGAAGGAAGGAAGGAAGGAAGGAAGGAAGGAAGGAAGGAAGGAAGGAAGGAAGGAAGGAAGGAAGGAAGGAAAAGGAGGGAGTTATAAAAAAAATTCCTTATTCTTATCAAGGGACTACTCAAAAATGTTTTAATGAACTGAACTCAATCATTGGTCATCTTCTTTTGATGGAAGCTGGTTTTAGAAATACCACAAAGTTAATTTAAAAAATCAGTCCTCATGAGAATCAGATTGCCTTCCATGCTGTCATTTTCTTGTGTTATATGCCATTTTAAATGAAAATGTGACAACCTCTAGGTCACTTTTCTTGTAACCCTCAAGTATAACTGTTGGTTTGGAGGACTGCCTGAAAGTCAACCCAAACTTTTCTTTCTATTCCACACTTACAAAGTTCCAAACAGACCACATCAGCATCAGAGGCAGGTAATGAGCAGCTGAATCCTGTAGCAGGAGATAGCGAGGACCTCCAACCCTTACCCACTTCTAACAATGCTATGTCAGTAGAAAGAGCTGAGCCAGTGACCATGTGTCTGCCTTGTGTTTGCAGTATCCTTGTTAAGGCTTAGAAAATGAAAGCCGAGAGAATTTTACATGAAAGAGGTTACATTTCTTCGGGGCTGCTTATCAAATTCTAGTAACCCAGGAAGCAGAGTTTGGCATTTTGTTTAAAGAGCTGTCCTCATTATAAAGAGACAGCTTCTCTTATGCAAAAATTTCATTGTGTGGGATAATGCAATACTGTTAATCCCGTGGGGGCATCCAACATCTGAAAATGAGCTATTTCCCATGAGCAAAGTGACAGAGTGCATTTTGCAAATAACACAGGACTGACCAGGTAACAAACATATGTTATCCATCCTATTTCCTACCTGCAAAATAGGAACTTGGAGGTACTCTTCCCAGGTTCATTCACAACACTACAACTATTTTTGGTTCAAGATTCAACTTTTAAAAATTATAATCTCCTTCTACCCCATTCATCAAAAGTCCAAACAGTTTGGGGAGTAGTGCTGGACTTTGGGGGAAAAGTTTGGAGTGCCAACAAGGTTTACCTTTTGTTCTGTGCTGCTCTGATTTCTGTGCAATAGGTCCATGAATGACTATTCTCTTTCAACTCAAAGGACAGAAAAATAAAATTTCGTACATTTAATTTGCAGGGGGAGGGGTGGGCTATATAATTTGAATTTGACTTTTCAAAGTATATTGTGTGGATAGATCATATTTTAAGTTCCTCTCTTACGTCCTTTGCAACATGGATTTCCTTGTGTGGAAAGTGGGAAGATGCATACTAACTCAGGTGGGTGGAATGGGGGTAGAGTGAGAAACATAATTTGACAGATGGAATCTGACTTTGGAGAAGCAGCTGTAACAGACAGAATTTCCCTAGCCTGTTTGAAACAGAAAACATATGCAGTGATCTGGGAACAAGCTGAGAAAGTAGCAGCTCAGCCGATCCACCAAAGCCTAACCTCATGTAATAGAACACTAATGCCCCTTGCCACTACAGGATAAAGCAGATCAGACATTAATGCCACAAGTCTGTGTACAATGTCTCGGAATACATTCTTATGCAAGATTGAAACCTTACAACTCACAGAAAGCAAAATTGATCTGCTTGGCTACAGAGTGCCATTATACATGCTCTCCTGGTGAGAGTTTTAGAGAGAAAATGGAGGCATAATGCAGAGGGGTGAATAGGAGGCATTCAATGAATCTGATACAGCCCCTAAAGAATCCACTCCTGTTGCACTCTTGGCAGCTCATTGGTAGAGTGGGTAGTGCACTGGACCAGGAGTCAAGAAAACCTGAGTAAAAATTCAGTCCCATAAACTTATTAGCTTGTGATTCTAATAATAGGTAAATCACCTGAACTTTATTTGTCTTAATTTCTTTAAAGATAAAATGAAAATAATAGCATCTGTTTCCCAGGCTTGTTATGGAGATTAAATGAGATAATCTTTGTAATACACTTAGCACAGTGACTAGCATACAGTAGGCACTATATAAATGTTAGCTTTCCCCCTCCTCCTTCATGAGCCCCAGGTTCTAGGCACTCGATGGTTCGACATCCACTCAAAAACAAACCAAACCATAGCTTTTAAGCTACTACTGATATATTTCAATTTGTTGCCCAAATGAAACAATAGGTTCAAAGCAAACACCTAAGGTTTTTTTAATGTTTTATTTTATTTGCTTTGTCTATTTGCAGCAATAGAATATTCCCTTATAATGCGAGTATCGTCTCCCCACAAATACACATACTGGGAAGATTGGCAAGTCTAGAAAATGTGCATGGTAACACATGTAGAGTATATGTGAGGCATGTGAGGCCAAGGAACATAGAAGGGAAGGACAATTCACTCCTTTAATTTAACAGGATCATTGCTGTTTCCTGGTGATGTCATAATGCTACTCCCAATAGACTTCCTACCTATTGGTGTCATATAGCATATAAATTCTTTTATGATGATAGTCTCTGTGGAATGATTCTCTGTTATTCTTGTGGCTGCTGCTAAATATTGCTTCACTAGGCACATGGTTGTGGAGATTATACTGACTTCTAACTTTGGCTGGAGTGCTTAGAAGAGAAGCTACCTCTTTTTTTTTGAAGCTACTTCTTCTACATGAGATGAGGAAGGAGCTCTGCTATTCTTTTCTTTTTTCCTTTCTGCTTTTTGGAGGGGGGAAGGTAGGACAATTGATTAAGTGACTTGCCCAAGGTCACATGGCTAGTTTTCTGTTAAGTGTCTGAGGTCACATTTGAACTCAGGTCCTCCTGACTCCAGGGCTGGTGCTCTATTCACTGCACCACCTAGCTGCTCATCTGCTATTCTTTTCTAGCCTAGATCCTTGAACCTTCACTTGTTTTAGTGCTGAAGCCAAGACCTTCACAAACTCTATCATCTGACTAGGAAAAAAAAAGCCTTGCTACCTTTAGTAGTTTAAGAGGAATAAACAATTCTCATTTTTAGCTATATTTGGCTTTTCTCTCCAGAAGCAGTTCTTTGCCTCCCGGGCCCAAAGTCTTTTGGAACATAAAACAATCATTTAGCTAAGTGGAGCCTGCAGGTATTCAATCTAACTTTGAAACTACTTCTTTCTGCTCAGTAGGATGGATGTCACTGTACCAAGTTTTAATATAAATTAGTTAGTGTCAATTCCAAATTTTCTACCAGGAACCCCTAAAATACCATTGTTAGGGATGTTTTGACAAACCACCAAAAAAAAGTCTGGCTCTAAGGCTTTTTGTTTTTCTTAACTTTCTCCCCCCCAAATATTCTTTAACTGCCTATGAAAGGGAAGAGGAAGACAAGAACATAAGATAAGGGAAAAAAAAACTAGGTAGAATCAGAGCTAAGTACAGAATTTCATTTCACTATTTTGTTTCATATTCCTGCCCTTATTATGTATATCTCAGCTGTGAATCATTGAAATTTCACAGATTTTTGGTAATCTTGGACCTTTATACTTGATCCTCTGGGAGTAAGAGTGAGCTATGAGTCAGAGAAGATAACTCCTAGGGTGAAATTTCAGAATGTGTTGCATTTTGCCCCAAGATATTAACACTTCAAGGTGTCTAAATCATTATGATTGCATTTCAACAGACCTTGGAGTTTGTAGAAAGTTTTTTTTTTCTTTTTGGAGGGTGGAAGGCAGGGCAATTGGGGTTAAGTGACTTGCCCAAGGTCACACAGCTAGTAAGTGTCTCAAGTGTCTGAGGCTGGATTTTAGAAGCTTTTTTTAAACAACAACAATAATTTTTTTTTAATGGAATATTCTTGGTGGACTAAAGACTGAGACTGGATCTAAGGTGAAAAACGTATCATATCTAGGAAAAAGATTACTCCAGAATTGTTCCCAGTAGGGAAAACTTGTCCTAAAAGTATGTTATCTCATTGCCTAGGATTTAATCACTTCAGGGAATTCCAGGTATAGTTTCATTATGCAGATACATAACATGTCTATAACTTATTGTCTTAGAAATGGGTACTAAGAGGTTAAGCATTTTGGCCATGGTCAAATCATTAATATGTATTACGTTAAAAAGTTGAATAAAGATCTTCTCTAAAGTCTGCCATCTATCTAGTACATCCCATAGACCCTCAATGAATTAATGTCCTCAATAAATTACTGAAAATCTGCCTATCCTAAAGTCCAAGATTTTACCTTGTATTCTGATCAACATACCTTACCACAATATTGTGGCCACCATTTCCAGAAGCTCTTATATCCTCTAGTCCCTATTCCCTATAACTTGCTTTATAAGAGTGTAATCAAAAAGGGAGAATGAATAGATGAATAATACAATAGGTACAAAGCACCACTGAGTATAATGAAAATGTTCTACCACATATAAAAGCTAAGCAGAAAACTTGCTTCAAAAATCAATGCTAATATAGACAATGCCCTTATTCCTTTACCAAATCAGTGATGTGGTTTTTATCATTCCCTTTAACTTGGGTCTCAAATTCCAGTTACAAATTCCTGCACATTAATTGTCTCTCCAGGGAAAACATGTTGATGTTGTTTTCCTCATTTTCCTCCTTGACTCATCCCAGCTCATGCCACCCCAAGTTTCAACACATTAGCCCTTCTACAATTCTTCTCTAGACTTAAATGACAAGGCATTACTATTTGGGTCCTTGCCACGGCATTTTACATACCATAAATCAATAAGAATTTATTAAGCAGCTATTATTTGCCAAAAAGAGACAAAAGACCATTCCAGCTCTCAAGGAGCTTACAATCTAAGGAGAAAGAAAACATGAAAAAAACATATACAGTCTATAGGAAGGAAAAATAGGAAATAAAAGAAGGAAGGTACTAGAATTACTATAGTCAAAGATTGCAGGGAACCCTAAAATGCAAGGGTACAGGGTTTGGGTCTGCCTTAAAATCATTTGACCACTCAAACCTTCCAGTCAAAGTAGCTGGCTTATTTGTGACAACAAAACAAGTGAGTCAGACTCCTAGTGAGTCTGCCCATTTGAGGAGGATAAAATGGATATTTTTATAGGTTGAAAGGATTATGAGAGAATTGGGATAGGATTAAGAAATGACAAATAACCTGGGGTGGTCAGGAGGTAACAGAGAATGAAAGCTTGGGCTGGGCCAGAGATAACAGAGAATAAAGGCTCAGCAAGGGGCCAAAATGAAAGGACAGTTGAAAGGATTATACTGAGATGGGTCCAATGCCTCAGGCCAATGCCAGGGATCTGGGTTCAGAGCCTGGGTTTCTGAAATTCATGAGAAACTTCAAGTGGGGTGGAGGCAGATCTCACACCCCTTGAGAATGAGGAGAGGTTGTAGAAGATCTCCTAGAGAAGGGAGAGTTTTACTTGGGACTTAAAGGAAGCTATGAAGATCAGTGGTAGGTGTGGAGGAGTAAGAACATTCCAGGAATGGATGACAGCCTGAAAGAATGCTCAGCACTGAAAGATGGAGTATCTTGTTTGTGAAACAGCCAGAAGGCCAATGTCAATGGATTGAAGAGTATGTATTATGTAAGAAGATTGGAAAGGTAGGAGTTGGCCAGGTTCTGAAACACTTCTAATGCCAAACAAAACATTTTGCATTGCTCCTGAAGGCAACAGGAAGCCACTAGAGTTTATGGAGTAGGAGGTGAATGACACAACCTGTGTTTGAGGAAAATGACTCTAATGGTTGAATGGAGAATGTATTGGAGTAGGGAGACACTTGAAGCAGGCAAACGCACCAGCAAGCTATTGCAATAATCAGTGCATAAGTCAGTGAAGACTTATATTAGAGTAGTAGCAGTGTCAGAGGAGAGAAAGAGATATATTTGAGAGATGTTACAAAGGTGAAATTGACAGAGCAGCACCTTGGATATGGAGAGTAAGAGATAATGAGGAATCAAGGGTGACTCCTAAGTTGCAAGCCTGAGAGACTAGGAGGATGGTGTTGTGGTCTACAGTAATAGGGAAGATAATGGGGAAGGGTTTGGGGGGGAGGGGGATTGATAGAAAATTCTCTTTGGGATATATTTGATTTAAGACATCTACTGGACATTTAGTTTGAGGTGTCTGAAAGGCAGTGAGGGATGAGAGATTGGAAATCAGCAGAGATGCAAATATGAAAATCAATAGCCCAGAGATATTAATTCCACAGGAATTGTTGTTGCTGTTTTAACCATAGGGTAGACATGAGCTCATTTGTAGGTAACAGTAACAAATGAGACAGTAGAGTGATAGTGATTGAAAATAAGTGAAATAGGGGCAACTAGGCGGCACAGTGAATAGGGCATCAAAACTGGAGTCAGGAGGACATGAGTTCAAATTCGACCTCAGACACTTAACACTTACTAGCCATGTGACCTTGGGCAAGTCACTTAATCCCAATTGCCCTACCTTCCCCCTCCAAAAAAAAGAGAAAAACAAAAAAGAAAAGAAGTGAAATAGCGAGGATAAAAATAGCGAGGATGTTGAACAACTAAAGGGGTTACCTTTGGTAAGGAGTAAGGGCATTTCCTCACGTGAAAAAGTGAAGAAGGAAAAAGTGGGAGAAAGTACCAGAATTACAAGAGATGAGAAAGAGAAGAGAAAAGTAAGTTAATGACAAAAGGTCTCATTTTTTTTCTATAAAATGTGAGGCAAGGTCCAATTGAGAGAGGCCGGAGAGGGATGCCATGGGATGGAAGAGTAACTATGAAAAGTGGGGCAATAAGTTTGATAAGGGGAGTGTAATAGGATTGCCTAGCAGCAATGAGGACCCAGTTGAGGTTGTATAGCATAAATTTATAGTGGATCCAATAAGAATATTTGATTGATTTCTTCCACCTTCATTCAATAGCACAAATGTAGTCATGGAGACAACAAAATTTGGAGCAATCAAAGGCTAAAGCTTGCCTGAGTATAATTGGCAATATAATAAAGTGACTAGGCATTCGAGAGAGGAGGACATTGTAAAGTTGTATTTGTTCACCAAAGAGGTTAGATGGGGAGGTGAGTGTGGACAGTGCAGGGGAGATAGCCTGGGAGACTGAAAGGTCGAGGAATTGGAAGTCATGGCATGGATAAAGTGTAGGATTATGTAAGGGAAGGCAGAAGGACAGGTGAAATGCCAATAGGTCTTGGCCAAATGGGATTTTACTCATTTAATCCTTGCCTATTGAAAGACCACTTCTCCAACTAAGTAGAGTAATATCACAGAATGTAGATATATAGTCGGATTACTAATTAAAAGAAATTCCCATCATCTTCTCCTCCTTTCTAGTAAAGAAAAAAGGTATCCCATTTCTCAACTGGATTCTAAGAAGGAATCTTACTCCCCAAAAAGCATTAGAATTGATAGCCTGATCAAGGTCCTCATGTATATATCCTTTAAGAATTCTGACAACCAAGATTAGAAGGGAAACAGAAAGCTGGGAAACAATTTTACAATCAGTGTCTCTGATAAAGGCCTGATTTCTAAGGCAACTGAATCAAATTTATAAGAAAACAAGCTATTTCCCAATTGATAAATGGTCAAAGGATATGAACAGGCAGTTTTCAGAGGAAGAAATAAAAATAATCTTATGAAAAAATGTTCCAAATCACTATTGATTGGATAAATGAAAATAAAAACAATCCTGAGGTAGCACATCATACCAATCAGATTGGTTACTGTGACAAAATAGAAAAATGATAAATGTTTTAGAAAATGTAGGAAAATTGGAACACTAATGCTTTGTTGGTGGAGTTGTGAACTAATCCAACCATTCTGGAGAACAATTTGGAACTATGCCCAAAGGCTATTAAGCTGTGCATATACTTTGACCCAGAAATACCACTTTTAGGGCTATATCCCAAAGAGATCATAAAAACAGGAAAAGGATCCACATGTACAAAAAAATATTTATAGCAGTTTTTTTTGTGTGTGTATGGTGGCAAACAATTGGAAATTGAGGGGATGCCAAAAGACTCAGGATGGAAAAAGTTATCCACATCAAGAGAAAGAATTTTGTAGCCTGAATGCAGATGGAAGTATACCATTTGCTATTTTTTTATTTTGTTATTTCGTTTTGTTTCTTCTTTCTCATAGTTCCTCCTATTACTTCTAATTCTTATTTATATCATGACCAATGTGAGAACATGTTTAATATGAATGTATAAGTAGAGTCTATATCAGATTGCACACCATCTTGAGAAGTGGGGAGGACAGGGTGGGAGAGAAAATTCAAAACTCAAAATCTTTTGGAAGTGAATATTAAAAAAAGAAAAATAGATAAATTATATATTAAAAAAAAAAGAACTCTGGCAGAACTTAGTACCTGTCGAGTACAGAAGTACACATTTCAAATATCTCACAAAAGAAGATAAAGGATGGTGCATAAAGAAAGCTATTTTGTACCAATCTTAAGATAGCTCAGATATCAAAAGAAAGCAAAAGAGAAAACATAGCATATACCAATCAGACAAATGAGTCCCCAGTCCCCACAGTTGATAGTGCCTTCCTCAATAAAGCTGTCTTCCATCTACTCTGCATTTATCTTGTATGTACAAATTTTTATATGTTATATCCTCCATTAAAATGTAAGCTCTTTAAGGGAACTGTTTTGGATTTTTTTTTCATTTTGTTTCCAGTGCACATACTAAACAATAAATGCTTGTTGATTTTTTTTTCAGATCCATGCCAAGGAAAAGGAAAAGAAGTGTTATATCTATAAACATATGTAAGCTGTATTAAATAATTTATTTATTAGTTGTGCATCTATGAAAATATACAAAAAACTGAGAAAATACTCAAATTATAATGTGTAGCCAGTACTGTGAAGTAGCATCTATGACAGGATATAGTGCTGAAAAGGACCCTGTTTTTCAGTCATGACCAACTCTTCATGAGCCCATTTGAGGTTTTCTTGGCAAAGATGCTGGAATTACTTGCTATTTGCTTCTCCAGTTCATGTAACAGAGAAGAAAACTGAAGCAAATAGGTAAGTGACTGGCCCAGGATCACAAAACTTGTAGGTGTCTGAATTCGGATTTGAATTCAGGTCTTCCTCACCCCAGTCCTGGTGCTCTATCTAATGAAACATCAAGATGCCCCCTTCAAAATCTGGTACTCATCCCTCATTTTAGAATGGGGAAACAAATGCCTAGAGAAGTTAGTTTATTTGCAAAATTCACAAAAATAATAAATAAGAGAGCTGGAATTCCAATCCATATTCACCGATTTCAAAATGAATTCCTTATCAAATAGCCCCTTCTTATAGGATAGGACATCTAGACTTATTGGCTGACCAAATACTGGAATTCAGAAGTACTCCTTGAAGCAAGAATAAGGTTCTTTTAAGAAAATAAAGAAAGCTGGGGCATACAGTGGAGAAAATATTAGGGTTGCAGTTACTAAGACATTTGTTCAAATTCCAGATAATTACTGGCTGTGGGACCTTGGGCAAGTCATTTAAAATCTCTGCTTCTCAGCTTAATCATCTGTAAAATGAGGGGTTTGGACTCAGCCTCAGAGTCCAACATCTCTAGTTCCCTACCAACTCTCAATCTATGAGTGAGTGATTCTATGAAATAAAAAGGAAGTACTACTTGATTCAGTGGGCAGTAAATTTATGAAATGTGTTACCTCAAGAGATGATACAGGATAATAAAACAATTTCAATAAGGATGAAATTAATTCATGAATGATTGATTCAATGAAGAAAGGTTTGGCATGTTTGGGGAAAACATCATCTCTACAATGCCATTTTGCAATGTGTCCCTCAGCATCCCTATCAGAGAAAGAAGTCTCAGCTGTCTGGGCTGTGGGTCTGCCAAATCTGGCATCATTTCTGCAGTTATTTCTTGTGAATTTTTACAAGTTGAGTCTGAATGTAACAGCTTCCTGCAATTGGCAGTGACCAAGGTTGGAATTTTTTTCATATAAAAATTGTAATCAAAGTTCTTAAGTTTAAAAAAATGGGCTATACTGTGAATTTCTGAACAAGCTTCTCATCATTTAATGTTTTGTGTGTGGGAGGTGAAAGCCCTGATGGGTCCAAAAGAAGAGTTTTGAGAATGATGCTAACCCCTTTCTGTAAGATGAGCCCAGGGAACAAAGAAGAGAACACAGACTATCTAAAGAGGTCTGACAATACCCTGCCATAACTACAGCAAGAATCTGCTCACAAGTTTGTAGCTAGAATATTTTTGGCATGTTCTCTTCTGCAGGATGGGTTTGCTGCTGCAATATTAAAAGGTATGACAGAAACTCACAGACACTCTCTTTCTATTTAGCCATTGGCAGACATCTGATTAAGGGATGTAATTTTAAAAAATGGAAAAAAAATTGCCAAGACTTAATGTTTATGGATTGTATCTATCACATTCTCTACATCCAGGACAGGAGCTATGGGAATAAAGACAACTATAAAGCAGGGCTTCCTTACCTTTCTTTTGATCATGGACCCTGTCTCAGAATTATGTTTTTAAATGCATAAAATTAAATACATTGGATTACAAAGGAAACCAATTTTACTGAAATAGTTATATAAAAATATTTTTTAAAATTATACTAATGGACCACAAGCTAAAAATCTCTGCTGTAGAGGAACTGTGGTATGGAAGACATAGGATGATATGGGATCTCTGTCACATTGTAAAAATTACTTTACCTATATTAGTCAAAAATAGTGATATTTCTAAAATAGTGGTAACATTATTTGACCTAATATATACTTGATCCCATGAAGATCATATATTGGATATCTCACATCCATAAAATAATAAATGTAAAAGAGCTTTTAAACTTTCAAATTATACATAAATTTTACCTCTCATTAGTATTAGCTATTCTTATATGTTATCATTTATATTATCCAAAACTTGGAGTTTATTTTATTGAATAAAAGGAAATTGGGCATACCCTGGAATACCAAGATGGAATCAAGATTAACAGAAAGGAAAATAAGTACTACTAGAAATAATATGGTGTACTAAAGGACCAGGTATGCCTGGACCTAGAATGAATTCTATGTCGCTCAGGGGACAGACTTTGCTTATGATTATCATTAGTAGTGAGGCAATGGCTAACAGGCAGACTACAACCTATCACAGAGTTAAAGCTGCTCTAACCACTTAGGAAATAAAGAGTTATTAATGTTTCTGTCTCCCAAGGAATATCTACTTTCCTAAAGCACATACATAGTCCCATGTTTCAGGCATATGAGGCCCCTCTGATTGGATGGTAAAGCAGAAAGTACCTCCACTTAAAAAGAGAGCTCAGGCCAACCATCTCTTCCTTTCCCACAGGTAACTCCTTTGGATTTCTCCACCATGCTCCAGGCTGGATATTGCTTTTCCCACCTCTTCACCCCTACCTCTTTTCATCTTTCTTTTTATATTTTCTCTTACTCTTTTTGATTTTAAGCTCCTTGAGAGCAAAAACTTTCTTTTTTTTTTAATTATTTGTGTTGCCAGTGCTTAGCTCAGTATTTAGAATATATTAGGTGCTTAATAAGTAGGTGCTTATTTACTGACTGGATTTGTACCATGTAGCAGCAAGCACCCCAAGCGTCCTCGGGGTTTGCAGCTACCACAGGTTCTTGGATCTGCTTTGTTAAAGGAAAGCAACTCAAAATGGGTTAACAAGCTTACTTTAATCAGTCAGACATATATCGTTTACCTTGTTCAGGGGAAAAAGGTCAGCACCCCGAACTTCAAAGCATACAGGCAGAATTATCAAGACAGAAACAGATCAAGTAGACAGATTTCCAAACTGTCCAACCATTACATCCATACCCAGTCAACATCTGGGTTTCCACATCTGGGTTTTTTAAAGCCGGGGGACTCTCAACAACTGGCTTCCCAGAATTCAGATCAAATCACAGAACACTTCTCAAAGTGAGTCCCAAAACAAAGCTACACATCAGGGCTTATATAGCCTTCTCCTGGCTCAGAGAATGTAACAACCTTTTGGACCCACTGGCCAATAAAAAAGTATCTACTGAAAAACAAGCCTCCCACCCCAGGCTCCACGTGCACTTTAGCCTAGGGGCAGGGAAGATCTTTAAAATTCACATTCTCATTACATACCACTGATTACCTCTTAACATGTTAAGGAAAAATAAATTAGAGAGTGAAGACAAAGAAAGGGAAGAAGAGGGGATGGAATGGGAAGTGGATGGAATTATAATCATAAAGAAGTAAGGAATTTATATATCATCTAACCATAAAAACCTAAATTTATAGATAGGGAAATTGAATCATGAAAAGGGGAAACAACCTATAGAATTTCAGGAGGTCTTATGTCAACTAGCAGATAATACGTATCAGAACCCAGAATAGAAATCAGAAGTAAGCCATTAGAAGTTAGAAGTAGTCAATAGTAATTTGAAACTTAGCATGAGGTCAGGGTTATGCTGGGGGGCAGAATCTTAGAAGGGAATAAGTTCTGTTCAGGGTATGTTGTATTTAAAATTCCTATGGAATATGGGGGCAACTTGTGGAAAGGAAAAAAAGGAAAAGATGGACAACTGAGTTCAGGGAACAAAATGTAATTCAATTTGGTGGAACACAGAAATCATAAAGGGGTATAATATCATAAAAATCTAGAAAGCTAGAAAAGACCTGTGTTGTAGAAACCATTAAGTATTAAGTTGAGGAGCTTTTATTTTACCTATTGGTACTAAGGGTTCATTAAATATTCTTGAGCAAGGAACTGACAGGCTCAGTACTTTAGGAAGTATATTCTGTTAAATATGAGGTAGATTAATTGGAGAGGAGAGAGACAATAAGCAGGAAGAAAATCGAGACCCAGTCGAGTGGTTATGAGACTTTGAATAACTATCCTGCATGCATGAGTAGAGAAAGTCATATGTATCTGAAAAAAAAAATAGCACAGAGGGAGAATTTGCAAGATTTGCAAACTCTTTGTATGGGAAATGGGGAGGGAAAGGGAAGGAGAATAATCCTGAAATTGCAAAAGCATGGATGACGGGAAGGATCATGTTGTCCATTAAAGAACTAGGGAATATTGATGGTACAATCAGCTTAGAGTATAAAATGAGCAATATTTTGAGTTTCAAATACTACAGTACAGTCAGTTAGATATCAGGAAAAAGTATTCTCTTTTTTTTAATATAAGGCTGAAAGTATAGGAGAGAGTCTTGGGATGGATACATAGATTTAGGAGTTATCTATAAGGAGCCCATACATTTGGAATATATAATAATTCAGAAATAGTATCACTGATTCAAAATGGATAATGGTTCAAAATAAATGGTATAACTCATGATAATTAGCTTTTTTTTCTTTCTTGAAGTTAGGTAGATCTATTTCAAATTGACTTTTTTTCCCATTAATTTATCTCAACAGTGAGAACTCAGACATTCATACTAAAAGCATCATAATTAACTCTTAATGACCACATGAAAGATTGATCCAAATCATTAAAAATAAGAGAAATGGAAATCAAAAGAACTCTGAAATTTTGATTCACACCAGCAAATTAGCAAAGATGACAAAAGATGGAAATAATCAATGTTTGAGCGACTGCATAAAGTCAGGCATACTAATAAACTTAAAGGAACTGTGAATTGGTCCAACCCAATCTAAAAAGCAATTTGGACTTAGGCTAAAAAAAGTAACTAAAACATCCAAATTCCTTGACCTAGAGATCCCAACTGCTAGTTATACACCCCAAGGAGGTCAAATGTGTGTGTGTGTGTGTGTGTGTGTGTGTGTGTAGGGTACTTAAGAATATCTATAGTATTACTTTTTGTTATAGCAAGGAAATAATAAGAAAATAGATATCCAAAGGATCAGGAATGACTAAACAATTAAACAAAGTAGTATATTACTACCCTCTAAGAACTCATGATAAATAATTCAAAGAATCATAGGAAGACCAACATGAAATGATGCAGAGTACAGTAAGTAGAACTAGGAAAATAATACACACAATGGAAATTATGTAAATTAAATGAGCAATAAAACAATTGATTTATATATAATAGACCTGAACAATTTGGCAGTAGTAAGGGCCAAAATTAAAATAGGCTATACTTCTTCAGGCTGCAGATAGGTTAAACTAAAGACAGACTGACAATGGACATTTGACATGGGTCACATGATGAATAGGAGAGTGTGCAGAGGCAAGTCTACATTTTCACAGGTTTCCAGAAATCCTTTGGCGGGTTACAAAGCTGCATGGGCCAAATATAGTTCAGACCTGCTATATAATTATAAATAATACATTTGGTCATAAAGAAGAGTTAGGAAAATGAACCTCCTTCTTTTCAAAGGTGGAAGGATATCAGTGTGGAATACTGCAGATATTGTTATTAAGTTGATATATTGATTGAATTTTGCTAACCTTTTTTTCCCTCATTAATTTTTTATCTTTATTAAAAGGATGACTGTCTATGAAGAAAAATGAGGGGGGGAAGTTACAGAATTACATTCAGAAATTAGTGAAATTAAAACAAAGCATATGAATAAAAATAAGATTTGGAAATTAAACTAAGGTTAGTTTTCTAAATAAAAGCATATTTAACAGTACTACAAAATTACATAGATTTACAAATTTTTTAGTAAAAAAATACTATATTTAACCTCAATAATTTAAACTCCTCACTAAGACAAACAGGAATTCTACTCTTTTTCCCTGTTCTCACTCTATTTCTGATTTTATTTTATGTTTTTCCTGTTGATTAGAAATAATTTCCTCATTGGAAAACAGACTTGTTTTAAGGTCTGCATATGGAAAAATAAATAAAAATGATCCCCTTTGTAGAAATAAAAGTGAAAACAACCTAATCTGATTGCAAACTTTTATACCACTTTGCTTAGCCTAGAAAACTTTCAGGTAATATTCTCTGTCTCTTCTTTCTACCTCCTGGGTATAGGCCCCTCCTTTTACCTGACTAGAAAAACATTCAAGACTTCAGATGTTTTATATAGGACATCTTTATATCCCTAAAATTTAAAGTGAATGTCATAATTCTTTTATTCCAAGAGTAAAAACTGCTTTGGGGATCTAAACGACACAAAGTGATGGTCACCATAAATTAGGGAATACCTTCAATAAAAGTGTCCCTATTACAGAAATTAGAATAGATCAATGTTTCATGCCATATATGAAGATAACCCCCAAATATATGTCTTATTTAAGGTTACATAATAACTGTGATTTTTAATTTTTTTCTTTTCTTTTTTATAGTTTACATCATTCATTTCCACAAGATTTTGAGTTAAAAATTTTCTCCCCATTTTTCTCCTACCCCACCACCCCAAAAGAGCAATTCCATTGAATATCCCCTCCCCCAATCTGTTCTCTCCTATATCTTCCCCCATCCCCCCTCCCACTTTCCAATAGGGCATGGTGGATCTCTATGCCACATTGCTTATATATCTTATTTAATAAATGTGATTATTAAATCATTCTTTCTTAGTACATATATAAATAATTGCAATGTTATAAAACTTTCAAAATTACAATGTCAGGAATGACTAAGACATAAATTCTAACGATAAGATTAACTCAAAAACAATAAAAAAAACTTAAGGAAAAAACAGCTTGTCTTCAAAAACATAATGAACAAATTAGAAGAACAAGGATAAATATCTCTTTCACAGTTATGGATAGTGAAAGAGGTAATGACAAAACAAAGAGCAAAGATAATTTTTGGAAAAAGCATCAATTTTGATTGTGGAAAATTAAAGAGGTTTTGTTCAAGCACAATCAATATAGTCAAAATTAGAAGGGAAACAGTAAATTGGTTTTAAAAGTCTTTGTAGAAAGTTTTTTTTTATGAAAAACTTTGTGGAACTTTTTTTGCAAAGATTTCATTTCTATTATATATGAGGAACTGATTTAGATTTATAAGAATAAGAATTACTTTCTAATATGTTAACCATGAAATGACATAAACAGTTTTCAAAGGAATAAATCAAAATTATCAACTGAAATATTTTAAGTCTCCCAAATAATTAATAATTTACAAAAATCTCCTTAAACAAATAACTTAAATAACCATAGAAATGATCAATATTCATGTCTGGGCCATGTCAATATAATAAAAAATGCTAATACTAATAAAGTTTATTGATATTTTTAATGCTATAACAATTAAGCTATCAAAGAGATACTTAACAGAATTTGATAAAATAATATAATTCATTTTGAGAGAAAAAATGCAGCATATCAAAAAATTTTTGAAAAAAAAGGTTTGGAATGGAGGGAGAATTTTACTATTAGACTTCAAATTATAGTATAAATAATTATTCATGCACATATTTTATTATTGCTTACACATAGAGATCACTGGAGCAGAACAGAGAAGGAAATCAGAAACAATAGAACTCAATATAGGTTATCCAATAAATATAAAAACATTACATAGGAAAGCTTATCCTTCCCTATTTGAAAATAATTGATGAGAAGATATTCTTAGACCAACATCTTATCCCATATTCCACAATAAATTCAAAACAGGTATGTGAGTCAACACTATCTTAATATTTAAGGCTATATAAAAATTGAAAAGAAAAAGATCATATACTTTTTACAGTTATGGGTAGAAAATGTATTATTAAATAAAAAAGGGACAGAGATAATTATTTTTAAGCAATTGAGGTTAAGTAACTTGCTCAAGGTTACATGGCCAGTTATTTCTCGGTGTGGTGCTAAGTATCAGAGCCCGGATTTGATCCAGGTCATCCTGACACTGGAGCTGGTGCTAGCTGAGCCACCGCCTGGCCACCCCTAAGCAATTGGGGTTAAGTAACTTGCTCAAGGTTACATGGCCAGGTGTTTCTGGGTGGGTGCTAAGTATCTGAGCCCAGGATTCGATGTCCAGGTCATTCCAACACTGGAGCCTGTGCTCTTACTCGCTGTGCTACCTGGCCGCCCCAACAGATAATTTAAAAAGATAAAATACATAATTTTATTATATGAAAATAAAAAATTTCTTCAGAAACAAAATAAATACACCCAGAATAAGAAGAAAAAGATACAGATGGGGAATAAGTATTCAATTTCTCAAATAATGATTTATTAAAGGTATACCAGTTTATAGACAACACATTATATTTAGATCTCTGTCTCTGTTTGTCTCTCTCTTTTCTCTATTTCTCTCCACAAGTCATTCCCATAAAAATAAATGATGAAAGAATATGAAAAGTTTTCCAAAAAATAATTATAAACTATCAACAATAAAACAGAATGCTCTAAATCACTAGTAATAGGGGAAATGCACAACAAAACAATTTCTACTTTGCTTATCCCTCCAGAAAGATCAAAGAAACAGGAAATGGACTAATATGGAACAAAATAGCTCATTTTTGTAGTAGTGAAGAACTGAAAACTAAGGTCCCCATTAATTTGGAAAGTACTTAGCAAATTTTGATAAATGCAGAATATTATGGTGGCATAAAAATCACCAAAGCGACGGTTACAGAGAGACCTCAGAATGATTACATAACATGAAACAAAGAAATCGGAACAAGGAGGACAATTTGCTTAACAACTACATTGTAAAAATAAACAATCTACCTCTGCCCTTAGCAGTGTTTTATTTTACTCATTTAAAAAACATTTATCTGAAAAGACATACATAGGTATAATCATAGTTACAAAGGGGCATGTGATACAAAAAGTTTAAGAATTCATACTATACAGGAAGGGGAAAAGAGCTGTCAATCATAATATTCTACAAAAAGAAGTTAGGGTAGAAAGATATACACACACACACACAGATATGGAAGATTGTTTTTGTTTGTTTGCTTTGTCCCATGGAAAAGAAAAGAAAACTAAGGTATCGGCTACATTTTGGGGAATAGCTAAACAAACATGGTATAGAAACAGAATCTAGTAATGCTGTGCCTTAAAAATTGACAAAGGAAGAGGTTTCACAGAAAAGCCAGGAAGATCTGTATAAACTGATGAAATATGAAGTAAGTGGAACTAGAAGAACATCTTATACTGTGACAATATTATAGAACTGAACAACTTTGAAAGTCTTGGGAACTCTAATCAATGTAATGACTAACTACGATTCCAGAGAACTGCTTATGAGGAATGCTACCTACATTCTGTCAGAAAGATGATTAACTAAATATGAGGAACTGGACTGGGGGTAAGGAATCTATGACTCAAGGCCACATGTGGCCCTCTAGGTGCTCAAGTGTAGCCCTTTGACTGAATTCATACTTCACAGAACAAAACCTATTTGGGGAACAAATTTGGGGCCTCGAGACTGAAGGGTCCCCACCTCTGAACTGGACAAATACTTTTCAAAATGGCTGATGTGGGAATTTGTTTCATTTGACAATTCAATTTGCTATAAGTTTTTTGTTTTTGTTCTCTTCTCCCTGCCCACCCCAAGGCAGTGGACATAGGGAGATGGTGAGGAGAAAAAGTAATGCTGGGCAAGTTAAAATTTAACTAACAAAAGAGAGGATAGGGCATGGGGTCAAAGGCATGAGATTTTCAGCCATAGAATCATAAAATCATTATCAGGAAAGTACTTTAAAGATCATCTAGTCCAGTCCCTTTATGCTATAAAGAAACTGAGGTACAGGGAGAGGAAGCAAAGTAGAATGTCTCAGGCTAGTTTGTGGTAGAGCTGGACCTAGATTTCTGTACAGTATGCTCTCTTCATGGCATCATGCTTTGATTTATCACTTCTTGAATTCCTTGAATTCCTTAGGATCCTCTGTATTCCCTTGGAGGCTCCTTACCCAAGGACTGATCAATACCCCCTGGTTGTTGTCTGGCAAAGGCTAAGCTAAGCATATGCTACTTTCCCTGAGGTGAGTACATCTGAACACTTGAAGCTTCCTTTCTTCTCTGCTAAGCAAGAGAAAGAAATGTATCTTCCTGCAATGCAGCACAATGGAAAAAAACGGGCTAGCAGAGAGTCTATGAAATCAAAAGAGGGGTTAGCTAATGAGACTGCTGAGTCTTGGTCCTTTTCTCCCTCCTTTCCATGCTGCAGTCATTGTCAAATGTCAATGTTAATAACTTTCTATCTGAGCTTGCTAAAATGGTGCAAAAGGATTATAACCTTATCAATAAAGTCAGAGTGACAAAATGCACTGCAAGATTTAATTTTCAGATCCCATGAATTCCTATTGATTTGGGAGTCTACAGTCAGGAGTGGTGAGAAAGTAAAGTAATCTGTAATTTGTATCTGGTATGCCTATTTCAAATGCTTTTGTGTTACCAGGCTGATACATTGCAGAAAAATAGGTAACACTGCTGATGGGGAAACTCAAGAGAATCTTCTAAGTACAATTTATTTTTGGAGCATCAATTACAGGTCAGGGATGGGAGCTATTGATAACCTAGAAAGGAGTGGAACTTTCACATTATAAAAAATTAATTATAAAGTAGACTGAGAAAAAGGGAAGGATCATGGCCAGAGTGACCTTACAGGGAGAAAATTACATAAGTGGAAATATCTTTCCTAATTTTTAAATCAAAGGATGAGTTTATGCTCTAGGTTTTTAAAATCTCCTCTCTTTGTTACCAAAGCATAACAGCTAATATAGAAAGTATTTTGCCTGTAGGTATGTCATTGAAGGTTTCAATGTTTATCTGATCTCTGAAGTTGAACAAAGACAGAGAAGGTGGAGGAATAAATTTAGGATGCCATAAAAAGGAATGCAGCAGATTATATAAACTGTTTCTCCAAACTTTGCTTTTTAGGTGAATTCTCCTATAAAAAATTAAGGTTAGGATTAGCTAATATTTATTTGGTACTTTAAAGTTTGCAAAGAGCTTTATAAATAATATCTCTTTTCATCCTCACAGCCATCCTAGAAAATATTATCATTATGTGGTGTTATTGTATGCATTTGGCAGATGAAAAACTGAGGCAGACAGAGGTTAAATGACATGCTCAGGGACACAACAAGGGTGGGCATATGATGCCAAATTTAAACCCAGGTCTTCCTGACTCTGAGTACGACACTCTATCCACTGCACTATTCACATATTCATAGCGTTAGGCTTCACTCTTAGTGATCACAGGATTCATTCATTCATATGCTCTTCCCTCCTCTAGGCAACTAGAGGAAGAAATGGACATATGAGCTCTGCTCTCAAAAAGATTGCAGTCAATTCAGGTTAATTACAAACTTCTGGAAAGCATGGACTTGGCCATGTATATCTCTATGTCTTCCCCAATATTCAATGTATTGCCTTACATTGGATAACTGTTGAAAAAAAATTCTTGAATATATGAAAAAAAGGGATCTACTTAGAGAAGTCATACAACACCCTAGAAACAGACAGGTTACATCAAAATTATACAAAACTTATATCAAACACCATAGGGGAGACTAATCCCTGCTAGATGAGAGTATTCGGAAAAGGTTTTTTGGAAGAATTGTCTTGACTGAGTGAAAGAAGAAGTTGGTCAAAAGAATTAGTCATATGTTAACTGGGGACTGCAAATTCCTTTGTGTAATGGAACCCCTTAGCATTTTTATTCATTCTATATGTTTAACCATTAAAAGATATATAAACTGGGGCGGCCAGGTAGCACAGCGAGTAAGAGCACCGGCTCCAGTGTTGAGAAGACCTGGAGATCGAATCCCGGGCTCAGACACTTAGCACCCACCCAGAAATAACTGGCCGTGTAACCTTGAGCAAGTTACTCAACCCCAATTGCTTAGGGGCGGCCAGGTGGCTCAGCGAGTAAGAGTACCGGCTCCAGTGTTGGGACGACATGGAGATCAAATCCTGGGCTCAGACACTCAGCACCACACCCAGAAATAACTGGCCGTGTAACCTTGAGCAAGTTACTTAACCCCGGTTGCTTAAAAAAAAAAAAAAAGATATATAAACTTATTATGTATCCATGCATTCTACCAAGTGCCAAGTCATAGCAAGAATATTCAGCTAAATGCTACACTTGATTACTGATAGCATTACTTTGGAGTAAGACATATGATAATATATCTGCAATTAGTGGGTATATGACTTCAAAAGCCTTTGTAATAACTGCTAAATTTCAGGGATAAAATCTTTTCTGAAGTCTGGTAAACAGATGAACTTATCAAAAGGCAATTCTAGATATATTAAAGTGGCAAGAAAGCCCTTTGGCAAATATGTTGGAGATTTATGTAACGCAGCTAGAAGATCATTTCTGGACATTAGGTAAGGGACATGTCTTATGAATTGGACTATACTTAGAGGATATCTGACCTCTTTTCCTGATGCAAGTGATAGGTGATACTGTCATGTTTACATTATCAATTAAGACTTAAAAGAAAAAGTCAAACCACAATCCTCTGACATTTAGGGAAGCAATGTAAAAGTAGGCACAACTCTTGTTCATATTTTCCATCTTTCTGGCAAGAAAAACAGTCAAATCCAGTAATAGATGTATTCCTACAAATGTATTCTGGAAAGATTCCCACTTGTTGTAAATGGCAGTTGTACCAAGAGTAGCAATAAATCATTAAGTACTTCCAGAAAATGAAAATAAAAAGTCAAAGGACATTAGGGTTAGTTCATCTAATCCATTCTTTACTTGAAGCATGACCTTGAACCTCTAGAACATCCTTGACAGGAAGCCTTACAGTGTCTCCTTAAACATCCCCAATGATGCTCATCTAATCAGGACTGGGGTATAACTAAGATATCTTTCAGTGATGCATCTTCACTCAAGAAATGTACAATTGAGTGAAGCAGACAAGGCAAACATATAGGAAACAATGAATCACAGGAAGTGTGCAACTAGAAACATTATGACCATAAATCAGGGATGCTAAGAAAAGGCTCCTTTGTTTGACAAGAGGATTCTTTCAACTCTAAGTCTCTCTGAGTTTATGACATAGCAGTTTACTGATATAAGATGATGAGAAGCAGAATGGTGTAATGTTTAAAGACCAGTCTTAGAAAGAGAACTCTGAGCTCAAGTCCTGCCTTTGGGAAATACAATTTGTGATATCATGGGCTGGACACTTACTCTATCAGTATTTTAACAGACTCTCTAAGTATGAGTTACAGGTTAGATTCTGATTTGCTTTGGTGGAGGGAATTTCCAGAGAGATTTCTTTTTTTTTTCTTTTTTTTTTTTTTGTAAAATCTTAGATGCTTTAATTCTTATCTGTTCAGGCATCTGGGTTCATCACAGCTCTTATAATGTATTTTATAACTGTTCCTTTCCTTCCATCCCCACTATTATACCTTACCATTCCTGAAAAAGTGTCCCTATCCCCACATAGAATAGATGCTAACCAGTGAAATATGAGCTTTGTGAGGGCAGGGACTGACCTGTTTTTGTTTTTGCACTCCTACACTGAACACAGTGCTTGCGACAGAGAATGAGGAGGGTCGGTGACAACCCTTGGTCACATACTGTATATGTGTCAAAGGAAGGATTTGTACCTAGGCTCTGAGACCTGATCTGTGTTCATTGCCAAGCTGCTTCTGCTTGACATATAGTAAGTACTGGTTTGTTTGTTTGTTTGTTTTTCATCTAAAAATTTTTTTTCTTTTTATTTATTTGTTTGTTTATTTGTTTATTTATTTATTTTTCAAATGCTTTATTAACTTCTGATTCACATCATTCATTTCCACCAGATTCTGAGTTACAAATTTTCTCCCCTTTTTTCCCCCACCCACTGCCCCAAAATAACAGTCCCTCAGAATATCCCCTCCTCCAATCTGCTCTCTCCCATATTTTCTCCCATACTCCTTTTGACTTTTCCATTGGATCTCTATGCCCCAGTGCCTGTATATCTTATTTCCCAATTACATGTAAAATAGTATTAATCATATATATATATATATATATATATATATATATATATATATATATATTTGAATATTTGATTTTAAAACTTTGAATTCCAGATTCATTCCCTTCCTCCCTTGTCACCCACCCTTACTGGGAAGATAAGCAGTTCAGTATAGGTTGTACATGTGTGGCTAATGCAAAACAATAACATAGTAGATATATTGTAAAAGACTGACTATATCCCCCCCCATCCCACCTCCCCACTTGTTCTATTCTCTGCTTTGATCCAGTCCCTTTTCAAAAGTGGGTGCTTTCAACTTCCCTCCCCCCCCCACCCTACCCTTCCTTTTATCATCCCCCCCTCATCCCCTTCCCTCCCCTACTCTCCTGGAGGGTGAGATACCCTATTTAGTGTGTATTTCATTCCTTCCTCAAGGCAAATTCAATGGGAATAAGGTTGACCCATTCCCTTTTGCCTTCCTATTCTTCCCCTCCATTGTAACCATTTCCCCTTGCCTCTTCTATATGTGATAGTTTACCCCATTCTGTCTCTCCCCATCTCCTCTCATTATATTCCTCTCTCACCTCTTAATTTGACCTTTTAAGTATCAATCCTTCCTGTTAAATTGGTCCTTTGCCCTCTATCTATATACCTGTAAACATATATACACACATTCACATATGTATTCATATGCCCATATTCCCTCATATATAGACACACACATTATACATATTTCTATTCCCTTCGACTACTGAGAAAAGTTTCATAAATTACAATTATTGTTTTTTCCATGTAGGAATGTTAATAGTTCAACTTGATAAGTTCCTTGTGATTTCTTTCCCCTGTTTACCTTCTCATGCTTCTCTTGCTTCTTGTATCCAAATGTCAAATTTTCTATTCAACTCTGGTTTTTTCAGCAAGAATGCTTGAAAGTCCTCTATTCTACTGAATGACCATATTTTCCCCTGCAACATGATACTCAGTTTTGCTGGGTAGGTGACTCTTGGTTTTAATCCCAGTTCCTTTGACCTCCAGAATTTCATATTCCAAGCCCTTCGATCCCTCAGTGTAGAAGCTGCCAGATCCTGGGTTATCCTGGCCGTGTTTCCACAATATTCAAATTGTTTCTTCCTGGCTGCTTGTAATATTCTCTCCTTAATCTGGGAATTCCGGAAGCTGGCTATAATATTCCCAGGAGGTTTCTTTTTGGGATGTTTTTCAGGAGGTGATGGGAGGATTCTTTCAACCTCTATTTTGCCCTCTGGTTCTAAAACATCAGGGCAGTTTTCTTTGAGAACTTCCTGCAGGATGACTTCTAGGTTCTTACTTTGATCATGGCTTTCAGGTAGTCCAATAATTTTTAAATTATCTCTCCTGGATCTATTTTCCAGGTCAGTGGTTTTTCCCATGAGATATTTCACATTGCCTTCTTTCTTTCATTTGTTTGGATCTATTTAACAGCATCTTGATTTCTCATAAAGTCATTAACTTCTATTTGCTCCAATCTAATTCTGAAGGAATAATTCTCCTCAGTGAGCTTTTGAGATTCTTTTCCCATCTGGCAAATTCGGCTTCTTAAGGCATCCTTCTCCTCATTGCCTTTTTGAGCCTCTTTTGCCATTTGAGTTAGTCTAATTTTTAAGGTATGATTTTCCTCAGTCAGGCTGTTGACTCTCTTTTCATAATTTTCTTGCATCGTTCTCATTTCTCTTCCCAATTTTTCCTCCATTTCTCTTATCTGCTTCTTAAGGTCCTCTATGGCTTGTAACCAGCTCATATTTTCCTTTGAAGCTTTTGGTGCAGGAGTTCTGACTTCACTGTCTTCCTCCTATTCCATGCTTTGCTCCTTTTTGTCCCCAAAATAGGAGTCTAATATTGTAATCTTCTGTCTGCTTTGTTTCCTTTGCCTAGTCATGTCTCCCCTCAGTATCTTGACCTCTGGGCTTTTTGCCACAGTAGGATTCTGCCATCAGACAGGGGAGCTTTTGTCCCAAAAGCTGGGGTTTTCTCAGTTGCCAGAGGTATTAGATGGGTGCCCTCTCTGAGGCCTCTACAGGCTCTGGCAACCTGGACATATACCCCAGAACCTCCACCCTAGACTGCAATCCACATCCAAGAAGGTTAAAGCAAGAGTGATTACCCCTCAGACTGGTGCTTGGTCCCCCTACACTCTGCAGGCCAGGAGCTGAAGCCAACACCTGGCACTGGCTGGCTATGCCAGCATCTCAGCAGCTTCTCGCCCTGGGGGCAAAAGCTATGCACTCCCACTTACTGGGTCCTAAAGTCTAGACTGCACTGACCTCTCACTTTGTCCTTCACATCTATGTGTTGATAATTCTGGAAACAGCCACAGCTGCTGCTGATCTGGAGTTCCTCCCTCCCGAGGCTGGTCAGGCCTGCCCTGGGGCTAAAGCCTTGCCATGGGGCTGTGCTAGGCTCCCAGAGCACTGCACTGGCCAATTCCTGCTGGCCTGCTGGTCTGTCCTCAGAGGGACGTTAGCTTCTCTGTATCATTTTGTGGGTTCTGCCGAGATTTCTGACATTAACAGAATCATAGATCTAAATTTAAAAGTCAAGAGTTTCAAAGTAACATTTTATTAGAAAACTATAGGGGTCATCCTAGTAATTCATACACATGTAGATAGATAGATAGATAGATAGATAGATAGATAGATAGATAGATAGATAGATAGATAGATAGATAGATAGATAGATAGATAGATAGATA
>NW_027186296.1:82413763-82430536 GCF_028583685.1 Petaurus breviceps papuanus
ATAGATAGATAGATAGATAGATAGATAGATAGATAGATAGATAGATAAGATAGATAGATAAGATAGATAGATAAAATCAATGCCAATCCAAACACACTGACCCCTTGAATTGTCTTATTGTTACCTAAAAAATGAAAAAATAATATATATAACCTCAGGCATGGCTCCCATACACTTTGATCATACATCTCTAAGAATTAGAATTGTCCTTATTGCCATCTGTCTACAGGGATCTTTCCTTTTGTGATCCTGTTGCCCATTATCTCTTTCACCTTGGAAGTGAGCAGATGACTGCTCAAGGTGTCTTGGACTGGCTACTCAAAGTTTCCATCTACAACTGGGGCAGGGTGATCTGAATTATTGAAACATTCAAAACAGTCATTTCATCTTAGCCAGATAATTGCTTTGTTTAGAAGCATAACTTCCCCTATCAGGACACTTTATTGGGGCTGTGTCTCTTTAGAAATTACCTGTCAAGGCAAGATACAATATTACAGTATCTTCCATACTCCCAGATCCTATGCATCTTAATTGGAAAGTAAATAATTTATATAAAAAATCTTTTTGTAACTAACTCTGTAAATCAGTTTTCTTTTGTTTTTGCACAGCTTCAAAACTATCTTAACCCTGGTATTTGAGGAGAGTTCCTCAAGCCTCAGCAGTAGTTAAGAATCCACTTTACACATTTAATTCTGGAAAGGCAGAAACTGAGAAAGACAATCATATTAACCTTTAACATGCATCTTGTGCTTTCCTGATCAAAACCTTTTCTTATACCAGCAACCACAGGTCCATATTTTTTAAGAATTCTCAGCCCTGCCCCCACCATCCACCCAAGAATATCAAATGTGAAAATACAGAATTATTTCAGCTGTGAACATACTCTCTAAGGAGAGAAAATTTCTTTTAAAAAATAAGGCAGCATTGGAGAAGTAAGAGAAATGGCTTCAAAACCCTTTATAGCCAGTCACCCCCTAATGTAGTTCTGGCTTTGTTTCTCAGAGAACTAGGATCCCCAAAACTACATGATTTCAGACAGTCCTGTGAAACGTCAGTCTCTAGTGCACCTTTCCTAGGGGGAGTAAATAAAAATAGATATAATATAATTGTTTAAAATCTACTTCTCTGACACCAGAAATGATGCTCCCCTTCCCAAACATCCCTAAGCCACATGTTCATAAATTCTTAATTACTCCAAGATTTCAAGGAGCCTAATGTCTCTAATTCCCCTCTAAAGGGAGGTGGAGGAATTGTTTCAAATAGACTGTGTTTGAAGTTAGCATGGGGATTTCATCCAGTGGATTCTTCATTACCTTCCTGCTTATCTGATTTCATTGGGCATTTCCCAAAACCTCAAAAATCCTGTTGATTCTTATAGCATGTCCTTATCTAGGCTGGCCCCAGCCTAGAACCACATGACTTCTGCAGATGTTTCTGCTCTTTGCAAAGTACCTCTGAGCCTGGGACAATTTCTCCAGTTTATTCTTGCGGTAATCTTGGTTCCCACTCCTTCCTCCCAAAAACTTGGGTGACACTGAGTAAGGCACTGCCATAGTAAACAGAATGTGGCATTGGAAGTCATTAAGAGAGACGATTAAATCTGTCTCAGACACTTGATAGCGAGTGACCCTCAATAAGTCACTTCACTTGTACCAGTCTCTATTTCCTCATCTCTAAACTCACATTTGGGTTCATTAACTTCTAAGAACTCTTCTAATTCTAAATCTATCATCCTTTCTATGATTAAATTACTTCTGAGACACCTTGCAGTTCTAAAACAGTGGTTACATAATTGTATGTCTCTTTGCTTCTCTCATTTGCAAAAATAAATAAATAAAATAAAATTAGGATGTTGACCTACATGACTTCTTCCAGGTTCTCCAAACTCTAAATCATATGAATTTATAGGTATAAAAAACCATTACTGGGAAACATTTCACAGAAAAGAGACTAGCTTCATTATGCTTATTTCTTGACCATTTGCACAATTATTTTCATGAGTTCTGAAGGTCATAAATGAAAGAAGTGGGAGTTGGGGAGTGAAGACAGCTCATTTTGCTTAATCTCATCTCTCAGAATTCTACAGAATTGGGAGTTGGCTAATTCAGCCAGAATATCTAGCACTGCCTCTCAAATCTGTGAAATATTCAATCTGATGAGGCTGCTAGCTGACTTTCTCCTCCATCCTCATCTAGTCAACCAAAACTCCCAAATAACAGGATCATTACTGCTGTGTCTTATGGAAACTCAGGCACCTTCTTTGTCTCACAAAGAAAGCATTTGACTTGCAAGAAACATAGCACACATTAGACCCCCGCTGGGTTTGCAGACTTTGTGAAACAAGTGTTCCTTATCAAGCCAACTAGCTCATTCTACTTTTGGAAAACAATTGCTTTTTTATGTCCATGTTGGGCTGGGTAGAGGGAGCCATAAAGCACAGATGCATCTGGAATTTGATGGGCTTGACTAGGTTAGTTTTAAAGTTAAAGCTGTTTCCAGGAGAACTGAGGGAAATGAGAGTATTTGAGATTGTTAAAAGGGCAATGCCAAGAAGCAAGCGCCTTTTCACATTATCCTCATCTGGATTCCTGGTACTGCCTCAGGTTAACTAAAAGAAATTGTGCCACCACTGGCTCACGATTCTCTTTTGCAGCACTTGGCTTGTCTCAGATCAGGGGAATTAGTGCAGTTAGTCAGCTATGCCGTTAGCTTTTTTGTGAATTCAACCTATGGCATGTGTATGCATGCTTGTGTATAACACACACACACACACACACACTAAAACCACTTTTAAAAAATATCTGAAAAGCTGCAAAGTTTGTTTTGATTTTAACTATAAACCTCCTCTGTTCTTCTTAGACTCTAAAACCTTCCTAGGCCTTTACTTGATAAACAAATATTGAAACAGAGGCCCACATGAGCTTATGGAAGCCACCTCTAGATGGGAACAAACAGCAATTCTTGCTCCAGGAGATTGTTACGGGTTTCTTGAAGCATGGCCATTAATATTAATGTCATTATTCTTTTGCCATTGTGACATTCCTAAGTTGCAGAGAAGTTCCAATCGTGCATTGAAGGAGAAAGCCTCCTCATTCAGGTGTTCCCTATAACAATGAAATAACAGGTCTAGAACCTGACTATCTCTGTTATTCATGTATGGGGCAGAGGGATGAATTGAAATGAATAAAAGCAGAATGCATGCCCTGACCACTAGAGTTTGAGAAATCAGAAGTGTTTGGTAGTTGCAGTGGGAGCTGGTTGAAGGATCAGAGCATTACAGATTCAGAAATCTAGAGCTGGAAGGGACCTAAGAGGCCATCTGGTTCAGATTGCTTTTCTACAGATGAGGAAACTGAGACCCACAGATGCTATAAGAAGTGAGCTGCCTTATTGATTTTTCAGGAGATACTCATACATTCCTATTCCAGCTTCACTTCATTCATGCTCAAGGGGAGACCATCTAGTATCTTTATTTGTCCAATAGGAGTAATATATGAACTTTCCTCTCCCTCTTTGTTCCCCTTAACCAAATTTTGAATGTTCATTTACTGATGCTTAAGAATGTCTTAGGATTGTAGGAAGAAGAAAGTTAACATCAATAAAAAACTAGTGACATTGTTTATACTGAAGATCAGAATGAAAAGTGCATTTTGCATATTTTTTTAAATGCTCAAAGCTGGGGTGGCTAGGTGGTGCAGTGAATAGAGCACTGTCCCTGGAGTCAGGAGTACCTGAGTTCAAATCCAGCCTCAGACACTTGACACTTGACACACTTATTAGCCGTGTGACTTTGGGCAAGTCACTTAACCCCAACTGCCCTCCAAAAAGCAAAAAAATAATAATAATATAAATGCTCAATGCTAGGACCTGTTATTTCATTGTTATAGGGAACACCTGAATGAGGAGGCTTTCTCCTTCAATGCACAATTGGAACTTCTCTGCAACTTAGGAATGTCACAATGGCAAAAGAATAATGACATTAATATTAATGGCCATGCTTCAAGAAACCCGTAACAATCTCCTGGAGCAAGAATTGCTGTTTGTTCCCATCTAGAGGTGGCTTCCATAAGCTCACGTGGGCCTCTGTTTCAATATTTTAAAAAATATCTGAAAAGCTGCAAAGTTTGTTTTGATTTTAACTATAAACCTCCTCTGTTCTTCTTAGACTCTAAAACCTTCCTAGGCCTTTACTTGATAAACAAATAGTTACCCTAGGACCATACCTCTCCCCAGTACAAAGTCCCTATCTCTGGAAGTAACTCATGAGTGGGCCCAGAGAAGCAAACTATCTCTCCCAGTAAAGCAAACTATTACAAGAACAAGCTGACCTCTGTAGAATTTTCCTTATACGAATAGGACTTTCTTGTACCAGCAGAACTATCAAATACTGATGCCCTCAGTTACCATATTCAATCCAGACCTCAAGGCACAGATCTCAGCTCCCAAGGCTATCTTGTTACATACATAGATGTATAGATGTATGGACCCCTTAGAAGTCACTCCCTTCATAATGTCAGTAGTGAATAACACCTGTGGCCAGGGTAAAGAAACTATATGTTCACCACCTGATTAGCACACTTGCAATTCAATTCACTGTATCCTTTTTATATAAGCTTTAGCTTCACTCCTGTTAGGTTGTAAGCTCCCTAAAGGAACTGTGCCTGCCTTTATTAGCATTATGATAATTTTGTTTGCCACTTGACTGGAAGATTACTTCAATCTGTGAATTCCTTCCAGATAACTACAGCCTATATCTAGGTATTTTGGGGTCTCTATACCCCTAAGTCACATTGTTTCCAATTAGGTATCTTGCTCTAAGTTGCCTAATTAGACTATGACTATGCTATCTCTATTATTTGTGGGTACAGGAGACCAAAGTTTCTGTCTAGGAAAGTTTTGATGTGTATGTGTGTGTGTGTCGTTGGTTTTGTTGTTACTGTTTTAATTTCAAAGGCAGATTGATCTTTGCAGGGTACATTTGGAAAGCTAAAAAGTGGGCTTGAGTCCCTCTTTTGTACCACCATTAATGATATATAAAAGATGTTGAGTTTCTATTAGCAACATTTCACATGCATATGTATATATACACACAGTGTGTTCTTGACAGAATTTTTCAAGAATAAAATTTCAAATGTAGCTGTTTCTATGAAATTGTGTTCCAAGTAATTGTCAAGAACTGGAGCAACAATCAGGAAGGTCCAAAATGGCGATGGGAGGAAAAAAGAGAACCCCATTGCTGGTGGCACATTCCTATGATAATTTCAGTCCTCAAACTTCTCCTTGAAGTTACCTCTAGTCAATAACACTCATCGATCTACATTACCAGCCTTTATTCACTCTGTACTGCAAAAGCCAACCAGTCTCTAAGGATCCCCCACATTACTGTCTCTGAGAGCTCAACTTCCCCCTCAGCTTACTTTGGGTAAAATAATAATGCTTTGCCATCTAGTGAACATAGGTTATGATGCACAAGAAATGAATAGGCCTGCTGTCAGACTGTCAGCCTCTGTGCTGTAGCCACCCACTGCCATCAGCACCCCCATCAATAATTTTTCCAAAGTGAAAATATTTCTAGTTACAGTCCTCCTTGAATTGAGAATTCACTCAGGGCAAACCTTTGCCTGAAATGAAGCAAAGGAATGGGAGAGAAAATGAAAGAAATAAGTTCTGTCTTTGAAAAGCTTATCATCAAATATAATAGCCCAAGTATGCACAAGGATTCAGGAGCACTTTCCCTTCTGTACTGTGCAATGTGGAGAAGATAAGTTCCTATAGTGACAAGGGGATCATTTATGGTCAAACCACAGACAGATTTGGCTTTTTATTTCTTCTGGAAAAAGAAGATGAATATTTAGTTGGGGAGAGGTTTGAAACATCAGGCTACTTTAACCACCAATGAAAATGACAAATTTTCATATACGCCTTACAATACATGTTGGCAGAAGTTTGAGGCCAATACACTGGAGTGGAAGACAGGTGGTCTGGGCAGTGTGGTGTATCAGATAGGACACTGGACTTCAAATCAGAAAGACATATGCCATTTCAGATAGTCACTAGTTGCATAGCTAAATGTGGAACTTGGGCAAATCATTTTAATTGCATGGGCCTCAATTTCCTCATAAATAAAACGAGGTGGCTTCTGAGGTCTTTTCTAGTTCTATGTACATAATCTTATGGCTCCCAAGCCATTCTCTTTCCTACCTGAGTGACCTGGGGGCAAACCAGAGAATCATACATTGTGCTAATATTAAAATTACAACCAGCATAGGCCTTAGAGATCATTTAGTCAGCCAGTAACTGCATCTAAGAGATGAAGGAAATGAGCTTCAAAGAGAGGAAAACAAAATTTTTGTGCTCCTTCAGGTGATCAGCGGCAGAACCAAGACTACAACATTTCTCCTAACTCTAAGCCCATTGGCATTTCCACTACATTCTTCCATACCTTCATCTGTGAAGTAAAAGTAGATGGTTGCTAAGGTTTCTTTCTGATCCAAACAATTCTGGTTCAAGGATATCAGAAAGCAATAACTTGTGAAAACATTGTATGATGCTCATCAAATAATAGAGAATCACACAAAGAAAATCTGTTCATTCTATAAGGGATCAGTGTTCATCTATTCTACCTTCCTTCTATTAATTATTCCCTATTCATCCAATTTATAGCTTGCTTCATATATATTTATTTGCATTGTGTCTTCCCCATTAGAATGTAAATTCTTTGAAGCAAAAATTGCCTATTGTCTCTTGCACAGGATGTAGAGAATAGTAGGTGCTTAATAATGTTTATTTATTGATTGGTGAATCTTCTTTGTCCAAAACAACATGACTTATGCAAAACTGATTATTTTTTCACATTCTAGGGTCAATTGAAGATGCTCTAAAATTTCAGTACTTAGGAATCTAGGTATGAGTAAATGCATGAATGCATTTTGATGAGGAAAGTCAACAAATGCTGTGCTGGTTGACTGTACTAATTGGCACAATCACATTCTGCCTCAGATACCTACTACATGACCCTGGGTGAGTCATTTAACTTATTTGTGCCTCAATTTCCTCATCAGGAGAACGGTGATAATAAGGCTACCAACTACCTCACAGCATTATTGTGTGGGATCAAATGAAATAATGTCTATAAAGTGCTTTGTAAAGCTTAAATGATCTCTAAATGCTAGCTATAATAAAAATTAAAGCATATATGATTATATATAATAAATAATCATTAATAAAAACCATAAGTATTAATATTCTTTATAGTTTTATGATTATAATTTTCTGGAAAAGTACTGCTTATCATACTAGGAAGGACAAGATTGATCTCACCACATATTTTCTTGGGCCAAATTGAAACAAAATTAACATAAACCAAAATAAAATTTGAGAACTAGAAGAAATGTGAATTCTTCTCTTCTCCTCCCCCCTCCTGCCATTTTAATTTTTTGTCTTCTTCAGTTTTTATATCTACTACCTGTGTGATCTTGAGCAAGTTACTTAGCCTTTCTGTATTTCTCAGTTTCTTCTTCTGTAGAATGCAAAGGGTGAGGGAATACCAATAAGATGAATCACATAATCCTTTTAGCATATGAACTAATGATGGCACACAACCCTCTATGGGAAGTAGTACAAGAATTATCACATCCATTGAAACAGATGGGGAAATTGAGGTTGAGTCAGAGGTTGAATATCTCAATGAACTGAAGTCTGGTCTCATGATTCCATGACAGTTTTAATCACTAGACCACACTAGCTTTCTTTGATAGGGGGCCTGGGGGAAGGGTTGCTCAGTCATTCTCCAAAAAGCTTTAGGAACAAAGAATTATGTCCATCATAAAAACATTTGATTGTTAATAGCTCTATTTGTCAGAACATTCTTCCTAATGTAGAGCTGAAGTCTATTTCCATGTTATTCCCTCCCTCTGATCCTAGTTCTTCCTCTTGAGGGACACAGAATACATGTAATTGCAGGCACAGGGAATATTTTCAATCTTCCATGGGCATGTGTTAAACCAGATGCTTCCTCAAACAGGCATCTGTGGGACAAAACTAATTATTGACTGTGGGTGTACATTTGTTGTCCTCTGCCTTTTCTCATAAAATGCTTACAACTACTGATGAGAAACCCCTTAATCTGCTCTAGAAAGAACCCTGACGCACACAGTCCCCAAGCATGCATCTGAAATGCAAGCTTCTGATTCATGTCTGAGAGCCTGCAGCAATCCAGGCAATGGATTTGAAATGACTTTGACCAGTTAATGGGAATGCGTTTAATTGAAGCATTTGGTTATAGGGCAACATAGAACAAATATTGTGAGTCAGCTCCATCCATTCTTTTGAAAGGAGAATTTCATATGTGGTCACTTAAACCTGTGTATCTTTACCACTCTGAGCTGCTGGCAAAAATAAAACAATTCAAAGGCCAGTCTCTCTAACACAAAGAATGGCAATCTCTCTGCAGCGTCAAGGGCATGCACCAATTTATTGCATCAAATTGCCATCCTGTGTATAGTTCAACGAAAGAAAGAAATTGGTTAGCAGTGGCCTGACGACTGCAATGTGACCTTTGATAAGTCAATTTACTTTAATGTTTTTCCACTTCAGAGGTAATAAAGTGTTTTAGGATCATAGAAGTTTTAGAGATAGTAAGAACAAAAGAGAATACCTAGCTTAGTGCTGTCACTTTGAGGATAAGGAACTGAGGCCAAGACAGAAAAAGTTAATACATCACACAGCTAGTTAGAAAAAGGTAAACCCAGGCAACCTGATTCCATACTGAATGCTTTTTCTTCCATGCCTAGTCACATTTGGTAGAATAAGAAGACTTTAATTCTATTCAAAAAGTATTTGTGAAATGTCATTTAGTGAGCACTGCGCTTAGTGCCAGGAAAGATGAAAAGTTTAGATTAGATTTTTATACTAGAGCTAATTTTATATACATATATATGTGTGTGTGTGTGTATATATATATATGTATATATATATATATATATAACCCTAACCAACTCAAACGCTAACCCTAAATTCCTCCCAACTCCCCCCAACCCTAACCCTAAACCTAACCCTCCCAACTCTAACCCTAATTCTAACCCTAGCCCTAATTGTGCTCCCGACTCTAACTTACCTCCCTGACTTCCATGACCCTAACCCATCTCTATCTCTCTCTATCCCTATCTCTCTTAATGACAGGCCCCTGGCCAAGGATGGAGAAAGCCTAATGAGAACTAGCAAGAATGTATGTATCTAAAGTCTCGAAAATTTAATCAAAGGTGTTTTAACCCCAAAAGGAGTTACTGACAAAAATTCCTGCCTTTATACATCAAGCTATATACTACAGAGTAGCTAAAATGTAAGAAGAATAAAGACAGTTGATATGCCTATAGATTCATAGAATATCAAGTCCAAAAAAAATAAAAAAGGAACCAAAATCTGTGACCTAAAATATCCACAAAGAAATATGTTGTGTGCTTAATAAGCAGGGTAAACCAAAGATATATAATTCATTAGATATCCAGTTAAAAATATAAAAGGAAACCTAAATCTGTGGGCTACAATGACCATAAATAAATACATGGTATTCTTAATAATCAGGGTGAACCAAAAATTCTTATACAGGAAGGGCAAAGTTGAACATAGGAGTATCACTAGAAATTAAGATTCCTTGTGAAAGAATATAACACTGGGAGAACATACTTTTTATTTCACCAAAGGAACAATATCAGTAAAGTGTTTGAAGTACAGTATTTATTGAAAGAGAGAGACAAAGAGAAAGACAAAGAGAGGAGAAATTATGGGAACAAGAGGCAATAGCATTTAAGGGAGAATCAATGGAGAAAAAATCAGAAGTAATGATCATTGGAGTCTGCTTCAGGTCATAGGAAAAGATGTAGAACATAGATAATGAGTTCAAGGAAACATCACAAGCCTATGAAAGAGGCGTGATTTATTAATGATAGGGCATATCATTTAATCAAACATCTGCTAGAATCTTTCCCTGACCAAAGTGGAGTAGCAATTATTCCACTGAATTGCCAAAATAATTTTATCCATAAAACATTGAGGAAATCCACAAGGGAAGCTTCTATTCTGGATCATTCTCATCTTTCCATCAATAGCCTTGTTTAAGTGTCTACTATGTACCAGAAACTGTTAATCTCTGGGGAGACAAAAATACATACAGAGTAGACAAAAGGTAAAATTAGTGAGGAAAGCTCCAGCAATTAATGAGCAGAAAAGACCCCCTGAAGAAGACAAAGAAAGAAACAAAGATGACAGTGATAAAGAAGATGAATGATTGACTCAATAGCAAACTGGAAAGTAGTTCAATCAAACCAGTGATGAAACTTGTTGTCTACCTCCTCACAAAGAGGTGATGGACACCTGTTGCAGAATGAAACCTATATTCAGATATAGCCCCTATGGGAATTTGTCTTGTTTTATTATGCATAGGATACAAGTGTTGTGAAGTTTCTTTTTGTTTGTTTGTTTTCTTGGTTTTTTCCCCCAGTTTTAGAAGAGGAATTGGGATAGGGATAGAGTTAGCAAGAAACATAAATAACCTAGAAGTTTAGGTTTATACAGCACATTGTAGATTCATTTATTTAACATTTCCTGAGAACCTATTCTACACAAGTCTTCATAGGATTCAGACATCAATAAAGTAAGGTCACTCCTTAAAAAAGAGTAAAAGCAATCATAACAGCTAGCATTTAAATAGCACTTTAATTTTTGCAAAGCACTTTACACATGCTACGTGATCATCTCCTCATAACAACCTTGGCAGATATGTGCTATTATTACCCCCCTTTTGCATATGAGGAACTTGAAAATGAGCAAGGTTAGGAAACTTGCCCATGGTCACACAGCTATTAAGTGTCTGAGTCAGGTTTTAAGGCCAGGAAACAATTTACTATATCACAAAGCTGTCTTAAACAAACAACATAAATTGGAAAGGGGACTCTAGCAGAGAGGCCCTGGCACCTGTGCATGGCTAGATCACTACCATATCAAATGTTCAGGGAACGGTCCTAGAAGGGATAGTTAACATACTGGATGACCAAGTAAGAATTTGAAAAGATCTCAGTAGGCTACAGCATTGGACTGAGTCTAATGAGATAAATGGAATAGGGATAAATGTGAAATTTTAGATTTAGGTTCAAAAAACAACTTCATGATCTGGGACATAAGTAGTTAAGGGAGCATTTCCTTTGAAGAAAATCTGGAGCTTTAGGGAACTACAAGCTCATTTTGAATCAGGTATGATCTGAAAGGGAATATGATCTCTGACTGCATTGAGAGATTTAGTATCCAGGTCTAGGAAGATGATAGCCCTGCTGTCTTCTGCCCAGGTCAGATCACCGATGGAGTAATATATTCAATTCCTAGTGAAATATTTTCGGAAGGACATTGAAAAACTGGAGGGCATCTGAAGAAAGGGAACCAGGATGGCATAAATTTATGTGATCTGATGATTAGTTGAAGTATCTGGGGATACTTAGGCTGGAGAAGAAAAGACTGAGAAGAGGGGGGAGGTGGGGCATGATGCAAAGGAAGCATGGAAGAGGGATTAGTTATTCTTCTTGGCCCCAGAGCACACAACAAAAATCTTTGGAAGGGAATTTTGAATTTGAAAAAGAATAAGTTAACCTTGAATAAGAGCAGGGTGATATCTAATAAATAGAGATATCTCAAAGTGGAATGAGCTATACAACCAAAACTCCAGCCAAATACTGGCATTTCCTTTATTTTTAATATTTCTGTAGGAAAATCACAGCTTTGTGCTCACCCCTTAAACAGTGGAAGAAAATGGATAAGTGTGGAGCGATACTCTGAAAAGTCCTTGGAACTGCTGAGTGCCCTGTGACATTTTTATGCTTTAATCTAGACATGGTAATGACATTTCCCATTTACAACCTAATAAATATGTTTGAATATCTTTTCTTGCATCTTCTAGTGATAATGGGGGCCAAGTAGAAAGGGAACAATCACACACTGTTTGACAGCAATGCACTTAAGAGGAGCAATTATGTCCATAGTTCTCTCTCCATTGACCAGAGCCTTTATACCAGAACATTCAAGATCCACCAACCCTTCCTCTCTGCATCCACACCTGTACACAGGACATTCTGCAGACCTTTCTCTATGTACATAGATTATATGTAACCTTCAATTTTTATCTTCTTGCAATGTCCATAACATAAAAAGTATGGCTCCCACATAGGTCATTAAGTGAAACTCCTCTTGCTGAGGACATCATTAACAACTCCAGATTGCCTGTGGCTGTAGTGTGAGAGTTTGTGGCAATAAATATCCGTCAGAAGGGATCAAGTTAATGATCTGGAATATCAGAATATCAGGCAAGCCAGGGAACAAGGGATAGACTCTGAAAAAGAGGAGGAAAACTCTGCAGAGGCTGGTAATTTATTCCCATTAAAGGGAATGGCAGTAAGTACATTGTCATAAGAAAGAATACCTGAAGGATGGAGAGCTTTGATGTTCAGTTTCAATTTCTTTTTCCTATTATGGTCTAAGGCAGTTGTCTAAAACTTAGTATTCCTTTTGAGTGGATGGGAAAAAATGGAAGGGGATTAAGGAACCTGATATCTACAAAGAAGAAGGTGTTAAAGAAAACACTTGTGCCCAGCTCAGTGGAATGGGCTTTACATGACTAGAGCTGTGGATTAGGAATCAGGAGACCCTGGCTTTCTGGCTCTGGTTTCTTCTGGTTATATGGCTTTGGGAGATTCTAATTTTCCAATGCCTTAGTTCATTCTTCTATAACAAGTGGAGTTAAAATTCCCTTTGGAGTCCACTGGAATTTCAGGAAGATAGATGAGAAAATACACATGAAAGTGCTTTTTGCAAACACTAAGCAAAAATCTGATCTTGGTATGATATTGTTAGTGAATCAATTCAGCAGAGGAAGGTATTTTTCAGTTTTTGAGAGTTACACTTTCTTTAACATTAATGGGAGTTTTTGATCCTTTTAATTTAAATGATAGTACTCTGTTCTCTTTGGGGAAAGATGATGTTCTACTGTTTCATATGTTCTATGATCAATACATTTAGTTTCCAGAGCAGGATTCTTTCAATCTTTGATTCAACAAAAGCTTATTGAGTGTTTTTATGTGCAAGATCCCATGAGAGAGAGTTCTAATTGCATGAAAAGCAAACTTTACTCTTTTATGTTGTGTTGTAAATGAAATAACTGCTCCTTCTTTTTCTGATCATGCCATGTTACAAGTGTTGAGGCACAGGACAAGACTGAGTTAATCCTCCCCTAAAAGCAAGCCCCCAAAACAAGTGACATTTTTTTCCAAATTGGAATAAGGGGAAACACTCAAAGTCACCTCCTGTGTGAATATAAATGGTGTGTTTTGATTAATTTTGCATGTCTGCACAAGTATGGATGTGGTAAAGGGAAAATATGAAAGAACTGGCCAGAATTGTTTATGGGACCATCCCAGGAAATTAAGAAAGCACTTTTGACCCAAGGCCTTGCAAAAAGTATCCCCCATCTAATTTTCCAATCTTATTTCAAATTGCTTTACTTCCCTGTCTATTCCAATAAGACATCTATAGTTGTAATGACATTTCATTTCCCACCTTCATGCTTTTGCATGAGTGGTCCTGCCATGTCATACCTGGAATGCACTCATAAAACAGATCAAGGGCTGGCAGGGACCTCAAAAGTCATGAAGGCCAACTGCCTTTTTTTGTCACATGAGATAATTGAAGCCCAAAGAGTTTAAGTGACTTGTACAAGTATATAAAGGTAATGATCATCAGAGTTAGGATTTGAAGCCTGGTCCTTTGATTCTAAAGTTAGTGATTCAAAACACCATTCAGGCATCATTTCTTATAGGAAACCTTTCCTTTGTCCCTAAGTGCTAACATGATTTTTCTCTTTAAATTACTTCTTATTATTTTTTACAGACTTCCCATCCATTCCTCTGTGAAATGTTGTATCTCCCTCTATTAAAAATGAAGTGTCTTGGGGCAGCTACATGGCACAGTGAATAGAGCACCAGCCCTGGAGTCAGGAGAACCGGAGTTCAAATATGGCCTCAGACACTTAACACAAAAACAAGCCCTGTGACCTTGGGCGAGTCACTTAACTCCAACTGCCCTCCAAAGAGCAAAAAAAAAAGAAATGTTTTGAGGGCAGAAAATATTTCTTTTTTTTTTTTTTTCACTGTGTCCAGCACGTAGTCTTTCCTTTGTGAATGATAGTTACTTAATGTTTCTTAAACTGAATTTCTCTTCCCAGGAAACAACAAATACCCAAGGTGACATAATCTCTAATTATGTGTAAATAATCCAGAAAAAGTGTTAATTAACACACACATACACTAGCTCCAGGGCCAGTGTAAGGCAACCCCAACTGTAGAACATTAAAAACCAAACTGAATTCAGACTGCATTCAATTTTATTTAACTGAGAGAACAGCTCTATTTAAAATGTGTTTAGTAACGTTGAATTGAATGAAAAAGCATCTATTAAGAACATATAATTTCACAGAAAAGAAACTGGCTGCATTCCAAGCTTGGCAAAAAGACTAAAACTAAGTTTTGATATCAGAGGCCTTTCATCCTACTTAGAAAACACAGAATACTTCTCGCCTGTGAAATCTCCCCTCCCCCCTTAATTATTAAAGCCAGCCATATTACATTGACTTTCAACATTGGCCTTGAGGACACATCTTTGTTTGCTTCATGAAAGATATGCTTTGTGAGAATCTTTGCACCCTGTATTTTCTATCTTACTCTCCCATATATTCTATTGGCTAACCTCTAAACAATTTTTGATGGACCACTTTATCCAGGTCATAGAACTGGAAATGCTGTAAATGTCATCCAGTCCAACCACCTTATTTTGTAGATGAGGAAACTGAGGACAGGAGAAGTCCAGTGATTTGTATAAAATCACAGAGGTTACAAAGAACAGGGTCAAGTTTCAAACTTAGGCGTTAAGATTCTAAGTTCAGCACTCTTTATTTTTTAACACACTGACCCCCAATATCAGGCTATATTTAAAAACAATGGGATGCCACATCTACCTCTTTAGAAAAAAAAATGGTCAGGGCAGCTAGGTGGCACAGTGAATAGAGCACTGGCACTGGAGTCAGGAGGACTTGAGTTCAAATCTGAAATCAGATACTTGACACTAACTATGTGACCTTGTCACTTAACCCCAATTGCCCTGCCTTCCTCCCTCCAAAAAGAAAGACAAAAAATAAAATAAATTTTTAAAATTTAATAATCTAAATTATTTTTTTAAAAGAATGGATTTCTTAAATAATTTGGAAGTTTGATTTTCTGGGACTTTTTAAACTCTTGACTTTTCAAGCAATTTAGGTAAAATGAGTCCATGGTTTTCCCCCTACAACTTCTGTCTCATTCCTCTGTCAAAGAACACAGAAGATTATTAGGTATTGGAAATGTAGCCTTGTCTGGTCCTCTTCAACTAGGCTGTTTTCTTTTCCTCTAAGGAGAGCCTGTAACCTGCTGGAAGTGCACAATTACTTGTCAAGGTCATTGTCAACACACAAAGATGCATTTATAATAAAAGCACACATTTATACAGGGTGTCAAGGTTTACAAGGCACTTGCCTTAAAATGACCCTCTGAGGCAAGTGTTGTTGTAGTTGTTCAGTCATGTCTGACTCTTTGTGATGCCATTTGGATTTTTTTTGGCAAAGATGCTGTAGTGGTTTGCCATTTCCTTATCCAGCTCATTTTACAGATGAGGAAAGTGAGGCAAACAGGGGTGAGTGACTTCCCCAGGGTCACGAATTAGTAGTAAACTTACAAGGTCAAATTTGAATTCAGGTCTCCCTATCACCAGATCCCAAGTTCTATCCACTTTACCACCTAGTTGCCCCTTAAGGAAAATATGACAAGGATCAGTATCCCCATTTGACAAATGAGATAATGGGGTTTCTGAGAGGCCAAGTGTTTTTGCCAGAATCCCATAGCCAATAAGTATTGAGGACAGCACTCAAATCCGGGTTTTCTGATTCAACTTTGTCTCCAGATAACATAGCAAACATAGCATTGGACTGAGAATTGAGAAGACCTGGGTATAAATCCTGACTCAGATATTATTAGCTGTATGAAGGGGCTGCTAGGTGGCGCAGTGAATACTGCACTGGCCCTAAAGTCAGGAGGACCTGAGTCTTTGGGCTTTGGGTAAGTCACTAAACCCCAATTGCCTTCCAAAAAAGAAAAAAATATATATATACAGTTTTCAACTTTGATAGATGGAACTCTTATCAGCAATGAAGGGTTATAAGACAACTCCAAAAGACTAATGATGGAGAGAGATGTCTACATTCAGAGAAAGAACTAGAAAGAACAGAGTTTGAATACAGATTGAAGCAAATTACCTGCTCTCTTTCTTTTTTGTGTTTGGTTTTGTTTCCTCTTTCCTGTTGTTAATTCCATCCAATACAATCCTTTTTTATTATTATTATAATTTTTTTAGTTATTTATTTTAATTCTGATTTACATCATTCATTTCCACCAGATTTTGAGTTACAAATTTTCTCCCCATTTTTCCCCTACCCACCGGCCCAAAATATCAGTCCCACAGGATATCCCCTCCTCCAATCTGCTCTCTCCCATATTTTCTCCCATACCCCTTTTGACTTTTCCAGTAGGGCATGGTGGATCTCTATGCCCCAGTGCCTGTATATCTTATTTCCCAATTACATGTAAAATAGGATTAATAATAGCATATATATATATATATATATATATATATATATATATATATATATAT
>NW_027186296.1:82430936-82607908 GCF_028583685.1 Petaurus breviceps papuanus
CCCCCAGCCTGCCCTCCCTTCCATCATCCCCCCTCTCATCCCCTTCCCCCCTACTCTCCTGGAGGGTGAGATACCCTATTTAGTGGGTATTTCATTCCCTCCCCAAGCCAAATTCCATGAGAATAAGGTTGACCCATTCCCTTTTGCCTTCCTATTCTTCCCCTCCAGTGTAACCATTTTCCCTTGCCTCTTGTATATGAGATAGTTTACCCCATTCTGTCTCTCCCCATCTAATCTCATTATATTCCTCTCTCACCTCTTAATTTCATCTTTTAAGTATCATCCCTTCCTATTAAATTGGTCCTGTGCCCTCTATCTATGTATACCTGTAAAAATATATACACACATTCACATATGTATTCATATGCCCATATACCCTCATATATAGACATATATATATGTGTGTGTGTGTGTGTATATGTATATATATATATATATATATATTCCCTTCAAGCATTTTCATACTGAAAAAAGTTTCATCACTTACAATTATTGTTTTTCCATGTAGGAATGTTAATAGTTCAACTTTGATAAGTTCCTTATGATTTCTTTTCCCTGTTTACCTTCTCTTGCTTCTTGTATCTGAATGTCAAATTTTGTATTCAATTTTGTTTTTTTCATCAAGAATGCTTAAAAGTCCTCTATTCCACTGAATGACCATATTTTCCCCTGAAACTTGATACTCCATTTTGCTGGGTAGGTGATTCTTGGTTTTAATCCCAGTTTCTTAGACTTCCGGAATATCCTATTCCAAGCCCTTCAATCCCTCAGTGTACAAGCTGCCAGATCCTGGGTTATCCTGATTGTGTTTCCACAATATTCAAGTTGTTTCTTCTGGCTGCTTGTAATATTCTCTCCTTAATCTGGGAATTCTGGAACCTGGCTATAATATTCCTAGGAGTTTTCTTTTTGGGATCTTTTTCAGGAGGTGATCAGTGGATTCTTTCAACCTCTATTTTGCCCTCTGGTTCTAAAACATCAGGGCAGCTTTCTTTGAGAACTTTCTGGAGGATGATTTCTAGCTTCTTACTTTGATCATGGCTTTTAGGTAGTCCAATAATTTTTAAATTATTTCTCCTGGATCTATTTTCCAGGTCAGTGATTTTTCCCATGAGATATTTCACATTGCCTTCTATTTTTTCATTTGTTTAGATCTGTTTAACAGCATCCTGATTTCTCATAAAGTCAATAGCTTCCCTTTACTCCAATCTAATTTTGAAGCTATGATATTCCTCAGTAAGCTTTTGAGATTCTTTTTCCATCTGGCAAATTTGGCTTTTTAAGGCATTTTTCTCCTCATTGTCTTTTTGAGCCTCTTTTGCCATTTGAGTTAGTCTATTTTTTAAAGTGTCATTTTCCTCAGGCAGGCTGTTGACTCTCATTTCATAATTTTCTTGCATCATTCTCACTTCTTTTCCCAATTTTTCCTCCACTTCTCTTATCTGCTTTTTAAGGTCCTCTATGGCCTGTAAGCAGCTCGTTTTTTCCTTTGGAGCTTTTGGTGCAGGAGTTCTGAATTCACTGTCTTCCTCCTATTCCATGCTTTGCTCCTTTTTGTCCCCAAAACAGGAGTCTAATGTTGGACTCTTCTGTTTGCTTTGCTTCCTTTGCCTGGTCATGTCTCCCTTCAGCCACTTGACCCCTGGGCTTTTTGCCACAGTAGGACTCTGCCATCAGACAGGGGAACTTTCATCCCAAACGCTGGGGTTTTCTCAGCTGCTGGAGGTATTAATTGGATACCCTCTCTGAGGCCTGGGCTCAGCTCCCAGAGTCCTGCACTGGCTGATTCCTGCTGGCCTGCTGGGCTGTCCTCAGTAGGAGGTTAGCTTCTCTGTGTCATTTTTTGGGTTCTGCAGCTTCAAAGTTTGTTCAGTGTCCCCTTTTTACATTGATTGGGGAAGGTGGAAGCCGGAGCTGCTCAGAGGTCCTACTTCTACTCTGCCATCTTGACTCCATGACAATACAATCCTTCCTTATAAATCCTGACTAATGTCTAATATTAACTATTTTCAGATCCTGTACTTGATTGTATGCCACCATGATGGCGGGGGGGGGGGGGGAAGGAAGGAGGAGGAGAAAATTTTAAACTCAAGGAATTGTGGAATTGAATCTTGTAAACTAAAAATAAATTTAAAAAATAATAAAGACAAAAAAATTTTAAAAATATTAGCTGAGGCGGCTAGGTGGTGCAGTGAATAGAGCACCGGCCCTGGATTCAGGAGGACCTGAGTTCAAATCTCGTCTCAGACACTTAACACAAAAAAACTAGCCATGTGACCTTGGGCAAGTTGCTTAAACCCAATTGCCTTCCAAAAAATAAAAGCAAAAAAAAAAATATTAGCTGTATGACACTGTGCAAGTCACATGGTAATTGTAACATATGCCTCATAGGGTAATTGTAAAATACAAATATGGTGATAAATATAAAATATATTGCAAACTTTAAAGTGCCACACAATTATTCACTGTTATGATGATGAGGAGGAGGATGAGGAGGATGTTAACAATGTCTACCTGCAAAAGAATATTCAATTCTCTCTTATGAGAGTTTATATCCTAATTACTATTTAATCTAATGGAAAGAATTCAGGATATATGTTAGTATATCTGCATGTGTGGGTGTGGGTGTGGATAAATTGATAGATAGAGATGTATAGATAGATATACACACATATATAGGTCTAAATGTGGGTATATATGTGTGGGTATATATATGTGTGTGTATATATGTATATGTGTATGCATATAGGGATAGATGGATAGATAGATAGATAGATAGATAGATAGATAGATAGATAGATAGATAGATAGATAGATAGATGCTATCATTAATCTATCTGGTATCCATTTTCATCATCTGTTAAATGAGGGTGGTTGGATTATAGGACAACAAATAAAAACTTTAAAAGAACTTCAGCTGTCAAATACTCCAACCCTCTTTCTGGGGATGAGGAAACTGATGTCAAAACATTGTAAAGGGATTAAGATAATTTCTAATCCCCTTTCCACTTTTAAATCCTATCATCCTCCTACCTTGTCATGAGAATAACACTTGACTAAGTTTGTAGTTAGAGTTTAAACTCCACTCTCTCCTTGCAAAACCTTCCCTAGAGAAGTGGCCTATCTGTTCCTGCCCACTGCTCCCAGAAATTCTGATGACGGGCCTGCTATGGTTTCTCCATGCAAGCGGTCCTAAGCTTTTGGGGCAGTATACAAATGCTTGAAATAAAGCCAAACCACAGAGCATGAACTTAAAAACCAATAGGGAAAAGGTTGATGGGCTTCAGTCCAGAGACCACCACAGAATGAACTTGGGCTTGTTCCGGAACGCTCATTCTCTGGAAGTCATACAGTGGTGTAACACAATGACAACTTCTGTTTTCCATATTATTCTCAGGCCAAACAGCTCTCTTAAGCCAGGCAAGTGCAGATGACAGATGTTGCAGATCAATTGCAGGAAAGAGATAACAGGAGTGCCTCGGATCATTACAGGACATGAATCTTTAAAAGCAATTATAGGTGGCAACAACAGAGTTGTGAATCGGGTCCCTCGTTCACAGCCTGCTGAGAAACAACTTCCAAAGAGATTTCCCTGTAGAGATGTGTGTGTTGATGTCAGGAGGAAGGCTGTTTGATGTGAAACATTGCCTAGTACGTTAGAAAGAAGAGCCAATAACCAGGCACCCCCCCCCCCATCTATGGAGCTTATATGTAGACTTTAAGATGAAAATGAAAGAACACGCTTCATAAAACTGAATGGGAATTCAGGGTTCTCAGAGAAATGAGCTACAGTGTTCTGTTTTTGCAAAAATCTTAGTGTCAGTAGTATTAACCATCTACTTATAAATATTTAGCAGCAGAAAGCTTTTTCTTCCTTTTGACAGGAACAATTAGAACCTGAAGGGTAAATTTTTAGGAGGTTGTGGCTCCTTCTAGATCTATAATTAGAGAAGGCTGACTAGAACTTCCCCCATGTTACCAAATTCAGAGCATCACTGAAAACAACTGCAATCCCTCACCAATATAGAGACAACTCATTACGTTTCTTTCCAGTCGTTTTCAAACCCTGACACCTGGACTAAGGTCATCATTCAAATGAGCCTTCCACAGAACCCTGCTCTCTGATCCTTGGACTACAGGCTCTGATTGGTGAGCCCTTGCTTTATCTTGAGTCCTCCATCTTGCTTCCTAGACATTTCCAAACCATGCCTTTCCCAGGTGTATTCTTCTCTTCCTGCTTTTTTAGTTTCCTATTTATGAGCTGTGTCTCCACATTAAGGTCCTTGAGAACACAGACTGACTTGCTTGCTTGTATTTATTTTCTCAGTTCTCAACATTATGCTTGACACATAATAAGGAGAGAAAAACAAAGGACAAGAAATCATATATCTGAGTTATATTTATCCTTAGGTTCACAAGAGTGTGGATTTGAGGCATGAGAGTTTTGTACAGTCCCTGGTCACCATTATCAGAAAACCTGGAATGGTGAGGATGGGGTGAAAGAAGAGGAGAAAATCTCTAGCCTTGGGCCAGTGAGGTCATGTTGCCTGAAGCATTATCCAGATACAGTGGCTATTACTTATACAAAGGACATTCTCATCCTTTCTTCAATGAGTTCAGTGCATAGCTCACCATCTCTCTCCTCTCTAACTCTTGCTCTTAACAAGGATTACACTTGCCACTCTACTAGGAGTACAGTGATACTCCCTTAAATACCCTGACTTCCCACTTCTCTAGTCTTTTTCATTTCTTAAGACTTACTTTTCTACTTCACCTCAGGTATACACAGAAGAGAATAATACACTTGAATACCCACTGCTTTAGAACTGGGAATATAAAGCAGAAGAAATCAATGAGTAAATGTTCCCAGATGATGCAATATCTAAACCCAGAGAGAGTTTTTTTTTTCTCTTTTCCCTCAATGAAGGGTCATTATAATGAAGTTTTGAACTCAAGGTAAAATCCACTTTGATTTTTCTTTTCCTTAGAAAAAGCCATTGAAAGAACTACTTCTAATTACCTGTTTGTTTGTTTGTTTGTTTGTTTGTTTGTTTTGAGGGACTTGGGTGTGGTGGGATGGGGGGTTGAATTTTTTAGGCATAGAAATAAAACACATTATGAAAAATACATGGGCTAATCCCATATCATGGTTAGTTAATAAACGGATCAAAGAAAAGAGGAGAAGGAAGGGAATATTACAAGCAAGATGTAAATAAATAGAGACACAGAAAAAAAAGGAAGATAAATACTTGGTGAGAGAGAAAAATAATAGAGTGAAAAAAAGTGAGAAATTAATGGGAGAAGAAAAGAAAATCCAGAAGTTTGAGAGAACCTAAGCTGCATACTCATATACTCTGTTCACCTTTACACATTCTGCTCAGATTGGGAAGAAAGAAAAAAATATCTCCTAATAATTAAAATTTCTCTAAAAGTAGAATGGTTTTCATTAGGAAGTAATGGGGTTCCCCATCAAGCAAATGTTGGTCTTGTATATATTATAGAAAGAATACTTTCTACAGTCTGAGCTGAATGAGAGATTCACTGAAATATTTTCTAAATCTAAACTTCTATAACTATCCTGAAGAGTATCCAACAAGGATACTAGTGAACCCAAGAACCCCAGTATTAGAATGGATTAGACTTAGGCTTTCAGTTAGTTAGGTACATCACTTTAGTCCTCTAGGCCTCAGCTTCCCCATTTCTAAAAACAAGGACTTAGAGAAGATAACCTTAAAATTTCATGCTGGTTCTGATATTTAATGATTTTATGGTCACCACCTGTAGCTTTTTTTGTAGTTTCTTTTTAAAGTTATTGAAGAATATAGAAGTATATCCCTCAGAGCACAAAATCTTTAACTGAAACTAAGGTGGCAAAGGTGGTGGGGCAAGGCATTCACTCATTTGGGTGGATTACGTAACCCTCCAAAGGGAACCATCTCCAGTAGTGCTGATCTATGTCTTGTCACTGGATCCAGAAGGTTCTGGAGGAGACACTGAGGTTGGTGACTTTGCACAGCCCTCGCTCACTTAGATACAATTCACTTGCATGGCATGACATCTCTTCCCTGATGTCATGGTCCTCTCTGTGAATGAAGGACAAACAATAACAACTCCTCCAAAACCAGAAAAGGTCGCACAACTACAAAATACCAAATTGGAAGGCACCTCCCAGGGCATCTATCTAGTGTCATCCTCATTTTGAAGACTCCTCCCTCTCTAAAACATATTCATCAAAGGGTCACCTCACCTTCACATAAGGACCTCCAGAGAGGAAAAAGCTCCAAAAGACTCTCTTCCTACATTCAGGAAACTTGTCCATCGGATCATATATTTATAGCTAGAAAACACCTTCAGCATCACTGAATACGCCTTTCTTATTTACAGATACAAATGACAGATTTCTGTTTACAGAAAACTGAAGCCCAGGGAAATCCCTAACAGAAGAGACCTTTGGCTGGGTGTGCACTCTTTTCAATATCCTTTAGGTGGAGAAAGCAGATAACACTGGAGCCAGACATGAAGTCAGGAGGTTTGGGGGCTTTAATGAAGGATGGGGAGCCAAGTCTCTTACTAATTTATTCATTTTTTAGAGGATGAAAAAGCAAATCTCAAAGGGAAAGAGGAAAAAACGTTTTCAACAAGAGTTCAAGGAGTAACAGAGAAGTTCTGAGTGAACAACAACAACAAAAAGAAATGGATATGTATATTTCTGGAAACTTCTGATCCCAACTCAAATTCGGTGCTTTGGCAGGTCTTTTCACCTACTAGGTCATAAGCTCTCTGGGGCTAGAGAAGAGCTGGATTAAATGAAAGACTTTGAATGAGTCACTTAGAACCCAATTTCCAATATCTCTCTCAAATGTTCTGATAATATAAGTAATGCAATCTTAGCTATTTGCCAGTTACAATTAGAAGTGATTGAATTCTCAAATAAAAAAAAATTAAAGCAATCGGGGTTAAGTAACTTGATCAAGGTTACATGGCCAGTTATTTCTGGGTGTGGTGCTAAGTATCAGAGCCTGGATTTGATCCCAAGTCATCCCGACTCTGGGGCCAGAGCTCTTACTCACTGAGTACCTGGCCTCCCCTAAGCAATTGGGGTTAAGTAACTTGTTCAAGGTTACACAGCCAGTTATTTCTGGGTGTGGTGCTAAGTATCAGAGCCCGGATTTGATCCCAGGTTATCCTGACTCTGGGGCTGGTGCTCTTACTCGCTGTGCTACCTGGCCACCCCTCAAATAAAATTTCTGACGAAGAATCATGTGCTGATCACAAAATCTTACTAGTGCCCTAAATATTGAGTTGACCGTCCAGGACTGGTCTGAGAATCCTAGGTATGGTGGAAAGAGCACACTCTAGAGTTAGAAGACATTGTTTCAAATATGACCTCTTATATTCATAACCTACATGATCTCCACTTAGATAACTTACCCTCCTTAAATGTCACTTTCCTCAACCGAAGGCCTAGACTAGATGACCTTTGAGTTCCTTTCCACCCCTGAATCTATAATCCTACATAAATGTTCAGAATAAGAAACAGAGACTCAGAGACATAAAATGATTTTTCCAAGGTCATACAAAGCATGAGTGGTAAAGCCACAATGAGGTATCCTGATTTCCAGAAAAAATAAAAACAAAAACAAACATGTGGCCCCTTGAGGGAAAAAGATATATTAACAATTAATATTTAACTAGCATTTACAGAGTACTTTTAAGTTTTATGAAACTTTTTCCATGTTATCTCACAATAACCCTGAGAGGTAGATGCTTTCATATCTTTATTTTACAAATTAGAAAACCAAGACCCAAGTGATTTGCCCAGGGGGACACAGCTAGTAAATATCTGAAGGAAGGATTCAAACTTGGTTTAAGAAAGAAGAAAACAAGTCCATCTCTCTAACCACTGAACTACTGGGATGCCTAAAGCAGCAGACAAGCATATAGGCAAGAGGGAAAAAAGAAATAGGGTTGAAGACAAATGAGAGAATAAGGCAGAAGCAAGAGCAGGCAGACAAATGAAAAGCCAAATGGAATTATCAGCATAATCAACTTTCAGTGGCAAGGGCCATATCTATGCAAATGTAAGACTGAGCTTGGAGGAAAAGAGCCCCAGCCTGAGTGGTAGCATTAGCGTCTCCACAGTACTCTCCATGAGGTTAAAAAAAAAAAAAAAGAAACTGATTTTTTTCCAGGCAATGTATGAAATGTTTGGCTTATTCCTGATTGCGATTTTGCCCCTATTGCTCTACCTATTATTAGGTTTCTAAGAAAATCAGATTGATTTGCAGTGGCTATAATCATATGAATTATAGGTTTCATTTAGAATCATCTCACCTCTCCCAGTGGGGAGTATCCCTCTATCATTTTCAGCAACCAAAATAAAACTTTTCCAGTTTGAATGAGAAATCATGGATATTCAAACTGCATAAGAGATCTCTGTCATTTCTGCCCTAACTCTACCCCAGGCCCAGGGCCTTGTTGTAATGAAACTCTGAACAGCTATGTTCTGATTTGGGTTGTGTAAGAACCCTCACACGGAGGGCCATGGAAGCCTGTTATACTATTCATTCTGGCTGTTATCAAACAGATACACCTTTGCTCTCTACCCCATTAATCTTCATAAAATCCTTAACTTTCTGAATGCTACCTACACCTGAAAAATCCACGGGGATACTTGTAAACATGTCCTGGCCCCCAGCATTTGGACACCTCTGACTGAGCCCAGATGCTAAGATTCTCTAGGACAAAGTTGGAGAACTTTTTTAGAATCTGGCAGGAAGGTCATTTCCATATGGGAAAGAAACAGGTGAAGAGTGAACAAGGGAAACACATTGCTCGAGGTTTAATAGTATAATGTAATAACATTGCAAATTTATTTTTTAATTTCGTGGACATCCTTAAGGCATGGAATTATATCCTTTCTATAGACAGTATAATAAAGTCTTTAAAGTTGAAATAGATAAGCCTACTCAGCATGGAACCAGAGACTCCAAGGGAAGCATCTTAGGGATAAGAAAGGGCACACAGAGGAAAAAAAAATCATACCAGAAAATTTTGCTGGAAAGTTACAATAACTTGGGAGGAGGTAAATGTTAGCTGTGCATATAGTTGATATCTCTGTCTCAACTACCTTTGGACATAAGATGAATGGAGGGGCTGATGAGTATGGCAGGGGAAGAGACATTGATTAAATAGAATACCTAAATAATCAGTATTCTAATTAAGTATGAGCCAACAAACCAAGTGCTGGGAAAAATGTTTTAATTGTTCAACCAACCAATAGACATTTGCTAAACACTGTTAACTTGGCACTATGCTAAATGCTACAAATACAAAAAAATAGCAAAAACTGTCCCTGCTTTCAAAGAGTTTACATTCTAATGGGAGATTTTTACATGTATACACACATATATATGTGTATATATGCCCAGCACCCAGCACCTATACATAGATATATTCATAAACATACATTTTGTTGTTACTTAGTCTTTTTCAGGCCTGTCTGAATCTTTGTAACCCTATTTGGGGTTTTCTCGACAAAGATATTAGAGTACTTGGCCATTTCCTTCTCCAGCTTATTTTATAGATGAGAAAACTGAGGCAAACAGAGTTAAGTAACTTGCCCAGTATAACCCAGCTAGTAAGTGTCTAAGGCTAGATTTGAACTCAGGAAGATGAGTCCTCCTGACATCAGGCCAGGCATTTTATCTACTGTACTAACTATCTATCCTGTTCATAAATCAATGTATTCATATATATCTACCTACTTATATGCCCTTCTCCTCCCCTCCCCTCCCCATCTCTCCTTTTCCTTCCCCTCCCTTTCTTTCCTTTCTCTTTACCTGAGGGTATTCTGTCCAAAGGAAGGTAAATTTTGATGGCCAAAATCTACCTAGTTACCTTGGGGTTTACTGAATAGATTTCTTCCTCAAAGACCAAGCCTTAACTCCAATTCACTCCTCATCTCATGGATTGGGCTAAGTACCACTTAATGGTTATTTTGCTGGGCCCTTCTGACTCAGAGTGAATGTAAATAGAAACTGTTCCTCTTTTGGCCAGCAATTCAGAGGGTTACCCCTCAAAAAAATGTTTTTAATTAAAGGGGCCATCCCTTGACTTACTTCTTAAAGTGGCCTATTCACTGAATAGGCATTGCCTCACTCAAAGTGAGAACCTGAAAAGACCTTGTTCTCTCACTGCCTCCTGGGTCATCTCCAGTCATCCTGATCAATATTTAGCCACTGTACCCAGATGGGCTCTGGAGGAGAAAGTGAGGCCAGTGACCTTGCTCAGCTCTCCCTCACTAAAATCCAAGTCAACTGTAAGTCATGGCATAATCTCCCTGATGTCATTGTCCTCTTCGAGAACAAAGGACAAACCATAACCTATATGCCCCCCACACACTAGGTATCTGTCCAAAATCGTAGTACTGTTTAAATCTTTAATATTGTATTATTATGAATGTAATATGATTCTGCTATGTAACATATTACATATTATTATCAAAATTAAAATAGTTTAAGCAATTAGTTTAAAACTACACTAAAACTACACTTTTGAATACCCAGTACATAAATGTTATCTCTCATTAGAATGTAAGTTTTTGAAGAACAGAGACTACTTTGAAACAGTCAATGAAACACTATGAAAGAGAGTATTGGTAATTTGTCCCTTGTCTGAGATGCATCCATCGTTCAAAATGAATGTCAGTGGGGTCCTTTTTCTATTATGAAGTGCAACAATATGACTAAATGCATGACATGTGTAATCTACTTTAAACATGGTGCTGGTTGAAACAGAAGATTCATTTGAGAATCTACTTTTAAACACAGTTTGAGTGCAAAAAAGAACCTAATAGGTATGTCTTTGGACAATGTAAGTCTCTTTTGGACTTTTACAAAATTCCAGAATGATAAAGCACACCAACGATTGACCTTCCTAACAACTGAGGAAATGTTCTTCAATCAACCTCGGATAGCTTAATATAGAGTCACAAGACTTGGTTTCATATTCCTAATCTTTTATTTACTTCCCATGTGACTTTGCACAAGTTACCTCTCTTGTTCTCAATCTCTTCATCTTAAAATTAACAAGTCGGTTAGATTACTTCCAAGGTCCATTTTAGGGACAATTGAGTCTCTGTCATTGGTTAGGAGAGGTACTTATAGGTGACCACTCTCCAACAAGATCCTACCTTACTGCCTAAGTTATACCTGGTCACAATCAGCTCCCCACACAGCTGAGGAAAACAGCATTTGCTGCAGTGGAAATGATCAGTCCTTTGGCTTCTAGCACCTACAACTGTGTGTCATAAATAATTCCAACAATTCTAAATATCAAGAATGTAATGAATTATGAGCTTTTCATCAGGAGACTTAGAGGATCAATAGAAGCAGAGGGTGTCCAGATAAGCACATTCCGTAATTACTGCTCAGGACTGCATAAATCAATTTAACACCACACTTCAGAAAAGTTTTTCAAAACGTATTTTTCCCCCAGATTTATTAGAGTAATGGTGTGTTGGTACACAGTTCCGTCCCATCTACTTTTTAATATAACCTTTTAAGGAAATTTAATTTCTACTTCAAAAGGAGTTACATAAAACATCAATTCTCTGTAACTGGATATGACACATTTATGTTGTATTTTTTTCCCAGAGGGGACAAATCAATCATTCAGTTACTCCTCAATTCATCTTACTCTTGTGGTGAGCCAGCTACTTGAAATGATCAGGCTACTTTGGCAATCAGTTAATAAATAGGAATTTAAATATTCTTTTCTTGCAATCGAATAGTCCAGGTAATGAGGCTGAAACCAACTGCATGATACATGTCCTGCTGGACTCTTCTTTCAAATTTAATAAACCTCAGCTTTTGCAGAATAATTAAAAACCCACACTTGCTGAGAACCTAATCAGTCTAGCAAAACGATGTCAATAATTTTACATTTTAATGCACAATCCCAACAACTTTGAAAATTAATTCCTTTTGGGTGTTATTTTGTGTAATTTGGAAAATACAAATTAATACAGGCCACCAAAGATAACTCTTCCCTTCAGTTAAAAAGGAGATGAGTCATAGTTCTTTTGAAGCTTGGTTTTATAGAGAGCATCATTATTTTGTACAATTGGTGAGAGAGTTAAGCAAGTTTATCCCCTAATAGCTGCAGGATTGGCCTGATCATAGTGAGCAAAACCTGGAAACATTCAGGACACTCAGCACCTTTTGGAGCTTATTTGGAGAACCAGAGTGTGAGGGTTTGTCTTTTCAAAGCCATTGTAAGTGAAATTCCTGTATTTGGGGCAAATGTGAGCACTAATAAGAAGAGAACTAGGAAGAGTACTAGTCTGGGAGTGTCACAGAAGAAATGTAAGGAAGAGGAGGAAGAGAACAAGTATTTATTAAATACCTTCTATGTGTCAGGCACTCATTTTGTTAAACCTCTATTCTGTCACTCTCTAAATATCTCCTTTGATCCTCACAACAACCCTGGGAGGCAGGTCCTATTATTATCATCCCTATTTCATTGTTGAGGAAACTGAGGCAGATACAGGTTTAGTGAACTCCCAGTCACACAGTAAGTATCTGAGGCTGAATTTGAACTCACATCTACCTAACTCCATCCTAGCACTCTACCTCCTACCTAAGTGCAGAATAGAGATTAAGGAAGATTTCTTAAGAGTCAGATGGTTAGAAAAGGGTAACATGACAATAAATTATTTTCTTGGTGACTTTGCACATGCTATCTGCCCCTTATGCCTGGTATATACTGCCTAGTTAATTCCACTGAACAGAAATCTGCATCTTCCTGCAAAGCTTGAATCCAGCACCATCTCCTACATGAGACCTGAAATGATCACCCCAGCTATCCCTTGTCTGAAAAATGAATTTTTATTTATTTTGTATGTTATATCTAGTTGCACATTCATATGTTGTTTCCTACAATAAAAGGTAATTTCTTTAAAAGCAGGGACAATTCCTCTTTGCTCTTTTATTCACAGTACCTAGAAAAATACCTGGCATATAAGGGAAACTCAATAGATGGTTATTGGTTGATTGGTGAATCTCTAATGTCATGGACACTAGGGATGTTGGAAAACATTCCTGAGTTCGAGGCCATGCAAATCCTTCTTAGGCTATAACCTGAGGGTATGTGGTGCACACAATCTTGGGATATTAGTTCTATGATAGGAAAGGATCCAGAGACCACCTAATACAGCCCCACCCCCACCCCCATTTTACAGATCAGGGAACTGAGGCTTATGGAGTTTTAAAGTGACTTTTCCAAGGTCTCACAAGCAGTAATTGTTCCAGATGAGATGCAAGCCCAGATTATCTGATTCTTAATTAATAGCTCTTTTAGCTTTTCTACATTGCACCTCCAGGGAAGATCCAAGTGGACACATCTTTTCTAGCCCCAGTGCAGGGTGTATGGAAAGAAATCATAAGTTTGTTATTATATACCCAGATATTTTCTTCAGTCAATCAATAAGAGCTAATGAACAGCATTGTTAAAATTTGTTTTCTAATTAGGCAAAGAAATTTGAAAAATTAGAAGCCTCAAAACAATCTCCCCCCAACAAGGACTGTACAGTATCTTGCTCTTTCTCTATACACACACACCCCTCTCCACGAACTAACATTCTTTCTCTGTGTGTGTGTGTGTATATTTGTAAATTGACTTTATTTCTGAGGAATGATCTACATAGGAGATCTCATTTACTTGATTATCAAATTAACAGATTCCTCTTTTTTTAATTTCTCTTTTTTTTTCAGTATAACCAGACATTTTACCTCCTAAATCCCTGAAAAAGAATTATGAAAAAGCCATTTATCCTTTTGAAAAAAATATTTCCAAGAAAATTAGGGCTTTGCAGGGAGAATAGGCCATTAAGAAGACTAGGGTTATGAAGTAAGGGTTTGGCTTCTTATTATTAATAATAAGTTAATATATTATTCCAGTGGAAAAATTATTTTCCTCTCCCTTCCACCATCACATAAGAAGAAAAGAAAATCTCTACAACAAATATTTTAATAATAAAAAAATTCCCATGTTGTCCCTGTCTAAAAATATGTTGCATTTCGCATCCATTGCCTTTCTTATAGTATATATTTTAGATTTCATTATTATTATTAACAACTTACATGAGATAGTAATTAATATTTTGAGGCAGCTAGGGGAGACTGTGAATTAAATGCTAGACTTAGAGCCAGAAATGTTTGTGTTCAAACCCTGCTTCAGGATCTCTTACTATTTTTAATTCTAGGAAAGTCACTTAAATTTTCTCAGCCTCAATTTCCTCATTTGTAAATTGGAATAAAAATAGCACCTCTTCCCAGGGTTGTTGTGAGGATCAAATGAAATAATAATTGTAAAGTACTTTTCAAACTTTAAAGTTCTAAGTGCTAGATATCATTATTGCTTGTTCATTTTTTAAATTTGTAAAGTGCTCACATAAGTTTCGGTGCATTTGATCCCCATAAGAGCCCTTTGGGATGAGCAGGGCAAGTATTCTCCAGCCTGAGGAGGATTGATCTCTGCTCTGGCAAATGAGGAAGCAGCCTCAGGGATAGAACATTTTGCCATGAACACATAGTAAGGGATGAAGCCCAGCCTCAAATCTAGTTCTAATGATCCCAAAGGCAGTGCTATAACCTATAGCACCATATTCCCTGAGTGAAAACTCTGTCCTCCCTGCCACGCCAAACTAGCAGTCACTAACCAGAATCATTTCCTCTTTTGCAAAAGCCATAGCCCAGTCCTCACTGAATCTGGAAATGCTCTTCAAAATTTCAAAAAAGTCATCAAGTCCAAGTATGATCCTCTCAATAAAGTAAAATCACCAGGCATCTATAGGAACTTACTGCATGTCAAGGCATCGTGCTGTCATTACTTCACCTGACTGTCTCTTCTATTCCCCTCTTGGTTCTGCTTCTGACTTTCCAGACCTTGCCATGACATCTCAGCAGTTGTCAAGCTAAATCTTTCCTCAGTGCCTGATACCTCTACAAACATCCATCGACCCCTACAGTCTTGTCATCCTGGGAACATCTCTCTGCCCTGACAAACCCCTTCTCCCATTGCTGAGTTTCTCCTGTGGCCTCTATTCTGGGGAGGATCCCAGATTAGCCAATCTTCATTCCCTTTCCAGCTCTTCTGATTTTCTGGATTTCTACATCATTCCCTAAAGTAGGGATTGGACTCTCTTACATCCTTTTTAGATTCATTTTGTGAGCTATCTTCTATCACAATAAAATAAATTCCTTAAAGAAAATTGTCTTTTTGTTTGGGTTTGTTTTTATACACCCCCAACACACATGCGTGCATGCACACACCTTAGCACAGTCCCTGGCAAGTAGAGAGCTTGAATAAATGCTCAGTGCCTTTTCTCTAGTTTGCATAATGTCTAGTTTGAGTGACTCAAACACTGGGTCACCACTAAGTTTCCCATTTGGAAGAACATAATCAGCCATCTTCAGGACAATGGTGACAGATTTGATTGAGACTTCAACTAGAATTGCTGGTCATTTCAGATCATGAAACACTTAACAAAATTAAGAACATGTCTAGAAAAAATACTTCAGAGGAAAGAACAAAAACTGTAGCCTTCCCTTTCAGTTCTAGGATTGAAAAATAGTATGTTTTCCCTTCTCTTGCCTGGGCCTTTCTGCTAACAGTGTAGTTATTTCAGGGTGACTTTTCTGCAGACATTACAAGAGTAACTAATCCTACCAAAGGGAAGATTTGTGTTAAACCTTTTCATTAAATCAAGCTTTCCTCTCCACAACATCCCTCACAGCTACAGTAAACAATCTTCCAAAGGAAGCAACAAAAAGTAGGGGAGAGAAAAAGGAAGGTCTTGGTTGATACTTCTGTGCATTGATCTATCCTTGCATGGCTGCTTTTGATTGTGAACATTATTTTAAACCCTCCAGAGTAGTCAGGAAGCCGCCAGTGTTTCTAGGATCCCTTATAAAGCCTTGCTGGCCCCGTCAATTAAGACCATCAGAAACAAATGAGGTAGGGAGTGACTGTTGAGAGGGCAGCTAATGGTGAACTTCCCATATCATAAATTATTGGGCCATTTGAACATCAATACTGGAAACAATGCTTGCCTCTCAATTGGAGCAAGCATTGCATTTCTAGTCAGTGACACTGTTGTGATGATGCTGAAGGACTTTGGTGGTAAGAATTTTTCAGTAACTGTTTCTACTGAGAAGGTAGGGTCTGTAGTATTTGACACATTATATCACAAGGGTTACTCCCTTGAGACAATGGTAATAGAGAGTGGGCTGGTTGCAGGATTGGGGTATTTGGGGAATCCTGCTTTTTCTGGGGCTTATAGGCTTATGTGCCCATTGGTGTCAGTTAGTGTTGATGGTGTTGGGAATGTCAGTTTCCTTCTCTAAAAGAACATCTCAGTGGAGACACTCTAGCTGTAAGGAGTCACACTCCTTAGAATATATGGTGTATAGTCTAGGGCTAGGTGAAAATGAAACTCAAATCTGTTTTAGTTGCAAACTGGTTAGCGGAGCATAAACCCAGAGAAAGTAGGGGCTCCTGAAGACATTTGGTACAACTCTTATCATTTTGCAGATTAGGAAATTGGGGCCCAAAGTACTTACGTGACTTGTCCAAGGCCACCTTGGTGGATACATCAGGGAGAACATTTGAACCCACATTCTCTTACTCCAGAATTAGTCCTCTTTCCCCTGTACCTGGATAACTCATCATGAGCATTATGTTAGTAAGGAGTAATATAATTTGTTTAAATTTATGGAAAATAGAACAATTATTCTTAATGATGTTCTTTCCACAGTTTTGAATTATAACTGTTAATAAAAGATATCACTTAGTTATTTCCACCAAAAGAAGATAAATATAATAACTCATATTTACAAAGTGTTTTAAATATATTATTTCATTTCTTCTCTGTCTTCTGTATGTGGGTTCAGTTCATATATCATATGATTAAAGAACTGAGAGCTGGAAAGGACCTGAGAGATCACTTTCTCTAATTCCTTCAATTTGTAGTTGAGGAAGTTGCAGTTCAGATAGATTAAATGATTCACTCGTGGTGGTTTAACTTGTGTATTTCAGAGGTGAACTGGAACCAAGGTCTTTCCTAACTCCAAGTCCAGTGCAGAGGGGCTGTTATATTAAATATTCAATAACATCAGCCTTCCTGCAGTGAATCCACATGCCACAGTAAAGTTAGCTGTACTCTAGTAACTAAGTACAGTATCTCCTTTCTAAGTGAGTTAAATTTCAAGCTTTCCTATCACTCCATGTATAAAGGTGACCAAATCACCCACAAAATAAATACATGTTACCTCACTATATCACTGCCCAAATGCAAAAACAAAACAAAACAAACAACAAAAAAAGAGGCTATATGATTCTACCCTGTTCTAGGAAAAATGGGTTATTGCAGATTTTTGAGGTACCTTTACCCCAAAATTCATGGTAACGTTAGAATGATTTTTGCCCTTCTGTTTGGAAAGAATAATGCTGGAGTGGGAAAAAAGGGAGTTTAAGGAGGTTTATTTTCTTCTATTTGTGGGATTCAATACAAAGGAAAATACTAAGTTCTTCATAAGGGAAGCTTCCTTTAAAAATTGTTATCATTAGTATAGTTAAAAAAAATTATTCACAATACAAGGTCATTGTAAAAATCAAAAGTCCTCCCAGATGGAGCCAGAAGGTCCTGTCCAACCTCATAATGGCATTCAAAACAAATCAATGTCTGTCCTTGAAATCTTATTTAAAATTGCAAATGTAAATCCCTTTACACTATAAAGCTTTTCTTTCATTTGTTATTGTTAGTCTTCCTCTAAGTGGAGAACACATCAGTCAGAAGACTGGCTGATGGGAAGCCAGGTCAACTGCCAGAAAGGTCACTAGCAGCAAAGCCAACCCTGAATAAATCTGGGAACAATCTGCTTGCAGAACAGATTTGGGGAAATGACTGAAGATTATGAGTTTGACTGTTTATCTTCAGATTCTTTCCATGTTCCCTTTGTCCTTGATTGGCAGCATGACCACCTTTAACTATTTTAATCAGAGGAAAGAAAAGGTTGGCATGAGGAGCCCAGCAGAGAAGCACTTTCTATTACTGCATCTGACAGGGCTGCAATACCAGTAGCAGGCAGTAAATCCTCCATGTCAGGCAGGAGATCCATGGACTCCAGGGCTCTGCAGGTAAACTAGAGAGAAAGGAGTATCTATGGCCTCACACATTCCGTGGGAGCAATTTATTCTCTTGCTTCCCTCCCAAGATGTGTCAGGAAATAACAGAGAGGAATTGACCTCACAGTCAGTCCTCATGATGAAGCTGAGAACTGAAGTCTGGGACACCACATTCACATCCAATTGGCCAGGTTGCAATGCTTAGCCCTGCACTTTGGGGTTGGAGACCCAAATCCTCAGCCCTTCGCAGAGGGGACAGGACATAAGCAGGGGCTAAATAGAGTTACCCACATAGATATGTTCCTTTTATTTCTTTTACTCTCCAGTTGAAATATTTCAGCATTGCTGCAAAGATTCTTTTGTACCCCCTATCCCCCATTTTATTATAAAAACACCTGCCATTTATATAGTTCATTAAAGTTTGCAAGATGCACACATATACCCACATGTGTCGGTAGGCTCATCATTATTCATATCATATATTCATATCTATTATTACTGTATCAATTCTTTATTTATGCTCACTGCATGTACTCGGTGCTTTATAAATGGCCAGAGTATTTACTTGGAGTCAGGAAGGTCTGAGTTTGAATCCTGATTCATATATTAGTTGTTACTATAAATGTATATATATAAATATAAATGTATCTTTGGATTTGATCCTTGAAACAACTCTGTGAGGTAGGTACTATGCCATTATCAGGCCAATTTTACAGATGAAGTAAGTGAGGCTGAGAAAGGTTGAGGGACTTTCCCAGGGTCATGAAGCTAATAAATATCTGAGGCAGGATTCAAACTCATCTTCCTGATAGTGGCAAGTCAACACTCTATCCACTATATGACACAGTTGCCCATTTATAAAGCACAGATAATATGCAAACTACTGAACATATTAAAAAAAAAAACTAAAATGAAAGTCGGTTTCCAAGGAGCTTTTAATTACTGAAAAAAATATCATAAATATAATACAAAATAGAGACTTAAGAAGGAATAGATCTTAGGTCTCTAGCAAAGAGTTATCTCTCTAGTTGAAGACTCTAGGAGTGGCAATGGGAAAACAGGAAGTATGCTGATTCCTCCTCATGGCCAATTATATCAAGCAGATGGGGAGGAAAAAACAACCAATAATGAAGAAGGTTATAAAGCATTCAGGGTCTTCTGGAGTCTCCATGAGTATCCAAAGATAGAAAGAGCATGAAAAGTTGAAGTCTAATATGTAAGGAGATGTTATTAATGATAGAGTAGGTATGCCAGAATCTTCAGTGGAAAGATTTTCTCAGAAGAGTACGGACAAGGTTGGGATGGGGAAAAGATGAAAGTATGGAAAGATCAAGATAGCTAGGTGGTTCAGTGGATAGAATGCCAAATCTAAAGTTAGGAAGACCTGAATTCAAATTTGGCCTCAGACACTTACTAGCTATGTGACCCTGGGCAAGTCACTTAACCCTGTTTGCCTCAGTTTCTTCATCTGTAAAATGAACCAGAAAAGGAAAGGGCAACCCATTCCAATATCTTTGCCAAGAAAATCTCGAATAAGGTCACAGTCAGACATGACTGAGGGACAAAAACAAAAGAAAAAAAAAGGAAAAAGACACCAGGGAAAAGGTGTTTATGCCTCATTTAGCAATGATATTGAATCACAGGGATTAGGAGAACAGTGGTTTCCCAATTATAAAGCAGTGAAAATCCTTTTGATGATAGTATTCTGTTGAGTACAGCAGATCATGGGGTATGGTAAATGGTTCACAAATTATGTGGTAAAGAAGCCCATTAATTCAAGTCATTACATGGCAGAGATACTTGTTTCCCTCTCCATCATAAGCCTTTAAAGATCAAGTACCAGGACCAGAATTTTCAGGGTAAATGAAAATGACAGCCAAGGGATGGTGGTGATGAAGGTGTCTGGTCCCTGGTATCATTTAGCCATTTTTCTTCAGTGTTCCTACCCAATGACAGCAGTGCCAGGAAAAGTACTTCCTCCTTCCTCAAGACCACAACCACTGCACATTTGTGTCATGTAATGATAAAGGCTAGGGTAGGTACTCATTCTACATATAAGAAGGAAAAATAAGAGTTCAATCTGATAAGAAGGTCTAGAAATTCAAATCTTTTGAGAGGCTAGATAGCTTGTCTGGAACCAGCAATGTTAGCAAAGACAAAGGGGCCTTCTTTCTCTTAGTGGTCCCAGTTCTGAATTATTTGTGTAACGTGATAGCAAAAACTTTTATCCCCCAAATTGTCTCCCTCTAATCAACCCAACACAGTCTAACACAGAGGTTAAGTAGCAGTTTACTTCTTAATATAGCTTAAAGAATTTAAAGAAAAGAAAATAACACTCCACCACCACCACTACCTCCCTCATACAGAAGGCAGTTCCTAAATCTCTGCCTACTGTCTTCTCTTAATGCTTGAAATTTCTTTGAGGTAAAATGTGATCTCTTGTCAAGCTTCAAACATCCCTGAAAGGGTCTGATAACATCCCTTTTTGCAAACATGAGTGAATTACTATAGGCAGAATGGTATAGTCAATAGAGAATTGAGCTTGGGGGCAGGGGGAGACTTGGTTAAAATTTGGCCTCTGACACTGTTTTAACATTTGTTCAGTGTTGCTTTTTTTCAATCATTTTGGTCCTGTCCGACTATGATTTTCTTGACCAGGATACTAAAGGGGCTTACCATTTTCTCTTCTAACTCATTTTACAGATGAGGAAAGGGAGACAAATAGGATTAAGTGACTTGCCCAGTTAAACATCTTTAAGAGACAGCTAGTTTTTGAGGTCAGATTTGAACTCAAGTCTTTCTGACTTCAGGGCTGGCACTTAATCCACTGTGCCACATACCTAACCCATTTTAAAGTAGATAAGGCATTTCAGCACTCTGTGTCTCAGGCAATCTCCTAAGACTTGCCTGTTTGGTAAGTACCTATTTGACATGAAATGCCTGTAATTAATGGCATTCTTAATCATAATCTTCCCTATAGCCTTTACCATTGACCTGCCTCTTCCAATGCTCAGCTCCAATCAACTGAGACTACTGATCAACAAGGACTTAAGCCTATTTTCAAATTGGAAAATGGGAGTTCCAATAAATCAAAAGGCATTATTAAGGATATACCATGTATCAGGCACTTTGAAGATGGAAGATTAGCTAGGCACTGTGCTAAGCACTTTTACAAATATTATTAGACAGGATTCTCATAGGAATCCTGTGAAGTGGGTGCTATTATTACCTCCACTTTACATTTCAGGAAACTGAGGCAGACAGAGGTTAAGTGACTCGTACAGAGTGACACAACTAGCAAATGCCTGAGGCCCAACTTAAACTCAGATTTTCCTATTTCCAAGTCTAGCTTTCTATTGACTATACTGCCTAGATATTCTAGGGATACAAAAGACAAATTAAACTGTCTCTGCCCAAAAAGGAGTTAATGTTCTATCTGGGAAGATACCAAATATTTAAATATATATAAAAAGAAATACAAGGGAATTTGGAGGGAGGAGGTACTGGAAGCTGGGGTGATAAGAAAAGGTCTCATGAGAGAAAGCTGTTCCTGAGCTAAGTTCTGAATAACACTAAGTATTCTAAGAGGCAAAGATGAGAAGGAAGTGCCTTCCAGGAGTTGGAGAGAGTTTACCAAAAAAGAAAGAAGAAGGGGAATGGGACTGGGAAAATGGAGCCAATGTCAACCTGGCAGGAAATACACAGTGCTGTACCTCAATAAGGGCACTGATATATGCTAACCAACTGAATAGGTGACACAAAGCCAGAAGGGGTAGCTAATACATTGAAAGAATCAGTATCTAAAAAGGCACTGATAGAAGGGAGCAGTGGCCTGAAACCAGGTGGTACAGTGGAGAGTACTGGCCCTGGAGTAAGGAACACTCCCCTTCCTGAGTACAAATCCAGTCTCAGACACTTACTAGCTGTGTGACCTTGGGCAAGTCACTCAACCCTGTTGCCTCAGTTTCTTCATTTGTAAAATGAACTGGAGAAGGAAATGCAAAACACTCCATTATCTTTGCCAAATAAAACCCCAAAGGAATCATGAAAAGTTGGACAAGACTTAAAAATGACTAAGCAACAATAGGAATAAATGTAAAGTCTTATACTGGAGTTCAAAATACCACCTTCTCAAGAACAGCAAAAAAAATTGATCAAATATAACTCAAAGTGGTTTACTGCTGAATTTGGCCTATGAAATGGATAATATCTAAGAGTGGAATCAAAAGGATTGTCTACATCAAAACCTCCACTGTTGACAACCTCATGGACTAAACAAATAGAATGCTGCCAAAGAAGCTGGCTGGCTCTGGGGATTTATTCATAGAAACAGAGAAGATTATGATAGAAATTCAGGATCAGGTCACTATCATCAGAAATTACAGATGGGTTATATTTAAAGAGCTCCTTGAGTAATGAAGGTGGCATGAATACTGGAAAAAATGCAAAATATCCCTCCATTTTTAAGAAATTGAATACCAGACAACTAGAAAGTCATTTATATGGCAAAAATGATACACAAAATGTCCTTGAGAATTCAACAAATCAAGTAAAATGGAGTCAGCATATCAGTATAGATAGAACTTTCCCCCACAAAATATTAATTCATAAAAAATTTAAAACAATGTTCTTAATAGATATTGGCAAACCAAATATTCAATCTCCTAACAACCAGAAATGAAAAGCTCCCAAACTGTAGAGACCTATTGGAAGAAATTAAATACCTAAAGGTAAAGAAAAGGTAAATCTCATTCTTATTTTCCTGTCTACATCAAAACAATTGAATCATCAAATCATATGAAGAAATGCTCTAAATCATTGTTGATTAGAAAAATGCAACTTTCAACAATTTTGAGATATCATTTTATACCTACCACACTGGCTAAAATGATCGGAGGGGAAAGGGACAAATATTGGTGGAAAAATTGGGATACTACTTCACTCTTGGTGGAAATGTGAACTAATCTAACCATTTTGGAGAGCAATCTGGAATTATGAAAACAGAGTTATTACACTGTCTATACCCTTTGACCCTAGGGAAAAGGACACCACTGGGTCTATTTCCCAAAGTGATTAGGGAAAAAGGAAAAGAACCTACATGTTCTAAAATGTTTATGGTAGGTCTCTTTGTGGTAGCAAAGAACTGGAAACTGCAGAGATGGCCGTCATTCGGGGAATGGCTGAACAAGTTGTGATATATGATTGTTATAGAATACTACTACTGTGCTACAAGAAATGATGAGTTCAATGATCTTAGAAAAACTTGGAAAGATTTGCATGAAATAATGAATAGTGAAAGGAGTAGAACCATGAGAACATTGTACACAGTAACAGCAATATTGTTTTAAGAATAACTTTGAGTGAATATGTTATTTTGACTTATAAATATCCAGATTAACTATAAAAGACATATGATGGAAGAGGCTATCTGCATCCAAAGAAAGAATTGATAAATAGAAGTATATATGGGATAATTTTACACACACACACACACACACACACACACACATACCTGTTTGTGTCTACTATCAGCCATCTCTAGTGCAGGGTGGAGAGAGGGAAAAAAGGAGACATAACTTTGTTGTATACTTAAAGGAATAGCAATTTGTATGTAGTAATTTTGCATTTTCATGAGCAATCATCTCCTTTAACATACTATGTTATGGAAATGTTCACTTTATTACAATGAATTAAAAATAAAACAAATCTAAATAAATCATTGGGTTAGCATATGGTGGCAAGTTGGTCCCAAATGACACAGTCGTAATGATCAACTTTACACAGAGGATTTCAAAGCAAGCAGTACTTGACCACATTCAGATTTCTCAAATAGGAAAAATCCATTGTAAAAAAAAAAAATCCACAAGTGAAAAAAACACAGTGGTGATACAGAGCACCAAAGCAACAGCAGCAGCAGCAACTATTATTATTACTATTATTTCTACTACTTTTAAGATTATTACTACTGCTGCTGCTGCTTGTGCTGCTGCTACTACTACTACTATAACCAACAATACCAAATCAATCAAAAACTTTACTACAGAAGCTTAAGAAGAAAAGAATTCAGAAGAAAGAGAAATCTTGAAACGGATATAGAAAATTTCTGGGTTGTCTATAATGGCCACAAAAAACCTGATACCACAAAAAAAGCCAAGTTGGATCAAAAGTAAAAGAAATCTTATGTATCTTTAACATAATAAATGAAAAAAAAATGTTATATCAAGGGAGGTGACTGAAACACGTTTCTCTACAAAAGTATAAAGCAGCAAAGTCACAAGAGCTCCATTATTATTGTCTCAAATACTTCACAGTGGTGCATGAAGTATTTGAAAAGCATTTTGCTAGCATCCTATGAAACACAAGCCTCATCTCGGCTTTCTTAATTGAAGGTATCATATATTAACTACCAAAAGATGAGAATACCATTGAACCCATCAGATACAGTTCAGATATGTATTTGTATATGTTATGTAAAGTATTAGCAGCTTGTGCCATGAGGAGACAGAAGGGAGGGAGGACTTAAAAACAGTTACAAGAAAATAATATATTATTTGAGTAATAAAAGATTATGACAAAAAGTCTCAAGAATAAAGAGAAACTTATTATCAATTTGGTAATTTTAAACAAGCCACCTGAAAATGCCATAAAATCTATACTGTCTTTGTTGATTATCACAAAGCTCTTGGCTCATTCCCACTCTCATTTTTCATCATGTATTACAAATATAATATAGATCCAAAGAAAATGAGAACACTGGAGTATTCGAGGCTAATATGCAAAACTATTTTCTATTGAAAACGTGTCACCAACATAAAAATGTAAAAATAAAAAAGTATCAAAAGTGGCATTTTCCCAGAGAAATAGTTTAAGTATATTATGGTTCTTCTTTGTCTTCTTGTAAATAGGAGTTAAAGAGGAATTTAAACCAAAACATTTTATTAATCATTGATAAACATGAATGACTTCAAGCTATGTGTCTCTATGAAAAATCATAACAAAGACCTCTTCAACTCATGGAATTTTTTCCAAAGATACTGAAATGCCATTTGAACTCTGTAAGTGTAAAATTCTTTATATAAGCCAAGGAAACAAAAGCATTGAAGGCTTTGCATTTAAATGGATTTTAGGTTGAACCAATGGGTTAGTATAATACCTACAAATATCTTGGTCTCACCCAAGCAAGACTTCAACCATAAAACTATCTAGGAGAAGGGTCTGGATGAATAGAGTAAGACAGAGGTATCAAACTCAGCTCTCCCAACTCCTGTCTGAGGCACAAACCAGATTTAAGCATAATTAGGAAAGATTTAATGAATTTTTTTTAATGCAATACCACATAATAGTGTTAATTTGTGACTTTCTAAGTTAATATGCATCTCTCATGGATGCTTTTCTATTTGAGTTTGAAGCCCCATTAAATTTAAGAGATTTGCTAACAGCCCCAAATCAAAGTTCAATGGGAAAAACATGCTTAAAACATACAAATATTTCTACAATACTGGCCTTAATATATACTTTTTCAAACTGTAAAATCAACTATGATAGATTTTTCAAAGTATTATTGCAAAATAAAAAGGTACTATATTATCAAAACACAGAGCCTATGTCCTTAGGGTAGCTAAAGGAAGATTAACATTTCCTATTCAAAAAAGAAGATTGATAGATATTATTAGAGAAAATAATAAAACATATAAAAAAAGATATTTTAAATTCCCATGGAAAAATTTTGGGAACAAGTAGTCATCACTTCACTAAAAAATAGTAAATTACAGGTATATGCATTGGATTTGAAACCAATGAAATGTGTAAGATCCAAGAATGGAATCAAAAGACCTTCCATATAAAACATGATCAGGAATTCAGTTAACAATATGTTGATAAAGAGTTAAATAAATGACTGAGATATGGAGAGTTGTTCCTAGAAATAATGTTTTATGAGAGCAACTCAGTACCAGGTCATTCCTTCCAGAAATTACAGAAAGGTTATCCTTAAGGAGCCTGGGCTAAGAGATAAATGTAGATTATGCAGAAGAATCTTAGAAAATGTGCATCCTATCACTGCAGGCTGTAAAAATTTAGTATTTACCAAATACCTAGGAAGACATGACCTGGTGGCTAGAATTATATAACAGAAGCTCAATATCTTTTATGGCCTGACAGATGACAAATTCCTATACTACAAATGCAGACTTCAAAATATAGTAGAGAACTGAACCGATAAACTTTACTGGATGCAGACCATTATCACAGATGGAACTGTTGCCCACAGTTGCCCATACATAACATTGATCCATAAAAACTTAAAAACAACATTTTTAACAGATGTCACCACACCAAATATTCATAATATTCAAGCTATATAGAAAGAAAGCTCACAAAATATAGAGGCCTTGTAAAGGATATCAAAATTAGATAATAGGAAGATTAGATACAATCTACCTCATTCTGTCTGATAGTGTAGTTGTATTGATAATGCTTTTTAATAAGCCTACTAAGGATGAATTTATATCTTAATACTAATATTCAATTACAAAAAGTAGTTATTTCATCCACCAGTAGATTAGTCAATAGAACATTAAATGCAAAAGAATAATTGCAGGATATCATCTTGTCTGGACACCTAGGTTGCACAGTGGTTAGAGTGCCAGGCCTGGAGTCAGGAAGACCTGAGTTCAAAACTGGCCTCAGACCCTTACTAGCTGTGTGACCCTGGGCAGGTAATTCAACCCAGTTTGTCTCAGTTTCCTCATCTGTAAAGAAGATGAGCTGGAGAAAGAATTGACAAAATGCTGCAGTATTTGCCAAGAAAACTCCAAATGGGGTCATGAAGAATTAGACACGATTGAAAGGACTGAATAACAATAAAAATCATCTTGTCCCAGATCTGTTCCATTTGAATCCAATCAAAAAGGGTGTAGATGAAGTGATTATGATGATGACAACTATACTGACTACAGCAATAAATCATGCATGTATGTATGTGTATGAATGTATATCATATATATGTAATTTACTCATTTGTATATAGGGTTTACCTTACCCTGCACAGTGAACTTAATTTCTTTTCCACTTTAAATGGCCTACTGATAACATTATTTTAGAATTCCCGTAAGAAAAAAAGGAGAAAACCAAGAATATCATATTCGAGATGTAAAGGGTTTTAGAGATCATCTAATCCAACATATTTATTTTACAGAAGAACAAATTGAAGCTGGGAGAGAAAAATGAGTTTCCCAATGTCACATAAAACATTAGGGATGGACACAGGATTCAAACCCAGCTCTTTTGGATCCCAGTTGACTGCCCTAAGGACAACTATTCCAGCAAGTAAGAAAGGTTTACAAAGCTTCATAAAGGTCTTTAAAAAAGAAATCTTCCTTCTTTTCATTTCTCTTGCCAGTGACAATGGGAAATAACCCAAGCAATGGAAGCCCCTTAGAGCACATGCCTTCTGTCACCCAGGATAAAGCAGGAAGTTTATCCATCATAAAACTATAAATCAGAGCTAGAAGCTCCCTCTCAACAAGGAAAGTTCCAGATATACTTGGAGATGGAGGATGTCTTTCAACATTTCTGACTTATATGGTCTACTGAGGAACTACTTGGTAATGTGAGCATATGGAACTCCTCTCTAATAGTAAGTTAAAAAGCATTTATTAAACACCTACTCCATTCCAGCCATTGTGCTAAGCACTGGGGATACAAAAAGAGCCAAAAGACAGTGCCTGCCCTCACAGAGCTAACTCTCTAATGAGGAAACTGACAGGGAAACAACTATGTACACAAAAGTTATATGTAGAATAGACAGGTAATAATTACCTATGCCTATAAGTGAGGGAAGGTACTATTATTAAGAGAGGCTGGGAAAGGCTTCCTGTAGAAGAAAGGATTTTAGTTGGGAGTTAAAGGAAGTCAGAGAAACCAGTAGTTGGAGAAGAGAAGGGAGAATATTCAAAGTATTAGGAACAGACACATGAAATACACACACATACATATGTATATATACATGTGTGTATATGTGTGTGTATATATGCATATGTGTGTTTGGTCATTGAATGGAAGTGTGAACTAAGGTGTAAGAAAACTGAAATGGTAGGGAGCAAGTAGGTTATGAAAAATTTTGAACTGCAAACAAAGTATTTTGTATTTAATTCTGGAATCTCTAGGAAGCTAGAGGTATTGAATGGAAGATGTGACATGGTTGAACCCCGCAAAGGTAGCCATTATTGCCTTCTATGAGCATTCAGTCTCACAAAGTATCAAACATAGGGCAGGTTTTATATAAATAGTAAAGGTTATGGAAGTGAGACAATTAGAACATCCTTCTCTACTTTCCAATGTGATTCTGCCACTGCCAGAGAGATGGGCAGTCCCTTATAGTACAGTCCTAAGTGTCAACTTAATTAAAGAGGTGTACCAAAGTGACAACAACAAAAGGTCTTTAAATTGAGGTAAGGGGATAGCAATGGGGGGTCACCACACAACACCAGGGTGCAAGAGCACCCACAAGGGTCAGGAGGGAGAGTTTAAATACATTTCCACATGGAGAGTATCTCATGGAAGGCACAATATAAAGAAGCTGTTGAGTAAGTTGCTCTGCATAACAACCACAAGTCCTTACAGAAGGCTAAGGTGGGGCAGCTACAGAGAGGGTTAAGTAAAGTTTGTTTTATAAAATAGGCAGAGGCTGGAGAGGCTGGAAAATGATAACATATGGTCAGAACAGCAGGATCTGGGTGAAACCAGTTTTTTGTTTGTTGTTGTTGTTGTTTTTAAGCAATTGGGGTGAAGTAACTTGCTCAAGGTTACATGGACAGTTATTTCTGGGTGTGGTGCTAAGTATGAGAGCCCGGATTCAATCCCAGGTCATCCCAACTCTGGGGCTGGTGCTCTTACTCACTGAGCCACCTGGATGCCCCTTGTTGCTGTTGTTTTTTAAAACAAACTAATTTAGACTGTCTAGTTTCAACCAGGCAATTGGTGGCTCTAGAACTGGGGCAAGGTCAGTTCTCCATCAGCAGCATTATAAGTGGTATAGCATAAGTGGCAGCTAGATGGCATCATAGTGCATGAAGCACCAGGCTTGGAGTCAGCAAGACTCATCTTCCTGAGTTCAAATCCAGCCTCAGACATTTACTAGCTCTGTGACCCTGGGCAAGTCACTTAACCCTATTTGCCTCAGTTTCCTAATTTGTAAAATGAGCTAAAGAAGGAACCAGTAAACCACTCCAGCATCCCAAAAAACAGGATCACAAAGTCTGACACAACTGAAAAGTGACACAACAACAACAGCCTGGCTCCATCAAGTGGTAAAGTCGGATTTTTCCCCTGTCTCTCACTCCTCTACCTCCCTATGACTTGCTGCCTCCTTGTCCGCAGCCACCATGGTTCTGTTGCCTCTACATTCATCATTGTCTGGGAACCTGCTTTGTATGCCTCAATGTTCTGCCGGACTCACTGTCTTGGAGACTCCATTCTTACATTGTCGCCATCTGTTCCTGCTATGTCTCTCGTCCTTCTTACTAATGTCTTGATGTTTTTGTTGTTGCCGTTGTGGTTCTGTTTGTTTATTTGTTTGTTTGTTTCCTGGTCCTCACCATTGTCTGGCTTCTTCCCCCATAGATGGTCTCTAACGTTTGTTCCTTCTCTTGGAGATGGTGTCAGCTCTTGGTCTATTGAGTAGGGAAAAAGAATGAAACTTTTGATAGTTCTATTGTTCTTTCATAACCTGGGACAAAATGCCTACAGGTATCTGAAATTGCACTGCCTTTTTTTGCGCACGGAGTCAGAAAGCCTCTTGACTCTTTAGGATTTTCTGCTCTTTCACCTTGGTCCAAACATCCTTGCCATCCACTTAAAGGGCCTCCTCGGGCAACCCTTGGAACACTCCAAATATCTCTGTTTTCCATTTCAGTTCAGATCATTGTGATTACATTTCATTTGTCTCCTGTTGTTTTTTTGTTTGTTTGTTCTTTGCTTTCCCCCCAGTACCTGAGTAATGTATGTCCTGCATAGTCAGCTCTCTCCAAGAGTCTTGAGATTTTGATGGGGCTTCTCTGCTCCAACTCTCCAATTGTCATTGTAGATGTTATTAACTTTGATCTCAACTGTATATTCCATCAGTAAATTTCTGTGAGAAAATACAAATGAACCTGTCCTTGCACTGGGAAAGCCCTAGTGAAAGGGACACCTGTATAATGCAGGACAGTTTGACTCTCCTTCCAGAACAGTCACCAATGACTCAGAGCAGCAGTGGAGGTTTATAACACCTTTTTAAACCACATTGAAGTGAATGAGTCTATCAAATATTTTTCAGCTAACAGCAAGTTTCAATGGAGAGAAGGCCAAATAAATATGAACATTGGAAAGAACATTAACTATCATAGCCTGGTTTAAGCTTAGAGAGGATAGGTGTTATAAAATTAGTCACACAGCTTTCAAACAGACCTGTAGGAAGATATACTTTTTGATGATAGAGGGCATTGTCCAGGATGAACAGCAGTTGGCATGATATTCCATGCAACTTAAGAACTAAAATGATGTGGAGGGTAAACTAATAGCCATAGCAGGGTTCATTCCAGATCACCTATCTCACCCTGGTGAGTCTACTTAGTCTTCGCATCCCAGCTACCCACAAGTCTGGCCCTAGAGCTGAGGCTGATTATAACAGGTTAATTGGTATTTATAATGATGGCCCAGTGCTATTAAAGGATCAAGTTATACTTAAATCTCATCTCCACAGTGAAGACTTCCCCAATCCTTTAATTCACAGTGCTATCTTCTAGCTCTATCTACACATGCAATGATAGCAGTGGCAGCAGCAGCAACAGCATCAAAAACATATACTACTTTAAGTGTTTCAAATGGCTTTACAAATAATAGCTCATTTGACTTTGTTATCTTATTATCTCATTTGACCCCCTAGGACAAGCTAGCATCTATAAATATCTTAAATATGGATATATTATATCTAAGTACCTATGTGTGTGCATGTATGTGTGTATTAACATATCGACTCTTTTATTTCCTGTCAGTTTGTCATGTCAAACTCTTCACGGCCCCATTTGGGGTTTTCTTGGCAAAGATCCTGGAGTAGTTTGCCATTTCCTTCTCTAGCTCATTTTACAGATAAGGAAACTGAGGCAAACAGGGTTAAGTGACTGTCCAGGTTTATACAGGCATTGTCCGTGGCCAGATTTGAATTCATGTGTTCCTGACTCATTTTCTAGTGCTTTACCCACTACACCAAACATATTTTCCATCCATCTCTAATCTCTCCATATAGATTATATATATCTTGCCTTTTTGAATTCCCCACAAAGGATAGAGGCAATAGGGGAGGGGAATATAAATATGAACACAGCTTTTCTCTTCCTTTAAATAATTTATAGTCGGGGGGGGGAGGGAGAGGAACATAAAAAAGGCATGCACATGAAATGTAGAATATAATGTTGAATACAACAAGTAAATAAAAGAGATACCAGTAAATTTATTGTCACTTCTGGCTTGAACAGCTGCGAAATACTTAGGATCAAATGTGGAAAGGAAGCATGGGTTAAGAGTATAAGACACCATGACTAGAATCATAAAGACCTGGGTTTTTCTTCTACCTAAGACATTTTTTTGCTATATGACACTGCGTGAGTCACTAAAACTCACTATACCTCAGTTTCCTAATTTGAAAAATGAAGGTATTAGACTTGTAGCCTCTAAATGCCCTCTTAATGCTAAACTTATGATCATTGGATTTAGGGCTAAAAGGATCCATAAAGAAATCATATCAATAATTACATCTTAAACAGGAGAAAACTGAGGTCCTGTGAGCTGAAGCAACTTGTCCAAGGTGAAAGCGGCAGCATGCATGGGAGCCAGAATTTAAGGATCATATCCTTTAACTCCAGATTTTGGGCTATTTCTACCCCACCATGCCAACACTGGCCATGCAACTGGGAGAAACATTTAACTCTTGGTACCTTGTTCTTGACATTAATCCACATTCCAAGGTTTCCTGTGAAAAAATGACTGCATCATGACAGGGTGGTTTAATAGCTACAATTGATTATAATTATGCATCTGAGACTAAAAAGTATTTTCAGGTGGGCATCCAACAAGTTCTAATAATGATCCAAAAAATTATAAAGATATACTAAAGGATAAAATGAGAAAAAATCAATACTTAAAAAATATTCCTTAAAAATCAACATTCACTATAAATAATATGATATTTATAGCACACTGAGAGAGAATATTCCCTTTGTTTCTCTGCTAAATTATGGGTAACATCAGTCACACTGAAAGCACAAGGAACATGACAAATTATTTTAAGTCCTCTGAGTTCAATGCAATCCCACATCACTTAGATTCTGAATACTTTCCTCCTTGATTTTAAAACCTTGTTTTATTTTAATTGAACTTTAATCAATATGCAGTTTGGATCCCTTATACCTATCAACACATTGTTGATGCTGTGTTTACCTGATGCCACATTCAGTAGGCAATTTAGTGAGGTGTGAACAGTCAGTCAGAGCAGTTATCAGGCATTGTGCACTGCTCATCCTGCTGAAAAAAGAATAATAATAATGTCAGCTTCTAGGGACTCAAAATCTCAGTTGTTTTAGAACATCAAAGGTAAGAATAGCCTGAATTTTTTGTTTGTCTTTTTTCTTTTTTCCCCATTTACTACCCATGTCACCTTGGACAAGGTGCTTAAGACTAAGCCTTAGTTTCCTCACCTGTGAAAAGCAGAGATTGAACTAGAGTGGTGGTATTACACTCAAATAGAACCTGGGCAACACTAAACTATGCATAAAGAAACCTTCATTTCCCATGCTGACTTGAAAAACCACACATTATTATAATTTATATTATCAATGTTCCATTCTTTTAAAATTTATTTTGTTAATTCCCAATTACATTTTAATCAAGTTCAGTCCCATTCAGGAGGTGTAGGGTAGCAATTGGGCCACTGGCCATGTTTGAAACCTCTGAACTAGATGATTAAACATGCCCCTCCCATTATAATTCAGGAAACTGAGCTATCCTTCTTCTTGGAAAATGTATAACAAAAGACCATAGGCTCACAAGACATAGGTACAGAAGAAGAAGGGAACTTGTGGGTCTATCAAATCATGCTAACTTCTCTCACTTTAAAGATGGGTAAGTAGAGATTCAGAAAGGTAATTGAATTGCCCAAGATGACACTGATTGGTTGGTTGGTCGTTTCCTTCATTCTTGAAGAGGACCAAAATGACATCACTACGATAGAGTCAAGTTACAGTGCATCTATCGGACTGTGGCTGATCAGACCAGTATGAACTGAGAAGGCTCTACCACAGGTCAGACACAAATAGGCCAGGTAAAGATTTGGGGTGGGTTCTCTAAATTTGCACATCTCACATTTCTTTTGAGCTACTTCAATTCTGCTTTGCTCATAGAGCACAGAACCTTCTCTGATGAGGGCATGACATGCTAGGCAGTCCTGTACCAGCATGCCCAATGTCATACAATCAGCTCCAAAGTTTTTATGCGGCATTGTGACAATGTCCTCATATCACTTCTTTTAATCATCATGTGAAAGCTTGCCCTATGTGAATTCTCATAAAATAGTTTTTTAGGCAAGTTTGGCATTCAAACAACGTGGACAGCCCATATGAGTTGCACTCTTTGAAGTAGAGTTTGAATGTTTGGCAGTTTGGTTCAAGAAAGGACCTCACTGACTGGTATCTCATCTTGCCAGGTGATCTTCAGAACCTTCCTAAGGCAGTTCAAGTGGAAGTAATTCAGTTTTCTGGCATGGCACTGATAGGCTATCTACATACAACAATGAGGTCAGCACAATGGTTCTGTAGACTTTCAGTTTGGTAATCAGTCTAATACTTCTTCTCTCCTACACCTTCCTTTGGAGCTTCCCAAACACTGAACTAGCTCTGGCAATGCTTGCATCAACCTCATCATCAATGTCTATATTCTTAGAAATTATACTGCCAAGGTAAATGACCTTATCCACAGCATTCAGAACTTCTCTGGTTCTGTGTATGGGTGGTGTGGTGCTGGCCGATGGAGCACCTGTGTTTTCTTGTTGTTAATTGTTAGGCCAAAATTACCACACACAGAAGAGAACAGATCCATACTTTGCTCCATCTCAGCTTCCGAGGCTGCACTGAGTGCACCATTATCTGCAAACAAATATCATGTACCAATACTGCTTCCACTTTGGTCTTGACTTGTAGCCTTTTCAAGTTGAAGAATTTACCATCAGTGCAGTAGCTGACCTTGATTTCATGTTCACCCTCACTGAAGGCATTTGACAACATGGCTGAAAACATCATACTAAAAATCATAGGAATAAGCACATAGCTTTGTTTCACTCCACTGGTGATTGGGAAAGTGGAAAAGAACCTGAGCAAGCATGCTATAGTAACATGGATGTATAATACTGATGAACTTTTTCAGGCAATCAAATTTTGATATAATTTTCCATAAGTCCTCATGACTGACTGTATCAAAGGCCTTGATCACATCTGCAAACATTGTGTGCAGCGCACTATTCTGCTCCTGGCATTTCTCCTGGAGTTGTCAGACAGAAAACACTGTATCAGACATTCTTCAATCCTTTGTGAAGCCACACTGGCTATCAGGTAGATGATCCTCCCACAGGTGAAGGATCAGCCTATTAAAGAGCTCTCTGGTAAGAATCTTGCCAGCACTGACTAAGACAGAGGACCCCTCCCACCCACCTCTGCCACACGATTGTCACAGGACAATCTATTTCCTTTACCTTTATAGAGATGGACAATGGAGGCATCCTTGAATTCCTGGGGGAATAACCTCCTCTTCCCATATAACCTGGAAAATCTCAGTTAGCTTTTATATGAGCAACAGACTCCCCCCACACCCCTTGAAAATCTCAGCTGGAATAGAATCAGCAGCAGGTTTTTGCCACAGGAAAGGAGCCTGATGTCATTCAAAACCTCTTTCTTCTTCAGTTGGAACTTCAACTCAGGAGGTAATTACTTCAACTTAAAGTAAACGGTCAATGGCTTCAGCATTGATTGATGATGGTCTGTTGAGAACACTATGGAAGTGTTCATCACATCTCTCTAGGATCATGTCCTTATCACTAATCAATGTCACTTCTTCAGCATTGAGTACTTTGACCCATACATAGCCTTCAGGGCATTTTAAAAGCACTTTCTATTGTTACTATCAGCATAAAACTGAATAGCATCTGCCTTCTAACTGAGCTAAGAATCCCGCATCTCTCTAAACTTTGCTTGTGCTTAATTTTTGATGGAATCAGATGTTCCCTTCTTACAGATGGTTGAACTATCCTGATGGTAAACCCTGTGAAGTTCTAATTTTTCATTTATAAGCTTCAAAATTTCCTCATCATTTTTGTCAAATCAGCATTAATGTTTGTGAGTGTTCTGACCCTGATGAGCAAATGCAGTACTGTACATCAGTACTGTACATCAAATCTCTGAAAATTGCCTACTCCTTTTCTGCTCCACCATCGCCAACTGGGTGTTGGTTCAAATTTCCCTCCAAGTTAGCAACAAACTGTTCCCACCCAGAGAAACGCTCTAATCTATTGAATTAATTCTTCTGATACTCATTTTGCCTTGGGGTGGCCACTTTTGTTGAATGTGAATATTAAGTTTGGAGAGGATAAGTCTATGATCAGTCTAGCACTCTGTGCTACATAATGCCTTCATTATTCTCACATCCTTAAAATCATAGAGTCTATTAAATGTCAATGTTTGCTGTGAGGGTGCATTCACAAAGTTTGATTGTATTTAAGTAAATGAGAGATAGTGTTGGTGATGTGAAGGTCATGAGATGCACAAGTCTTCAGTAGTAAGTGACCATTGCCATTGCTGTTTCCAACTCCAGTCCTCCCAATGATTTCTTTTCATGTCTGGTAGTCTGAGCCTACTCTAGCATTAAAGTCACCCAGAATCATAAGCTTGTCCTCTTTTCACATACTTATGATAAGGGACTCCAGTTCTTCATAAATTTTCTTTGACCTCATTAGAGTTTGTCATGGTATGTGCATAGGCAGTCATGATACAGTTTTTTCCTGCAAATGAAAATTGTGTCTTGAATATGTCATTCATTCCTATTCATTCCTTTCAGTAGGCATACAAGCTTATTAACTAGATTAGTTTTGATTGCAAAAACTACAGCAGCTTCATGATGTAGGTGGCCTTCCTTCACTGTGGCCACTTCAGAAAAACATGTATCCAGCTCTGACTTCAGCAGCTAGCCTTCATTTGACAGTATTCTTTCACTCAGGGCTGCTATTTGGTTGTGATACTTGCTGAGTACTCTTGCAACAAGGGCTGTTTATATTTCAGGTCAACTGGATTTTGTGTTGTCTTATAAGTATGTGCACATTTTATATAGAAATGGTGATCAGAAACATTTTTGCAGAAGTTTTTTTTTTGGTACACTGTATGTGTGTGTGTGTGTGTGTGTGTGTGTGTGTGTGTGTGTATTTTAACCCACTTGATACAGTAATTAGGCTAGGGTTGGGTAAACAGACAATTTTTAAGTGACCTTTTCTAGCCCCTTCCTTACACCAAGGAGTGAGCAGTGCAATCCTTAAAAAGGCTGCTCAGATACCCAGAGGGCTGCCAAATCCCACTGTTGCTTGCTGCCTCCTATGAGAAGATGATCCTATGCCCTAGGCCACCTGTGTGCAGAGTTGTGACTACAGCTCCCAGTGTATCCACATGTGCTGCTTGGTCACTTTCCTGTCACCACAAAATTTGGGGATAGGTAAAAATGGTAAAATGGTATTGATGATGCCTTTTGATTTGTGAGTCAATTGTATTTGAGTGAGGCAGAGTCACATGAAGTCATCTACCTCACTCTCTCTTTCAGAGATCTCACAGTCCAGTGGCAAAACAGAGTCAAGACGACTGGTGATGGCTCCAAATGCAATGGATGACCTTGGAATCTTTGACATCTAGTCAAATTCTCAGTGTTCCACAGTGCTGCTTCAGTTGCCTTCAGGGTTATTGGAACAAATTGTTCTCATCCACCCATCCCACTGGGGAAGTCTTCACATGCTTGAGGTAGACACCCTCCCTAACTCACCAATGGATTTGAGACCTCTCGGTTACCCTCAAACTGGTTTACTGGGGTATGGCCACTGTGCATGCTACAGCTTCTTAGAGGCACACATGAAAGTTAGATAGATCAGGTGGACACCAAAAGTGGAAAGCAGACCTTTGGGCTCAGCACCCCTCACACTAGAGGTATTAATGTTCCCTGAACACACCCTCTGCCCAAAGATAACATAGGTATTAAGAGACAGAATGTGAAAACAAAACAATAAAACAAATAAATGTGTTCTATTCTCCAGAAATTTTGTTATGTACTAAAAGACCCATTTTGTCAATTGAAAATGTTTTACCAATTGTTTACACAGATGTTTATATATATATATATATATATGTTTTACATATACACACAGATGTACATACATATACATGATAGTATATAATTTTTGCTTATTATTACATACTCTATATGATTCTTCTCATGCTCCAGAAAAATAAGTCCTACACCAAAAGCCATTCAATAATGAAAAAAAAGTCAAAATCTATGAAAAAAAAATTTATCTAAAGAATTACAAATTGCAATTCTATGAAAGATGATCCCAAATCACAAATAAGAGAATGCACATTAAAACAACTCATTCTTTTATATCATATCAAGAAAATTGACAAGGATGAAAAAAGAAGAAAAGTTAATGTTAATATATTGTACATGACTGCTTATGAATAATGGGTATCATATTGCTTTTCTCCTTAAACGATTGGGAAGGTGTTGGGGGAAGGGAAAGAATTTGAAACTCAAAACTTTTTTTTTAAATGGATGTTAAAAAGTTAATGCTTTTTTTTTTTCTTTTTGGAGGGAAGAATGCAGTGCAATCGGAGTTAAGTGACTTGCCCAAGGTCACATGGCTAGTAAGAAAAGCTAATGTTTTTAAAAAGGGAAATAAAGAAGGTTAATATTTTTGGTTTGTTTTTTTTGTTTTTGTTTTAGAGAAGACGGTTAATGTTAAAGGGGTTCTGGAAGAAGAGGGACAGTGATACACTGCTGACAGGGCTGCAAAACTGTCCAACTTTATGGGAATTTAGAATTACCTTATGTGATTAAAATGTCTATAGCCATTGACCCAGAGATCCCATTGATATGTATATATTCCTAGAAATTCAGACCAAAAAAAAGGTCCCTTATATACAAAAATATTTCTAAATATACATTTATTTATGACAGAACAATTAGAAACACAATAGATGCTCATCAACAGGAGAATGGTTATACACATTATGGTATCTGAATATAAAGAAATTATATCAAGCCAAAAGGAACAATGGATATGATGATTCATGAAAGAATAAAAATACATGCAAACTGATTGAGAATGAAAGAACCAAATTAGAAAACAATATGTGATGACTACAATATAAGTGGGGTGGGGAGCCTGTGTGTTGTGTAACTGAAATGATCAAGTGCACCCCCCAAAAAAAGATCAGAAAATGCTCGCAACTCTCTCTTTTCAGTAGTTGAGGGCAATAGGTGAAACATTGTATGTACAATCATACTCAGTTGATATATTAGTTAATTTTACTTTCTTTTTTTTCTTTCTTTAAATTATTCTCTATGAGAGAAATTAATAAATGAAGATAATATAAAGGTAATAGGTTAAAAAAAAAACCTTGAAATCCGTCCTTCGGCTTCAAGAAGAAGAAAAAAAAGATTTTTCATTACCTATGCAAAGTGGTAAATTAGCATCTTGTTATTAATACTGATACACTTAAAAAAAAAGACTACTGTAAAGATGTAACTAAAGTCCAGATCAGGTAAGGAGCATAACAACACAGTAACTTTAATCAAGTTCAAGTCAAGATGACTTACAGCCCAGGTTACTCACAGACCTTGTAACTATGGTAGTCAGGTGTACCAGAAAGGGAATATTGAAAAATTTACTGTTAGAAATCTTTGATCAATCAGAAAAAAATAAATTGGAAAGGCTCTAGAAGATTTAAGGTAGACCAATAGGGTTCCAATTTTCAGATAAAAAGGGGATATGATGGATTCCAGAAGCCACATGCTGGTTAAGTTTCATATTGATCCCTGATTAAATTGTGTAATATATTATTAAACTGGTGGCTTCCTGAGCATTTGGAAAGGGAAGATGCAACCTCATTGCACCAGCATGGATTTTCCAAGAAAAGGCCCTGATATATTTACATCATTTTTTTTGACAGACTTACTGGACTAATGCATGAAGGAAATGGTATAGACACAGAATACTTGGATTTCATCAAGGTAACTGACAAAGTCTCTAATGACTTCCCTATAGATAAGTGTAATACTTGCATTTGGCACTGGGGCAGATTCTTGATTCTTTTTACTCCCACCTCTGTTCTAGAAAATAAAGCGCTGAATATCATATAGGCATGAATTTTCTCCACCCAATCTCTTTTCTCACAAGAGGCAGAAGGCTTAATTATTCTGTTAAAACAACTACTCCACTTTTAGTCTAAGGACAACATAATTGTCAGGTCTTTGTGGCCCTTATTCATTTCCTTTTTGTGAAGTGAATAAAAAAAAATAAAATTCTAATAGTGCAACCACGCAATCAGAGCCTCAGATTTGTAGAAGTCTAAACATTCAGACAGATATTTGACAATCTTGTATGATTTAAATTATTCATTTTATTTATTCTATATATAAGTCCTATCCTTTTCAAATTTGAGACAAAAAAAAGATTGGGATATAGGAAATATTTCAAGGAAAGAAGCAAGCAGATTGTTTTACAATGCCTGTTACTTGGTTTGGGTGGGGGAAGTTAGCAAAGAATATACTTTCTTGGGGGCAGGGGAATATCTCTATATATTTAGAGGAGAATATTGATAGCTTCAATCTAAATCCTCTGTTTCCAGATGCTTACAGGACCTTATGGTACAACTTGATCTTTCCATTTTCCACATTTCTCATTTTATTTTCTACTTTTTCAGTTTCTTCTTTCATTTGTTACTTCTATGCTACTGATTTTTGCTAGTCCACTTTGTAAAGGACAAGGAAGGGCTAGAGGTGAATTCTTCCTATTGATGTTACTGCTGTCCAGCTCTTGCAGTCCTCATTCCTTCTTCTCACTCTGTTTCTTACAGATTACGTATATCCCTTGAAGAATTCCTGGAAATGTCCCAAGTCTACCTTTTGAATCAAGGATCACGACGTTACCAAATCACCCTCAAAAATAAGAAGGAATTATTGCCTTTCTGAAATACAAATCCCAGAAGTCTAGTCAGTTCTCAAACCAGTATTATGTAAGATAGAAAAAAAATATATATATATATATATAGGTAGAATAATTCTTAGGTTCATAGCTGGTTAAACAACTACAAACCAAATTGTATCAATCAGTCAATGGATTAAAGGCAAATTGGATGGAACATGAATAAGGGCTCTATACTTTACTGTCATATTCAAAACTTGTATCAACACCTTTGACAGACACATATATCGCATCTTTAATGAGTGTGCAGGTGATACAAAGTTGTTTCACTTCCTAATAGATAATGAGAGATTGATATTTTAAGACTGAAATAAGCTAGGATAATGAATCAAAATCAGATAAAAATTATAGGGATAAAAAAATAATATATCTAAGGTTTTCAAAAGGCTTTATATATATAAAGCCTTTTGAAAACATTTTGAAAAAACAAATTACATATATAATTTGATGTCCCTAATGACTCTACAACATAGATGTTAGTATTATCCCCATTTTATAGATAAGGAAACAAATTGAGAGATGTTAAGTGACTTGCATAGTGTCACAGAGCCATAAATTCTTGAGATAGAATGTGAAATCAGGTCTTGCTGAATCTATGTCCAATACTTCATCCACTACTTTCCCTAGCTGGATCACATTAAGTTAAAGCTTAAAAAAAATAAAGTATACTAGTACAGAATGGGATACAATATTAAGTCATGTGAAAAGATCTGTGGGTTCTAATTGACCACAAACTCATTAATGGCCTGATACATCTGTTTAAAATTACTTACTGTTTTAGGCTGCATTAATAAAATTCTGCTTACGGGGGTGGCTAGGTGGCACAGTGAGTAAAGCCCCAGCCCTGGAGTCGGGAGGACCCGAGTTTGGTTCTGGCTTCAGACACTTCACACACACACACACACACACACACACACACAAACTAGCCATGTAACCTTGGGAAAGTTACTCAACTCCAATTGCCCTTCAAAAGGCAAAATAAATAAATGAATGAATAAATGAAATTCTGCTTAAGTTGGACAAAAATCAGATGTGATTATAATAATCTCATCTGGACTTTTCAAACCTAGCCTACACTCTGTGTTCAACTGTTCAGGTCACAAATTTTTAAAATTTATTTTATTTTCAATTCATAGAACAAAGCAAGTATTTCCATAATGCAGTACAATAAAAAAGACGATTGCTCATGAAACTGCAAATCTACCATGTATAACTTGATTTTCCCTCCAAATATGAAAGTTGTGATATGAATTTCTCTTTTTTTTTTCTTTTTTCTTCCCTCCTTCTCTCCCCCTGAGATGGTTACCAGTAGATACAAATAGATGTGTGTGGATGTCTTTCTTCATGTCCTTTATTTTCAATATGTGTATTTAAATGATTTTAAATTAAAATAACTTAGTCACTCAAAGTCATTCTTAAAACAATATTGCTGATATTGTATACAAAGTTCTCTTGGTTCTGTTCACTTTACTCTTCATCATTTCATACAAGTCTTTCCATGTCTTTCTAAGAGCTTATCATTGAGCTTACCATTTCTTATAACACAGTAGTATTTCATCACAACCATACTCTACAACTCTACATCCATTCCTCAATTGATGGGGATTCCTGCAATCTCCAGTTCTTTGCCATCACAAAGAGAGCTACTATAAGCATCCCATTCACTTTCAAAATTTTGCTTACTATTAGTGACTTTCCCTCTTATTTTTACTCATTATTTTCTATCTTAGTCTTTCTTTTTACCCTATCCTTGTTACTCCTCCAAAAGTCATAATCTCCTCATCTCAATCCACATGCCTCTCCAAAAATTCCCTTTCCTCTCCCCCCACCTCCCATATCCCAATTCATACACCTCTCTTTAAGTACCTCCCCGACCCTTGATCCCCAGTTTTCTCCCCTTTTTACATGTTCAGAAGACTTCTACACCTTTCCAGATGTATGTGGTATTTTCTCTTCAACCCAGATGAGAGTGAAGTTCCAATATTACCAGTCCTCCACCTTCATCTACTTTCTCTGCATTACTTTTTCCTCTCATGTTCCATTTTTATAATTGCTCCCTTTTACCTTTTCCTACACAATTGTTTTTTAGAATCACCCCATCATACACAACTCAATCCCAAACTTACTTTCAAACTACCTTAGTAATGATGACAGTTTTAAGAATACTAACTTTTAATTCATACACATACACACACACACACACATGCTTGTTTCTGTAAACAGTTTGTAATGAGTGTCTTATAACTAGTCTTTAATGTTTTCTTTATATTTCTTCTGAATCTTTTATACTGAATTTTCTATTGAGTTTTGGTATTTTTGTTACAAATCTCTGAAAGTCTTTCAGTTTGTCAAAAGGTCATTTTATTTCACTCAGGATTATGCTCAATTTTGTTGAATAAGTTCTTCTTGGAAACCACCCCAGCTCTTTTACTCTTTGAAATATCTCATGTTCCAAGACCTACAGTATTTTAAAGTAGAAACTGCTAGATCCTCAGAAATCCTGACTTTCTATCCACAGTATTTATTTATTTTTTCTTGTGGCTTAAAATATTTTCTCCTTAAACTCAGATTCTTGAAACTTGGCTATGATATTCCTGTAAATTTCCCTCCTGGGATATCTTTCAGGTGGTGAATGGTAGAGTTTTCTATTTCTTCTTTACTCTCTTGTTCTAGAACTTCAAAGCAATTTTTCTCAATAATTTCTTGCAATATTGTATCCAAATTACTTTTTTAACCATAACTTTTAGGTAGTCTTGATGGGGTACCTGGGGTCTAAACCAATTTGTAAAACCGGTTTGTACAGTTGTAACTGCACTTTGTATTGTAAAATTGTTAACTGTAAAATTCCTTTCCCAACCTTGGGCTCTGCCCCTTCCCCCTATCCCTCACTCCACCTAGGCAACACCCTGTGACCCCTTTTTCTTACTTAATCTCTCCATTTCTCCTCTGGCCTGGCCCACACCCTCCTTTGTCCTAGCCTCAGATCTCCTCTGCTCTGGCCCAAATCTTATCTAAACTATCTCACTAGTTCCTCTTGGTAAGCTCTGACCTTTATCTATGCACTGAGGTCCCTCCTGTCTGGTCAGCCCTGACAATGGCAGCCCTACCCTTTAAAAGTAAAAGCATGTACCCCTCTCACTTGCAGGTCCCCTAAAGGACTCTTGCCTGCTTCTCATAGAAGAGTAAAAATAAACTTCTAGAACTCTCACTCCAATTAAGCCCTAGACCTTGAATTCTTTCCAGAGGCTCTTGCAGGTTTTCTGGTCTTAGATAAAATCAGAATTCCTGCTGAACCTATTGGGATTCCGTCCCTCATCAGTCTGACAATTCTTATATTATCTCTCCTTAACTTGTTCTCCAGATCAGTTTTTTTTCCTAATAAGATGTTTCATATTTTCTTCATTTTTCCCTAGTTTTGTTATTTTTTGATGTCTTATAATATCATATGATTCCTCATGCCCAATTTTAGTTTTCAAGGAATTCTTTTCTTCCATAAGATGTTGAACCTCTTTTTCTGATTAGTTAACTTTCTTTTCAGGTCACAAATTTTAAGAACAGTGAAAATAATAGAAAACAACTGAGGGACATCCAGGAAGATGACAATCATGATATCATATAGAGAGAGTGGTTAAAGCTATGGTTGGAAGATTTGGGGGGTAACGGAGGTAAAAAGATAATTACATCACTTTGCTGAAGTATATGAAGAGCTAATCAAAATTATAAGGAAATAGATTTCAACTCAACATAAAATAACAACTAAAGCCATTTCAAAATGTCCTCACCTTTGAAGTTCATAGAGGGAATCCAATTATAAAGTGGTTGAGAGTGGTTCATTTACATTTTGATTATCTTAAAAGAAGAATGGAAAGAGGGAAAGAAGAATACCCTAGAGAGGGAAAGGAAGGAGGAGGAAAAGTTATTGCACATAGTTGAGTTATTCAAGCTTAAGAATATATGGATAAAGAGGAAGGGTTTGGGGCTATTTGTGACACTTAAAACTCTTTCTCATTTAAACTACTTAAAGGAAGGAAAAATATATACACACATTGTTGAGTACCAAAATGCATTGCACACAACTGGGAAATAGGAGAGAAAGGAGAAAAGAAAAAGGAGAAGTGAAAGGGGGGAGTGGGTTGATAAAGAAAAGGTAACCTAAAAAAAAATTATAAGGTAGATTTTTAAGAGAGTCTTAAAAGAAAAGAAAACAGGAGAATGTTTCCGGGCACTGTTTGAGAAAAAGAGAAGAGGACAAGAGAACAGAAGCAAATTACAAAAAAAAAAAACTGTAGCGTTGATGCTTTTATCTCACTGCCATCTTATTATTTAGTTATAAAAGTGGATGGGAGATAAAGAGAAGGGAATGTACAATGGAATAGGATGAAGGAAGTATATAAGTAAGAGACAACTGAGAATGGGATGGACTCACTCATAAAGTGGAAGAAGAATTAAAAATAGATTATAAAACTGAATTCAACAATATGATATTTAATAGAAATATATTTAAAAGAGAAAGATGCACACAGGGTTAAAATATATAGCATGATCAAAACCAAATCTGCTTCAAGTGAAATTTTAAAAAAACAGGACTTAAAAGACAAAATAAAGAAATTATATTTTGTTGAAAGGCATCATAGAAAAGGAATTAATATCAATACTAAACATACAGCACCAAATTTAGCACCTAAAGACTTAGAGGGAAAGTTAAATAACATTAAAAAATAAACAGTAAAACTATAATAGCTGGAACCTCAATTTATACTTCTTTGATTTAGATAAATCTAACAAAGAAGTGAAAACCTGAAAAGAATTTTAGAAAAGTTAGGATATGATGGATCACTGGATAATATTGAAAAGTAATAGAAAGAAGTATACATATTTCTCAGATGTATATAGCAACTTTGCAAAAATTGACCACATATTAGGACATAAAACCTCAATAATGATATTAATATAATATCATTAAAGACAAAGACTAGAATGAGACAACATATTAAAATTTTGTCAATGTAGTCAAAACCATCTATAGAGAGGGGAAAAAAAGTATGTCTATAAACACAAATTGATTAAAGAAAGAAAAAGATCAACAAATGTGCATGTAACTAAAATAATCAAGAAAAGTTAAAAAATTTAAACCCCCCAATAAAACATAAAAATAGAAATTCTTAAAATTGAAAAAAGGTTAACAAAATTGGAAGTAAAGCAATTCCACTGAATTAACAAATAAAATTAGGAGTTGGATTAAGGAACATTTAGATGATGCATTGAATGGAGCACTGTGCCTGGAATTAGGAAGATCTGAGTTTAACTGTAGCCTCAGATACTTACTAGCTGTGTAACTCTGGGTGAGTCACTTAACCTCTGTTTCTTCAATTTCATCATTTATAAAATGGAGATAATAATAACACTTACCTCCCAGATTCTTACAAACATTAAATGAGATAATAATTGTAATGTGCTTGGCACTGTGCTGGCACATAATTACTATTTAAATAGTAGCCATCATCATCCATGAAAAATAATAAAATAAACAATTAGTTAACTTTACTATTTTAAAAAAAGACAAAAAAGGAAATAATTCATAGCAAAACATTTTAAGGTGAATTCATAATCAATGAAGAAATTAAAGAATTTTTCATGAACTATTAATCTTAACTATTTATCGATAAAACTGACAGTCTATATGAAATGGAAGAATATGTACAAAATCCTGTTTGGAATATTGGAAAACAGTTTGGTAGAAACTAGGTTTAGATGTATACCTTTCACCACATAACAAGAGAAATTCCAAATAGTTATATAACTTTGACATAAAGGGTGACTTCATAAATGGATGAGAGGATTATGTAAGAAATACTAGCCAGTTTTATAGATGGGGAAGAGTAATACTGAACAGAATAGAAAGAATTATAGAAGGTAAAACGATAAATTTTGATTCACTATTTTTCCCCTACAAAAAATTTCAATGCTGTCAAAATTAAAAGAGAAGCAGTTAATTGGGGAAAATGCTTGAGCCATTTTTTTTATAAAGCAATCTTTTCTAAGCTATATAGGAAATTTACTTAAATTTATAATATCTATTCCCATAGATAATAGATTAATATATCTATTGCCCAATTGATATATTGTCAAAGGATATGAATAGGCAGAATTCAGAGAAAAAAAACTACAAAAAAACAACAGTCATATGCAAAAATACTCTAAATCACTAAAAATTATGCAAATTAAAATTACTCTGAAGTTCTATCTCTAACCCATTAGATTAGAGAAATTGGAGTAAACTATAAAGGACTATGGAAAAAATAGATACATTAATGCACTGTTGGTGAAACTGTAAATTTGGTCTAGGCACTGTAGAAAGCAATTTGAAACTATGCCCCAAAAAGTATTAAACTTCAACCCAGTAATACACTATATCTATTCCCTCAAAGACATTAAATAAAGAGGAAAATTATCCATCTTTAAATAAAAATGGGGGTGGCTAGGTGGCACAGTGAATAGAGCATTGGCCCTGGAGGCAGAGGATCTGAGTTCAAATCTGGCCTCAGACACTTAACACAAAAACTTGCCATGTGACCCTGGGCAAGTCACTTAACCCCAACTGCCCTCTAAAAAGCAAATATATATATATATATATATATATATATATATATTAGTTTCTTTTGCAGTGGCAAAGAACTGAAAATTGAATGTACCCAATGAGTGGGGAATGACATTACAAATTATGGTGTTTGAAAGTTATGAAATACTATTGTGTTATAAGAAATGATGAAAGGAATAGTTTCAGAGAAACTTAGAAAGGCGTGTGGACTGCTGGTGAGCAAGGTAAACAAAACCAGCAGAATAATTTATGGAAGAAAGATAATATTATAAATACTAATAACTTTAAAAAAAAAGAACTTAGAAACTCTGATCAATATAGTAACCAATCACAATTAGAAAAACATGATATCTACCTCTGTCTGCCAAGCTAATGAACTCAGAGTATAAAATGAGACTTGTTTTCTAAAACTTGTCCAATGAAGGAAATTTGTTTTTCTTAACTATGTATGTTTATAACAGGGTTATAATGTGGAGTCAGGAATGAGGAGAAGAAATGGAAGCAGGAGAAGGTAGATCTGGTATAAAAAATAATTTCATTTTAAAATTTCATTCAGCTAAATTAATGTTGGTAGATATTCTGCAAGATAACAAAGGACAAGAGGCCACTTTATATTTTTATCTGTTTATAGATGGCTCTGTCTTCTGTTCCACACATACCCCCTTGCAAAAAAAACATAATTAAAAGAGGAAAAGAAAGAAAGGGAAACAAATAAACAAAACAAATCTACTGTACAATCTTGAAATAACAAGTTCTCATATTTAGCTAGATTGTTTCTTGCATAAACAAAGACATCGATGTCATTGATTCAAGCTGTCAAGAAAGACTTTTCAGGGCAGCTAGGCAGCACAGTGAATAGAACACTGGCCCTGGAGTCAGGAGGACCTGAGTTCAAATCTCACTTCAGGCACTTAAAATTTTCTAGCTTGTGACCTTTGGCAAGTCACTTAACCCCAATTGCCTGCCTTCCCCCCCCAAAAAAAAAAAAAAAAGAAGAAGAAAAAAAGACTTTTCAGCTTTTAGACCCTGCTAGAGTTCCACTGGTCTGAAAACTCAGTGTAACCCCTATATCCTAATGAAATATAAGGATACAATTTCTGTAGATTTGTTTCTATGCTTACCAATCAAAAAAACAAACAAATAAATAAATGAAGGACTGTTTCCCTAAGCATAAACAGAACTTTGGGATTCAGAGAATGTAAAAACCAACATATCTAAATTTATATAGCACACACTATATGTCAGGCTCTGTATTATGTGCTTCACAATTATTATCTCATTTAATACTCACAAAAACCCTGGAAGGCAAGTGTCATTATTGCCACTTTACAGATAAGGAAACTGAAGCAAATTGAGGTTAGGTAATTTTCCCAGTGTCTGAGGTCAAATTTGAACTCAGATCTGCCTAACTCCAGGGCCAGAGCTCTATCTATCTTGCAAACAAGCTGAATCTAAGATTATTTTTTGGTATTTGTTATTATGACAGTCACTTTTTCCAAAGAGATGTTTCATTTCTTTTCTTGGATTTTATGATAAAAGTTTACTTTGATTTGAATAACTAAATATGTAATTAGTGAATGATAAAAGCTTGCTTTTTAGCCAAAAGTAAGGTTCCTTGTTTCCTTTTGAAACTTTCCTGAGTCTAATATTTTTTATCAGCTCTTAGGGAAATATTTTTAATTTAAAAAATATCTCAATCACTTAACAGGTTTGGAAAAGAAAGAAAATCATCACAAACAATATGATTAAAGAAAAGAAATGATTGATTGGGGGAGTATCTAAAAGGCAACATTTTTAAAATGATGTCAAAAAATTCCTCTCTGTAATATATTTCCAGGACCAATTTTAAAATGTAAGAAAACTGTTCACTTTGTGTAATGAGTTCAGACACCTTTTTGTCCTCAAAGTAAAATAGAACACTTTTAATATTTACATGATTCTAATTATCCCCAAGCTTGGACAAAGTAAATACTTTCCATAAAATGAAAAAGTAAAATTAGAAGTACTGCTTAAAAAAAGAAAATAAGTCCATACAGAAACAATAGTTTGTAGCAGGCAAATCACATAAATAAACCAGTCCTTGGGAAGTTGTATTCTATGGGTTATTACTAATAGGAAACAAGACACACATGTACATATACATACATGAGGTCTTTAGTGATTAATAATAATAAAAAGAAAATAAAATTGATCTTTTACTAAAGTCTCCCACCAACAACTCAAAGTGACATTGAGTTCTTGAAGACTAAGTCAACGGAACATAAGTTCTAGGTAGGCTCCTAGTATAGAAAAGAAGATGAGTGTTTTCAGAAGACTGAAAAACAGTTATTGAATATTTTAAACCTACAAACTCATGAGAGGTTATGAAAGTGACAGCTTTCGTTCATTGGTAGAAAGAATAAACATCCATGATGAAATCAAGTATCTTTCAAAATATGAAAGAAGAGATTAAAATTTTCAAATGAATTAATTCTGGCATATTTGGTGAGTCAAAGACATCATCATAAGCAGAAAAAATTATAACATCTTTCTCTTTTTCTGTCTTCAGACATCACACATCTTTTCTTTAGTTACATTCAATGAATCATGATTATGCAGGGTCTAAATTACATTTTATGAGTAAAGGTTAATTGATTTTCCTTCCCACCACAAACCCTATTTCTCAATTGTCTTTGCATAAATTCTATTTGCAGAATATTTTCCTATTAACCATTCAGAACTCAATCTTTTTGTTTTCTTCTTCATATTCATTATCCTTGAGACACAATTGAGTAAAGTTGACTTTCTCTGAGCAGTGAAGGATGTGTAGGAATGGGAAAAGGGGGGGATGTTCCAGGTTGGTAGATCAGCATAAGCTCACAGAGAATAGAATGAACATGGTCGTTCTGGAGCAGATGAAGTATCCTGAGAAGTACTAAGAAATTAGGTCACAAAAAGAGGTGCAAGATTATGAAAGCTATTGAAAGCTAGGGAGAGAAGTTTTCGTATAGAATTGCTGATACACAGCTGGAAGAAAATTCACAAGTCATCTAGTCTACTATCCCTACTTTACAAATTAGGAAACCAAGACTAAGAAACTTTATATGACTTGTCTAAGATCACAAAGCTAAGAAGTATAACGATTTGGACCCATTCCAGTTGATCATAGCACCATGGCCCCCTATGTGGATAGGAGGCTTTAAGAAATTTTATTTTGACCCCAGCACGAGTTGTGTTTTTTAAGCATTTTGCCCAATAATATTCACTTTTAGCAATTCAATTTTATCTTTCATTAAATACATGCATGATACAAGGCATTATGCTAGGCCATGAATATACAAAGACTAAATAAATAATCCCTGCCATGAAGGGGTTGGATTTTTTTCTGCATACATGGAATATCACAAATGTCATCAGAATCAGGTTTACTCTCAGTTGAGTAGCTAAATGGTGCAGGGCTGGATCTGGAGTCAAGAAGACCTGAGTTCAAATTTGACCTCAGACACTTATTAGCTGTAAGAACTTGGGCAAATCACAACTTCTGTTTGCTTCAGTTTCCTCATCTGTAAAATGAAATTAAAAATAGCACCTACTTCCCAAGTTTATTGTGAGGATCAAATAAGAAAACAATTGTAATGTACTTACTATGGTATCTAGCACATAGTGGTGCTATATAAATATCAGCTACTATTTTTACTGAGTGTATGAGCAGCAGAATAGGGTAAAGAGGAGCTTACCACAGGACCACCATGCAACAGATTCCTATTTAACTGAATATTATTTTGAACTAGGTGCTAAGCTTTGTTTAATTTCTTATGTTGCTAAAAATCTAACTATAGCCCTGGTAATAATTCTTAAATTTATTAACCTAAGCAGAGTTGTGGATGCCTCACCCTAGATATAATTATGCCCTTAAAAGTTTACATTGAGGGCAGCTAGGTGGCACAGTGAATAGAGCACTGGCCCTGGAATGAGGAGGACCTGAGTTCAAATCTAGCCTCAGACACAACACAAAAACTAGCCATGTGACCTTGGGCAAGTACCTTAACCCCAACTGCCCTCCAAAAAAAAAAGTTTACATTGAAAAGAGGGCACATTTGGAAACCTATTTTTTGATCAGTTAAACTATTATGATCTAGATTTACCTTGTAGCCAATCATCGCCCTCTCTCTATATACATATATACATGCATACACACACACATATGAGAGTATCTATATATAGATCTATAACTAATTGAGAGACAGGAGAAAGAGGGAGAGACAGACAGAGAGAGACAGAGACAGGAACCAAAAGAAGCAGTTAACTCTGAGCCAAGAATCATGAAGGCTTGAGGTCAAATTTGACATTATACACATGCTAGCTGAGTGACCTTGTCTAAGTCACTTCCCCTCTATCTGCCTCAGTTTCCTCAAATGAAAAGGGGACAATAATAGCATCTACCTCAGAGGGTTGATGTAGGATCAAATGAGATAATATTTGTAAAGTACTTAGCATAATGCCTGGCACATAATAGCTTACTAAACACTTATTTCCTTCCTTCCTTGTTCTTTCCTTCCTCCTTCTTTCCTCCTTCTTTCCTTCTTTCCTTCCTTCCTTCCTTCTTTCCTTTTTGCCCCTTCTTTCCTTCCTCCCTTCTTGCCTTCCTTCTTTCCTTCCTTCTTTCCTTCCTTCCTTCCTTCCTTCCTTCCTTCCTTCCTTCCTTCCTTCCTTCTTTTTTTTTTCCTTCCTTCCCCTGTTTCAAGTCAAAATGGAAGTACATTGAAATCAAATTCCAAAAGAAAATAATCTGGGATGCATTTCAGTGATGATTTTGGTTAAATGAATGAATAAAAGAGCATTCAGTGTCTATTGTCTGCCAGTCATTGTGTTTGGAACTGCTGAGAGAAGGGAATCGTGGCCTGGAAAGTAAATTTAAGTCCTAAAAATGGTGAGTAGAGTCAAAGGGAAAATAATTGCCATGCCCTTTGCAAAAACATTGGTACTATCAAGTGATTTCCAGAGCAGGAGTAGTAAAAGAGTATGGGGCCCAATGGACAGAGAGCAAGATACTCAGGGTGGAGAGATATCAAATATAGATATAGGCCAGCCCATTTTACTCAACAGTTCACCAATGCAAACAGCTTGGCCCTGATAGTGTATTTCCAAAGCCGACCTGACTAGATGAGTCAGGTATGAGGGAAGGGTGGAATGGTGTAGGAGGAGGAGGCCAGGGAGGGTGATTTGTTCTCTGAAGGTCCAATCTGAAGGTCACAGGTAGAGAAAGAGGGACCATGATTACAAGACACTCAAAGTGGATAGGCTGAGAAATGTTATGTGATCAACAAGATTAAAGAGGCTTAAAGTGGAATCTCAAACATTTCCAACAACCCTCATCCACGCTATAATGATGTCTTCTTTTTTTTTTCAGTTTACATTATTCATGCATATGGGCAGAGCTCAGTCTAAGGAAGTTATAGAAAACAAAACTGGTGCTATCAGATATCTTTCCTACCTTTTTTTAAACAGAGGAAGAGTAATAATAATAAATATATCTTTATTTTTCTAACTTCTACAAAGTACTCTATATGTACATATACATATGTATGCACACGCACAAATATGTGTGTTTGTGTGTGTGTATACATACATCTATATATTGAGGAAGAAATTGTGTTTCCTGTCATTTTCCATACACGAAAGAAATTCCAACTTACTCCCAAAGGAGTCTTCTAGCTTTCCTGAAAGATTTCATCAGGGCAATAACTTAGCTAAAATTAGTGAGGAAAAACAAGCCTGAAGTTCTATTCAATACAAAAAAAAAAAAAACAAACTCAAAAAACTCTAATTGTGTATGTGAACACTTGAGTAGTAGGGGCAGGAGAGGAAGGGAAGTGGAACTGATTTCCATGAGTAATGACTAACTAGGAAAATTCTGACAAGGGTATAATTTCAATTGGCGATTCTCTGGGCTGAGGTAATTTCATGCTTTATGAAAGCCATTTGGTTAAAAAAAAAAGTTAATTCAAACCTAAACTTTTTTTTTTAATTTTTGGAGAAATCCATTCAAATTGAAATGACATAGGCTAATGGTCTCATAATTAGCAACCAAGTGGAGAAGCCTCTGGGGAACACAAAGGCACCCCTAAAATAAAATCTCTCTCCTCTCCCTGATGGCAGAATTTTGGCCAGTATCACAAAGACTGTCAGTATTTAGGGAACACATAAATTTCGCTAACAGCAAAAAGCAATAGGTAACACTCTTGGGTTTTAACCAGAATCTTCAAAGGCATAAAATGAAAAATGCTATTCCCAAGAAAACATATCATGATGCACAGAATAAACTGCTCATTCATGACTTCTCTCAAATGCTCATGAAACAAAAAATATCTTCTCCCCAAAACATTTGAAGTAAACAAGTCAGTACTGAGTGAACTAAAAGAAGCTAATTAATTTTCCTTCCTAGTAGAAGTCTTACTTTTAAAAAGTATCTATTTATTGAGGGTCAAGTTGTAGAAAAATTGTCTACATACATCAGTGGAGTTTCCTAAAATTCATATTTTCCCCATCACAATGAAATCACAGGTCCAGCACCATCCTAACTATGATCAAGATATTGTCAGCCAATGATAAATGTCATTGCCTCCAAAGGAGCTTCTATTATATTCAGTAAGTGTTGTTAGTTTTTTCAGTTAGTTGTTTCAGCTTTTTCTGTAATGTCCCTTTTCTTCATTTTTTTCCTTGACAATGTTTTTGAACATCTTTTAATTTTTGTTTGAGTTCTCCCTATGATTTGTACTTTTCTACAAGTATTTATTTTCTATTTTAATTTTCTAAACAATGTTAAACTTTTATTTATTTGAATATTTCTTTTATTCATTTAAGACTATCTCTTGAAATGGATTACATAAATTCTTTATTCCATCTTCCTTACTTCTGTTACTTTAGCTGGTTTATTCACTGTATACTATTTTTGCTCTTCTGTTAACATTTTTCTTCACTTTGATATTTTGTCTGATTCCAAAAGATTCTCTAGGATTATCCAGCCAAAAATTCCTAGTTGCTTAGAGTTTCATAATAACTTCAGAATAACTCAGACTTCATCCATTAGTTTATCTCCGTATTCATATTTCATGAAATTTTGAGATGTATATGAAATATGTAAGTATAATTATTACTCTATAATTCTTACATCTTAAAGAAAAGTAAAAATGTCAGGGCAGAGCCAAGATGGTGGAGAAATGGCAGGGATTTGCCTGAGGTCCCCCCCAAGCACCTCCAAACAACTTTAAATAGTGCCTCAAAAAATTCTGAAGCATGGGATGGCTAGGTGGCACAGTGAATAGAGAACCCACCCTGGAGTCAGGAGGACCTGAGTTCAAATCCAGCCTCAGACACTAGACACACTTACTAGCTGTGTGACTTTGGGCAAGTCACTTAACCACAATTGCCCTCCAAAAAAAAGCAAAAAAAAATTCTGAAGCAGCAGAACCCACAAAAGGACGAGAAGAGACAATTTTTCAGCCCAAGACAACTTAGAAGGAAAGGCTGGACTGAGATTGAAAAGCAATTCAACAAAGGCCAAGTCCTAGCAAACCAGCAGTATGCATTGGGGATGGCTGAATCAGTGGCACCAGTGAAGGTTTCGAGACCTTTCAGCCCACAGAAGGTACAGGGATCAGACAACTGGTGAGAAGGAGATAATAGCGGTCCCTTTGTTGACAACAGGGGCAGGACTCTGTTGCATTGGTCATAGTTGAAGCTAGGTCACAGTCCTGAGTCTTAGTTCCAGTGTGAGGAGGAACATTAGAACACCAGAGCTTGCAGCTGCGGGGGAGGTGGGAGCCTGGTTACAGTTCCAGGACAGAAAAAAATGCTAATGGTCACTCATAGAACAGAGCACAAGCCTGGAGAGTATTAAACACATCTCTCCCTAGATCATACCACCTTGGAAGAACTGAAAAAATGCAGATCCCTAGAATTATCTCTGCAAACAGCTGCACAAAAAGCCTGAAGCTTGGATTAGTGCCCCTCCATTTCAGAAGAGGTACATTTTAGTATAGAATTAAAAGTCAAGAAATAAGCTTAAAAAATGATCAAACAGCAGAAAAAGATCCTGAATACAGAAAGTTACTGTGGTGACAGGGATGATCAAAACACAACATAGAAGAAGACAAGCCAGAGAGGTAGAGAAAAAATTGGGAAGAGAAATTAGAGTGATGCAAGAAAATAAGGGAAAAAGTCAACAGCTTGGAAAAAGGACCACAAAAAATACTGAGAAAAATAACACCTTAACAAAACAGAATAAACCAAATGGTAAAAGGGACACAAAAATTCAATAAAGAGAAGAATGCCTTGAAAAGAAAAATTGTCAAATAGAAAAAAAAGTATACAAAAATTCACTGAAGACCTCCTTAAAAAGAACTGGCAAAATGAAAAAAAAAGTTGTACAAAATAGAACAAAACAATTCCTTAAAGATTAGAATTGACTAAGTGGAAGATGAATCCATGAGACATAAAGGAACAATTAAAAAAAAAGCAAAATAATGAAAAAAAATTAGAAAAAAATGTGGAATATCTCACTGGAAAAACAAATGACTTAGAAAATAGATTCAGCAGAGACAATTTAAGAATTATTGGAATACTTGGAAGCTGTGATTAAAATAAGAACCTAAACATCATCTCTGAAGAAATTACAAAGGAAAATTGTCCTGGTATTCTAGAACCAGATCATAAAATAGAAATTAAAAGACTTCACTGATCATTTACTGAAAGAGACTCAAAATGAAAACTCCCAGGAATATTACAGACAAATTAAAGAGTTCCCAGATCAAAGAGAAATTATTGCAAGTAGACAAAATAAATGAATACTGTGGAGTCATAGTCAGGATAACACAAGATTTAGGGATTTTTACATTAAGGGACTAGAGGACTTAGATATGATATTTAAAACAGCAAAAGATCTAGGATTACAACCATGAATCATTTACTCAATAAAACTGAAAAAAAAATCTGATTATCAAATACAAGACTCAAGAGAAGTATAAAAAAGTAAACAGGGAAGAGAAATCATAAGGAATTCAATAAGGTTGAATGAATGCTTGCATTCCTACATGGGAAAATGATACTTGGAACTCCTAAGATCATTCTCATTATTAAGGTAGTTAGTAGTATACATAGACAGAGGACATGGGTATGATTTGCATGTGATGGGATAATAATAATAATTATTATTTTGCTTTTTGGAGGAGGGAAGGTAGGGCAATTGGGGTTGACTTCCCCAAGTTCAAACAGCTAGTTTTGTGTTAAGTGTCTTGAGGTCAGATTTGAACTCAGGTCCTCCTGACTCCAGGGAGGGTGCTCTATTCACTGTGCCACATAGCTGCCCCATGGGATAATTATTTATAAAAATATATTAAGAGGTGAGAAAAGGAAATGCACTGGGAGAATGGGGAAAGAAGATGTAGAACAGGGGTAAATTATCTGACATAAAAAAGCAACAAAAGATTGGGGAGAGCATGTGTACCTCACTCATCAAAATTGGCTCAAGGAGGGAATAACGGGTACACTCAGTTGGATGAAGAAATCTATCTTATCTTACAGAAAGTAGGACAGGGTTAAAAGAGAGAGAAAGATAGAGAGAGAGACAGATAGACAGACAGAAGGATAAATAGGGAAAATAGGATGAAGGGAACTACATAGTAACCACAACTTTAAAAAATATATCAAATTTCTCTGGGAAAGACCTCATTTCTCAAATATATAGAGAACTGAATCAAATTTATAGAAATAAGAGCCATTATTCAACTGATAAATGATCAAAGGATATGAACAGGCAGTTTTCAGATGAAATAATCTAACCTACCCATAGTCATATAAAAAATTCTCTAAATCATTATTGATTAGAGAAATGAAAATTAAAACAACTCTGAGGTACCACCTATCACCTATCAGATTGGCTAATGTGAAAGAAAAGAAAAATGACAAATGTTTTCGGCATGTGGAAAAAATGTGGACACTAACACAATGCTAGTGAAGTGACCTACTGATTCCACCATTCTGTAGAGTAATTTGGAACTGTGCCTAAAGGGCTATAGAAACATACATACCCTTTGAACAAGCCTGTATCCCAAAGAGATTTTTAAAAAGGAAAACTACCTATATGTACAAAAATATTTATAGCAACTCTTTTAGTGGTGGCAAAGAATTGGAAACAGATAGGACATCCATCAACTGGTGAATGACAGAACAAGTTGTTGAATATAATGGAATACTATTGTGTTATAAGAAAGGAGCAAGCAGGATATTTTCAGAAAAACCTGGAAAGAATTACATGAACTGATGCAAAGTGAAACTAATAGAATCAGGAGAACAGTGTGTACAGTAACAGCAACATTGCATGATGATCGATTGTGAATGACTTAGCTCTTCTGAGCAATATAATGATGCAAGACAATTCTGAAGGACTTATAATAAAAAATTCCATCCACCTCCAGAGGAAGAACAGAAGATCAAAGCATACTTTTATACTTTCTTTTTCTTATCTTTTTTAATCAGCATTTTTTCCAATACATGAATAATGTGGAAATATGTTTTACATGACTGCAAATGTGTAAACTATATCATATTCCTTGTCTTCTCAGTGTGGGGGGAAGTAAGAGAGAAAGGGAGAGAATTTGGAACTCAATTTTTTTTTCAAAATGAATGTTAAAGTTTTTACATGTAATTGGGGAAAATATAATATGAAATTTTAAAAAAGAAAAGAGGAGGTATGCTATAATGTTGGGGAAAAAAACTGTCGTCAAGTGATCTGGGTTCAAATCCTAGCTCTGTTACTTACTTATCTATTCTAACTCTTTAGACCTCATATTTCTTTTCTTTTTTTTTTTTTATTTAAAAGCAATTGGGGTTAAATAACTTGCTTAAGGTTACACGGCCAGTTTTTTGTTGTTTTTTTTTTGTGTGTGGGTGCCGAGTATCTGAGGCTGGAACCAATCCCAGGTCTCCCAATGCTGGGACCAGCACTCTTACTCACTGCGCCACCTGGACGCCCCTGACCTCATTTTGCTTATCTGTATATAAGGTGTGAGTGTTGCCTATGTAGGTTATGTATGTTCACTTGAGTTTTTTTAAGTAAGGTGGGAAAGCAAGAATAGATTCATCTTGAATCTTGTTCAGCAATCTCTAAAAAGACTGTTATCCCTTCCTTGAAGGGAGCAGGAAAAAATGGTCTATGAGGCTGACCACTCAATTATTCTCTGAATGCATGAGATATAGGACTAGACTTTATCTATATGCTTTTCAAAATATTATTGGTTTAGGGGACTAATTAGTTGAGAACAAGCTGCTTTCTTAACCAGTAGTTAATGGATGATATCTCTTAATCTCTTAGAGTGTGTAACTCAAGCTTACATACTCCATCTTGATCCTTTCCCACAAAAATACAAGTCAGAATAAAGACTATGACAAAAAATGGATAGTGTATAAATGTATTTACCCAAGGAAATTTAAAAGAGAAATTAAATGAATTATATGAAGATATACTATGAGATATACAGAATGAATAAACTTTTACTGGGAACAAGATATATTGGCTCAGCTCCAATCTCATCTGAAGGGAAATTCTCCAAAACCTCTAGTGAGGGAAATGGAATATGTAGAGGAGCTTATACGGGTCTAAAAAGATTTTCTTTTTTTCTCCACTCTTGAATCAGTCCCAAAGAGAATGTACAATTATGTGTTTCTTTCTCCCAATGAAGGAGGAAAAATAATTCTCCTCACTGAAGCTCCTTTGCCATCTCTACTCCTCACATTCGTATATATCCTCTCCCCCAATTCATTGGAAGAGTTCCATGTAAAATGGTTCAGGTTTGTCTGGACATTTTTATTAAAGTAAAATATGGTTCTAATCCTGTCATTTTATATCTCATTATTTACTTCACAAACTTGCTAGAAAATAGCTTTAATGGCTCTTCTTTTATTAAAGAATAAAGTCTAAATTCTACTAGATATTCAAGTCCCTTCGAAATCTGATGGTATCTAACCTATAAAAAGCATGTAAAAGAACCTTAACCTACCCTCTCTTCTTCTCCACTCCCCTGCTCCACCCTTAAGTGAAGGAGGTATCATATATTTATTGGAGAGAAAAAATGTATTTCCCAGAATAGTGTGATCCAAAGCTGTACAAGAGCATTAAGAGCCTCAATACTTATTGAAACATCTCCTTCTGAATGTTCATAGCACTCTGGGGTTATCTTAAATTACATTTAGCATCTCCTGCCTTGGAACACATTTATTTGTTTTCTGACTACTCTTTTACCAAATTGTACGCCCCATAAAGACAGAGACAATACCTTCATTCTTGGCATAATGCTTTGCAGAGTGGGTAATCATTAAGTGTTTATTGGATTGAATTGTGGGGAATGCTTTACAGAATCACATCTCTTTCTTCATCACACCTTATAGACTAAGCAGTATTCAATCTTGTTCCAAGAAGTATGAGAATGGACCAATATAAGATTTTCTTTTGGTCAAAGACTCTTCAACAGATGAAGAAAGCTTACAAACTTGAGCTATCTCCATAACTTGACAATCAAATTTTTAGACAGCATGCATTTATTGCCCATTAAGAAGGAAGTCTGTTAGAAGAAATTATCTTTCAGAAATTCTAATTCAATTTGCCCATGTATATTTCTTTTCTACTCTGGGGTCAGCAGTCTACAACCTTTTTTTCTTCTGTTCTCTGGTGGCTGGGTTTTCCAGTTGTTAAACAGTTACCCTTTCTACTCTTTAGAGATATTAATTTTTTTTTCCTTCTGGATAGAGCACATCATCTTAATTTCATTAAAAATCCTTAAAAGTGCATGATCATTTTAAAATTCTTTGAAAAAGAAATGAAGTTCATTAACATTTTTAAAATAGAAATTATGTGTAACTATATTTCTATGCCTACAAGCTAGAGGAAATGAGCAGTCTAAAATACAAGAAAACACCTACCAATATTACAGAATTTACAAAATTGAAGGAACCTTATATATAATTGGATCTAATGTCTTCATTTTAGAAATCATAAAACTGAGATCCAGGGAGATGCCCAAGGATACATAAATAACTTTAGACAAAGTCAAGAAGAGACTTGAGATTTCCTGTCCAATTCAGTACTTTTATACACTACTCCACACTGAGTGGAAAAGACAAAAGCACAACTCTGCTAGTCATTTCTACAAATTTCATTTCTCTTTTAATTAAAATGTGAACTTCTTTTTTAAAGATAACTTGCTTAAATAAATGTAAATCAGAACTCTATGCAAATAACACCATTTCCCTGATTCTCTAGAACCCAAGTAAGATCCACATATCAACTTAGACTAATTAGATGTCTGCGACATCTACCTAAGGAGACACTTTCAAGAAAAGAGAGAGTAAGAGACTAATTCCAAATATTTAAAGAACATACAAGTCTTCCTTCTGGGAGGGAGGCTCTTTGTATAAAATGAAAAAGACCAAATTGCATTAAGCATAAAGTATTGAAAATGTTCTACTTCACCAATTAATGTCCTCAACTTAATAGAAATTCTGAATTGGCTTAAACATTGCCAAGAGCTAGCACAGGCTGTAGACCCTAATTTACCCAGGGGCATCCTTGTGATTAGGTTTAATTCAATCCATTATATTTTTATTAAATACTTTTTTTTTTCACTAGGAACCTTCCTCGGTTCTTGGAAGTACACACACACACACACACACACACACACACACACACACCTAAATAGCCCCTGCCTCAGGGAGTTTACAATGGGAAAAGAATGAAGGCTAAAGAAAAACAGATAAGTATGATGTAAGGTAGAGATAGGTGGTTCCTGGAGTTAGGAAGACTCATCTTCCTGAGTTCAAGTCTGGCCTCAGACACTTACTAGGGATGTGACCCTAGGTAAGTCAATTAACCCTGTTTGCCTCAGTTTCCTCATCTGTAAAATGAGCTTCAGAAGGAAATGGCAAACCACTCCAGTATCTTTGCCAGGAACAATCAAACATGACAGAACAACAACAAGAAGGTGAGAAGGGCAGGAAGCCCTGCAGCAACCAAAGATTGACTAGGGTTGACTAGGTAGGATTGATTAGGTTTAACAACTGAGAATCCTAGGAAAGCCTTCACAGAACAGGGAGCCCCTGAACTTGAAGGAAGATAAAGACTTTGAAAAGCTGAGAGGAGGAAGAACTCCAAACTTGGGTCACACTCTTGAAGACACAGGGAGGTAGGAGATAAGATGCTGACTTTTGGAAATAGCAATTAGATTTCACTGGCTACAATGCAGATTGCATGAATGGCAGCAGTATGAAATAAGATTGCAGAGAGAAGGTGGTTCCATAGTGACTGAGGCTTTAAATATAAAAAAAAATATTTTTTTTTCCCTTGGAGACAGTTGGGCAACAACATAATTGGAATGTATTCAGTCATTTTTCAGTCATGTTCAATTCATTATGATTCCATTTGGGGTTTTCTTGGCAGAGATACTGCAGTGGTTTGCCATTTCCTTCTCCAGTTCATTTTACAGATGTGAAAACTGAGGCAAATAGGATTAAGTGACTTGCCCAAGGTCACATAGCTAGTAAGTGTCTGAGGACAGATTTGAACTTGGAAAGATGATTCCTCTTGACTTCAGGTCTAGAACTCTACCCACATACTTGACACAGGACCACATATTCAAAATCAGAAGCCAGAGAAAGAATATTAGGTTCAGAGAACAAAAATCATTCCCATTTGTTTGAATCATAGATTACTATAAAGTAAAAAGGGAGGGTTAAATTGGGATCAGATTATAAAGGGTTTTAAATGGTCTCTGCATTTTACCCCCTAGTCTTGGCAATAGGATGAGCTGCTCCAAGTACAAACAAGATATTTGCCCTTGAGTACCTTTACCACTTAGGTTTGTAAAGAAAAATATTTAGAATATAACACACTTCATCTGCATAAGGAATAAGAGCTTAACATGATTTATGAAGGAAGGGAGCTATGGAAATAAGCCCTCCTGCTGCAATCCATTTGATCTGTTTGAGGGCTAGGTGGAAGGAATTGTTCCCTTGCCTCAGCACTCTCTCTCTTAACCTTGTTTAGTAAAGCTGTTACCACTTGGGTGTAGCAGATACATAAGTAGATTTCTCTTCATAAATAGCTAATCTTGAGAATGATGCCATACTTAAAAAACCCACGCATGCCCTGATGCTTTCAATATGTATCAGTTAGAAGAGAATATTCTAGAGGGAAACATTCACTTATAACTGTGTTTTTCTTTTAACATATGCTCAGAAAACAATTGTAGCTTTGCTATTTGCTATTGGCAGAGTTTTTTTTTTTAATTCAATTTGATTTAATTTATATATGTATTAAACTCACAGGAAACCCAAGGTACTGGGATAGGGATTGGAAATTAAAAGAAAAAGGATAAGGAACAGGAAGGGGAATAAGCATTTGTGTGGCACCTAATATGTGACTGGCACTGTATTAAACATTTTACAAATATTTTAATCTCACAGCACAGTGATAGAGATGATGTTATTATATTCATTTTACAGTTGGGGAAATTGAGACAAAGAGATGGAAAGTGACTTTCTCAGGGTCATGCAGCTAGTAAGTGTTTGACATCAGATTTGGATTCAGTTCTTCCTGACTTGCTAGAGTCCAGGGTTCTGTCTACTGCTTCACCTAGATGCTGCAGATAGTACAAAAATGCCCTAAAGGAAGTTGTATTCTACTAAGCTGGAAAGAATAAGATAGTCACATAAATAAAGTAAATACAAAACAGAAGGTTTTAACTTCAAAGAAGAGGTTCAGATAAAGCCTTGGGAGAAATGAGAAGGAAAAGATCACTTTTAGACAAATGGGTGTGTGCATATAGAGCAAATGTGCACACCAAACATACTAGAAGTAAGAGAGTTTCATGGAGTTATTGGCACCACAGGAAGGATTTGAAGAAAGAGAAAAATCCTTTTCATGGAGAAATGGAGGAATAGGATAAAAATAATAAAAATAAAAGCAGCCAATGCTCCTTTTTTGTTTTTTTGTTTGTTTGCTTGCTTTTTGGAGGGTAATTGGGGTTAAGTGACTTGCCCAAGGTCACACAGCTATAAGTGTGTTGAGTGTCTGAGGCTGGATTTGAATTCAGGTCCTCCTGACTCCAGGGCTGGTGCTCTATTCACTGGGCCACCTAGTCGCCCCTAATGCTCATTTTTGACTGGAAAAAAAAAATATTTGAAGAGGAATAGTGTGAAATCAAACTAGAAATATTTCTTGCAAGAGGCCTTTCCTGATTCCAACAATTGTTAGTGACTCTCTTTTACCTGGTTTGCATTTATATTTTAATCATTTATGCATATATATATTGTACCACCTCACCAAAACACAAACTCCTGACTGTAGGGTAATTTTTATTTCTGTCTTGGTATGGCCAGATATATAATCACTGTTGTGTGGTAGTCACTTAATAAATCACAAATTGAAATGTCAGACTTACGAGAGGAAAAAGACAATTAGGGACTGAAAAGAGGATGTGGCAATGTGATTGGAAAGAAGGGCAGAATGTTTGCAGGTAAAATGGAGAGAAGAGAGAAAGGAGTAGATCAGAAGGGTAAGGTAGAGAGGAACAAAGGGTGATACCGAAGTGTTAAGCTTTAGTGATAGGCTCTGGATACTATGATGCTATCAATGCAACCAGGGAGGTCTGGGTAAGGGTTCAGTTTCGGGACAGGAACAAGGAGTCCATTTTGCAGTATGTTGAGTTTAAGAGGCAAAAGAGATATCCCCATGTAACTGTTGGTCAGCAAGTTGGAAATGAAGAATTCAGAAGAGACATCAGGGCCAGACATTTAAGGGTCATATGCATAGCAACAAGGTAATCACAGGAGTCGATTTTGCCAAGGAAAGAATACAGAAAGCAAGAAAGGATATAAACACAAAACACAAGAGGATATCTACAGTGAAGAAAGAGGAAGGGACCAATACTTACTCATGTTAAGTGTATCAAAAACTAACTTTCACTTGATGAAATAGGACATTTCTATTCACAGGTGATATTTACTTTATCAACAAGAGCATGTAAGTAGAAAGTGTGTTATTAGTATTATTTAACTACAAAAATGAGTATAAGAAGTCACATTTAAATCACATTTTAAAGTTTACAAAACACATTCTTCAAAAAAATCTTGTGAGCCAAACAGAGCATCATTATTGCTATCTTACATTTGCTACGTGCACTGGACCTCTTCCCCCAACTTGTGTTAAGATCCATGGTTTGATTTCCAGAAAGCAGGTGTCCCTCCACCAAAGGAGATGATGAATGTACCAGTGTTACTCAGACTATGATATTCACACACCCATATATACATACATATAGAGTTTCTTTCTTATAACCTCTTTAAAATTCATTTCCAGCAACAAGGCCTTATTCCTGTCCTTATACAACTCCAGGATATTCACACACCACCCATAGACTATTTCTTTGTGTGAGACCTTTTATAAACCACTCCACCTCCTTTTCTAGCCGTATATATTATTATTAGTAACATGTCGGAGCCTGTTTCCTCTCATCATACATCTTTCCATTGCCCTTTGGGTATTAGTAGTTTCACACTTTTTAGATCATAATTTGTAGCTATTCATGCCACTAAAAACTGCAATCTTTACATAAATAAATAAATGAATCAACAAATAAATAAATAAAGTGTGTCCAAATAAGAATCCTATAGAGTAATACCAGAATATTGAGATTTCCTTTTGCAGCAGTATAATTTGGGGATCATTGAAAGCATTATTAAATGTTTGAAGTGTAATCCAGATGAATCATTTTTCCCTCTTACATTTTTATTTGACTTATTATCCATCAGAAGCATTTTTTAAGATATTTACATCAGTTGATTAATTGAACTAGCTGCCTATTACCTTGAAGATCATAACCTGGGTAATACATATTTGATAATCCACTTTGCCTTTCTAATACAGATGCCTAGATTACTCTTTTTTTTTTCATGATTGTATACTTCCCTAAGAAAACTATGAGTTATGGGTTTGGACATAATAAATATGAAATCATCTTTAATATGAGCATTTGGAAAACCCCACCATTAATAGGAAACAATAAAATAGCTATCATATATGTATTTTTATTGCTGTTTAGTCGTTTTTCAGTTGTGGTCAACTCATTGTGATCCTATTTGGGATTTTCTTAGCACAGACACTGGAGTGCTTTGCCATTTCCTTTTTCAACTCATTTTACTGACTTGCCAGGAATCACTAAACTAATAAGTCTCTGAGCCCAGATTTAAACTCGAGAAAATGAGTTTTCCTGACTCCAGGCCCAGAACTCTATCCATTGGGTAACATAGCTGTCTGTTATATAATATGTAGAGGTAACTACAGAGGAGGTAAAGGAGAGTGAGAGACAGACAGAGACAGAGAGAGACAGAGGTATATATTATAGAAATGTTTGTATATTATATATGTGTATGTGTATATATATCCATACATATCCATACACATCTTTCAGTTTTATTAAGCAGATTACATGTATTAGTTCATTTGATTCCCACAACAACCCTGAGTGATAGATGCTATTATTATACCCATACTACAGATAAGGAAACTAAGGTGAGTAGATGTTTACACAGGGACACACTGGTATTCTCTGTGACACAATTCACACTTAGGTCTTTCTGAATATGTCAGTCCTTCCTTCCTCCCTCCCTCCCTTCCTTCCTTCCTTATTTCCTCTCTCCCTTTCTTCCTCCCTTCCTTCCTCCCTCTCTTCCTCCTTCCCTTCCACCCTCCCTTCCTTCCTTCCTTTGTTTTCCCTCTAACTTTCTAGGACAGTGCTTAATATGAGTGCTCAGTGGGTCATTGGAAAAAATTAATCCTGTAGCTGTATATATTATAGATTCTTGTACAATTCTGACATATCAATTAGAGACTCCAGATCTGAGGTGAGCCTTTAGACTACACTTTGCTTTACCAAGTCAAATTGTCTCTTGAAATTAAAAAAAAGTATTAAAAAATAGTAGGGTCTTCTATTCTTAATGCCTCTCAGTAAATGGTGACACTGGAATGATATGTTCTGTCACAAAAAATCACTTATGAAGGATTACCACTTTTGCTTTCTCATATTTTCAATAAGAATGTAGTTGATGCTTGCCTAAACTATTTTCATGATTTGAGAGAGATGAAAAACTAGTCATACAGGTGAGTAGCTGTTGATATCTTAGCTGCCTTTTTTTTGTTGTTGTTGTTAGTGGTAAAAGCATCATTTATATTTTTTCCTACTCTTTTGGAATCTCTTTCACAAGATATCATGAAAACTGATCCCTAAGTTTCTTCAAAAGTGTTATCCCTAGCAGAGATTTCTTCCATAAGGATCTGGTCAGGTCCAGCTGCTGTGCTGGACTCCATCCTCTCAAGTTCCATTTCTACTTAAGTACCTACACTATAAGAACAAGAACAATGTCCGATTTTAGTCTCCAGACCTTCAGAAAAGCTAAAGTTTGGTAGAAAGAGATCCAGAAATAGACAAATACATAAAAATGCATAAAAGATTTACAATGAATAGAGTTGAAAAATCAGTTTGAGGGAAAAGAGCTACAATGAATTTAAAAGATGATACCTTGTGAGTGGTGTGCTCAAAATGGCCTCCGCACATCCCTCTCTGCAATTCATTCTGCCTCCCTTCCTCTCCCTCCCCCTCTCCCCATATGTATGTATGTATACATATGAGTATATCTATATATATGTATAAACATAGTCGTTTATAAAACTAAAGGTCTAAAATGTAGCGAGATAGTATGAAAGTGTTTCTTTAAATGGCACTTTTATTTTTAGCATAATATAACTAAAGCGTTTTACAATAACGAGCTCAGAGGAGACATGAGGATAGGCTATTTAAGAGTCATTTGCATAGCACCAAGATAACCAAAGTGATAAGACTAGAGACTGCAAAGGAGAGAAAGTAGTATGTGAGAAGAGAGAGGAAAACAAAACATGAGGGTAAACCTTAGGTTTATTATTAGGTAAACCTAAATAATAGCATCTATCACTCAGGGTATAAACCCAAATAGGTTATAAGGGGAGCAACAATTACAGGATACCTATATTACTAAATTAACTAAATACAAAATTTAATTAATAAACACTTAATGTGTGGCAGTATGAAAAGGATGCTAAGTTTTGGGGTCAGAATCCTGGTACTGTCCCTTAATACTGACATGACGCTATACAATTTATTTCACCCCTCTACAATCCATTTTCTTTTTCTATAAAATGTTATGACTGCATCAGCTGACCTCCTAGGTTCCTTTAAGCTCAAAATCAATCCATGATCCTATTGGAATTTAAGGTACTTTGGACCCATAGGGCCTGGGGTACTGTGTCCACCCTTTTTTTCCCATGTAGGTACCCATCTTCTTTGGACCCAGACATAGAGCCCAAACTGAGTTCAGTCTGGGGGGAACCTGGATTTAATGACAGGGGGCTAGACTTTCTATTCTCACACTTAGCAGTTCATTAACCCCCCAATCTAGTGCTTCAGGGACAAATTATTCAAAGTTATGTTCAGTAATTTTTTAATCATAGCTGCGTCTTCATGACCTCATTTGGGTTTTTCTTGGCAGAGATACAGGAGTGATTTGTAATTTCCTCCTCCAACTCATTTTACAGATGAGGAAACTGAAGCAAAGACCATTAAGTGACTTAACTCATGAGTGTTTGAGCCCAGACTTGAACTCAAAACAATGAGTCTTCCTGACTCTGGGCCTGGCACTCTATCCCTTACTCCACTTAGTTGCCCCCATTCAAAGTTTACACATTCTCAGAAAAGGAGAGGGAGAGAGTTGAGAAATACTCAATGTACAATTTCAATCAGATATGGGAAATGTGTTTATTTCATACACACACACAAGAGATGCCAAATATAAGAAACTCTCATATGTGATCCTTCATGGAGATCATGATAACAACAGCAACAACAACAGCAATAAACACTAGCACTTACATAGTGCTTTAAGGTTTGTAAGGCACTTTAAAAATATTAGCTCATTTTTCCACTCAACAATCTGGGAGGTAGATGCTATTATTATCCCCATTTTGCAGATGAAGAAACTAGGACAGATGGAGGTTAACTGACTTGTCCAAGATCACACAGTTAGCGTCTGAGACTAGATCTGAACTCAGGTCTTCCTGACTCCAGGTCAAATACCCTTTCCACTGCACCACCTAACTGCACCTAGAAAGCTGCCGTGGTAATAGTGTTATACCTCACCAAGAGGTGACACTTGCATTGATCAAAACACAAAACAGTTTACGGGATTGCCAGTTAGATTCTTCCATTTTACCTTGTCTCAACACTGACTAAATAACTTCTAGAATATATCTACTGCTAAAATACCAATCTTTGGCCAATCATCTTGGTGGACTTCTCTGAGGAAACTGGCATAGTTTCCAGGAACTCCTTCCTAGGCTACCTCTCATTTCTGATTAAAGAACCCAGGACCTCGTTACTTATAGACATGTCTATATCAAGGTAGAAATTCAAGACCACACAGTCATAGAGTAAAAGTTGGAAGCAAACTTAGAGGATATTGAGTCTATACAAAGTAGGAGAGGGACCAGGGATCCACATGTGAGCAAACCTAGTTGAGATGGGTGTGGTTGCTACAGTGGAGTCGAGTCAGTATTTCCTCACTTCTCACTGCAAAACTTCATGACTCAATGCCAGCTGATGAATCAAAGGAAGAGAATTAGAAGTAAGTTGGTTCTGTTTTTAATAGGTGCACCAAGTCATCAGCCCCTCCACCTCAGCAGCCAATGTAGGAGATACTTCATAATTTCAAATTGTTCCCGTTTTTTGTTTTTTAGGATGGGCCATCCAAGTGGCCAGAAGCAGTAAGGGAGTTCATCATTTCTGACATAAGTGGAGTTCTGAGTAAACCACTTTAATATCTGTTGTGCTATGATTTATTTAGATGTACAAAAAACTAGCAAGAGATATACATTCTATTCTGGACCAGTAAATAAAGCTGTGGGGCCCTGGCATCTTAATTATCCTTCCTATTTCATGCCTGTTCAACCCAATCTATTTTTCGCAGAGCCACCAAAGTGATTTTACATGAGCAATGGTCTAACAACTGTCACTCCCTTTCTCAATAATCTCCAGTGGTTCCCTCTCGATTCTAAGATCAAATTGTATATGTCTCCATAAAGCCCTTCACAACCTGACCCTAACCTCTCTGCCTCATTATGCATTATTCCTCTTCTTACACTCTATTGTTCAAGCAAACTGGCCTCCCTGTACATTACTTTTGTTATTCTATTGCTGTCCTTATGACTGTGTACTGGCCATCCCTCTCCCTAGAGCATAAAATACATTGGCTTCCTCACTTCCCCCTCAAAGTCTCAGTTTTCCTTTAACATACAATTGAAGTGGTGCTAGGTGATGCAGTGAGTAGAGCATTGGCCCTGGAGGCAGGAGGACCTGAGTTAAAATCCAGCCTCAGTCACATTTACTAGCTGTGTGACCTTGGGCAAGTCACTTAACTCCAATTGCTTTGCCTTCCCCCCTCCAAAAAAATAGATACAATTGATACTCCATCTTCTATGAGAAGGTTTTTTTCCAATCTTCCTTACAGCTACTGTTCCCTTTTCCCAACTACCTTGTATTTAACTCTCATGCATTTATTTTGAATTTATTCTGTATGTACATGTATGTGTGTATATATGTATGTATATGTATACATATACATATTTGTCGCCACATATGTATGTGTTTATATGTGTGTATGTATTGATAGCATATACTTACATAAGTACAGATGTCTCTCTCAATAGAATTGAAAAAAGCAAGAACCACTTCTTTTATTATCTTTGTAGCTACAATGTCCAGCACAGTTAGGTACTTAGTAGGTTCTTAATAAATGTTTGTTGACTAATTGAAGGCACCATTGAAAAACAGGCACATAGTATGTCATTTGAGTATGTCTCATTGCAAGGAAATATAAAGCAGACTGTGCAACTATTCAGCTGCAGGAAGGCTTGCATCCCTTCTGAAGTTTCCTTATGTCATGCACCAAGACATCTCCAATTTGGATACACCTATGCTTCTATCCCACCTTCCCTTAGGTTGCTTTTTTTTTTTTTCCCCATAGAAGGCCCAAAGAAAACAGCATAGGAGCCAAGTCCTATTTAGCTATTCCAAAAAAGCAACTCAATTTAGCACAAATTTTAAGCGCCTGTTATGTGTAAGAAAATCTAAACAACTCAGGCTTCTCAGTATGATTTACATTACTATCTAAGATGTAATATTTTATTATTATTGAAAGTTGAATAATATTAAATTTAAGAAGTATATAAAAGAAAATTCAGATAACCATTTGGAAACAAGTAAGGCATGTTTGCCAAAGACTAGCAAACAGAAAAACTGCCCAGTATTAATAGCATGATGCAGTTTGTTGGACAACAGGATTTTTCATTCCACTTTCCTCTATCTTGCCTGTCTCTCTAGTCTGACAGAAGAAGCAGAAGATGAAGACAGAGAGAGAAAAGGAGGAGGAGGAGAGAGAAAGAAAGAGAGGAGGAAGAGAAGGAAAAGACTAAATAAATAGACTCATAAGATATTTTTAAAAAGAGTCACTATACATTTTATTTTCAGAAAAGGGTATGAAAGTCTGACTGGTACTTGATTTCTTATCCTTACACTGTCTCTGCTACTGCTGGACAAGTATGGCAGCATCTCTCTTCCAATAAATTTCTGCTGATTTCCACCTGTCTCAGCACCACTAGTAAATCTCCAGGCCTCCCATCAAATTGTAATCTGTTAAGAGTCCTGCAAAAGATCATAACCATTAGGATGACACTACATAATCGAAGAATTACAGCCTAATTTGACAAACCTGGTATATAGGCTTACAAAAAGAATAAGCAAGAGAGAAATATCAACCTGAATTATGATACGGAGGCCAAGAATTGTTTACCATAGCAGTTGTTCAAAAGCTAAATGTATGCCAATTTGTCCACCAAACTGTTGTCCCCATGTTCCACTTTCATTTTTATTAGTGTCCTGCTACAAACAGGCTGCTTTGAAAAGAAAGCTTTGAAAAGCAAATGGCACCTTAATCTACCTTGACCTTGAACCTCAAGCGGCTCACTACTAAACCCAGTCATACAAAAATCTAGATCTTGATCCTCATTTAATAAGCACATCAAAAGAATGAAATATGCTGGTGAAAATGTATTTGAATATGAAGCTTCAAATGAAATTAACTTTTCATTTTAATAGATGCTAGCTCCTTTTATTGTGCATGTGTGCATATATATTTATATATAACCACGATGAAATATGTATATGATCATGTGCATATATTATGTTTCATTGTGTATGTATTATTATATAATCATGCATATATATATATATATACCTTATAAAAGGAGCAAGCAATCAATTATGCAAGAATATATGTATATATGTCCCACATATGTGCATATTTATACAGATAGAGAGATGGATGGATGGATAGATAGATAGATAGATAGATAGATAGATAGATAGATAGATAGATAGATAGATAGATAACAGATTCAAATTATGAGTCTGGAAAAATAACCAAACTCTTCAGACTAATAATTTTATTTACCTAAATAGTGCTTAGCAAAGCCATGGCTAAATCCCAAAGGTACAAGAGGATTCATTTAAGAAAGCTGTTGAATCTAATGATTTTGTAACAACCAATCAAAATGAGTAATCCACATAGATTTTAGAAATCTCTCTTGAGTCATTGTGGATATTAATGATAGGCTTTATAGTATTCTAAGTCAATGCAATCAGCTGAAACACCTGAAGACAGGAACACCTGAAGACTGCCATCAACAAGATATCCCCCTTCAATTCAACATACACTTTAATATCTAGGATCTGTAGGATACTCTCTTAAGAGCTACAAAGGCCGAAAGAGAAATCCTCCCCTGACCTAAAGGAGTTTGCATTCTACTGAGTGATGCAACAGAGGCATAGAAACATAAATACTAAACAACTGAAGGAGCAAAACAACACTAGTAGCTAGGATAATCAATAAATGTTTGAATAGGAGCCAGTACTTGAGCTTTATTTTGGATGAAGGAAAGGTTTTTGAAACATGGAGGAAAGGAAGGAACTTATCAAAATTGAACTATTTATATGCTTACATGGAAAAATGATAATTGTAACTTATGAAACTTTTTTCAGTATGAGGATAGTTGAAGGGAATATAAATGTATATATATATGTATATGTATGTATACATACATATATGTCCATATAAGAGGGTATATGTGTGTATGAATACATATGTGAGTGTACAGGTATACATAGACAGAGGACACAAAAATAATTGAATAGGAAGGGATGATATTTAAAATATGAAATTAAGAGGTGAGAGAGGAATATAATGAGAGGAGATGATGAAGGGGAGGGCAGTTTGGGGAGGAGGGTAGTTAGAAGCACACACTTCTAAAAGTGGACAGGGTCAAAGTAGGAATAGAACAAGTGGGGGGCGGGATAGGATAGAGGGAAATATAGTCAGTCTTTCACAATATATCCATTATGGAAATGTTTTGCATAGCCACACATGTACAACCTATATTGAATTGCTTATCTTGCCAGTAATGGTGGGTGATGAGGGAGGAAGGAAAAGAATCTGGAAGTCAAAGTTTTAAAATCAAATGTTTAAAAAAATATTATTATTTTTTACATGCAACTGGGAAATAATTTATAGGCACTGGGGCATGGAGATCCATCTTGTCCCACCTGAAAGTTGGAGGGGGTATGGGGAAGATATAGGAGAGAGCAGATTGGGGGAAGGTGTATATAGTGGGATCGCTGTTTGGGGTGGTGGGTAGGGGAAAGATGGGCAGAAAATGTGTAACTCAAAATCTTGTGAAAATGAATGTTATAAACTAAAAATAAACATAAAATTTCATTAAAAAAAGAATTTGAGTCACAGTGAAGAAAAAGTAGGATTTCAATAAGCAATGATAGAATATAAGGGGAATTTTAGTGGTTTGCAAAGTCAGAATGAGTCAATAGTGTGTAGTGACATTAAAAAAAAAACATAGCTGATGTGATTTTTAGTCTCTATTAAGGTAGGCATAATATCCAAGACTAAAGGTATGATGGTCCCACCACACTCTGCTTTAGGCAACCTACAACTAGAACCATCTGTTCAGTTATTGCTACCCCTTTTTAATTGGAGAGCACTCAGAAGCAGGTAGTCAGGGTGACAAAGAGATCAATCATCAGTTAAAGAAACTGAGCATTTCTAGAAGTCAGAGAAATCACTAGAATTAGGTAACATCACTACAAATTAAGTCCTCAGAAAAGTTGGAGTATTTACAAAGTCCTTATTAGAGGAAACTTTAAAGAGCCTTTCATAGGGCCTAACTCTTCATTCCTTTAGGTTACCTGGAAAAGCAGGGTGGGTCAGTGGAAAGACAGATTTACTAGGATTCAGTTGATGGGGGTTTTGAACACAAATTCTGCCACTTCTATGGATATGAATTTTTAAAAGTCATCTCCCATCTCTACAGCAGTGGTCTTCAAAGTGGGATACATATATCACACAGAGTATTAAAAAAAAAGATACACTGGCTTTTTGGAAGGAAATATAACCTCTCTTTCAATTTTTTATCTAAAAATAAGAAATTCAGTTGTACTAATATTTAATACACAATTGACACTGGCACACTCACTTGGTCTGGATGTCAGAAGATCATATGTTTGGTAGGCGAGGTATATTCTTGAAGGAAGATTTGGAATTCATCAGCATGAAAGGTGTTGACAGAGGCATTCCCACTTGTTCGTTTTACATGCAGCATATTGCATCCTATTAAAGTCTGTAAGTGGTTAAAAGGATTTATAGATATTATCTAGCTTAAACTAAATTGATGCTGAGAAAATGGACACATAGCTTTAAAAAATACCTGAACAACATAGTTTGAAGATAATACATAATAATGTGAAGATGAGAGAAAACAAGAAAATGGAAGAACTAATGTTTGCTTGTTTGTTTTTTTCCTATCCATCTATAAACTCTTCTTCAGACATTCTACAGGGTTAAAAACAATGACAGTCTAATTTGATCTCATAAGATGTTGACCAAAAATACTAAAAAAATGTCAAAACTTTGAAATGAGGATTAAATTTATAATATTTAACAATGAACCTAATCCTAAATGTATATTGTACCATAAGATATTATTCACTAATGATAGTAAATGAAGCTATCGGAAATATCAAGATATTTTTAAACTAAACTTCTGTTGCCAAAATTTGTGTGTCTACAAAAAACAAAAAAACAAACAAACAAACAAAAAACAACTTCATATATCTGCACACTTAATGGCTTTGGAAATTAAATATTCTAACTGACTTGTCTAAAAATCTTCCAAGTTTAGTGTGTCAGTGAGTTTGTAACCTATTTGTTGAAATTATAAAAATGAAACCTCTTCTGGTAGTTTGAAGAAAAAAAAAGATTAACACCAGGAAAGATGAAGATTTATTTTTCAAAGGTTTTACAAAAACCTTTTGCATAATTTGTATTTGGGATTTAAAAAATGAGTTAAAATGATTTAATGAGTGAAGCCAATAGGGCCTTTTCCTCTTTGGATCTATGTATCTTTGTAAGTTATTTTTCTTCAGCTTTGACAGTCATTAAAACCAAGTATTGAAATAAATTGAACTTAGAACCAGACTTTCACATTGCTGCATTACAAATTTCAAAGCAAGATTTAAAAAAAATTATGAGTTACATTTAGCCACGTTGCAAAAAATGCATTATGAATAAATAAAACAAAACTAAATAATTTTATAATTAGTATTTTCATCTTTATCACATCCTTTGTAATTCTGTGCATGTTTTATAATATACATAACATATATCCATCAGTACACACATAAAGTATAAGTAATTATTAATATATTCAATGGAGGTGTGCTTAAAAATAAAAAAACTAATGATTACTGCTCCAGAATTGTGTGCTTTCTTAATCTGTTTTTTTCTGTAAGGACTAATTATTAAAAAATTCATCTCATACTTCAAAGGTATATGGTTTCATTACATGGGTTCTCTTTCCATTCATATAGCATCCAATTCCTCTATGTTTTCTGAAGTTGCAATAGTTAAAAATATGACCTGGTACCAACCTTCAAATCATTAGATTCTCTGAAATTAGTTGGGCTGCTCCTTTGATAATAGATGGTTTGGTTGCCAGGCTTACAAACAAAGCCTTTTCAATTTGGGATAGGACATCAGTAGAGGAATAATAAAGATTTTTCTGTTCTGTTGCTACTATTACTCCTTTTACCACCACCAATGATAATAACAATGCTGATGATAATGACCATTATGGTGATTATGTTAGTGATCTTGATCACAAGAATATCAGCTACCAGTCATTGAACTTTCAGGGACACAGGGAATTGAGCAAACATACACTAAGTCAGAGAGATATGGAAGAGTTATGTTCTGCAACAATGGATGGGTTATTCTCACCAAAGAAATCACAGATATTTGGGACTACTAAAGTATAATAAAAATAATTCCATTTTTCTCCTTTTAACAGCTCCTCAAATGTAAGTACAACATTTTATTAACCTTCTCATTTTCCCAGAATCTTACATTATATCTACTTGTTGAATGAATGAACAATTATACCTCTCCCCATCTTCATTTAATAGGTGAGGAAACTATTGCTTCTAGAGGTGGAATGACATAGTCATGAATTTTGAACTCAAAGAGACATTCAGTTCACTATTCTCACTTTACAGGCAAGCAAATTGAGATTCAATGTGTTAAATGAATTATCTAATGAGTGAATTATTTATTAAGTGTCTAAGACTAGATTTGAAAGCATGGTGTCTTGATTATGAGTTGAGAATTTGATCTATTTTGTCATGTTGCTTCGCAAAATCATGTCCAGAGTAAAAAAAATGTGTATTAAGTGTCAAAGCCAGAACTTGAACCCAGCTTTGTGGGCACAGATGGCTCTGAAGGAGAAAGTGATTCTGGTCACTTGGCACAGGCCTCCCTCACTGAAATCCAATTCCCTTGCAATTCATGGCATCACCTATCTGATGCCATGATCCTCTTTGAGAATGAAAGACAAATAACAACAACAGCAACAAACTATAGCGTGTACACAATTGTTCCTATAAAATGAATCTAAAAACCTATGGCAAGACTTTTGCCTTCATTTGTAATGCCCACAATTACTCCTATAGGGTTCTATGCTCAGTGGGTGCTTAATATGCATTTTCAGAAGCTTTATTTGAATGAAAAAAAAATAGGCAGTTAGCAGATAAAGGATATGGTATATTAACACTCTACTGTTGCCTGTGTCTTGGATTCATTGTCAGAGAGGGAATATGATAGGGGAGGGAATTTGTAGACTGCAACAAAAGAAAATGAAATCTATTCAGAACCGGGATGTTGAGAGTTGATGGTGCTGGAGCAAATTTGAATAGAGTTGACAAGAAATCTGTAAGAAGAACTTATGTCAGCTAAAGGGACACTTTGCAAATCAAATTCTGAGAACAGGGCTACTCACTCAGGGGTGCTTGATAAATATTAATTGGCAATGATGAAAATGAGAGACCATCTTTAAATTCATGAAATCAAGCATGTGTGCATTACCATTGCAATTTCTTCCACACACTTCCCTCCACTGCTTTCAAGATCATATGGGAAAGCCAAAGACATTTAGCTTTTCAGGACCTCAGTTTCCTCCTTTGTAAAATGAGAAATAGTTTTATGGTGATCACTAGACCTGGTGAGCAACTCTTGGTTTTTTGAACATCTTAGGGCAAAACTGGTCTGTAACTGACTATCACATTCACACTGGTCTTGGCTTTAGGGACAGTGAAGTGGGTACATCCAAATACTTTCATTCATTTGAAAAGGATAAAGAGTGTGAAAAGATTTACAAAAAGTTCCATATCCTGCTCAAGTAGAACTCTTAGTAAATGAGGAGTATTCTCTTCAATTGTGCTTCCTGGTTGATGCTGGATTAATCTTTGATTACTTCAGATGCCATCAACTAGAATAATGTATAAACATACAACATATGTGTGCATATATGTGTATGTCTGTAAACATGTACATACACAAGCACACATACATATTTAATGTCAGGTTAAATATATACAAGGGTAAATTCCATCTGTTGTCAGATGAAGGCTTGGCTTCAGACTTCTGGTGCCCAGAGAGATCTTTGCCCCTGCCCCACTCTACCAATCTGGCCCTGTGTGGCTGTCACCAGACTGTGTTTTCCTCCTCTGGTCCTCACTTCCTTGTCTCCAGACCCCCACATATCCCCTCCCTCCACAAGTGTAGGGCCCCTTCCTGCCACCTTTCCCATTTCTGTGGATAATTTTGCATTACATAAACATTGCTTTACATAGAAGTCTGTGGGACTTCTAAGTGAAGAGATGACAGAGTTTGTGTGAGTGCGTGTGTGTGTGTGTGTGTGTGTGTGTGTGTGTAATATACAAAGACACATATAACTTGCACACAGGTAGGCAAACTAAAATGACATTTAAACTAACACAAAGTCACTTCTAGTAAAAATCAACACATGACTATATTTGTATAGACATACAAATGTGTATCTTATACATATACAATTTGTATGCACACACATGTATGTAGATATATATAGGCAAATGAAATCTACCCTTGTATCCTTTTTAAGGCAAGTGCTAGACAGACAAATGGCATAAAATAACAAAAGCAACAATTGTCCTATAGGGAGGATTTCATTTCCCTCAAAATACACTATGTTTTACCACTTCAGAACCAGAAATGCAGTTTTCTGCAGTGGGTAGAGAGCCAGCCTCAGAACCAGGGAGACCTGGTTTCAAGTCTGTCCTCTGATAAATACTGACTGTGCAATCCTGGACAAGTCACTTAACATCTCAGTGCTCTAGGCCAGGGCAGTTAGGTGGCACAGTGAATAAAGCACCTGAAGTGGAGTCAGAAAGACCTGACTTCAAATCCAGCCTTAGACATTTGTTAGCTGTGTGTCCCCAGGCAAGTCACTCACCTTTTTTGCCTCAGTTTCCTCATCTGCAAAATGACCTGGGGACGGGCAAATCATTACAGTGTCTTAGCCAAGAAAACCACAAATGGGGTCATGTAGAGCTGTCCACGACTGAACAACAACAAGCTCTAGGCAACTCCCAAAGATTCTAAATTGTAGAGAAGATTCTTGCCTGAATTAGGAAAGGAAGTTTCCCATATCACAGGTTAATGCCTATATGTGCCAAGATGCCAAAGGTGTAGGAAGAACAATTTATTCTATAACAATATTATAAAAAATCAACAAATTTGAAAGACTTAAGACCTCTAATCAGTGCTTTCAGCTATGATTCCAAAAGACTAAAGATTTAAAATGCTACCCACCTCTTGATAGAAAAGCGATGGCCAAAAGATGCAGTGAGACACTTTCTGAACATGGCCAGTATGTAAATTCATTGCAAGAGGCTTTTTTTTTCTTTTCTTTTTTCTAGTGGGATGGAAGGAGCTGAGAAAAGAATTGAAAAAAAAAATTAAAAGGAAATCATTAGTCCAATCCCTATCCTTAAAATCAGCTATTTATATAAGTGATATCCTGCTCTCATTATCTTTATTAAGTATGTAGTTTGTCTATAAATAGCTATTTTAAGTTATTATCCATTTTATAAATGGAACCAGATCCATAAAGCAGCTACAGCAAAATGGAAAGGTATGTCATAGTTTCTGCTCTAAGAGGCAAATAAATAGTTTGTAGAGGTGATTCTATTACACATCCTTAGAAGAATGAGAATTATAATATAGGAAACTTGGTTCTTGTAAGATTCATGATGAATTAGATGTACTCCCATCTTCTAAAGGAGGCCCCCCACCCCCCTCCACTCCTAATGCCTTTCTTAATTTGAGATTCCTTCTTGTTTACACAGTATTTATTTTATACCTAGATACTTGCTTGCATTTTGCTTCCCTCAGAAGACTGGGACCTTGAGCCCACGGAGGGATTGTGGTTTTGTTTTTTGTTGTTGTTTTTGCCTTTCTTCGTATTCTCACTGCTTAGCGCAGTGTCTGGAAAATCATAAGGGCTTAATAAATGCTTGTTGACAGAGTGACTGACTGGACTGGATGGGGGCCACCATAAGGATAATTGTTTGGGACGATTCTGGTAAGACTGCAGAGTAGGTCAGAAAATTTCAAACTCTCAAGATTTTTCTTCACAAAATAAAAAAAAATAGCACCTCTAGGCAAACACAGAGCCTTGAAAACAAATAAGAGCAGGGGAAGAGCAAGGGTCGTCTTGGGGAAATCAGGAGACCAGTAGAAAAATCCCAGAACTAGATTTCCTCCTGGTAAAGAGTAAACACCTCCAGGCTGGGGTCTGCTTTAACAACTGGCGGCCAGCCATGGAGTTCACTGGATTGGGAGCCTGATTCCACCAGCCACAGGAACTTTTACCCTTGGGGGAAATGAGGGGAGGTAGGTGCCTGACCTGGGGAGGATTGTGGGTACCTCAGCTGACAAGGAACGCTGGACACAGTTGCTCTCTGAGAAGAGCAGTGGGGGCGGGGCAAGAAGGAATCAGCACATGCCTTGTGAGTAGAGAAACAGTGGGGCAAGGACACGGCTGGCTGTGGGCACTTACAGGAGGTTAGAGGTGTTGGTTTGAGTTCAGCAACAGCAGGGAGAATTGAAGAGGGTCAGAGGTCAGAGACACCATTCCCCATACCCCAGGACTAGAGGTGATTAGAAAAACTTAATTATTACCAAAAAATGCACAGGCAAAGGAGAAAGAATACAACTATAGAGGCCTACTATGACAATAGAGAAGGCCAGAGTTCATCTTCAGAGGAGGATACTGAAACAAAGAAACCCTCTTCTACCCCAAAGAGTAATGTCAAAAGGTCACCTACCCAAAAATAATTCATTGAAGAACTTTAAAGAAAAGACTTTAAAATCAAATGAGAAAAATTGAGGGAAAAATTTAAAAAAAATAATAAAACAAGAAAAACAAGATTATGACAAGAAAGTCAACCAATAAAAAAAGATATTTAGAAACTTAAGGAGGAAAATGACTCCTTGAAAATCAGAATTGGGAAAGGGGAAGTGAGCAAAGTTCTATGATGAAGAAATTATATATATATAAAATGAAAAAAATAAAAGAGAATTTGAAATATCTCATAAAAGCAATGGATCTAGAAAACAGATCAAGAAGAGAAAACAAGAATAATTAGACTACCTGAAAGTTCTTATCAAGAAAAGAATACTGATATAATAATACAAGAAATAATTAAAGAAAAAATTTCCTGAAGCATTAGAACAAGAGGAGAAAGTAGAACTAGAAAAACTTCACCAGTCACCACCAGAAAGAGTTCCTACAAGGAAAATTTACAGGAATATTATAGTTAAATTCCAAAACTCCCAAATCAAGAACAAAATATTAAGAACAACAAGAAAAAAGTGCATAAGATGGCACCACAATTAGGATTGCACAAGGCCTAGTGTTGGAGATACTAAGAGACTGCAGGTCTTGGAACACTATATGTTGAAGAGCAAAAGAACTGAGCCTCTGATTGAAAATAAACTCAGCAAAACTAAGCATAATTTTGAATGGAAAAAATGGATATCTGATCAGCTGTCAGACTTTCAGGACTGTTAAAAAACAAACAAAAAGACAAAAAACTCTGAACTCAGTAGAAGATTTGACATACAAGGAACCAGGAGAAATATAAGGTACATGCCAATGACCAATTACAAGAGACTCAATAAGGATAGAATGTTTATCTTTTATGTGTGGAAAATGTGAAACTTATGTCTAAGCTTGTTACTAGTCACTAGGTAGCTTATAAGAAAGAGTGGGGTAGACCTGAGTATGATATGACATTAAAAAGTAAAACTTTTCAAGAACAGCTAAAAGAGTAATTATCCTATAGGAATGAGGTACAAGAGGAATGACCCATACAGAAGAATTAGATGGGGGAGAGGGGAACATTTCATTGGAATGTGTTTAAGAGGGGAAAATGCACATATGTCTATAAGAATAAGACATCATTTTTTTCACAACCTCCTCACTCAAGAATTTCCAGTAGCTTTATCTTACAACCAGTGTGACATTTAAGGTATTCTAAGTCTGGCTCCAGCTACCTTTCCAGAGTTTTTCACATTATTTCTCCTTTACTCAAAGTACCAGTCAAACTCACCTTCATGATGTCACCATAACCTAGTTTTCTGTCTCTTGTTATGACTCCTTTGATCGAGTTAACCCCCAAAGCCTACCTCTTAGAGTGCCACTTTTTATGAGAAGTCTTCCCTGATTGCTCAATATGTTTGTTCTCTTTCCCTCAAATTGGATTGTATATGTTCTATCCAAAGGATCCCCCTCCCCTCCCTTATTGAGTTCAGGAACTATTATTTGTTTTATATATATATATATATATATATATACACAGTATCTATCACAGTGTGTGGCATGTAATAAGATTCTTAACATGTTTGTTGAATTTATTTGAATTATATAAAGATGAGATTTCAGAGTCTTCATCTGTATAGGATGTCAATTTTCAGTTCTCTCCACTGATGGGAATGGGTTTTGCAAAGATAATCATAAAACAATGGGTTTTTTTGCTAGCAAAATAGGATCTTTCTCCCCCCACCTCTTTCCCCTTGCCAAGGTATTTTTTTTCTCACTAGACTTTTTATATATTCATTTAAAAAATTCTGAGTTCCAAATTCTCTCCTTACCATTTGACCATCCCCTCTCCATCAAGAAGGCAAGGCACAGGATATCAAGAATATATGTAAAGTCATGAAAGACATCTTTCTATATTAACCATATTTTTTTAAAGTAAGAAAAATAAAACAAAAAATCCTTTAATTGGTACTGAGGGTTCATAAGTTCTCTTTCTGGAGGTAGATATCATTTTTCATCATGAGCCTTTTGGGACTGTCTTGGTTCATTGTATTGATCAGAGTAGCTAAGTCTTTCACAGTTGATTATCATTGCAATATGACTATTATTGTATATAGTGTTTTCCTGGTTCTGCTCACTTCACTTTGCATTAGGTAATATAACTCTTCCCCAGATTTGTTTTTCTGAAACCATCTCCTTCATTGCTTCTTATAGCACAATAGTCTTCCATTATAATCACATACCACAACTTGTTCAGCTATTCCCCAATTGATTGACATCTTCTAAATGTCTAATTATTTGCCAGCACACAAAGAGCTACTATAAATATTTGTACACAAATAGATCTTTTTTTCTTTTTTGTATATAAAACAATCTTTTTTGAATACAGATTTGGTAGTCTTATTACTAGGTCAAAGAGTATACAAACTACCTTGATGCAGGCACCATACAAAACTGTTCTGGCACAATCAAGGAGTAGGAAAGGAGGTCCTGTGTATGTAAATGCCTTCTTAAGGATCGTGGAAGGAGCAATACCTTAATCCCTCCCCATGCAAGTTAGCCTGCTTTTTATTTCTTTAAAAGATCTTAAGACATTCCTGAAAACTTAATTGGTTCAGAGGGCTAAAGACTCAGACCACTGACAGCACTTCCTTATTGACTGAGTTCAAGGTATGAGGAGCACCAGCAGTACCCTGATGGTTGGATGGTAGATCATCACAGTGGATAACTAGAGAGAAGGAACATTGTTCCAGGTGTACTCAAAGCCTATCTTTGGTATATGTCCTCCCACCATAACTAAGGCAATGTATCTTTGTTAAATGAATGATTATGAGTGTCTTACTTTATTCTAACGTTGAATCTTGATTACCAAGGTACTGTCCTGTGTCATATCCTGCCCAAAACAGCAGTTGTATCATGGTCTCTTTGGTAATCTGGTAAAGCCTGTAGACCTCTTCTCAGGATGGTTATAAGGGCATGAATAAGCAAATAGATAAATAAATGTAGAGGATTATAGAGAAGACCAGTTATATTAAAATGACATTACCCAAATGTGTGTATATGCATGTATATGTAGATGTGATATATAAATGTGTATGTGCATATTAGAAGGAGAGACAGAGACAGAGAGACAGAGAAAGACATCGAGTCAGAGACAGAGAGAGAGAGAGAGAGAGAGAGAGAGAGAGAGAGAGAGAGAGAGAGAGAGAGAGAGAGAGAGAGATTTCATGGGTACCAGAATGATCAGAATGGAGAACCCTTGCTAGAATTTGAAATTTCATAAAAATAAAGTTTTGACAAAATGAATTAGAGTGCCTCAGCTTGAGGACTTGTTTCCCCAGGGTTATTGGAGAAGAAATCCTCTTGTTTCCAATAACTGACAGGAAAACGTGTCTAATGTTTTTGCTCATCTGCTCACAGGCAGAGAAACAATTGGAGAACTAGCTGTTCACAAACCACCAAGGAGTACTACTGAACCCATGAACTGCAGAAATCCAGGTACCAGTGACACGGGCATGTATGGGTTTCAGGAACCCCAAGAACCAGTCCCAGGGTGGGCAGTCTGCAATGAATTCACAGGCTCAAGCATCTTTAAATCAGAATGGTATAAGTTTATTGTTACGCTTCATAGCGGGCAAGAGTTCTTAGGGAACCTGCAACTTTAAAGAGATATATTCAAAACTTTAACATGATATTTCACAGTAAAACATATGCCAATTATGCTAACTAGGTGAGTAAGGGGGGGATTAGGGAGGAGTTAAGGAGTGGTCAGTGCTAAAAGGGACATGTACTTTTTAACATCTACTGTGCAGGCATATTGCCCATAATTCACTGGGAAATAGCCTGGGGAGGCGGGGTGCATGGAGGTGTGGCTTTAGGCTTCAAAAGTCACTAAGTGAGCTAGCAGTCAGGGCTGACCAAGCTGCCACCCATCAATGTCACATTTGACAAAATGGATGTTGGAAGTATTCATATGTCCCAAGCTAAAACGGGATCCAGGATGTGTATAATGGGCTAGAGAGTTACTTATAGATAGTTCTACTGGAAGGATTCATAGGTGCAGCTGGTTATTATACTAAGGGGAGATAAACAGTTCATGAAACAGCTAGGCAGAGTGCTGGCAGGGGGAAGGGGCAGAGATAATGCTCTGAGGTTGGGGAGATTTGAGGCTAGGGAGAAATGTGATTTTGCAAACTGATTTTACAAACTGATGTTCAAGCTCAGGCACCCAAGCACTTCATCACCAGGGAGCTGAAAATTAATGAGATGGCTCATGGCTTAAGGAAAAAGACAACCCCTTCTTGCTTCCATGTCTCCTCTCCTTGTTGAAAATATCTTCCTCCTCTTGGAAAGGCACTGGAAGATAATCAGCCTGCTCATCTTGGCCAATGATGCAGTTTGCTCAATGTAACAAATGTGTACTAAGCCTTTCCAAGAAAGGAGGCACTGTAATAGATGCAAGAGAACACAAAGATTATTTTCTTTTCTTTTTATTTTTGCACAGGACCTGTAATTTCTTTGGTACAGGTATCACTCAGTGAGGAAATTCCCTTTACCAATGTACTTGGTATCTTCTCTGCCAGACTGATAGCCTTGGAGAGATTTCCAGATAATCAAGAAGTTAAATGATTTATTTTGTTTTTTTTAATTATGTTTGATGTTTTTAGTGAAACTTCTGAGACTCAAACAGTCAATCTGTGTCTGGCTTAAACTCAGATTTTCCTGAATGAGCAATGTCTCCACAAGACATCATGCTACATCATTTACAAATATGTATATAATCATAATGATCATAATAACATGATTTAATACTTTAAAACTTACCAAGTGATTTCTAGGTTATAATATTATTTTAACCTCAAAAAGACCTTATGAAATTAGTACCTCAGGAATGATTATTCCCCTTTTTCAAATGAAGAAATTGAGGCAGACAGAGGTTATTGAGAAAAAGGTATTCTGGCCTAGCTGCATGCCTTGAAATAAGTTATGTAATGCCATCCCCATTGTAAAGATGAGGCGGCTGTGACATGGAGAAGTTAAGGGACTTGTCTGTTGTCTCAGAAACCACTTAGTGGCAAAGTTCAGACTAGATCTGAAGCCTCCCGACCCAAATCCAATGTTCTATCCCCCAATCAGATTGGGAAAAAAAATCAGTACCTTTGAGTATCATGTTATAAAACTTCTGATACTGTTTTAAAATCTGCATTTGAATCTATAGTCACCTTGAAATGATGAAAGTCCAGATATACGTGAATGTGGATCAGATTCACAGAAACAGTGATTTCACATATCTTAGAATATCACAACCGAATCTGAGAAATAACATTTTAAAAATCGTCTCTGACAATTCAGTGGAAGAACTAGACTATATGATGTAGTGGAGAGAGGACCAACACTGGAGTCGGGAAGATGAATTCAAACTATATATATATATATGTGTGTGTGTGTGTGTGTGTATATATATATACACACACACACACACATATATGTACATATGTATATACGTATATGTGTATGTATATGAATTTTTGTTTATATATACATATAAACACAATGTATATAGAAATCTGCATATATGTATATGTGTATATATGAATTTGTATTTATATACATATAAACACAATGTATATAGAAATCTGCATATATATCTTAAGAACAGCTTACTTTTCTCTAGCAAATGGGATCTAAAAATGCAAAGAATTTAGATATATAGTATCTATATTTAGGAATAAAACCTGTGACTTCATTATTATAGGAAATTCCTGACCAAGAACTCCCTCTATCAATAAATAGGAGGTATACAACTCTTACCTTATAGTCTTAGAGAACTGTCTACTGAACTGACAGATAAAGTAATTTTCCTGGGGTCACACAGGTAGCATGTATAAGTGTTAGTACTTAAACCTAGGTGTTCCTGATTCAGACTGCTCTATCCTATCAATTATTCCCTGTTTCACAATATATACATAAATATGTATGAACATATGTGTATAAATATATATTTATTCGTATTATCATATATTAGTAGTAGTACTATTTTTATTAAGGGACTCACTCAGAACCCTCTTGATTTGACCAAGATTGAATCCTCATGGGCCCCCTTTCAGTTTTAAAGCTCTTCAAGAGGAAGAGATAAAAATATTCTATCAAGGTCTGGGTCATTCTTCTCAATTTTCAGGAGAGTTGCCCATTTTGAGGATCATATCAATGGATTTGTTGCAGTTTCCAGTGGTGATGGTAGAGGGGATGGTACTAGGAATAATTTTGTACAGCGGCACAAGGTCAAGCCCTCTTTTTGTACTCCTTTATTTTCCTGTTTATACAGACATCTTCAAGTGGTTGCTAAAAATAAGACTACAGAGAAATTTAGAGATGGAAAACCTCTGAGCATTTCCATATAAGAAGTCTGAGAGTGAAGAATGGGAAGCTATGTTGGTAACTAACTTTTAGTTCCATTTCAAGCTTAATGAAGCTCTGCAATTTGGCAGCAAGCTGCTATGAAAAATCAATATTTATTCCTCAGAATATCTTAGAAAATCCCTGGATCAAAACCTGAGAAACCACTTAGTGTCTTTGGTCATCCTAATGGGCTAGCTCTTTCTCTGACTTACTCAGAAATGTTTTAATCCATTTATTAAAGATATGATAGTTATACTTTAATTTCTTTCTTTATGTATCTTCATCACCATGTACAACATGAGTAACTACAAGATCATTCCCATAAATCTGGAGAGATTAGGTTATATGGAAATCACACTAAAATCAATTTGCCTTCTTTGTACTCTTATTCTATCATCCTAGTTGACCAAGATTACAAAAAATCATAATATTTAGAGCTGGAAAAGGTTTTAAGATTACTTTTATATATAACTTATCTCATAAATGCCTTATTTGCTATTTTCAGTATAATCCAAAATATACTTATTAAGCAAAACATTTTACAAAGCACGCTATTAGGTGCTGGGATTATAAAAACAAATCAAAAGTCTCTGTCTTCAAGGGGTTTATAGTCTACTTGAGGGGGGTAGAGTGGGGGAAAGGGGATCATAGAAAAGCACAGTGAGGTTCAGATTAGCAGGAATAATGAATCCTCTGAACTGGCTGCATTATTTGAATTTGCACTGCATGTTTCTAATAGGCTATAGCCAAATACCATATTTTATATAATTTTAACTATGCATAATAAGAAATGGGGCCACTTTGGTGGTTTCATTGAAATGGTGATTTCAGTATTGGAACTAATCAGAATTTAGCTATATAATAAGTTTAAGGAGAAGTATAAGCAAACAAATAAGTGTGTGTATGTGTGTGTGTGTGTGTGTGTGTGTGTGTGTGTGTGTGATAATTTTAGGGGTAAGGAGAGATCTCTAACAATTAAAGATTATGAGCTGAATCTTGAAATAAAGTTGCAATTCTAAGAGTTGGGCATGAGGAGAGAATCTATTCTAAGCATGGGAGATAGCCTGAGCAAAAGTAAAGTGCTGACAAAAGAAGTAAGTAATTTAGGGAATAGTAACTAATCCAATTTGGCTGGAACATAGGCATGCACAAAAGGGAGTAATGCAAAATGTTTGGAAAGGTAGGTAGGAAGGTTGGGAAGGGCTGTAAAAGCTGAGCTGAGAAATCTGTATTTTAGGGGTGGCTAGGTGGCACAGTGAATAGAGCACCAGCCCTGGATTCAGGAGGACCTGAGTTCAAATCCAGTCTTAGACATTTAACACAAAAAACTAGCCATGTGACCTTGGGCAAGTCACTTAACCCCAATTGCCCTCCAAAAAGAAAAAAAAATCTGTGTTTTATTCTAGAAGGAAAAGGGAGCCACTGAAGGTATTTTAGCAAAGGAGTAACCTGCCCAGACTTCTGCTTTGAGAACATCATTTTGGCAGTTATATAGAGGATAGACTGTTTTTATAAGAGTCTAAGAAAGAGAGGAGAACCTGATTTAGGGTGATAGCCAGATGAGTTTAGAGAATGGGATGAACATGACAGATGTAGATGAGGAATCAACTAGACTTGGTCAATTATTAGATGTGAGAGATGAGGTAGAAGGAATAATCAAGGAACACCCCAAGGTTGTGAACCTGAATGACTAAAAGGAAGGTAATGCCCTCAGCAGAAATAATTAGAAGATTGTAACAGTCTTCAGTGAAAAAAACACCCAATTCCCACTTTTTGTGGCAAGTTACTCCCCCACTTTTGTCCTTTAGAAATAATCCTGTCCAATAAGCAATTCATCACTGGCCACGTTGGGGAGCCATTTTGGATGTTATGCCCACTGACCTCATTGACCTGCTATCAAATATTCCTGATATTCTAAGAGGTTAAGGGGAAGATGCTCTTCTGTCTATTAAATTTGAATTTTGAAGGAGTGAGGAAAAAGATTAATTTTTAGGAGAAAAAAATTGTCTTTGCAAGTTTCACACTTGAATGAAATATCCCAGATTGCTGGCACTCTTCTTGTCTTTGGCCTTTCAATGTGGACTGGTCACTTGATTCAATGAGACTTCAGTCAAACCCAAACTCTCACAGATGGCTCTCAGGGCAGTTTTCAAATGAAAACTTGGTGAGGGTAGAGGGAGGAGAAATATTTTGCACCATTTCTCTTCTTTCCTCTTTATTAAGGAAAATAAACAGCTGAACCACATTTTTTTGCCCAGTTACAGACTTCTGTTCTCACCATATTGAGAATCTTTTCCCCTGGTTCACTTGCATCTTAATGCTTTTGTGAGCCAGTGGACTAAAAACAATGTTATTTATGTTAATTGCACTGTGAACTGCATTAATAAAAGGGTTGGAATAAAAAAAAACATTTGAGATATTACACATTTAAATTCTGCCTATATCTTCACCCTTCGGTGACAAAGGCATTTGCACAAATAGAACAGGATTCAAAATAAATTCTTTTTTTTTTTTTTTTGGTGACAAGCTTGCAAATGGGAAAGAGAATATTAATGGCCAAGCATGCACCATGAAGTACTGTGTTTGCAAGAGGAGTAGATCTCAAGGAGGCCTAGCCTAAATGAGCAAAGGGTTTGATAATGAAACAAAGACTGCTTAATAAGGGAATGGGGTTCAGGAAAGGGAAGGGGACTCAGACGACAACTTTGCTAACAATCCTATCACCTGCATTCAAAGTGGAAGGCAGGGGATGCCAATCAGTAAGCATCTGGTCAAATCAAAGAGGGCAAGGATGCAAAAACAAACCTTTGATGCCCATGACTTTGGACTTACTAGTTTGGGGAAACCCATACACTTAGCTCTGGGACAAATGTCACCAACAGTAAATTATATACACCTTCCTTGGATGGTCTAAAACTGTTTGTCATTACTGTTAATATGACTTCACATTTCTTTCAAAATTTTATAATATTCTAAGGGCTTTCACATATATGACCTCATTTGATCCTTGCCACAGCGTTGGAGCAGGGTAAGTAAGTAGGTCAGAGATTATCATCTCCATTTTCTAGATGAGGAAACAGTTGGAGTTAGAAAGAGTCGTACTCATGGCTACATGGCTAGTAAGCAGTAAAAGCCTTTTTATAAAGACCAAGTTAATAGGTTCAAGCAGTATTACTGTGGCCTTACTTTCACAGACTCAATTTGTCTTTGAAAGGAATTTTATTGATTATCTAGTTTACTTTATTTCACTCACCAAATAGTCCCTTGAGTTTTTAGATTAAGACCATCTTCTTTTTCTAATAAACAACAAGTATAGTAACAGAAAAGATCACCACCTCTCATGGCTGGAACCAGAGAATGAAGATTTTTTTTTCAGAATACAAAGATCTCGTTCTTTAAAAGTTAATTTTGTCATTGTTGTTAGTCCTAGTATGGGATTAACCTTCCATAGAGGGTAACATTTAAAGATTTTGTCTACAAATTAACATAAAGGGTAATAACATTAAAAAAAAAATAAAGCTGATAGCCAGAGCCTCAAACTACAAAAGAGAACTCCATTCTAAATCAGATGAAAAAAGTTCAGATTGTTTCCAAAACTGACTGATCTAAAGAATTTCTCCTTTGGTTTATTTCCATCTCTTGTGTGTTATACAAGCCAATAGGACTTCATGATTTCAGATTGCAAAATAGGTTGGGGTGAGGGTGAGGTAGTGTAAGATAGAAAGAAAAAAAGGTAGAGGAAGCTATTCTGTTATTTAAAATTAAGGATTTTTAATTTTGTTTCTTTTTGTACTACAGACATTTCTGGACATACCCCCCTTTCTATCCCTGGAACTGAACTTTCCCTTATTAATGAAGAAGAAAAAAAAAGTTTTTTGCTTTTATTAACTCAAATTTGACCTCCTTCCATGACCTTTTTCATTCCTATTACTTTGGTCAATGCTAATATTATTCTTCTGATTCAGTTTATGTCAATCTGTATCAGTTCATAAGAGATCTATCTTAGGGAAGAATGCCATGCAGGCCAAGAGTTGTTTATTTTTTGTTTGTTTGTTTTTTTACCTGCAGGATGTACAAATGGAGAGTCATAGACTGTACCATCTTTCTATGCCTGTGAAAGGCAAGTGAAAATATTTATCTATTTCCCTTTAATCACCTAGGGTCTGAGTAGTGCAGAACTGGTCCGAATTATCCCTATCAGCCTCAAGGCAAAACTTCTGAATTAGAAGCTGCAAAGACAAAAAAAAAAAAACCCTGCCTAAACCAAAAGAGGTGCTTGAACTCAAAGCCATACAGGTATTTTAGTCACCTCACTTTGTATAGCAAAATTAAGTTGCTATTAGAGAAAGGGAGAACAAAAAGAGTGGGGAGGGATGGAGAAGAGTACAAGACAAAAGAAAGGGGGCAAGAGAGAGCAAGAGAGGGTGGGGCAAGAGGAGGAAGAGAGGTACAAAGGAAGGAAGCCCTTTTTGCATTTCATCATACTAGAGAAAGTTAGACTCTTTCCAGATGCATTGAATCCCTGTGCCAGTTATTTTTTTTTGTCTTATTTTTAACTTTTACAGCCAAATTTGTTCTGACATTGTGAAGATTTCCCTGCAGAAGGCATCTCGGGTAATCGGCTCCGTCCTGTTCAGCCAATCACACAGAAAAAAACTCCTTCCCTGGTTTGCCTGAAGCGAGTCCCTAAACCATTTCATGCGTCATTGTTCTGCAAACAAATGGCCCCCATTGCCTGCAGTGAGTGTTCCTGGTTCATTAGGGAAAAGTTATTTTGATGCCTTTCAGTCCCTTAGTTTCGCTCAGAGAAGTCTGAGTATCGACCCAACTGTGACACCCTTGGGAAGGAGACCTAACTTGTGGATTCACTTCTGGGTCACTGACAAGGTAGGGTTTTGAGGCTGCCCCTAGCCATGCTCCATGAAGCACAGACATGAACAATTATCCAGTGTGTTTACTCCTTGCTGGAGACAGTTTATTTAGGTCAGTCAGGCCTCAAATCCCTGTTTTCCTTATCAAATTCCTGTTTTCCCAAATAATCATTTCAACTCTCCCTTTTTTTTTTCTGCATAAGGAGAAACAGAATGAGGGACACTAAGAGACAATAAACCCTACATCAAAGAGAAGTGTTCATTTTCATTTACTCCCAGAACTTCCATCTCTTTCCTCAATACATACGGTACATGCTTGTGCACACACACACACACACACACACACACACACACAATCACTTCCACCACCTGTATCACCACTACCACCACCACCTGTATCACCACTACCACCACCACCAACTCAGAAATCCAGCCATGCCACTCTGCTCTCTCCAAGTATTTCCAGTAGTTCCCCTGCATGTTCAATAAACCATATGATTTTGGCTCAATATACTAAAATAGTTTGACAGCATAATAAAGGGCAAAACCTGAAGTCAGTTGATTAGATTTCCTCTTTTTTTTTTTTGACTCTCCACTGTTATAATCAAGATTATGGAGATAGAGTTTTCCACATAGATAAGGCAAGCAACCAATAAATCAGTATTTATTAACAAACTAGATTAAAATCTAGAAAGTAGCTCAGAAGTTAACTAGTCTAATCTTCCCATTTTATATAACAGAAAACTGAGACCCTGCTGGTTAAATGACCCACTCAGGGTTGTACACAGAGTAACTGACAAAGGTAGGATTTCAATCTAGGTCTTTTCTAATCTAAAACCAGTGGTTTTTCCATGGTGGGTGTCACACTCTTGCCCAGTAATAAAGAGCATGGCCTTTGCACTGTGACAGCTGTTAAGGTTGCAAAGACAGAAATGAAATAGTCTCTGTCCTCAAGAAATTTACATCTATTCAGAAAGAAGACACTGATGTACCTAAGTATACATATACAAAGTGTACCTAGCAAATACAAGGTAATTTTGGGGTGAGAAAGTAGTAGCAGCTGCAAGAACAAATACCACTTGTTCAATAAATGTACATTAAATACACATGCAAAAGGTTTGGGGTTGGACTGGATTGGGGAGAGGGGTAACAAAACATGTGATTCTATATTTCTTTCTAGGAACTTGCAGAGCTATTGAAGAGAGAAAGCATGGAACAGTGGATAGGGTCAACAAGAGCTAGACTGAAGTCCTTCCTCTGTCATATCCTAACGCTCAAATATGGGCAAGTCACCAAACATGTCAGTGCCTCAGGCAGACCTCTAGGAAAGGAGATTCATGGAATTTAAAAAAAAAAACAACTAATTAATTAATTAAAATAATAGAATTGGTTTTCCTTTAATACATTATATTTTATTTTATGCATTTAAAAACTACATTCTGAGAGGGAATCTATAGATTTCACCATACCAAAGTAGTCCATAGGAAGTCCTCACACTCATGAATCTACAGGTCCATATCTATCTTCAAAAAAGAGTGTCATTCATGCAAATAACTTTTAAAAGAAAATATGTGATGGATATCATAAGAAAGGTGAACAGCAGATGCTATTGGAATTGAGGAAAAATTAGTGTTGGTTTGGAGTTGGTAGAAGGGAGAGGAATGCACCTGAAAGACTTCATGGAGAAGGCTGAAACTTGAGTTGGCCCCTGAATGGCAGACAACTAACAAATGCAGCCTAGATATGTAAAAATATTCCGGGGTTTGGGGTAGATATAAAAAAAGTCACCATCGAATTATTGGGTGTTTCTATAGAGATTATATTTGATTTTGCTTGAGCATATACTACATGATAGAAATAGGAAGTAACTGGAGATGACTGATGAGGAATCTTAGTGGTATAGTAGATTCAGCACTGGTCTTTTTACTACAAATGCCATCTCAGACCCTTACTAACTGTTTGACCCTATACAAGTCATTTCATCTCTCTCTCAGCCTGTTTCCTCATCTATAAAATAGTTCAAATAATAGTAGGGTGTTGGGAGGCTCAAATGGGATAATATATAAAGCACTTTACAAGCCTTAAAAATCTTTATAAATGTTTGTCAATATTTGAACAGTTTAGGATGGCAAAAGGAGGTGGATCAGACATATTCCAAGGTCAAGTGGAACTGTAACAGCATCTGGATCACTGAGGGCGTTCTCACTGTTCACACAGGATATATGTGGTGTAAAGAGGCCCAGAGTAATAACGAAACTCATTGCCCAGCACCAGAACCAACATATTATAACTGAATGGATTGGCAGTGCTAATTTATATCCATTGAGCTATAAACAAACTGAGCCGGACTTTTATCAATGACCCAAGCTCTACTCTTTGCTTCCTTCACCTTGTGCCCAGTGAAAAAAAAGTGTTTCCACATAGTGAAAGGACAATAAATCTCCCACCACTTAAATGTCATCTAGTGCCATTAAAACTTATGAATTTATCCTGACTTATTCAGATAGCAAAGAAAATCCTCCAGAGGAGTTGGGATATAAAACATTAACTTCCCGATTTAAAAAAAAAAAGTACAGGAGAAGGTGGTTCTCTGAAGGACGATGGTTCCACAAAGCACCTGGGACAGTTAAAAGTTTTAAAACAATAAATTTGAGAAAGGGAGTGGGAATGGGAGGGGGAGTCAGATTGGACTGTCATTTTATGATGCTTGAGGGACAATAAAATATGATATGGTGTTTAACATATTACTCAAAAGAGATGCCAGGGAAAAAGAAATGTCTCATAAATGTGATATTACTTGGCGACATTGCTCAGAACAGTCTAGAATGCGGACATCACAGACGTGGGGCTTTAGGGCAAAGCATAGGAACTGTTGGGCACCTTGTATTCTTGGCAAGAGTGTAAGAGAAAACAGTCATTCCTACAGCCCCTTTGAGGCTGCCCTGCCTGTTTACAATATGGCATTGAAGATGTTTTGGAACTCAATCGCTTTCCTCCAAGTTTTCATTTTCTTACTTTGCGGCCATTCCAGATAAACATCTGTGTTTCATATCGTGTCCTGGGCACACTGCTACTAAGCTGCTATCAAATGGCTTTCCCTCCATCTGTCGACTTCGGAGGTAATACTTGATTAAAATTTTTAAAAAACAGATCGGTCAAACCTTGACGTCTAGTGTGATACGAACCTTAAAATGAGAGAGATTCTGGTCAAGAATTTATTTTAAATTAACCGAGTAATGAATCTCATGTACTGAAATTGGTGTTCTTATAGCCAATGGGAGCAGGAAAATATATTCCCTCATAGACCTAACACTATCCTTAAAAATATTAAAAAAAAAAAAGGTGAGTCTCTTGTCATATATTTTGAGTTTATTTTTTCTTCAGAATGAGACATATACATTGGTCCCTTCCAAATCCTATGTATGTTGTTCCTAATAATGATCATCCTAAAGCACAGGTGTGACTATGTCACTATCCTACTCAAAAAGATCCCGGGACTCCTTCTTGCTGCTGGAATAAAATACAAAACCCTCCATTTGGCATTTGGCTCCTGTCACAATCTGGCACCAACCTACTTTTCCACTTATTCTTCCTCCCTTTCATGTATTCTACATCCTATCCAGACTAGTATTTTATATTCTTCCCAAATGAAATTCCATTTGCCACCATTGTCTTTGTCTGTTCTGCATCCCCCTTTAACTAAGTCTATTTTAATACTAAACTCCCATCAAAGTCCAACTCATCATATGTTCTTGAAATCTTTCTTGATACTTCCAGTTGCCAGTGTTCCACTGAAATTTAATTGTAATTTTTTCATATATTTTATATTTACTTGAATGCATGTGTTGCTTTCATCCATATTTCTTCTAATACCAATATATCCCTTTGCCTTGAACTAATTGTATCCCATAGTTAATGAAGAAACATATTCATTCAGTCATTTCAGTTGTGCCCAAGTCTTTGTGACCACACTTATGGTTTTCTTAGCCATGACAGTGAAGAAATTTGTCATTCCTTCTCCAGCTCATTTTGCATATGACAAAACTAAGGTAAATAGGGTTAAGTGACTTGCCCAGGATCACAAAACTAGTATATGTCTAAGGTTATATTTGTACTCAAGATAAGTCTTCCTGACTTCAGACCCAGCACTCTGTCTACCTAGCTGCCCAAGAAACATAAGCACATCAATGAGGGCTTATGAATTGTAGTTTTAGGGGTATAGATACAGAGTATCTTAAATCTGCATTGCCGGGCAACTAGTTCTATGAGCTAGATGCAGGGATTTAGGGTGGGGGGGTCTGTCAGTGACTTTAACTTCTGTCTTTAAATGTCTAGAACCATAGCTCCTTAATAAATGCTTATTAAATAAATTAATGAATGACTGAACAGATGAATTAATGAGTGAATGAATGGTGGGCCAAATGGTTGGATAACCACAGCAGTGCCACAAGTAACCAGAGAACAAATGGAAAATGCCGATGGAATTTGACTTCTTGTCTTCAGTTCTGTGTACTCACTCAGCTAATTGTCACAATGTTTTGCTGTGGCTTTAAAAAAAGACATAGCAGTAAAAAATAACTATTTTATAGCACTTTACAATATATAAAGTGCTTTCCTTACAAAGGCCCTATGATGTCAGTAGGACAAGAAGTCAGTTTTATAGAAGAGGAAACTGTATCTGTGGAGTTACATGATTTGCCCAAAATCACATGGTTACCCGTGGGTTAGGGCAAGGGCTAGAAAACATGCATTCTTCTCCAAGTGCATTGCTCTTTGCATTCTGCCATATGGCACAAAGCAATAAAGCTGACAGTAATTCTCATCCTTTTGATTGGGGCAGGATGCAAGGAATATACTGTGTGTTACCCCAGGGTATGGTTCTGAGCCAATCTGCCCATCCCCTGCAAGAGAATCAGGGATACCATTCAAGTCTAGTTTTGCCTAACAGAGAAGGCAGGGAAATATCAAGCAAATTTTAGGCAATGATTCCAAGAATCTCTCTCAAAAAATATTATATTTCACATCTTCACTAGTCCTCATAAGGGTAGAAGCAAAGAAGTTGGTACAGCTATAAAGGAAAAAAAAGAAAAGGAGCAGGGATGTTAGAGCTTTGATACTTAAGATATTTCCCCCACCCTTTCTGTTCCCTTGTCCCCATGGAAGAATCCTACTTACACCTCAAAGAAAAAGGAGAAAATTGAAGAAAAGCACTTTATAATGCTTCCTAGTGATGTGGACTTTGGCAAAGAGAATCCCTTCCAAATTTTGTGTGGCTATGTGCATCAGAGTGTGGACTATTTGTAAAGACATATTTACATTATCCTGTTGCTGTGTTTGTCTGTCCTTCACTCTTGAGGAGGACCATGACATCAGGAAGGTGATGCCATGACTTGTGAATGAATAGGATTTAGCTGAAGGAGGGCTGTGCAAGGCCACTAGCCTCACTCTCTTCTCCAGAGTCATCTGAGTCCAGTGGCAAGATATAGACCAGGAAATTGGAGATGGCCCCATATATTATCCTGGGGATTGGCTAAACTACTCAACTGCTGACCCAAGTGACACTATTTTCTCTTAAACTTTCTCAAATACTCCTTTAGGGTCAGCAGTTTGGGGACAATGAGAATCTGTACAAACATTATCTCACTTGATTCTCCAACAACCCTGGGAGGTAGGTGTTCTAATCATCCACTTTTAAAGATGAGGAACTGAGGCTGAGAGGTTGAGTGACTTGGTCAGAGTCACACAGTTGCCTAAGTCAGAATTGGAACTTCCTGACTCCAAGCTTAAAACTCTATCCACTCACGCACATAGCTACCTACATGCTTCTGAAGCTAAAAGTCAAGGAATGATCTGTGAAAAAGAAACTGGAAAACCAATTAAGGGAATTAGAATATTCTTGTATAAACTGGAATTTAGCCAAGACTGAGTTATAGATAGTTATTGACTTAGCCATATCTAAGTATATGTAGACAGCCATATATATACTTATGCATATATAATATATGAATTATATGCATCCACATATATAGACATATTTATGTATGTGTATATATATATATATTTATGCATATGAATGATTGGTGAAATCTGGGGAAAATATGATAAACACACCAGCCTACAGAGCTTAAATTAGTGAGAGGTAGGCAAGTGGCAAAGAGCTAGAAACCTTCCCTTAAGCTGAGATTTAAAACATTTAGAAAATGCAGCATCTGCATTGCTTCCAGTGTTCAATGGAAAAGAGGACAGGAGTACCAGAAACTAGGGGCAAAATCCTGGTTTTAGGGGAATAGATATAGGAGCACCCCTGGGAGGCACTGAAAAGACCCCACTGTCTGTGGTACCATTAGCTATGCTGAACTTTCTCTCTCCCCACCATCCTTTGCCAGCCTTCAGACCTGGGACAGGTGAACTTTTCTGTGTACCAGCTCACTCTGACAACAGAGCAATGAAGTCACCAGGAAGAAATAATATTTGATTAACACTTGGGAAAGAACACCATAGTCTCAGAAATCCCTCATCTTCCACGGAAGTATGTGCCATCAGCTCTATAATAATCTGATACCACCCATTTCTCATAACTTGGGCATCACAAAGTTAAGGCCACAAGATGCTGTTCCACATATCATATCTGCCCAAGTACAAAAATAAATATTAGCTCTATTCTATGATTAAAAAAAATATCCTGAAGGATTCCATTCGTCAAGAAATACTCTTGTCAAATACAAAATCACTGAAAGGGTTAGTAACCAACATGGAACACTCTTCTAGAGACTCTACAAAACCCTTCTACATGTAAAACTACACATAAACCATGAAACACCGCACACTGATGCAACAAGCTCCAGACAATTGCTTCGAAATAATATTTTCTATTTTCAGTTCCTCTTCTAGCCTTGGATGGAAAGAGAATTAGACTACTATAAGGAAGTGCTGGAATCCTAAACACTGCCTCCTGAAATTAACTAATCCCATCACACTGGGCAGACCTCTTCCCCTCCCTGCACCTCAGTCATTTAGGTACAAAATGAAGATGTTAGATATCATGACTATTGAGAGCAATGTCAGTTTTCTGATGCTAAGGTGAGGAATACTATTTGATCACTGCTGTAGGGCAATAAATATATTCATCTCTAAATGACTAACCCTGGAAGCATCCTTTTCTGCCTTGACCCTTTCACTTTCTGTCAGTAGATAATCTCTCCTTGCATTTTATTGAAATAAGTGTGGTCGGAGTGGCCAGGTGGCTCAGTGAGTAAGAGCACCAGCCCCAGTGTTGGGATGACCTGGGGATCGAATCCGGGCTCAGATACTTAGCACCACACCCAGAAATAACTGGCCGTGTAACCTTGAACAAGTTACTTAAACTCGATTGCTTTAAAAAAAAAAAAAGAAAGAAGTGTGGCCCTTCAATACAAGCTCTTTTAAAGACCACTCTCCATACCCCAATTCTTATCACTTATTCCTCCAGAAACTTGTTTCATCAATCATCCCCTTTCTCATATGCATATTATCAATTTCTTTGTCTCTGTTTCTGCCTCATTCTACTCAGTTTACAAACATGATCACATATTCTTGTCCTGAAGGGAACAGGGGATTCCTATTCATAAATAGACTCAACTAAAATTATCTTTAGTATCTTTTTCAACTCAGATTCTGTGAATCTGACATCTCTTAAATGGAAGTGAGGCCTTATAATTCAGTTTCATTATCATTCTTATTTCAGTGAGTGTTTGGTCTCAACAAAAACAAATTAATAAATAAACATATGAATAGATAAACAAATAAGCAATTATCAATATCGCCTTAGGCCAACCGCCTTTCATTATAAAAATTCTAAAATATAAAGTCTATACTGATTCTTCACTACTCACACTGTCCTCAAACTTTTGAAATTTAATTTATATGCCTATCATTCCCTGTAACTAACTTCTCCAAAATCACTAGTGATCTCTTAATTGGCATCCTACGTTACTTCTCAGGCCTCATTTGATATTATTAATTATTCCTTCCCTCTCAATAGTCTCTTCTCCCTTGTCTTCTATGACTCTACTTTCAAAGTTCCCTTCATGATTACTCTCCCCTACTCCCTCTCTTTCTCTCTCCTTCAAACCTCCCTATTGCCCCTTCCTTCCCTTTTTCTCCTTCCCTCTTTCCCTATCTATCTACCTCCATTTCCTTCTCTTTTTCCTTGTTCACAGCTTTTTCCCTTCCTCTCCCTTTTTCTCCTCTCCTCCCATCTTCATTCTTCTCCTGGAGATGACTTCCCACAAATTTAATATGATACCTATATAACTACCTAATAGACCTAGATTTCCAACCAATAGCACATAATGTCCAAGTTCCTTATCTATGATCTGATTTTCCTTCTAAATCTAACCCCTTTCCCAATGTCATTTCAATTCTATCAAAGTGAAACCTTTTAAGGACAGATTATGTTGTTTTTCACCTTTGTATTCCCAGAGCCTAGCTTATGTTCTTGCAAATAATATGTGCTATAAAATGTGTTTTTAATTGAATAATAATTATATTAATGTTGTATAATTTTACATCAATTATTTCATTTGACAATGCAAAGCATTGTGGTGTGAGGCAGCATGGTATGAGGGAGAGAGCTTTGGCTGTAGCATAAGCTGAGTTCAAACCCCATCTTAGATAGATACACTAACACCTTAGTCAATTGATTACTGCAGACCTTAGTTTTCTCATCTATGAAATGGGTAGGATAAACAAGGTGTGATTTACAGCCTCTTTCAGCAAATCTATAATCCTATGAAAATGTTTGTTGTCTTATAAAACAATTCCAGTTTCTCAATGCCATGATTTTGTTTCATATCCTCAACCCCCAAATAAAGCATTTTATAATAATCAGTTCTCAAAATGACAAGAAGGGTTATGGATTTTATTTGCTTGTGCCAAACTTAGAGATCTGCAGTGTACACAAAAAAGAAGGACCAGTAAAAATTCCACATATTAACTTAGAAAACTAGGGGAATACCTAGCTCACACTTATTTTTTTTTTATTTTTCTACTTACATGTTAGCAAGTCAGGTAAAAAGTATGGAGGGAGATTTGAAAAAAAGAGCAAGTTTATAAAATGCACTGGAAGATCAACCCCTGCTCTGATTAGCACTAATTTTATCTTCCAGCTGTTCCTATTTCTTTCAGGTTAGGTGCAGAAATCACTGACATTTTCCATGTATCACTCCAATCAGATTCCCATTCTTCCACATGGTTTCTGAACAATTACAGGGACTGTATTACAGAGGATTGGAGAAAAACCTGAATGACTAATAATTCTAAACAGAAGAGACCACACAGAGCAGAGAGCTGGGAAATGAGCTGGTGTTAAGAAAAGGGAACTTTCATGGAGGGAATAAGAAATCAGGCCACAAAGACACAAGTAAGACAAGAAACAGGCAGAGTACATAGTGCCCTTAGCTTTTAATATCATGTGGGCTATACTGAGTTAAAGTCATCAATGTTAACAATAAAAAAATTCCAGGCAGAGAGAGGCCTCAGAAAACCTTCTAGTCCAACTTGAACCTGACAAAGAACCACCCCTACAATAATCTAAAATAGTAGGTCATCCAAGTTTCTTTTAAGTATTTCCAATAAAGAGGAACTGACTAGATGTCATTTGTGAAATAGGAAAAATTGTTAGGAAGTTTAAATTTGGCTCTTTGAAAATCTAGTTCATTATTCCTACTACTCTTCTCTGGAACCAAGCAAAGCAACAGTCCTTCAAATTTCTGAAGAAAGGTGTCACATTTCTCCCATAGCAGAGGTCAGCAAACTTCAGCCAGGAGACCTAAAGTGAGCTACCATGTATTTTGTATAGTCCTACAAGCTAATACTGCTTAAACATAAAAAAAAATCTTAGCTTGTGAGCAATACAAAAACAGGTTATGGGTTATATTTGGTCTAGGCATCATAATTTGTTGACCTCTAGTGAACATCTCTAGTTTCTTCAATGGATCTTCCTATGACATACTTTCAAGACCTTTTACCATCCTGGTCAATGTCTTCTGAACTTCTTTCCACTTTTATTATACTTCCTAAAATGCATGCTAAGAGCTGACTGCAATATTTTACATGCTGTTTACCCAAGTCAGAATAGAAGAGTGCTGTCTCTTCCATCATTTTCGGAATGAAGGATGTAAGCTTATCTTAATGTACCTGAGGACTTTTTTTTAGCTTATTTGGCTATTCTATCACGCTGCTGATTCATAAAAGTCTTGTAACCAATATCCTAAGAGCCTGAACTCTTTCCTGCACAAAGTGCTATACAGTTCTGCTTCCTTCATCTTCCCCAGGACTTCAAAGTTTGATTTTTGAATTCAAGTATAAGACTTTTACACTTATCTGTACAAAATTTCATATTTTAAAATTAAACTCAAATGATGAGCATCTTTTTGGATTCTATAATATTAAGGTAACATGCCTCACTAACAGGTTGTCTACAGATTTGGCAAGCATGTCATCTAAGTGAGCATAGTTTCTTGAAGTATTCCATGGGAGCAAACCCATTGATGACGATTCATTGTATCTTTTCATTCAACTAGCGCTAAATCCACCTAACTAAACCATTATCTAGTAGAAGTTTTTCCACTTTTCTCTGAAGATAGCACTAGAAATGTTTTAAAGTCTATTTTAATTATGTAAAAGCCAAATTTTTGACGATGTCCAATTGAAGCAGAAGCTAAAAGGTTATTTTCTAAGGCACATAGTTGTGAGAAGTATTTTTCCTACACCAATGAAAATATAGGTTTAGTATTGTTGTTTTAAGGACTATTGGGTAGCTCCTAGGGGATGGACTCATTCTTTTTAGTGAAATAGGAGTTGGGATCTTAAGAAGAAAAGAAGTGATTTGAAGGGTTGCCATGGGAAATGAGAAAATGAAATCAAAACGAGTGCTGTAAAAAAATGGCTAAGCCCTAGTGAAGTGATGGCCCAGCTAAGATGATGCATTGTAGACTCAAAGTCGGTGGAATCAATTCAGTTGCAAGACATTCTCCAATGACATTTGGTAACCCAGATGCAGAGGAATCTTCATTTACAGATGAGAAAACTGAGGTTCAGAAAGATTAATTTACCCAAGGTCACCTAGCTAGTAGCCAGGCTGAGGCTGGAACAATGGTCTTCCACATCTAAGTACAATATTCTTTCTACTATACCTGGGCCTTTCAGCTACCCTCTAGTCCTAAGCTTCTATTGCTAGCTACTACAAGTACTGATCCAGAATCTTCTAGGAAGAGATTCTTCTCACCACTGTTCAGTTCTTCTTATTTTGTATGTCATGGGACCCATTTGGTAGTCTGGTGAAGCCTCTGAATTCCTTCTCAGAATAATCTTGGTGAATACATAAAATAATATACACGGGATTAAAAGTGAAACCAATTTTATTATATTAAAATACCATTATCATTTTTAATAAAGGACATGAAATTAAGTGTATAAAGCCCTGCCTTAGGCTGACCCTACCATGGGAAGAAATTTATTGGTTCTTACTAAAATAATTATGTAGGAAAGGTTTCCCCCCCTTTATGAGGCAGGTTTGGCTTTGTTGATCATGGAATTTTAATATTGGAAAGAACCTTATGCATTACCTAGTCAATCCACACCATTTTACAGAGGAGAACATTGAGGCTCAGAGAGGAGAAATTACTTACTTAAGATCATATATCTCATTTTTGAAAGTCATTACTTGAAATCAAGATTTGATCAAACCTAATTCAAGGCTTTTTTCCCCCTTTACCTACTTCCTTTCAGTTCTAAATCTGCTCTCTAACTACCAAATTCTGACCAATTGCCTTGATTTTAAAAAGTCTCTACATAATCTTTAGTTCATCTAGCTTTTAGATACCTTTACCTCCAGTCCTACTTTCTATCAAATCACAAAACTTTCTATCAAATCACAGTTACCAGAGAGGGAAGCATCAACATCTGGGTTTTTCAAAGCTGGGGGGCTCTCAACAGCTGCCCAGAGTCTCATCTGGTCAAATTACACAACACTTTTCAAAGTGAACCCCAAAACAAAGTCTCACATCAAGGTTTATATAGCCTTCTCCTGGGTCAGAGAATGTATCAACCCTCTTGACCCGCTGCCCAATCACAAAGCACCAAGGTGTGGGCATTCCTGAAAAACAAGCCTCCCACCACAGGCTCCAGGTACACTTAACCTAGGGGCAGGGAAGATCTTAAAAATTTACATTCCTATAACAACATAGCATCTTATTTCATTAGTTTATCCTTCCTTCTCAACACTGTGTCTTACAGACATTCAACAATTAGCCTACTGAAATAGCCATTTAATGGTTCCTTGTTAGGAAGAGGATTAAATCCAAATTCCACAACCTGGCATTCAAGTCTCCTCTTAATTTTGTTTTCCACTATTCCCAAATACACAGGTTCCAATAGAATGCAGTCCTCCAAGAGTGCAGATGACTTTGTTTTGTGTCCCTATAACCTCATGTGATGCCTGACACAAAGTTTTTACACAATAAATCCTTATTGATTGATAGTTAGAAATTAATTTACTCATTGTTCCCTAAACATAATTTGTGCTTTCTGGTCTCTACGTTTTTGTGAAACACAAAGTTTCTATACAATTCTACACAGAAAGCCCTTTTGCTTCCTTTTTAAAATCCTCCTCATCGTTTAAAAACCAATTCAGGTTCAACCTCCTCTGTGAAACCTTTTATTTCTGGAATATGGCTCAGAGCTAATCAGCCCCTGATAATATCTACCACTAATTCCTATAACATCTGTTGTGCAGGCTTATTCAATAGGCACTTAAAATGATTGACTGGCATTGTTGAGTGTTAAGTCTTCATTTTTTTTATATATGGCTCAGTTAAAAAGGGAAAGCTTTGGGGAAAGTCTGGACCAACAGTTCTAGCCAAATCTATTTGAGGTTTAGCTCATTCAGCAAATTTCTGTCTCTTTCTAGCTGCTATATTATTATGTGAGTTATATAATCATGCTATGAAAATGGCTGGAAGTGTTCCCCATTATATCTTAGGTATTAGAGAATATCAAAGGAGTCTGTTTTCAGAAAAAGGAATCCAATGGTTACTTTTTTTTTCAATTTTAAACTTGAGATGAAAACTGCTCACCCAGGTATACTAGAAAACTAATGCAATTTTTGACTACATTAAGAGAAACCTAGTATCTAATGATAAAGAGATGATAATTTCACCTTACTTTGAACTGCTCAGACTACAAATGGACAATTAATCAGTTTGGAGCACATTTTAGAATGCACATTAAAAGGCTAGAGACCACACAGAAGAAGGTAACCAGTGTCATGAAAGATTTTAGTTTCATTCCATATGAGGACTGTTTTAAAGAAATGGAGACATAGCTTAAAGAAGAGAAGGTTTGAGAGTAGAGTGTGAAGGCATTATTATTATCTTTAAGTACTTTGAATGTCAGGTGGAAGAGAGATTAGATTTGTTCTACTTGGCCCCAACAGGAAAAATTAAGTGTCATGTGTTGTAGTTGGAAAGAAACTAATTTAGACTTTATCAGTAAAATAACTCCCTAATCATTAAAGCTGTTCAAATTAGAATTGGCTGGTACCCCCTCACGAGTGCTCTTCAATCAAAACTGGTTAACAGCTTATTGCCATAATAACCATATTGCTACGATCATAAGTTGTAGGGGCAACCTTTGTTCACATATAGGTGGTCTAGGCCCCTGAGATCTCTTCTAAATGAAATTCTGTGAAATTATCCTCACCACACATGGCCTCAACCAATACAATCGCATCATAAACACTCACATGTCATGGTCCAGGTACACAAGAGGGAAAAAGGACATACAGCTTTCTGTATTCTCCTGTAATTCTCAAAATAAACTGAGAAAATATGTAAAATATTCATTTCTACAAAATTAAGTTGCTAAAACTGGTTAATGAAACTTGAGAAATATAAAACCTACATATAAGATACCCAGCCAATGGCATACATTGGGAAAGATATTATTATTTAAAGGAATTTTGCAGCTCCTGAAATAAAGGAAAATACATTTTAAAAACTACCACTCATGGGGCGGCTAGGTGGCGCAGTGAATAGAGCACTGGCCCTGAAGTCAGGAGGACCTGAGTTCAAATCCGGCCTCAGACACTTAACACAAAACTAGCCGTGCGACCTTGGGCAAATCACTTAACCCCAATTGCCCTCCAAAAAGAAAAAAAAAAACCTACCACTCATTTCGACTAGAAAGGACAAAAAATTGCCCTGGTTTTGAAGGATTGCTCTGCCCTGTCCATTTGTTTCAGTCAAATATAGGGTCTTACTTCAAAACAATGATGAGTTTATTTATGCTGCATCCTCAGACCCATAAGACACTAGAATGGGAATGAACAACTGAGAATGTGAACAGAAGCTTCCCTGTGCCTGTGTATTGTTCTTTTTTCTGGACCTATTTATAGATTTGAACCCAAGACTTTCTAGCTCAAGGCTGGAGGGGGGAAACTTGTGACCTCTGGGCCACATGTGGCCTTCTAAGTCTTTGGGTGTAGCTTTTTGATTGAATTCAAGTTCTGTGGAACAAATACTTTTATTAAGGTGATTTGTTCTGTGGTGTGAATTCAGTCAAAGGACACATGTGGCTTCAAGGTCACAAGTTCCCCACCCTTGCTCTAGGCCAAAGAAGTCATATCTTGTGTCATGCTACTTCATTACATGGTGAAGCAGGGAAATTGTTCTTATAAAATGAGGACTATTTGGTGATATAGAGAAGGATACACTGACATTTTCAAGTATGAGAATATTTGGTTAACAAAGTAGACCTGCACAAGCAAAAAGTTAATGAATATCACACAAACCAAAACATAGCTAAGAAAAGTCTTAATCGTTTAAAAACTGAGCCTTGGAAGCATCATCATCTCTAGAAAGTATCTAAACAAAAATCCATGCAACATTAATGAAGCACAGGGCACACTGACCTAAGAAGCCATACAAAGATCAATACTCCCTTACCAAAATAAGTAAAAGGATTGGTAGAAATCCTCAACACTTCAATAAATAGGTTAAAAACTTTCAAATATACTCTTTGAAGAAGAGACATTATATAACAGAGCAGTAAGAGAGAATGAAATAGGTTTATAGTGTTAGATTTGTCAAATAGAACCAAAACTGGTTTCCCTCCAAATGAAGCCTTTTAAATTGACAAGACCCCAGAATGGAATCCAGAGTCCCTCCATAGGCAACATTACGGTGAGAAAGAACCATTATATAAATGGATGACTCTAATAACTATTTATCTCCACATCATTATACTAGAATTTACAGGAAAGTTCTTCTCAAGAAATTCAGATTTACTGATCAGTACAGATTTTTAAGAAAATTGTAGAAACTCTACAACATATTATTAAAGATTGAAAAAATATAATACTTGCTACCTACCTAGCAATATATGCCCCAAGGTTTAAATTATGCATCAGATACTTGCTATCTTACATAAACTAATAAGTAACAAATCCCCTACTACAAAGACAGGTCCCAAAGTTTCCTTGAGTATTCAACAAGTATACTTTATTAAAACTTGAGTACTATAGAAAAAAAAAGGTTTTCTCATAATTTCTTGGACATAGCACTGATATATAAAATATTTTCAAATATAAATATCGCCATGACAAATATTTAATTTCCAAGTTATGTGGAAAGAAAAGCTATTTAAGCTTAAAACTGTACTAAGACTCTTTTGACAACCTGTCCAGAGATCCCATAGGAGACATTCAAAACATGTGGAAAAAGGAATAATAACATATTAACCCCATTATCCTGTCTGTTATTGAAACTGATCTCGCTTTTTAGTAATTCCTTTATTATTTTCAAGACTAAAAACTTTCCCCGTGTCCCAGTTATCACAAATAACATGAATGTCATCCTTCTCTCTCCCTCTTGCTCTCCTCTCTTTTCTTCCTCCTCTGCCTTCTCTCTCTAATTTCCCAAGGCTTGTCATTTCTGCCTTTGCAACATTTCCAATATATAGCCATTCTCTCCTCAGACACTGCCATCATGCTACCATAGACCCTTATCACCTCACACTTGAATCATTACAAAAGGCTTCTTGTTAATCTCCCTGCCTCATCTCTCCAGACTCCATCCAGCTATCAAACTTAACTCCCTAAAACTCTTTTCTGATCCTGTCAATTTGTATTGAGTAATCAAAACTGGTTCCTTATTACTTCCAGAATCAAATATAAAAAAATTTTCTATTTGGCTTTGAAAAGCTTTCATAACCTGCTATTTCTCTGCCTAAGTCTTCTTACCCTCTACCACCCTTCACATACTATATGTCCCAGTGACAGTGGCTTCCTTGTTGTTCCTTGCATAAAATATTCTCTCTAGCTAACTGAAATTATTTCACTCCTCACCTTTGCCTCCTGGCTTTCCTCAAGCCTTCATCTTTTGGTCACCTTCTGCAAGAAGTCTTTCTCATTCTCCCTTAAGGGTTTCCTATGAAATTAAGTCCAATTTATCTTGTATATTTTATGTATGGATATGGTTGTTAATATGTTCCTTTTTTTAAATTAACTTTTATGTTTAATTTTAGTTTGCATCATTCATTTCCACAAGATTTTGAGTTACAAATTTTCTTTCCATCTTTCCCCTATCCACCACCTCAAAATAGTGATCCCACTGTGTACCCCCTCCGTCAATCTGATCTCTCCTATATCTTCCCCCATTCCCCCTCTTTCTTGCCAGTAGGGCAAGATGGATCTCCATACCTCAGTGCGTGTATATCTTATTTCCCAGGTGCATATAAAATATAATAATAATAATATTTTTAAACAATAGATTTTAAAACTTTGAATTCCAGATTCTTTCCCTTCCTCCCTCATCACCCACCCTAACTGGGAAGATAAGCAATTCAATATAGGTTGTACATGTGTAGTTACACAAAACATTTCCATTATGGATATATTGTAAAAGACTGACTATATTTCTCTCCATCCTATCCCGCTCCCCACTTGTTGTATTCTCTACTTTGTCCCTGTTCCTTTTCAAAAGTGTGCATTTCTAACTACCCTCCCCCCCGAACCTGCCCTCCCCTCCATCATTCCCCCTCTCATCCCCTTCCCCCTAACTCTCCTGTGTGGCAAGATACCTCACAGGATTTAGTGTGAATGCCATTCCCTCCCTAAGCTAAATTCAATGAGAGTAAGGTTGACCCATTCCATTTTGACTTCCTGTTCTTCCCCTCCATTGTAACAGTTATCCCTTGCCTGTTCTATATGATATAATTTACCCCATTCTGTCTTTCCCCATCTCCTCTCATTATCTTCCTCTCTCACCTCTCAATTTCACCTTTTAAATATCATCCTTTCCTATTCAATTGATCCTGTGCCATCTGTCTATTATACCTGTACATATATATGTATACACACTCATATATGTATTCATATGCACATATAGCCTCCTATATGGACATATATATGCATGTGTGTGTGTGTGTGTGTGTATACTTCTATTTTGTCCTCTGGTACTAAAACATCAGGGTGATTTTCTTGGAGAAATTTCTTGAAGTATGATTTCTAGCTTCTTTTTTTGATCATGGCTTTCAGGTAGTCCAATAATTTTTAAATTCTCTCTCCTTGTTCTATTTTCCAAGTCAGTTTTTTTTTCCAATGAGATATTTCACTTTGCCTTCTATTTTTTCATTTGTTTGGATCTGTTTAATGGTATCTTGATTTCTCATAAAGTCATTAGCTTCCATTTGCTCCAATCTAGTTATGAAGGAATTATTCCCTTCAGTGAGCTTCTGAAATTCTTTTTCCATCTGGCAAATTTGGCTTTTTAAGTCTTTCTTCTCTTCATTGGCTTCTTGGGCCTCTTTTGCCATTTGAGTTAGTCTATTTTTTAAGGTTTTATTTTCTGCAATCAGGTTGTTGACTCTCTTTTAATAATTTTCTTGCATCGTTCTCATTTCTCTTCCCAATTTTCCCTCCTCCTCTCTTACTTGGTTTTCAAAATCCTTCTTGAGCTCCTCCATGGCTTGTAACTAATTTATGTTTTTCTTGGAAGATTTTGGTGCAGGAGTTCTGACTTTGTTGTCTTCCTCCTGTTCCATGCTTTGATCTTTTTTGGCCCCACAAAAGGAATCTAAGATTTGATTGCTGTGCTTGCTTTGCTTCCTTTGCTTACTCATGTTGCCACTCAATTACTTGACTTTTGAGCTTTTTGCCACTGTAAAACTCTGCTTCCAGAGAGGAGAGCTTTGTCCCAAATTACTGGGGTTTTTGCAGCTGTCAGAGCTATTAGAAGGGTGCCATCTCTACCACATTATGGCTCACTGGTCATATACCTCAGAACTACCACCCAAGACTGTGATCCAGATCCAGGCAGGTTAAAGCAAGAGCAATTACCCTCTGAATGGTTGCTTGGCCCTGCTACAATCCATAGGCCATGAGCCCTGAAGCAGCCACACCTCTTCATGCTCCAGGGGCAGAGTCCAGACCTTACCTCTGTTCCCCCCAGTTCCAACAGAGTTCTACACAGACCTCTCACTTTTTCTTTGCAATTTATGGGTTGATGATTCTGGCTTTTTTATATTCTTCCTCTTCCAATATTAGATTCTGAGTTCCTTAAATATGGTAGAGATTTTCATTCACCTTTTTTTGTATCCCTGGTGCTTGTTACAGTGCCTGGTACATAGCAAATACCTAAAAAATGCTTGTTCACTTGGTTTGACAATTCCTGAAGTTTTTTTGATTAAACCTATAATAGCTGAGCTTACATCCAAATAATTTTATTCAATTAAAAACACCTATCATTTTTCCCACCTAAATAATAGACTAAAGAATACCAAACACAAAAGCATCAAAGCATAGTGACCTTTTCCAGGACCCTTTCTTCTATCTCAACTCCATTAAAAAAATAAGAATGTAATTATTAATAATTCACATTTATATCAGACTCTATAATGTTCAAAGTACTTTGCTCACTGTAGCTTTCTTTTTCTTTAAACAGTATTTTTTCCCACAATTACATATCAAGAAAATTTTTAGCATTCATTTTTACAAAATTTTGAGTTCCAATTTTTTTCTCCCTCCTTCCCCTCCCCTTTTATGAAAATGGTAGGCACTTTGATATAGTTTATACATGTGCTATCATGTAAAACTTATTTCCATATTCATCACACTTTTGGATGAAACAGATCAAAAAGGAAAAAAATGATAAAGAAGAAAGTAAGTGAAAAAATTATGCTTCAATCTGTCTTCAGAGTCTATCAGTTTTTTTTTTTTAATCTGGATATGGATAGAATTTTCCTTAATGAGTCCTTTGTATTTGTCTTAGATCATTGTATTGCTGAGAAAAAGCTGAAGCACATGGAGATCCAACCACTGCAGGATGCCTACCTGGCTGGGGGCTATACTGATTCAGCACATGGTAGTTCTCAGAGCTGGAGTCTGCTGGTTTCCCTAGCTGTGCTAAGGCACATGCTGTGTGTGTGGAGTGGAGGAGGGAAGGTGGGGGGGGGGGGTGAAGAGGTGTTGGTGTTTGCCTGGTCCACACTGGGAATCAGGATCTCCCATTGGTTTGCTGAGGTGGGATTTGCTGCTGGCTTGCTAGGATGCCTCTTCTCCTATAACGTGCTGCCCTTTTACCCAATTGAGATGGACCTTTCTTGCAGATCCTTCAAGTCTCCTGGGCAAAAAGACTGCTCCACTCAGTCTTTACGCTACTCCAGGATTTGTTCTGGGGCACTATTTTATGGTTGTTTGGAGGTGAATATAGAAGAGCTACAGCAATTACGGATTTACTCCATGATCTTGGCTCCTTACCATGCTTTTTAACATAAAAAAAGAAGTATTATTACCACATTTTGCAGATGGGTTTAACTGAGACCAAAAGAATCAAGTCATAAAACTAGGGATCAAACCTTGGTCATTTAACTCCAAGACAGTTTCTAAACTGATATACCACATTTTTTCCTACTTTCCTTCCAGGTGCCAGTTGTCCCTAGAGATTCCAACTCAACCCTTTCCTGGAACAAATAGACTTCTCAGGCTCCAAAGTCCTTAGGTCTGAGTCAATGTAAAGTCTTCATCTCCTTTCACCGATATGAATATTCAACAGTAGAACCCAATCCTACCTGTAAAATAGGGCCTCTTTCCTTTCCTCCTCTTTTCAATCTTTTCTCTGTCCTTCTTAACTACTCTTCTATAGAACCTTCACTTCTGAAACCACAGAGGTCACTTTTCTCTCATTGCTAGCACTTGATTTCAACCTTATGAATTGCTCCTCCCAATTCCCCTGCTTCCTTCTTCCACCTCTCATGTACCCTCCCATATCTTCATGTAGTCCCACAAAAGAAGCATTCACCTTTGGGCAGGGTGTCCATAATGCTTCCTGTCTACCTCTTCACTGATGCCTCTCCCAGATTTCTGTTATCTGTGAATTCCTTTGATTGGAATTGTATTTTCTACATTCAGAATTTCTTGGTAGTTCTGATATTAAGATTTTTTGTTCCATCATGTTCTTTATGACAATCTATGGTCCTTTGGTTATCTCTACATATCTTGTCTTCAAGATTCATGTCTGCATAGTGAGCATATTTTTTTAAATTTTTCTTCTTCTAGATTGTCTTTCATTTTTATATCTTTGCATTCCCAATCTATTTAAACCATTTAGTAACAATAATGTGGTTCCATACTCTCATCTTCCATGAAATATTCTGTCTTATCAAATGTTGGATTATTTTCCTTTGTTTTGGAGTATTTATTTATAGACAATATCATATCATATCATAGACTTTGTTATAGTATTTATTTATTAAATCTAGAAGTTATGTTTCCTTCTCTTGTTACTATTTTACAGTCGATTTTACTGTTTATGTTCAAAATCTTCAAGATTTATTTTCCCTGGAATCTTAGGTACTTTCAGTATCCATCTCATCCCTTATTTCCTTCATTGCTCATTTCTGACTCCCTCTCCTCTGATTAGATTTTCCTTGGGGGCTGAATCTCAAAGCATCTCAGCATCCTCCCTCACTGGATAATTAATTCACAGTTTATCAGGCTAGGTCTCTGCTCCAACTATCCCTTGGAAATGGGGGTCAGAACTGGCCCCCAGTGGATTCTGTGCTTTTCTCTCAGGCTCAGTACAATGTTAAAAAACTTCCCACATGTACTATACCCTGTCTTGGTGACCTGTCCCCCTGCTTCTGTACCATAGTTTTTTGGTCTGGTACCACCCATTCAGAGACTGCCATTGTGGCAGATCACAACCTATTTTACAAACATGAGCAGTTCACAACTTTGTGACACTTTCAGTGCTTTGTGACACTTCCAAGTTGCAGACCCTGGCAAGCTTTTGTTCCTAAAGAACTGTGGTCAGACCGGTTGTCAAGGTCCATTAAAACTTTCACGGCCTGGAGCTGGGGTCTCTAGAGCACTTGAAAGAGGGAAGGAAGGGAGATTTGGCTATAGAGATTGATTTTGATGTAAGACTGTGTTGTGTCCTTGGGTCTGCTAGCGTGGCCTCACTGCCTATATCATTTGAAGTAAGTGAGGGGTGCTGAATAAACTCAAAGTCAGTCAGTATCATTTCCTGGGTGTAGTTTAATTTGGTTATGTCTTTTTACTTTATTTTGGATTCTTGGTGTCCTAGATCATAGAAACAGCTGATATTGCTTCCTTTTTGGCACATACGCTTTGCTTTGGGAAAGTCTAAGAAGTCATGTGAATTGGAAAAAAAAATGTATTCTGACATTTTATTGCTCATGTAACCTGGAAATTCACAAAATGTACCCTTTTTCCAACCCTAACATCATCACAGGGCTAGTTTCTAATCATACTATAAGTAATCAATTCTTCATCCCATCCTACCACATACAGACACAGACACATGCACACACACACATACACACACATGCACTGTTTTCAAAGGAGATGATATAGATATAAATGCCTAGAGAAGACAGGAAATTTTCAGAAATATTCTTCATTTTTAGATATAAAAAACTCCACTAGAGTAAATCCAGTATTCTCTTTAATGCAGGTCATAAATTATATGATATCTAGAAAGAGAGACTAAATGAATTTCGGTCATCAGGAAAGAAAATTAGTTTCTTTTACCCACAGAAACTTTTACCCACTCAACGTTGAGAAAAAAAGGCAGCTAATTTTTATATTGACCAATGGAGTACGAATAGTTGTCTATCAATCGAGCTTGATCATGTCTTTCTTGAATTCTAGTTTTCTCTTATAAATGATGCTTGTATATTAACATGTTATCTTTATTTGTAACACATCATCTAATTCAGCTAAGTTCAAAAAATACAGAGGTAGGAGATAAACAAAGTGACAAGTATGAGGGTGATAAGCATGGCAGATCTCATACTGTAGTAAAGCACCCCAACCTACTCACCATCACCAGAGAAATAAGAAGACAGGGCAAAGTAAGTGCAGTGTCACAGCCTTTTCAGTCAGTTAGTAAACATTCGTTAAGAGCCTGCTATGTGTCAAACTCTGTGCAAAGCTCTGGGAATACAAAGAATGGTAAAAGATAGCCCCTACTTTTAAAGAGCTCACAATTTAATGGGGGATACAAGAGTCAAATAACTATATTCAAACCAGCTAAATATAGGATAAATTGGAGATTATCAACAGAGGGAAGATACTAGAATTAAGAGTGATTAGAAAAAGTTCCTTGGAGAAGTTTCGATTTTAGGTAGGTCATAAAGGATAATATTCCATATGTGAGGGACAGGAAGTAAAAATGCCTAAAGCTGGGAGACAGAGTGTCTTGTTGAAGAGCAGCAATGAGGCTAGTGTCATTGGATCACAGAGTTCTTATAGAGGAGTAGGATGCAAGAAGGATAGAAAGATAGGGAAACAGGTTATGAAAAGCTTAGAATACCAGGAAATTTATATTTGATCTTAGAAGTAATAGTGAGCCACTGTGGCTCATTGCCCAAGGGGTGGGGGAAATATTTTATGGTCAGGACTATAATTTAGGCAGACCACTTTCACAGCTGAGCAGAGTATATATTGGAATGGGAGACAGTTGTGGCAAAGATACCAACCAGCAGGCTGTTATAAAAGCCATGTGAAGTGATGAAAGACTATAGCAGGGTGATGGCAATAAAATGGAGAGAAGGGGATGGATTCAAGAGGTGTTACATAGGTAAAAATCAAGATGCCTTGGCAACAGATCAAAGGTAAGATTGAAGGATGGAGGATAAGAGAGGAAGCAGTCAAGGACGACACCTAGGTTGCAGGTCGGGGAGATTGGAAGGATGGATGTACACCGCAGAGTTATAGGGAAATTGGGAAGGGAGGAGGATGTGAAGAGAGAGGTGAGTTCAGTTTTGAATGTGTTGAGTATAAGATGTCTATGGGGCATCAAGTGTGAGGTATCTGAAAGGGAGTTGGAGATGCAAGGTTATAGTTCAGCAGAGAACTTTGGGCTAGATTCTCAAAATGGATTTAAGAATCAGTTTAGAGCTGACAATTAAATCCATAGGAGCACATGAGATAGCCAAGTAAAATAGTACAGAAGGAGAAGAGTAGAGGAGCTAGCATAGAGCCTTGGGGGATATTCACTGTCAGCAGGTGTTTGGTTGATTGTTGTTCATTCTTTTGAAAAGGACTAAAATGGCATCTCTATGTTGGGGTCAAGATATAATGTATCCAACTGTGGCTGATGAGCCCAATAAAAGCTTAGAAGACTCTACTACAGGTCAAGCGCAAATAGTACATACGAACATTTGGAGTGGAGATGTCTAAATTTGTGCACCTTACATTTCTTTTGGGGTGCTGCAATTCTCCTTCACTCATAGAGTAACTTCTTTGATGCAGGTATGCCATGCTGAACACTCCTTTGCCAGCATCTCCCATGTCACTTCATTTCAAAGTTCTTCAGAGAGACTTTGAGAGTGTCCTTGTATCACTTTTTTCTCAACACCATGTGAGTGCCTGCCTTCTGTGAGTTTATGTTTGGCATTCAAACAATCATTCAGGCATTACCTGAATGAAGATCCAGCAAAGGAGACTGAAAGGGATTTCTGGCTCACTCCCCTCAAGCTAGATTCATGCTGGCAGGTCTGGGAGTATTCACAAGGAAGAAAGTGGGGTGAGGGGAACATGGCTTCCACTCTACTACAACTCATTCTCAGGGTCTTAGGGGCTATATGATATGAAGGAAATATACTTCTACATTCAAAAATGTAGCCCTTGAACACCCACTGGTGTTCTTCACATTTATACATATTAACTCTTAAACATGAAATATTTACTAGATGGGAAGCCAAATGCAAGAATAATCTAAATATGACATTTACTAAATAGGAAGTTAGAGCAAAAGTAATTATAACATAATAGTCTAATTATTATAAACCAAGCCATATTCTTCCTCCATTGTAGACATTAACCATGAGGATGGAAGAATGGAAGGGCCAGAAAGAATGGGCATAAACTTCTAGAATCTTAGCAGTGAAACACATGCATAGAAAAATCCATGTGTTCAGGATAACTCATCGCTCTAGACTAAAGGCCTCCTGGATGTTACATTTTTAGGGAACCGTCCATCCCCATTTCACCTGCAAGGTGATACTGCTTCTTTTCTGATACTCTTCTTTCTCCTACTGGACACATCAATCAACTACTCAATAAATGGACATTTATTAAATACCTATGTGCCAGACATTGTGCTATGTATTGGACAAAGCTACGTCTCTTTTACTCTTCAGTTGCTGAACCAAAAATAAGATTTTTTAGCCAATTCCATTTATAAGGCATGGGTCTGCAGAATTTCTAGGTCTGTTTCACAGGTAGGTATTGAGTTAGCATAACACTTTCAGTGAAAATCATTTCACTTTAAGCCTGAGATCTGCAAAACTATTCAGATCTCCACTCCTAGAGCTTTGGGGTTGGGGTGGGGAGGTGGGGGAGGAATTCCCTTTCTCCAACAAGAGAAGGCAGTAAAGGGCAACATAGGCAAGCCATTGAGGAGTTCTCACTCTCAAAAGGTAAATGGTGCTAAAGAACAAGGTAGTTTTTGTTTGTTTTGTTTGTTTCCCTAGATCCCTCTTCAAACTGCATAGGAGGTTTATCTTCAATCAGATCAGGTCCCACACATTAACTACAAAGTCTTTCTGTTTCTCATCATTTGGTCTCAGCTGCCCTCAGTTCCTATCAGCTCCTCAATTCTGTTGACTGGACTTTTGTCCTTGAGGTGCATGCTTTCATTCTGGTATTCTCAGAACTCTTTATCTCTTCTCAAGTGGTCTTACATAGAATACATTTCTACTGCCTACGTTCTATGAACCATTTCTCCCAAATATTGCTTTCTGTATTTCTCACACAAATGTCTATTTTCTGCCCCTTTCTGTAAATAAAAACGTCCACTCAATAAAAGAGAAACAAAATAGTATCATCCATCTAGAGTGGGAAGAAAACTTAGATGTCATCTAGCTAGTAAACCGAGGTCTAGGAAGTTTAAACAACTTATCCAAGGTCAAATAGTTATTTTTTTTTAAACTACAACAAAAGCGGAGAAGTGGATACTGGAATACATTAGACTGAAACAGAAGGTCTAGGTGGAAGTACTAATTCTCACATATAATAATGGAATATTTGAAAAAAAAAAGTCCTCTCCTTGCTTTGGGTCTCAGTTTAATCATCTAAATGAGGTGGGTAGGTCCCTTCCACCTTTAACATTCTGATTCTATGATTCTCTTCCCCTTGTCTGACCATCAAAAATATCACTAATTTGCATGAACATGGTTCTTTGGCTTTCAGAATATCTTTATATCTAAAGTCTCTTTAAAATTGGCAAGGATGTTAACAAAGAGAATGGCATTCTTCAACTTTTTTAACTCACACAAGTTGCTGGTAATCAACAACATGGAGGTCAAAATAGTTAGACTCACTTCCAACTATGTGATGCATAAAAATTCACCAAAAAGTTTCACTTATAGCTTAAGGAATTAATCATGTGTTTTATATTATGTATACCACTCTAAATGTATTTAAAACTGATCTAAACTTCTAATTTTTGCCACCAGAAAGGTTTCTTTGAAATCTATTTATCTTGAAAAAAAATCTGGATAAATAGGTCATTATGACTCTAGAGAGTCAGAAGACATCATACTTTGTGCCATACTACTGTTTAATTAATGAATAATACTTACTTTCTTTCAGTATTATTTATACATTATTCAATTTAGAAAATTTAATGTAGATACAATGAGAAACCAGAGAAAGATTGGACACACAACTAGGATAGGACCACTAGAATTTTGTTCCAACATTTACAGGAGATATATATGTGTGTGTGAGTGTGTGAGTGTGTGTGTGTGTGTATTAAATGGTGTTTAAAATGGCACAATTTTAAATTAGTCATATTTACATGGTAAAAGCACATACATCCCTTTAGTAGCATAGAAACAACTGACCTTAATTTCTAGCTAACAAGAATAATTAAACTAGAAAGCTATCATCAATTCAGGTGTACGACTAATAACATCTATCTGTGAATGACTTTAGGGACTAATTCCCCTCTTGATCAAATAAATTTGTTTAAATCACTTCCTGGATTGTGTTCACATTATAAATGATGAAGTTCCCTTCAGGGCTCTTTTGTGCTTCTTGCTGTGAGTGTCAGTGTTAGTTATGGCCCTAACAAAGTTGTAGGAAACTTATCTGCTCTTAAAAATCTGATACTTGAGAGGTAGCATTTAAACCCATAAAAAGAAGGTACAAGCCCTTCTTGTGATAAGTAAAAGTCTCTCTATGTGCAATATTAATAATAATAGATATTACTTATATGCACCTACTATATGCTAAGTGTTTTATACATATTTTGTTTGATCCTTACAACAACCCAGAAAGTTGGGTGATATTATGATCCCCATTTTACATTTGAGGAAACTGAGAAAGTGGATAAATTATTTTCCCAAGGTCACACAGCTAGTGAATGATGAAGGCTGGACTTTAATTCAAGTCATGTGACTCCAGGACCAGAGCTCTATCCTCTGCACCATCTAGCTGCCTCATAATATTAATAACTTCAAGTGCTAAATGTTTTAACCACTTACCAAATGGTGATCTTTAGGGATTGATTGTCCTTCGTTCCTGAAGAGGACCAAAATGACATCATTACGTTGGGGTCAAGGTATGTCCAACTATGCTGATCAGAATGATTTGAGCTCAGAAGGCTCTACCACGTCATACACAAATAGTTCACATGAACATCTGGAGTGGAGATGTCTCTCAATTTGAGCATCTCTTGTTTCTTTTGAACTTCCGTAATTCTGCTTTGCTCCTAGGTAACTGTGCTTTCTGGGCGTGGGCACATCATGTTAGGCAGTCCTGTGTCAGTGTCTCCCATGTCTCACAATCACTTCCAAAGTTCTTCAGAGCAACCTTGAAAATGTCCTCATATAGCTTCTTCTGACCTCTGTGTGAGGGCTTGCATTATGTGAGTTCTCACTAAAATAGTCTTTTAGGCAAATATACTGTTGGCATTTGAAGAATATGGCCAGCCCATCAGAGGTGTGCTCTCTGCACTACTCTTTGAATGCCTGGCAGTTGAGTTCAAGGAAGGACTTCATTGTATGGTACCTTATTTTGCTAGGTGATCTTCAGAATCTTCCTAAGACTATTAAAATGGAAGAGATTAGCAATTTATCTAGGGATAAAAACTAGTTGACTAGATGGTTTGTAGGTAGATCTACACCAACGAAGGGCAGTAAACTAAATTGCTTCTATGGGACTACCCAATTTTAGAAATCTACCCTATATTTCACCTGATCCCATTTCCTCCAATCACTGTGGCTTTCATAAGTGTTTTGTTTTTATACTCTATGATTAACAATTACCTCCTTATCATTAAATATGGTGGTGGTATATGAACTAATCTTGAAAGACAGGTTGGCTTTCACCAGGTGGAGAGGTGAGGGATGAGGAGATGGATAACATTCAAAGAAAAGAGACTGGCTTAAGCAAAAGTCCAGGGGCAAAAATGTATTGTGAATGCGGCAGCTAGGTGGTGCAGTGGACAGAGTATTGGGCCTGTAGTTAGCAAGACCCAAGTTTACATCCTGATTCAAACACTTACTAGCCAGCAAATCCTCAGCAAATCACTTAATCTCTATTTGCCTCAACTATAAAATGGGAATCATAAACCACCTACCTCCCAAGGTTATTGGGGCAGCTAGGTGATGCAGTGGATAGATTACCAAGCCTGAAGTAAGGAAGACTCATATACTCACTAGCTGTGTGACCCTGGGTAAGTCATTTAATATTGTTTGCCTCGGTTTCCTCATCTGTAAAATGAGCTGAAGAAGGAAATGGCAAACCACTCCAGTATCTTTGCCAAGAATTTCTAAATGGAGTCATGAAGAGTCAGACGTGACTGAAAATGAGTAACAACAAAAGCCAAGGTTATGTTTAGGGTCAAATAAGATAATATTTATAAAGCATCTAGCATAATGTTCCACACATAGTAAGTGTTATATAAATGTTATCATCATCATCATCATCATCATCATCTTTGTTATGGAAAAGTGAGTAGTCCCTATAACTGGAAATTAGAATACATGAAATAGAGAGGTGGGAGATAAGGCTGGATGCATAGATTAGATGCAGACTGTGAAAGGAGAGTTTGTATGATACCAAATCATTTAAACATTAGAATGTATGCAGTAGGAAAAAGAGAAGTAGTGAAGGCTTTGGTACCAAGGCATAGTATTTCAAGATAGCCCCAGAGTGATTTCATTTCACTCCCACCTTTCTGACTATCTCCTCTGAAACCTCTTGGCCAAATGAACTGTGCCCATATTCCTCCCCATTTACCATCCTCATAACTTTTGGACCAAAGCACCCTTCTTTGGCCACCATTTGCTTATGTGTCTTGTTTTCCCCCATTATAATGTAAACTAATTGTGGGCAAGGTCTCTCTTTGTTTTATATTCATATTTCAAGTACTTAACATGATGTTTGACTCATAAGCAACTAATAAATGTTTTTTTCTTTCATTCAAAGGATTGATATCATCCAATCTGCATTTAAGACAATTAATCTAGCAATTAAATGGAACATGAATTGTTAGGAGAAGAGTTCAAAGGTGGAAGGACCCATTGTGAAATTATTGCCATAGTCTAGGCAAGATGTAATGGAGGACAGGGGGACTCAAATGAAGTAAAAGCTGTTATAATGGAAAGGAGAAGAGAGGTGAAGAATTTTTCAGAGGTAAAACTGACAGAACTTGGCAGTCAGCAGAATAAGTATGAAAGGTAAGGGAAAGGAAGGAATAAAGGATGAAAACATATTCAGCATTCATTAGGGAATGATGTGATACAAAGTCCCTGACTTCAAGGATTCCGAGATTTTAAGCCTATGTGACAGTAGGAATGATGGTGCTATGAAAAACAATAAGACAAATGGAATACCCAATTTAAGGGCATGAGGTATAGATAATGAGTTTTAGAAATGTTGATTTGGACATTCAAGTTGGAAATTGAGGTAGTGCTGCCTAAAAGATATAAGTATATTGCACTATGGAGAAAAGTTGGACAGTTGAAAATGAAAATGACCAGGAATTCAAAGCAATTTACAACGAAGTAAATGATGTATTTGGAGGTAGTAAGATAAACCCATTCAGAAAGAATAACAGCAATGGGGGGCGGGGGGGAGATTCTTCCTTCATTTTTTTTTTGACACTTTAAGGTATAAAAAAGGGTAGGTGCATATTTTTCAAATGTGTAAGAAAGGGGAAGAGTTTACATGGCAGTAAAACATAGCAAGAAAACATGCTGCAACATTCTGAGATCCAGAAAAAGGAACTATTCAGCAATAACACCTCTCAGAGTTGGGATGTCCAGAAACATCTGAATGCCACAATCACTCTGGAATCAGCAAACCTAATGTTGCATCTCTTACAGAGATAAACAAATTAGATTTATTCAGCAGGGTAGTCCAAATGTCTGAAACACTCCTAAATGGCCCTAGAGGTAGGAGGATGATCTTAATGATGTATGGCAAGACCTGCATTACAAAATAATTTCAATTACTGGAGGTGTTAAAAAGCCACTTTGCAGCAGTTAGAATATACTTTACTTTAAATATACTTTAAATACATCCAATGCAAAAGAAGCTATCAGCTCCCAGTTCCAATTTAAATCTAGCTACAAGTTGTGGAAAGATGTTAAGGCAAAGGATCCCAGGATGGGGAGAGAATGCATAAAGAAGAAATGGAAAGGCATGAAGCAAAGTAAAACTACACTGGCAGAATTTATTTTTGGTCTCCCAAGTCAAGGGAGGACAATCTCATTGCTTGAGTTATTTTAGGCTTGATCAAATGGCTGACTCACCTGCAAATCCCTCCTAATAGGTCAATTAAAGATTGACTTACATGGCATCTCTGCATTCTGGAGGTTTAACACAACTCAGCCAAGCATGTAAGGCCTCTCGCTTCAAGTCCCTCTTCTCATTTCCTACCCCCCAACACTTATCAACTCATAACCTTTATGGGCTTCAGTCATACTCATCTCACTGACATGACATAAAAAATATTGTCTACAGAGTCAGAGAATTTGGGCTCAGATCCCACGTCCACCACTTACTGTGTGACTTTAAAAAAAAATCAACTAATCTTTTAGTTTAAGAGGCATCTGGGTGATTTCCTGGTTAGAAACCTGGACCTAGAGTCAGGAAGACCTGAGTTCAAATCCTGGGGAAGTAGCATAACCTATCTGTCTCAGTTTCCTTAAATATAAAATGGCACCTATCTCCCAGGATTGCTGTGAGGACCAAATATCATATGAATAAAGTTCTTAGCACCATTCATGGCACACTGTAAGTGCTGGGCTTGTTCCCTTATGTTCCTTCCATCTTAGAAAGATTCTTTTAGCTCTTAAAATATGATCTAATGCTATAATGGGAATGGGAATTTGAAGCTTTGGCTTCCTCAAAAGCTTTACTCTGCTCAAGTTCCCAATCAAATTAATATTTCTTCCTGGTAACTCTATATAAGCTTCAAAATCTGTCCCAGATGTGGAATGTAATGTTGCCAAGGTCTGTCTCTACTACACCATATCAAATCAGCAGGATACATTCTATTGCATTCAGCAGCAGCTAAAGCTAATAGATTGCTTTATTGTACTCCTGCCAAATGAAAGTCCCTAAAAGCTTGCTGGACAAAACGATTCTGACAAATACTTATAAATTTCAAGCAGTCCACTCTATCTGTCACTACCCCAGAAACTCCTTCATCACTGATTCTTACCATCCAAGACACTAAAGATTCTCCCATCCTTTGGGTGAATCTGATAAAAATATGAGTAATATCCTGTTGGGTGAAATCCTCAAGTATCTCTTTGAATAAGGCTTGCCCTCCTCAGTATGGGGCAAGCTTCTGCCATTTTAAAAGCTTCACTATGAAACAACGTATCACTTAGTAATATTGTATCACTCTCCTGGCAGTTGTTGTCACAGCAACTAGGCTCAGACTCTACCAAAGCTGTATGAACTTTCCTCCTGTTATTTTTTTTCCTTCTTTTTCGGAGCCAAATTTACAACAGCCCTGTCTGCTCTCAACATACACTCAGCTTGCTCTTCTAAATGAGGTCTCAAATTCTGGCACTTAGCCAACTCTTGTAACAGCTTGCCTCTGCTTTTACACACAATATGGTCATCTGTTAGTAAAACCTAGCCTCTTCTACTCACTGCCTCCAGCTCTCTCCCAGGTTTTATTGGTATTCTTTGCAAGCATATTTCTAAATCTCTAGGCTCTCCCTGCTGCAGTCTCTGTTCCTAGTTTTCACAGAGCTCTGTACTTTTAGACCACTCCATTGAATAATGCAAATCCTCCCATCCTGGCATAGCCTCTTCTAAATCCCTTCTGCCTCCAACTAGAGGTCTGATAGTTCATGATTCCATCATCATGAAATGTAAATATTGCCAATGCAATATTTACAGCGCCCATTATCACAATCAAGACCATGACTATTGTATGGGAAAGGTAAAAGTGTTGTTTCTCAGAGACTGTCTGCTAAAGTAAGTAAGTCCTAAGGTCTTAGGCCTAAGTTTTAATTTTTTATTAGAAATTATGTGACTTTGAAACTTTAGAAATCTTTCTGTATAGTTGCTCTATTCTAGTCAGTCCTTCTCACCCAGCTTACCATGAAAGAGTTAAATTTCTATAGAATTGCAAGAATTGATGAACAAGACTACTGATAAGGGAGAACAGGCAGTAACCTTGGAAAAGAAGCTCAGTCCCTGGTTCTCTGACAAAAACTCATAGGTAATACTAAAATTAATAAAGAATGGAAGGAGCTGGCCGTAGCAGGTGGAGTTGACCAATCAAGGAATAGACAGTAGCCTTGAGACCCTCAAGTCCAGATAAGAATGTATCAAGGCTAGACTGAAAGGAGGGGTCCAGTGTTCTGAGGTTGTAATACACTGACATAATAGACCTAATGTATTATGTAACAAGATTAGAGCCTCATTAGTAATAATTATGTTAATATTCATAACCCTTGCCTATTTAACCCAGCTTTTGATTATGTACGGTGGCCTCCTCTCTCTCAGTGCTGTCCCAGAGATTGGACTGCCTGCTTCTCGCAAGATTCTAATAAATCTTTCTACCTTCACTTTGAGAAGTCTCTGAGTAGTTAATTTGGGTTAGGGTCTCCGTATCCCACACACTATAAATATTACATGTTGTTAGATCACAAAATATACCAGACTCTCCAGGTGGAGGACAGAACTGAAACATTTATTTAGATACCAGAAAACTGAATCCCAAAACCAGTAAGCTGATTCCATCATAATACCAAAGATATTCAGAAGCTACAATAATGCCAAGAGCCACAACATCCTTCAGCCTTCCCACAAACCAATACAAGATCAATATTTACTCACAAACCTCTCTGTCTGCTTAATGAACATCCTCTCTCCCCCACTGTCTCACTAGCTCTGGCTCCCAGCTTCCTGCTGCCTCTGCTTCCCTTCAGCAAACTCCTCCCACCACAGGTTCCATGTGACTATAATTAGCCTATTAGGGGATAGAGCTTATCTTCACAGTAGGGAGGCTTCCTGTGGGCTCTGCTCCACCCTTTAGCAAATTCCCTCCATCACAGGCTCCATGTGATTACATTAAACCTATTAGGGGGCAGAGTTTATTTTCAAAGCAGGGGATGTCTTCAAACTGCCCCCTAAGTCTATTAAGGGGCAGGGAAGATCTTCAAATTCCCATTCCTATTACAAATGGTCCCTGAATCAGTCTTCTTTCTATTATTTTCTTTGTTGGGGTTGCCTAGCACAGAGCTGTAGAAAACAGGTATTCAGTGAATACTTCTATATGTAAAAACAAGAATTACGTGTCTCTTATGGAGTACTGAACATAGAAGATACAATAAATATATGATGAATGGAGTGACTTGGGGTTTTGAAACACTGGATGTGTAAGATAATGCCTTTGCTTTCAAGAAACTGATGATCTATTAGGGAAATTGAACTAGCATATATAAAGCAATACGAGAAATAGTACAGTTATCAGGAACAATTAAACATAAATTGAGGCACAATATTTAATTGCATTACCATTTTCTTTGACTTGACAACTTTTCAAAATATATAGGCCCATAAAAAAGAAATGGGGATGTATCCTTTGTTGGCATAAGAACTGGAAGGCTCTAGGATCCTCCAGCCTATTCACTTTATCATTCTATTTAAAATTATAACATCATTCACATATCCCAAGCTGTTGTCTACAGGCTACCACAGGATATACCAGATCTAAGCCAATAATCCTTAAAAGAAAGCATCTGACCTAGGGATCCTTAATTTAAAAAAAAAAAATCAGACCAGAGAGAAGACCAAAACACAAGTTTAGTCTTCATTATTTTCAATATATCCATAGAGATATAAAATCCATTAAGGTGACTTGAACAATTAGTAGCCTGCTAGCAGGGAGGGGTCATTTCAAAGACATACATACAAAAGAAGATCATGATAAGGACGATTATGAGAAATCCCACACTTCCTCCCCACACACACTTTCTTTTTGTAGAAACATATTCATTCCACTTTTCGATAATTACATCCTGCCTCCTTAAAATTTCCATGGAGGAATCAGATTGCTTCTTACTTTATTCTTAATTGTGCTTCCGTATTGTATCTTAATTACTGTAGTTTAAATCAAATTAGATGGAGCTCTTCATTTCCTTGAAAAACTAAAACAAACTAAAGGAAGGGAAAAAAAAAAACCCCAACAATCTACATAGTATTATGTATTGACTCCCCTGAGTCCTGCGGAAGTATTTTATGAGTATAAAGTCAGATGAGCTTATCAGAGGATAAAATATTTAGAACTGAAAGAGAACCTAGAGGTTGTGGACAAATTCTTCATTTTACAGATACAGAAAGTGAGACCCAGGTAGATGAAAAGGCTTGACTAAATTCAAACAGATTTGGCAGAGATGGCATTGAATATCATGTTCTTCTGTCCCCAAGGTCAGTGGGGGACATTATCCATTGCATCTCAGGTTTGCAGTCTTTGGAAAAGGAATGGAACAATGGCGATATTGGTAACAGCCATTTGGTGGAGTTTGGAATCATTATTCCAGTGAACAACTTATGGGAGACATGGGAAAAGAGTCACAAAGAATAAATAGGCATGGATGTATTGTAATCTATACCTCTGAAGGAAATGTCCACAATGAGAAGATAATAGATTCACTTGAGTATTAATATAATAAAAACTTGAATTTGTGTTTTGATATAATATAAACTTCAAGGGTCCATGTGCGTGGGTTCATTGTTAGCAGTGAATATTGATATGGGGGGGGTGGTCCCTTCCACATTTTAGCACAAAAGAAACTGGTAACACAAAGAGTTCGCTGATGGTGCCCATTTAAATCCCCATGATTACCGCAGGACTTAATTTAGAGTGCCTTCTACTGACCTAAAATTGAGCTTCTCAAACTTGCATTTAACATGTCATCTTGCTTATTATTTGAAGATTTTCCCCATTCTTTAAAAGGAACCTCTAAGAAGGAATGTAGATTTTCATCTTCTGGTGCTGCCAGAAGATGAATTTCTAAACCAACACAGCCTTTAGGCTTCTTGTTTCCAAGAATCAAAGTTGTAAAAGAACTTGGAGAATGTCAAGTCCAAATTCCTCATCTAACAGATGAGGGAACTGAGACTAAGAGAGATTAAGTAACTAGATGAAAGTAACACAGCTAGTTAGTGAATGGGCAGGTATCTCATAGGCAGTTAGGAAGATCAGGGAAGGAAAGTGACCCATGACCTCCATATAGGAAAAAAATTTGAAATCATGAATGAAACAATCAATCCAATGTTTGGAACTTGCCTAATGTACCTAGTTAAAACTGTCTTGTTCAGTTCTTATTATGAGATCTCCACATGTTCAGGTAAGGTAGAAACCAGTCTACTTTTGAGCTATGTGGTTTCCAGGCAGCAAAATTACCATAACTGGCATGGAGCCCCACTTAGCTCTACTTACAGTAAGTTGCTTTTATTGGGACAGATTAAATGGTACTCTTCTGGGAGCACTATTTCAGCTGAGGACATCTTTTGGGCCACAGGCAGCCTGAAAGAGCTCTGGGAGGGTGGAGGGGGTTCCGCTGAGGTCATCTCATTTGGGTGACAGATAGCATCCTCTCACAGAATCAGGGAGAGAATCATCAACTTTAGAGGACAAAAAAAAATGTTCAGAGGAGCCAATGAGACCAAAGAAAAAGAGCCAAGGCTAATATTTAAAGCCACTGCTTCTCTTGAGAGAAGATTGATTCCCCATTTGTCTCCACCAAAACAAGAAGCCAGAGGGACATTGATAGGCACAGATAAATAATACTTGAAGGTTTTTTTTTTTTCTTGATAAGCAGGGCCTATTCAAGCATTGGTTATGAAGAGGAGGCATGGCTTCATCAAGAAAAAGCAATGTCAGACTGACTTTATTTTTTTTGCTTATTGTATAAGCAAATCAGGGTAATGTTGTAGATAAGGTTTACCTAATGCTATAGGAATGTAGATTTTTAAGATCTTCCCTGCCCCTAGGTTAAGTGCACCTGGAGCCTGTGGTAGGAGACTTGTTTTTCAGGAACGCCCACACCTTCGTGCTTTTGTGATTGGGCAGTGGATCAAGAGGGTTGTTACATTCTCTGAGCCAGGAGAAGGATATATAAGCCCTGATGGGAGGCTTCACTTTGGGGCTCACTTTGAGTAGTATTGTGTGATTTGGACAGATGAGACTCTGGGCAGCGTTGAGAGCCCACAGGCTTTGAAAAACCCAGATGTTGATGCTTCCCTCTCCGGTAACTGACTAGATATGAATGTAATGCTCGACAGTTGGAGGCTGTCTGCTTGAGATGTTTTTGTTTTCTTGTAACTTCTGTCTGTATACTCTGAAGTTCAGGGTGCTTTTTCCCCTGAACAAGGTAAATGATGTGTTTGATTGATTAAAGTAAGCTTGTTAACCCATTTTGAGTCGATTTCCTTTAGAAAAGCAGATCTAAGAACCTGTGTTGGCAGCCACCTTGGGGATGCTGGGTTGCTTGCTGCAACACCTAGATTTAAGCCCCAATTAAAAAAAAAAACTATCTCATCCTATACTTGTGGGGAAAATAGAGAAAAGGGCTACACAATAGTACAATGTATAAGGAGGACCCTAGTGCAGTATCCCCGGATAGGTGATTCACCTAGCTCTGTTCAACACTGTTAGCGATGACTTGGATAGAGGCATAGAATCCATGCTTGTCATTTTGAAGACGAAATCAAAGTGAAACGGATTGTTAATGTACTAGATGAAAGAATAAAGGACTCAAAAGCATTTGAATGGTTAGAATATTGATTCAATTATATAATGAGATGATTTTTTAAATTTTATTTTAGACTGGGCCTATGATTTCATCAGAGTGGGGTACTTCCCATCCAATGAAATCAGAAACTGATCTGTAATGTATAGTCACAAAATTTCCTAGAATGCTGAGACTTGCCCAGGGTCACACAAATAGAATATGCCAAAGCTGAGATTTTAATCCAGTTCTTCCCAAATCAAGAAACTCCTTCTACTGATGCAGATTGGTAACTTCTCCACAATTTATAACCTTAGATAACTTCCTAGTGTCTTAAAGGTTAATTTACTTGCAAAGGGTCATATAAGCATTGCGTCTCAGAGACAGTTTAAATGGAGGTCTTCATGATTTAAAGGTAGGCTCTTTATCCTCTATGCAAAGCTGTCTCTTGCTTTTATTGGGAAATTACATAATTAAGTTGTGTCTGTTTAGTCATTTTTCAGTCATATACAACTCTTTGTGACTCCTTCTGGGGGGTTTCTTGGCAAAGATACTGGAGGGGTTTGATTTTTCCATCCCCAGGTCATTTACAAATGAAAGAACTTAGAAAAACAGATTTATGTGACTTGCCCAGGGTCACATAAGAGTCCAAGGCCAGATTGAACTCATGTATTTTCCTACTCCAGTGCTTCAGCTACTATGCCACCCAGCAATAAGGATCTTAAAATAATCAAGCCCTAGTTGTATACTCTGGTATACCAATGGCTTGTGTTCTCTAGGGAATTGTGTTTAAGAGAAGTTCTCACATATAATCAACGAAGTAAGGCTTACAATAATGATCTGTTGCTACTAAACTTCTTTATCAAGTAACCTGGGTTAGTGAGAACAGACAGTGAAATTTCTGAATTCTGAGTCCCATCTCTTTGCCTTGCCCACCCCTTAAGTTCTCCCATCCTCACATCTCACCAGTGGTGGAAACAAGATCATTTCTTACAAGCAATAGCAGTGGAATACAGGAATACAAATGGATCTGCGCAATGTCATTTAAGTAAATCACGCAGAGCCTTGGAAAGGTGGCAGGAAAGTCGGGCTTTCTTGAAGGCCAGATTAAAGCACAGTTCAGGGAAAAGTCACTGCAATGAATAGTTCATATTCGAAGGCAACATATATTTACAGAAAATGAAATCTTGGTTAAAACATTTTTGAATCATGTCTAAGTGTTCACTGTAAACTAGAAAGGTCTTTCTTGATTTACTCAGCTCAATTTTGGGGCTTTATTTTTTTCCCCTGTGCTAATGGCAAGCTATCAATCACCAGAGCTGTAATCAGATTTTGCAGAAGGCCACCGGCATCATTTTCAATCATTTAAACTTTGCCAGGCTGCCTCCCTTCCTTATGAATCACCAAGATTAATGCCAAAGTTTTAAATAATATATGTCTGTATACATATATATATATTTGCATGAATATGAATCTAAACATACCTATTCATACAGAAAAATACACATGTGTACTTTAGGAGATTTAGCAAATTAAAATTGCTTCTTCCTTAATTCCAATCTCACCATTTTCCCAGGATTCATGCATATTTTTCAACAACTGCTCCATCAGCCTGAGAATGACAAATTATACCATCTATCCAATAGTCAACACTGGGATAGTTCCTTGGACAGATGGTGTATTTCTCCAGAAAGAAGGGGTTTCAAAGAAAATTAATCCTTGAGGATACATGTGTTTTTCAGGTTATTTACCTGGGAAAATATCTCCTGAAACCGAATATAATTCAAAGAGCAATTTAAAAAAAACTAAATCATAATCCTTAAAAGGAGGTTGCCGCTGTATAGGCCACCTATTGAGATTTTAGGATCTCCTGCATATCAATTGACTCCCAACTCAGTCTCATAAATCCCACAACTCAGAAAGGATCTCATGAAGGATTTTCTGGAGGGTCTGTTTGACTCACAAGCTGAAAGCATGTCATCTGTCCTCCTTTTCCCCATCACCTATTCCCTGAAATTAAGGCAAACATCCAGCACGCTGATTACTCTCCTTTCTTTCTTTCCTAATGCTCTTCTTTGGCTATTCTCTCTTCTCATACTTTATACCTTAATTTATTTTTTAGAGGAAAAATACATTTTGAGGAGTTCATTTATTCTTCATCCAACATTTATTGAATGTTCACTAAGCATTGTACTTTGTACAAATATAAATGAAAACAGGAAAAACCACCTCTGTTCCTTTGAATTTGAATGACAATAAAACAATGAACAATAGTGACATTCAGGGTCTTGTTGAGTGCTTTTCTCATTCCCACCTCCATGCCTTTCCTTATACTAATCTCCATAACCATAGAAAAATTCCCTGACCTAAATAAATCCACCACCACCACACCTTTCACAGCTCAGTTCAATGTCCATCTCCTCTATGAAACTTTGACCAAATAATCTTTCTTCCTCTGAATACTTATTACACTTCAGAGTTGATATCACAAATTCTATCACTGGATTAGGAGACAGTGTATTACAGTTGAAAAAGCACTGGTTCTAGCCCATGAGAACATGAATTCTAATCTCACCCCCTAATGATTACTACCTCTATGACCTTGGGCCAATCCCTTAATCTCCATGGGCCTCAGTTTCCTTGTCTGTAAAATGTAGGTAAGATTTGGACTAGATGACCTGCCCAGGAGACCATTAGACCTGTAGCACTATAATTCCTTTTTCTATTGTGTCACATGTTTGTCTGATAATTTCATATGGACATGACTTGTCTACTTGACCACCTAGTAAGCTACTGGAGAGCAAATGTCACGTATCACAGATCTTAGTATCCCTCAGAGACCATGTACAGGCTGATGCCCTGTAAAACAAGTAGAATTCAACTGCTGGTGGACTACTTTATTCCTAAGGCTTCACAATAGCCTGGGCACATAGGCAAGGCTGAGCTGAGGAGGCAAGAATGAAATGAAATGATGGGTTGTACCTACTTCTGGAAGCTAAGTGGGATGATGGCAGGCCAAACAAGAACAGGAAGTCTTCTATCCCACCTTCTCTACCTCTTTCCTGCAGGATACCTAACTATAGCAGACCCAAGTTGTATCGGTTGTCTTTGGGCACAGAGCATTGCTTCATGATTTTTGCAATGGAGGTTTTGGAATATCACTTTCTGTAAAAAACTCCTCAAGTGCCAGTCCAATTCCAGCATCCTGATGGCTGCCCACATCTATAGCCGTTCAGCCTATTGCCAGCTCCCAGAAAATGACCACAGAGATTTCTTCTATGTAGTTTCATCCATTCCCAGGCTCAGTGTTTTTTTTTTTTTGAGGCATCCTAATAAATCAGAGCCTGTCACTTCAAGGGAGAATTATTCATGCTTTTAAACACAGTGGGCATCTCACTTGCAGTCTTTTCCAAACAGCCCCCAGACAAAGGAAATGTGATGAAGCTTCTGGTCACAAAGAATAATAACTGCTTATGTCATTTACAAATTATTTTGCAGTTTACAAATCACTTTTCTCATAACAACCCTGTAAGGCAGGTAGTATACATATTATCATCCCCACTTTATAGATGAAGAAATTGAGTCTCAAATCAGAAATCACAGAAGGGTTGTTCTCCAGGAGCCTGTACTTATTGATCTGTGCACATTTTGCAAGAAAATAGTGAAACTTAGCACTTTCCCGAGGGCTACAAAAATTAAGCACCCACTGAACACATAGCATAAACAGGAAACAAGGATTGCATTACAGAAGTTCACTTTCTTTCAAAAACTAAGAAAAGAAATCTCCAAACAATAAATATATGCCTCAAAAATATTCTTAATAAGTCAACAAATAAACTCTATTGAAACAAGACCATCATAACAGATAAAACTATTGCCCAAAATCACCTTGGCATAACATCAATCTATGAGTATTTCAGAACAATGTTATAAATTGATTTCATCATACAAAGTGCCCATAATCTCTCAGCTACATAAATGAAAATGCTTTTATTCAATTACAGAAGGCAGTTATTTTATGCACCTGTGCAATTGTCCATACAGCATTAAATATAATAGAATAATAGCAGGACAGCAATTTGGTCGAGGACCATTTCCATATGAACCCATCAATGAAAAGAGAAGCAAGAGATAATGGCAGTAATGAAGGATAGATACTCAGGAGTTTTGATAGCTTAAAACTACACTACTACTTTTGGAATACCTATATAGTGATCTAAGTTTTACAAAGCAATTTATATATACTATCTCATTTAATTCATCTAATAACTTTTTGAGAAAAGTGCTACAGGCATAACTATCCTAATTTATGGATAAGGAAACTGAGATTCAGAGAAGTTAACTAATTAACTCAAGGTTAACACAAATTATTTCATGTCTGAAGCAGGACCTGTACCCAAGAATTCAGAAGTCCAGACCTGGCCCTTCATTCACTATGTCAAGTTAAGTTACTTTAGAAATGAACATATGGCCCCTTCAATCTGCTATGCTCTCAAACCATCAGAGCTTTTCAAGCCCAGAGCTTTAGCCCCTTCCTTGACTGACTCCATATCTGCCACACTAGCCAGACTATTAGCATCTGTCATGGAAGGCAATTCACAGAGAAGGACATATCGTATACTTTAATCCCAGTGACAGAAGTTATGCCATTGGAAATAAACACAGACATCAAAACGTAAGGATTTTCATTTTCTGTTTTTTTTTTTCCATCCTGATCTTTGACTCTTGGCAAGTCTTCCACTTCTATTAACTACCCAATTTAAAACCTTTAAATAACTACCTCATCCAGGAAGATTTCCACTGTTGAAGAGAGTCAGATAACAAACCTTTCGTTTAGGTATTAACCTCCCCCTAAATTCTGCCCCATTGCCACCTGTGTCCTTCTTAGTTTTGAAGAATGGGGAGAAATTCATCATGGGTTTGTCCAGTGAATATAATTCCCCTGAGGTGAAGACTTTGACTTACTAGTGGAATTTTCTACTCAGCATTGTGTTCAAGTACCCAAAACAAATATATTTTTTTTTCTAATTCATAGAGGTCTCAAAAGGATTCCTAAATTAGTTATTGGACTATAGTTTGAGCTCAAGGAAAGCTTTCAAATACTATTGTCTCCATCTCCTTGATGAGAAAGCGATATGATATACATCTAGAAGAGCTACATTAAACACACACACACATACATACATACATACATACACACACACACACACACACACACACTGTAACCAGACAAGACCTTTTCCTGGAATTTGTTTTGAGATACTGCTGGACTTTTCTGCATTTCTTTTCACAGCTGAGGTGCATTATGTGCCTCAGCCAGCCACTTTATGGCTCAAGAAAGCAATGATCTGAATCATAGGGAGTTCAGAAAGTTGTTTAAACATTTCAGAGAAGAAATAAATTGTTGGCATGAGGCAGCATGAAGGTTAGCACACTGGAGCTCTGCTCAGACACTGATACTGCCCTGCGCTCATTTGTATTAAAGAGAAATGTAATGTATTACAAATAGAAATCTAATGCTTTTAAACAGAGGATGATGACAATCTGAAACCAAGTAGAACAAACCTTCTTCAATAAATTCATCAGTCAATGATCATTATACTTTCATTTTATCAACAGATTCCCAGAAGTGCTGAATTCAATGCACTGTGGTATGACAATGCTGTCCAAACCAAGGGTACAACAGTCATATTCTGTTGACTTTGTTCACCTGCAATGGCTGAATTACAGACTCAGCACCCAAACTGTCTGCCCTGGGTGCTAGACTCAACACTTCAAAGAAAAAAGGAAAACAGATTTCACTGTTCAAGCAATTACCATTATCCCATAGGAAAGAAGACAAAAAGACTGACCAACAGCATAGGCAATTTTCCTTAGCAGGTGTTTTCTAGCCTCAAGTGTATTTTGTGAGGCAGGTGCCATTTGTTTGTGTTTATAGAATTGTGCATGATTTTCTCATTCTACTTAATGTAAGAAAGTGTCTGTGAAAGAAAAAAATGTGAGGTGGGCTTTAAAGGTCAAGAGGGAAGAATTTAGAAAGATGGGAATGAAGTGTTTGCATGGCACATTGGATACTTTACACAGTTATCATGTAATATTTTGTACTACAATCTCTGTCATATTCCACCACCATTAGGCTTCATGTTGAAGGAGGCCAGGAGCCATGTTTATCATTGTACACAGAACCCCAGAGATATAGAAAACCACAGAGGCTCTTTAGTCCAGCCCATATTTCACCAAGATTTATCTCTAGATCATCACTGATAAGTGGTCATATACCTTCTGCTTGAAGTTCCCCAGAGATAATGAGCTCACTACCTCTTAAGGCAGATCACCGACCTGTAGGAAAATTACTAAGACAAGGAGCAATTATTAGACACTTGTTATATGCTAGATACTGCCCTTTAACCTCAGTGAGTTCCTACTTATCTTTAGCCTAAATATACCTCTCTGAAATTACCACACATTGCTCCTAGATCCATACTCTTAGTTCACTCTTAACAAGGGAAACTTTGTTTTCTTTTTTAAAAATTATTTTTTTGGGGGAGGCCAGGTGGCTCAGTGAGTAAGAGCACCAGCCCCAGATTCAGGATGACCTGGGATTGAATCTGGGCTCTGATACTTAGCACCACACCCAGAAAATAACTGGCCATGTAACCTTGAGCAAGTTACTTAACCCCAATTGCTTTAAATAAATTTTTTTTAAAGTATCTTTTTCATATTACAGCCCATTAAACAACATCTATCATGCCCTCAGATATTTTTTCTCCTTTTCAAACTAAATTTCTCTAATTCCTTATACTATATGGTCTCTGGTCATCTCATCATCCTAGTCACTCTTTTCTGGACATATTCAAACTCAATTATGAATTTCCTAAATTGTAGGCTCAAGAACAGAATACTCTACTTCAGACAAAGTTTGACTAGGACAGAGTATAGTAGGACTATCATCTTTCTTGTTCTAGACCCTCTACCTCTGTTGTCGGCCTAGAAAAGCATAAGCTTTGGGACTATCCCATTATACTAATTTTTTGCTTTTTTTTTGGAGGGTAATTGGGGTTAAGTGACTTGCCCAAGGTCACATGGCTAGTTTTTGTGTTAAGTGTCTGAGAAATTCTTAGTCTAAAGTCAATATTGACATTAGTATGTAAAAATTTATTGGATTTCTTCATAGTACCCCCAGGAAGTTAAAGTGGGCCTTTGGAGCTATTTCATTGCTCTGGCTAAAAGCAGGCCCAAGGAGAAGGTTGTAAAGGATAAGGGGAGAAAAGACTGTTTGAGATAGTTTTGAGAGTCTTGAAGGCACATGGATTTTTTGGGAGAGAAAAGTGCCCAAGGTCTCACGCTATCTTTTTTGGTCCTAAATATTTCATATTTCCTCTTGCTTAAAAATTACAGTAATATGGAAGAGGTCATAATGTAAAGAAAGGTGCTAGGTTGCACAGTAGATAGCATGCCAGACCTGGAATCAGGAAGACGTAAGTTCAAATCTGGACTCAGACACTTACTAGTTGGGTAGCCCTGGGCAAGTCACTTAACACAGTTATTCTTGGTTCCCTCATCTGTAAAATGAGACAGAGAAGGAAATGGCAAACCACTCCAGTATCTTTGCCAAAGAAGATCCCAAAATGGGGTCAGTAAGAGTTGGACACAACTGAAGCTCCAAGAAAACGAGGAGCAAAATCTCTCAAATTCTGCTTGAGTAAATATTTCTCCTCCTCCAGGGAAGCTGGTAAAATCAATCACCAAATGCTTCCCTACCTGGGCCAAGTATATGGTGGTTAAATATCTGATAATTAAATGAGAAGGTAGATATGACTCAAGAAGATAACATTTATATAGAGAAGATATAAAATAGCATAATCTGTATCTTAATTCTCAGGTTATATAGGCAATAGTTAACCTGTGTTTATTAACTGAGTAGATTATACATTTTTAGAGAGTCTGTCAGAAGCAAACTGTTGTCAGAATGAGAAGTAATATGCTCAACTTTTATAAATTAACTTCTCTCTTAACCTTGCTCATGTAGAATCATGAGACTGAGCTGTTGGACTTGAAAACAAGAATTGGTATTAAATAAGTGTCATTATATTATTATTGTTATTTTTATCCCTACCTTATATAAAGGATTCAAAGAATAATCATCCAAGTGACCTTTTTCGTATCTACCTATCTATATAGACAGTTACCCAACAAGAAAGTGACGGAGATATAGATAGAAATCAAGTACTCTAATTTTCAACATAAGGAGGAAAAATATTATTATAAGGCAGTCAATTGCAATGTACATTATGATACCTGAGTAATTTGGAGAGACAAGGAGCATAACAAGTGATTGTCAATGATCAATCATCCAGCACAAAGCAGTAACAACGTGTATTATCACAAACACATTAGAGTAAATGTATTTGCCTTCATACCAAACAGTAGCTGTACTTTATTCATAACTCAGGGGCAGCTATGTATAATGCCTTCAGAATTACTTATAAAATTAGCATTTGCAATCATTCTTGCAAATAAAAAAACTTCTCTTTAACTATTTACTTTTCCATACTACACTCGTGTCATTAATGCTAGAGGTAGAGATATGTCAAAGAGAAAGACTGCAAAATGTTGGTCAAAGTTGGAGGAGGTTTGGGAGGAGAAAAATGGCTGCAAAGCTGTCTCAGCTTTCAAATGGGAAATATGTATCATTGATCATTTGTACTGAGCAAAAAAAAAAAAAGAGGATTCTCAGTCTCTGGTTTGAATTTCACCAATCATTTCAAACCCGAGAGAAGAGTTTAATGATCTAGAAAAATGGTCTTCCAGTAGATTTGACAACTCAGACCTGTTCCTCATGTGAGTAATTTTGAGGCATGTAGAAGTACAATGATGTCCAACAATATGGTCTAAAGTTGCAGTATTGACTATCGGAACACTAAAGTTTGAGAACCATAAACCTCTGACTACAGCTTCAAAATTAAAAGTAATTATATAAAGGAAAAGTTAAATGTTCATAAGAAACGTCATGAATTTTACCATTAGATGTCCAGGTCTTTAAGATTTTGAAATCTTTGAGATAATTCATTTAGCTATTGCAAGGAAAATATAATTTTGATAAATGAGATTATGGAAACTTCATCAGAGAGATCTATTTAAATGGACAAATTATATTCATTTTCTTTTCTTAAAAAAAAATGAACCAAATGCCTGAAGTACTACCCTCATTGGTGGCGGAACTTCTTCTGAATTTGTTTATTCCAATTTTTTTTAGTTTCAATACATTTCTTTATTTTAAAAGCTGAAACATTAGAATTAAAGTCATAAAGTGACATGAAACACACCGGTGAGTATTCATTGTTTCACCCCACTTTGATAAAAAGATTGGGAGTTACTCAAACTGAAATTGTGGAAATTGGATTCTCTCCCCCAAGGTACACTCTTGCAGTTTAAAATCTACATGACATTTAGCTTTTTTCTCATTAATATCTGCTTCCATGCTCTTTGGTAAGTTTTTCTGAGCAGCCACTCTCCACTTTAGCTAGGGAGGTGACAGTTTATGCTATACCTGTAGCTGATTAACTCCTCTAGGAGGATGTAGGCAATAGAGGAGGTTATTATTACCACATCAAATGAATAAGTGGAAGAAGCAGGTGCACTTATATGAATCAAAGATCAATTTTCCATTGCAATAAAAAATCAAGGGGGTACGTGTTATAATTTTTCCCTAAGCAGATTTTTTCTTCATTTCATTTTTCTTCCTTAGATTGTTAAATGAAAAATATATTTAGTTGCTTCCTTGGCTGTTCAAAGAAAACAAGATGAGATAGTCCTACTTAAGAAAAAATAATAACAAAGTGATTAGAGAGGAGCATCTACATGAATTAATGCATGCCCTCTCTCCAGTCTCCAGGCCAATGTGCCTAATTGAATTCTGAATGAGGTGGGTTGCAACCTTTCTTCCAGCAGCTGATTGGAAATATATTGTATCATTGTCCTACTTTCAAGATCAAGACACCTGCCTTCAGCCCTAACAACTGAACAGTGAATAACAAGGGGAATGAATTATCAAGCCCCAGAAGTCTTGCCTCCCTAATGAAATCCTTTGTTCGTCTTCAAAGTAATCTCTGGGAGATGCCTAGTGGGAAACAATACTTTCATTGATGAGAAATGAAGATTGTCCTATCATCCCCATGATGAAAATTTATGAGAACAAATAGCAATACAGAACAGCATAATGTAGAATCATTACAGTTAGTACAGGAGAGAAGCCAAGGGAAAAGTTGATTTTTCGAGTTTGACTCCTAGTAAGATTGAGTGAAAATTCTAACTGCTAATGAAGGCTATTGCATGTCAGGACACAATGACGATGTTGCAGATGTGCAGTGCTAGTAATTTAATGATTTGGTTCAAATGAGCATAAATCAGCAACTGAAGTTTGCCTGCTCAGCAACACCCCCAGCAGGGTGTTTACTCCATGTGCCATCTCCCCCAGGGTATAAAAAGAGGAGGCAATCCATCCAAAGCCTTTTTCAACTTGCCATTAATAAATAGAGGCAGATGACAGATGCTGGGAGTCCAGTTCAAGGTGGGACAGGTGCTGGGAGTTCAGCTCAAGGTGGGCTCTCAAGTGGGTAATGCTTTCCCTGAAGACAATCAAGTAAGAACAAGGTGGTAACAAGCCCTGACCTGCTGGACGTCTGCCAAACAGGATACACACCAAAGGCAGGTGTTGACAGTGTCCCCATTAAAGCTTTTAAACTAAAGATACAAACGTTAGCTGTAGCTAGAGGCCAAATTAAAGAGTCTGCATTGTCTCTCCCTTGAGCCAGAAGTAGCATTTACCTCCAGGGAAGAATACTTTTGCTGTTCTTAAGCTTTTGTACTTGGGCACAAAAATTCCTTTTGCTTTTTTTTTTTTTAAGAATTTGGTACCTTCCAGAATATCAAGGCAATTAATGAAAACAAATGCTAGGGAAGGTGGCCTAGCCATACCAGATTTTAATCTGTATTATAAAGCAGCCGTTATCAAAACTATTTGGTACTGGCTGAGGAATAGAGTAGTGGATCAATGGAATAGATTGGGTACATGAGACTCAGCGGCCAATGACTATAGTAATCTACTGTTTGATAAACCCAAAGAGCCCAGTTTTGGGGATAAGAACACACTATTTGACAAAAGCCACTGGGAAAACTGGAACATAGTATGGCAGAAATTGGGCATAGATCAATACCTAACACCATACACCAAAATCAAGTCTAAATGAGTACATGATCTAGGTTTAAAGGCTGATATTGTAAGCAATCTGGGAGAGCAAGGGATAGTTTAGCTGTGAGATCTATAGAGAGGGGAAGACTTCATGAAGAAATAAGAATTAGAGAGCATTATAAAATGCAAAATGGATAATTTTGATTACATTAAATTGAAAAGCTTATGTACAAATAAAGCCAATGTTACCAAGATTAAGAGGGAAGTGTAAAATTGGGAAAGAATTTTTACAACCAATGTCTCTTTTAAAAGGCCTCATTTCTAAAATATACAAAGAATTGAGTCAAATCTATAAGAATACAAGCCACTCCCCAAATAATAAAAGGTCAAAGAATATGAACAGGTAGTTCTCTGAAGATGAAATTAAATATATCTATAAGCATATGAAAAAATGCTCTAAATCACTATTGATTAGAGAAATGCAAATCAAAATAACTCTGGGGTACCACATCTGACCAGCCAGATTGGCTAAGATGACAAACAGGAAAATGATAAATGCTGGAGAGGATGTGGAAAAATTGGAACACTAATGTATTGTTGGTGGAGTTGTGGAGTTGAGCCAACCATTCTGGAGAACAATCTGGAACTATGCCCAAAAAGGCTATAAATAAGTGCATACCTTTTGACCCAGCAATACCACTTCTGGGTTATATCCCAAAGAAATCAGAGAAGTGGGAGGAGGACCTGTATGCACAAAAATATTTACAGCAGCTCCTTTTCCAGTGGCAAAGAATTGGAAATCAAGGGGATGCCCATCAATAGGGTAGTGGCTGACCAAGTTGTGGTATATGGATGTAATGGAATACTACTGTGCTATAAGAAATGAGGAGCAGACGGACTTCATAATAACCTGGAGAGACTTATATAAACTGATACTGAGTGAGAAGAGAAGAACCAGGAGAAATTTGTACACAATCACAGCCACATGTATGTGTGACAACCACCTTCAATAGACTGGACTCCTCTCAGCAATGTAAGGTTATAAGACAACTCCAAAAACCTCCTGATTGAAGGAGATATCCACATCCAGAGAAAGAGATGCGGAGTCTGAATGCAGATTGAAACAAACTACTTCCTCTGTTTCTTTTTCTTGTTCTGTTTTGTTTCCTTTTTCCTACTGATCATTCTATCAGTTATAATCCTGCTTTACAATCTAATGATTAATATGAAGATATTTGTACATGCTATATTTGAGTGCATGCTGCCATGACAGGGGAAGGGGGGCAGAGGGGAGGGAGGGTAAGAAAATTTGAAACTCAAGGTATTGTGGAACTGAATGTTGTAAACTAAAAGTAAATAAACAAATCAAATTACAAAAAAAAAGAATTTGGCACCTTGAGGGTGCCATTAGTTGATGTCTTTGATAGAGTGTACACTCTCATTCCCTTTTCTTAATTGCAGTCTATTCTGAGAAGGAACACATCTGTAGCCAACCCCAGAGGTGAGAGGAACCATACCTCATATGCATCTGTAACATCTGGCACAGATGTTTTGGAGCCAGAATTTGAGAAACTCTCCAAGTCTTTGACACTCTCATTAACTAGATTTCTACTTTCATTCTCTTTCGTTTTGAGGGAGTAAATTATGCAACAGAAACAGAGCTCAAAGTGTTGGCAGTATGATTCATAAACTAAGTATTTGCCAACATTTCTGACTTAACATTGAAAGGACCCTAAAAGGTCTCTCAATCCCAGTAAGAGACAATAGCTCTCAGGCATGTACTAAGTCATTCAGTCCTGATAGAAAGTGGAATAGAGAAAGTTGCTAGAGGGGGTTAGGGGAAAATATAAATATAGGGAAGGAGTAGGAGCCATCAGGGGACAAACAAGAGCAGTGGAAAGTATTTTTCCATTTTAGATCCCTCAATTACCACCATGATGATCATGTATTTGAGCCATGCCCACGGGGTTCATTTTTATGTCCTCATTTCACACCAACAATCTTTTTAAGTCCCTGAGGTTCAGTTGTCTTAGGGACACAGCATTTTGAAAGATGGCTTTCTAACTCCTTTGTTTGTAGGGAGGATGAATGGGTCTGTGGCAGTCCTGCTATAAACACCTCACTAGGCAGTTTCCCTACAGGCATCTTACAGTGGGTACCTCACTCCAACGTGCATTTTCATAAATGACAAATTCTTGAAAACTAAGTGGAAAAATCATTCCAACTAAGAAGAAAATATCTTCAGGCTGTGAGAGACTAGAGATGAAGCAGGAGACATCAGTTTGAATTAAGATTTGTGGTAAATACATTTCCAGAGCTTTGAAGGAACAAAACATGGAAGGAGTTCCTTTATAACCCTAAACTGGAAAAAGCTGTAGTTTGTGCTTTTAACATCAACATCATTGCCCTTCTCAACAGCTTTGCCAGAGGGAGACCCAAAGACTTCTGTTCTTTCCCTACATGGTGACTATTGACCCTGAATTCTCTAATTCCTCCTTGTTTGAGGATTATTGTTCACAACAGATGAATCAGCAAACATTTGTTGAAGGCCAACTGCGTGCAAGGTCTTGTTTGAGAAATAAAGATGTAAACAGGATAGTTCCTGACTTCAGGTTCATTGGATTTTGGGATTTATCATCATCATTATATCAATAAATGAAAGAACTGGGGCAGCAAGGTTGTGCAGTGAACAGAGCACTGGCCCTGAAGTCAGGAGGACCTGAGTTCAAATCCAGCCTCAGATGCTTGACATTTATTAGCCTTGTGACCTTGGGCAAGTCAATTAACCCCGATTTCCCTGCCTTTCCCCCCTCCAAAAAAAAAAAAAAGACAAAAAAAATTAAATAAGTGAAAGACCTTGTTTGAAATGTAAGGATGTATGTGGAATGGTCACTGCCTTCAGGTTTGTTGGATTATTAAATTTTCCAACATCATTATTATCATCATTAAACATTTATTAATAGCCTATCATGTGTCAGGCACTGAGATTATTACAATGTAGAGGCAATCTAGTCCAATTTCATCCCATGTTATAGATAAACTAATGCAATCCAGACACATAAACCCTGAGAGGTGACTTGTTCAGAATCAAGACCATAGAAGTAGAGTAGCAGAGGCTGCATTGAAGCCCAGGTTATATTACTTCAAATCCAGCACTTTTTAAACATACAATTTATAGTATATGAAACTATATTTCATTACGCCTTACTTGGCACTTCAAGTCAGCATCCCCTCTACTCATCCTATCTACTCTCTCCTCTCTTCCCCTTCTTAATCTCCATGGTAAAACATGTTGCTGACTGTTGAGTTGAGAAGATTTTAGCATTAACTGTGGAGCTCAGGATCAATCCAGAACAGTAGTTTGTTCTGGATTAAGTGGAGAGGTGAGGGAAGATTATTTGAGTAAAATGCATTATTTCTCAACTGTATTACTAGTGATTATCTGCAGCTGAGCCAAAGAATAGCTTCCCTGGTGCCCTTATTACTGTTTGGGCTTTCTTTTCATAAGACATATCAGATCTCCCTTCAGGACACATCAGCCTCACATCCCAAATATTAGTTGAAAGGAATTCTTGTTTATTGAAATGCAGTAAATTACTACAAGATAGCTCAGTTACATTCCCCAGGAGCCAACTCTCACAATCATATTGCCATAAAACAACAGAACAGTAAAGAACATTGACAATATCCTCTTATTTTACAGAAAAGGAAACTGAGACTCAGAGAGGTGATGATAGACTCAGACAGGGAAAAGTTCTGTTCTCCTATGGAAAAAAGGCTTACAAGGGCTTGCAGCTGCAAATTGCTGTCCAGACTATAAAATAGCAGTAAAGACTTTCTCTTGCCATTAGTGACTGTATCCTGATATATAATCATGATTAGGGATCTAGACCATGGGGTTCATGAAATTAGACAATAAGGTAAATGTTGAGGATATGAAGAGAATGAAAACAGGATACAAGTGGGAAGGATAAAATATAGTGAAGACCTGTAACAAAAAGGATTGATTAGAGAATAAGGTATCCATGTGGAAGCTGTGAGTCAGTACAATGGGTTTGTGGGTATGATAATCTGTGAAAATTGTGGTTGAAGCTTAGATTTTCAGATGATTCATGATAAATCTTGATTTAGAGAGCATAAAGAGACATGTGTGCACAGAATCCTACATCCTACCCCAACTTCCAAGGTTATGCTAGGGGGTAGAGGGAAAGAGTTGGGAAGGGATGGCACCAATGACAGTGGGAAAGTAGACCCAAAGTCAGGATATGGGGAAAAATCAATGAATGGGTCTATACCAGTGAAGATGTTTACCCAAGCTCATATATCAAGAACTTAGCAAAGTAGATACTAGCATTGAGGTATCTCAATTATCATATGATTCATTTTCTTCTCAATTATTACCTAACGCCATAAAAAAGCACCAGGTCATTTTATTAGATATGTATGACTTGGGTGCTCCTTGTATTTTCAAAAAGTTTTATTTTGAGCTAAATGTTCAGCTGTGATAAATAATTCCAGATACTAGCATGACTAGTGTGCATGGGGGCTATTACATAATGTTCCTTAACATAGATTTGGAAAGAGAGGGAGGGTCAAAAGGCACTGAAACTTTTGGGCATGTGGTTCTGAAAAAAATCACTAAGAAGTGAAACAATTACCAATAAATAGCTCTTAAGCTCTGATTAAACTTGTTGAATTGACTTTCTTTAGCTCCCTCTATATGGTTAATGACCCTTTTAGTACAAGCATACTGAATTTGTTTGTTAGTAAAACAGAGCTATTTAATCCAAACCATTTCTCACTTTTAAAAATGGATTAAATAGCTCATACCTAATCTAATCAGCCACCATGGGAATGCTTCTCCCAGACAGCTAACTACCTTCGACCTTCTACTCCTATACTTTTTTTGTTTTTGTTGTTCATTTGAAGAAATTCAAAGCACTTTTAAAACTTTGCCTACATGGTTGTCTGCTGGAGTGATTTATTATTCTACTAGTTGGGTTTACATTAAAATCAGATCACCTATGTTCTCTTTCCTTCTCTAGGAAATTGACCTATTTCTCTCTAGAATTCAACTGACCAATGAATCCCTTGTTCTTTATCTATTTGACTCAATTAAAATGGACTTCATAGGTATCTTGTCTGACCCTTTCTGAAAGCCTGGATGCTTTCCAAAGCATCCATTGCGAGTGTCATCTTTGAAAACCTTCAACAACTGGGCTATTACCTCCCAATGTAATCCATTCATTACTGTATAGCTCTAAGTCCTAGCAAAATTTCCCTCATATAGATACTCCAAATTAGCACCCATGTAACTGAGAAGCAATGTGAAATTAGTCTTCAAAGGTAGGCTAGAGAAAGACAGGATGGAATAGTGGATAGAGAGCTGGCCTTGGAGTCAGTAGGACTTAGAGCATAGTCCTTAACTTGGGTTCTGACAGAGAGAGAGAGAGAGAGAGAGAGAGAGAGAGAGAGAGAGAGAGAGATATGTATACACATATATGTGTATATGTGTGTACACATATACATTTAAGTATATATACATAAATGTGTATATATGTATACATATATAAAATTATATTTTGATATTTGGTTTCCTTTGGAATCCTATATGTTTTTATGTATTTGAAAACATTATTCTGAGAAAGGGTCCAGGACAAACACAAAAGTAAGAACCCTTCCTTTAGGAAGACCTGAACCTTGTGATTCTGGATGACCTTGTGATTCTATCAATGCGACCAGACAATTCTCTAAAATTGTCACGTGTAGAGTAGGTACTAATCTGCTCTGTCAGAAAAGTCTTATCACGTGGAGTTCCCTGTTCCAATGAAAATACAGGTCTGGTTTAAAAAGGAAGAGAATAAAAGTAGATGATCTGGAGTTTAAGTGTGAAAGGCCAGAAATGTCAATATCAAATTATTTATAATTAATGATACAATCAAGTGACTGTAGCTTATTTTAGGGAATTACGAAATTTTTTCGAGTAAGGGAGTGACAGGGTAGATCCTGTTCTTTCAAGGCATAGGAACTTTTACTTCCTTCATTCCTGAATTAATCTCTGCTTAATCATGTGATGTTTGTGTGTGTTCTTTTTCCTCTTAAATCAATTCTTGAAGACCCTTAAGGTTCCCTGATCAAACCCTAACTGATCCATTTAGAATTTTCATATAGCAGCTTAACCAAACCAGAGGGACACACTACAAAAGTTGTTAGATAGTATGCAATTAGAACCCCCTGTATCACTTCATTTTATTCTTGGCTTTCTCTGTACTTTTAATAATTCTACCCCCAGAAAAATGGCATTGGCATCTCTATCCTTCAATATTCCATTTCTGTTCTTAAGCTGCCTTCAATTCTGTGTTTAGTTCCTTAGTTCTCCAAATCTTGTCCCAGATAGATATTTTTTACAATTCAAAATAAATATTATTTTTAAAATATTAAACATTTTCTTATATGAAATGTTATATTTTGAAGACAAAATTCAAAACATACCTCCATTAGATCATAATATGAAAAAGGGAAAAGGAAAAGCCCATTTTAAAAATGGGGAAAAATACAAAAACAAAAACAAAGTTTGGCCCTGAGATATTAAGCAACTTAAGCCAGATCAAACTGTTAGCAGTTGTGCCAAGGTTAGAATCATTATATTCTCCTGTTAGGTTCAAGTTTAATATTGAATCTATTGTATTATAATGCTCATTACCTTTTTGATTCCTATCCAATGAATCAATCACAGAATTTCAGATTTGGAAGGGACCTCCACAGCTATCTAGTTCAACCCATATATACATATGTGTGTATGTATATATATATATATATACACATACACACATATATACATATGTGTGTATGTATGTGTATATATGTGTGTGTGTATTTGTAATCCCCAATGCAACATCCTGCCAAGTGGTAGTCTGAAAATGGCACTTTTTTTTGTGTTAAGTTTCTCATCTCAACCGGTATAACCATTTGACAGTCATATATTTCTTCCAAGGCATCAAATCAGTCAGCTTGTTAATTAAAATCCAGCTTCACTCTAACCCCTGATGTAATAGACCAGCAATCTCTACCTCCAAACCCATACCCTTTACTATTCATTTTTACTATGAGAACTTTTAAGTAGTTTCCGATCCATGTGACTCTTCTCATTTTCCAGAAAATTTGAAATGATGTAAATTTCACATGAGACTCTGAGATATAATAAAATAAAAACATATTACAATCACTGCCTTTCCATAGTCTATTAATCTGGTAATCCTATCAAAAAGCTATTAAATTTCATCTATCACAATTTTCTCTTTATAAACCAATTCTGCTTATTGTTCATGATTTAGTTACTTGGAGAATTTTACGGGTTCTTTTAAATAGTTGTCTCATTATTGAAGGATTTAAGTTACATTCCCTGAACCGTAATTACCATGATAGTTGTTTTTTCCACCTTGGAAAATTGGTACTGGGTTGGTATTCAGTACTGTCATTTCCCAGTCCCTAGCAAATTTTCATAAATACCCATCTGCTGTGGTTCAGCAAAATTTTTTAACAGATTCCATTAACACCTGAGATAGTGTATCACTGACCTCCCATGCTTATTTTGCCCAAGTGCATGCTTACCTGTTTTTTAATCAACAGCTATTTTTTAAGAGCTCTATCATAGGCTGGAAGCCTAGAATGAAAATAATGATTCTGAGTAAAGCAATTTCTCAGCGTGAAATACAGTCCTCATATTCACCCAGCACAATAATTTTGGCAGTCTCTGGAGAAGAGATGTTAAGAACCCAAGACCTCTAAGCTGTTTCGTCTGTGAGAAGCAGCCTCGTGTGGAGGAAGGGACATGAACCCGGGGGTCTGAAAACCTATATTTCAGTACTGGCTCTAATACTTAACAGGCTTAGCATGGAATTAAGATCACAAACTTGTTTGATCTGTACTTTCTTCATCCACAAAAGGAAAATATAGTAGTTTTAGAACCTACATCATGGGAATAGGAGGATTAAATGAAATGATGAATATGAAACATTTTATAGCTGCAAAGTATTAGGTAAATGGAAGCAATAGTTAACTTAACGGTATTAATGTAACATTAAACTTCCTCCTTCTGTCTGACAGGTGAGAGACTATGGTCGTGGAATATTGTATATTGCTGTCGGGTGCCATGGATATATTGATTGGTTTTAATTTTTTTTCCTTTTTTATATCAATCTTTCAGAGAGGCAATGTGACTGTGGCTAAGACAGTCTTGGAATCAAGAATCCTTGGGTTCAAGTAGTGCTTTTTACTTTACATACTGGTTCTGTGATCTCGGGAAGGAAAGAAGGAAACATTATTAAGCACCCACTATATGCCACACAGGTAACTATGTGGTGCAGTGGCTTGGGTGCCTGCCCTGGCATTGGAAGGACCTGAGTTCGAATGTAGCCTCAGAAACTAACTAGCTATGCAACCCTGGGCAAATCACTTAACTCTATTTTCCTCGGTTTCCTCATCAATAAAAATGAACTGGAGAAGGCAATGGCAAACCATTCTATATTTGCCAAGAAACTCCAAATGGTGTCAAGAAGAGTCAGATAGGGGCAGCTAGGTGGCGCAGTGAATAGAGCACTGGCCTTGGAGTCAGGAGGACTTGAGTTCAAATCCAGCATCAGACACTTAACACTTACTAGGTGTGTGACCTTGGGAAAGTCACATAACCCCAATTACCTTGCCCTCCCCCTCCAAAAAGAAAAAAAAATGTCAGACAGAAACTAAAAACAAATCAGCAACTACATGCCAGATACTGTGCTACATGATTCACAAATGGTATTTCATTTGATCCTCACAACAACACTAAGAGACAGATACTGTTATTATACCCATTTTCCATTTGAGGATAAGTAGACAGAATTAAGTGAATTGTCTAAGTGACTTACAAAGCTAGTTAAGTGTCTGAGACTAGATTTGAGTTCAAGCCTCCTTGACGCCAAGACCAGCACCCTCTTCACTGCATAACCAGCTGCCTTGGGAAAATCACTTAAATGTTTGGTGCTGTAAGTAAAGAAGAAATTAATAGGCAGGAAGAATTATGGAAAGAAGTTCAAATATAAGAATCATTTGGTTTTTAAAGTCCTTTATCACCTGGCATTTTCCTATCTTTCCAGTATTCTTACATCATACTTCCCTTCAAGTATATTTCAGTATGGTGATATAGCCCTGCTCGTTTTTCCTCATACAATACACTTCATCTCCTGATTCTGAACATTTTTACAGGCCATCCTTAGAACTCTCCCTCTTCATCTCTATCTCTTGATTTCCGTGGCATCTTTCAGGAACTCAGCTAAAGCCTATCTTCTCTAAGAAGTCTTTCTAGGTCTTCGCTTTCTAGATCATCTCCACTTTATCCTGTATCTTGCATGGACATATTTGTTTGCATGTTGTCTCCCCCATTAGACTGTGAGCTCCTGAGGGCTCTCTGTGTATGTGTGGGTGGATGGCTTTTCCTTGTGTCTCTGATGCCTAACACTGTGTCTGGTACATAGTAGTTACTTATTAAATGCTTTTTTAATTTGAGAAGAGAAGAAAAAATGAGAATAACCTACCTCACTCTGATCTATCACTGTGGCACAAAAGTGATCCTGTATTCTGTCTTTTTTTTTGAATGGTCAAAGTACTTTATTTTTTTTTAATGTATTCATTTTTCAGTTTTCAACAATTACTTACACAAGATTTTGAGTTTCAGATTTTATCCCTGTCTTTCCCCTACCCAACACCACAAAATAGCAAGCATACTGAATTCCCCTTCCCCAATCTGTTCTCTCTTATGTCCTCTCCCATGCCCCCCATCTTACTTTCTTATAGGGCAAGATGGATTTCTATGCCCCATTGCCTTTATATCTTATTTCCCAGTTGCACGTAAAAAAAACAAACAATTTTTAACATTTGTTTTTAAAACTTTGATTTCCAGATTTGTTCCCTTCTCTCTTTACTTAACCCCCAATGGGAAGACAAGCAATTCAATATAGGTTGTACATGTGTAACTACCCAAACATTTCCATAGTATTTATATTGTGAAAGACTAACTATATTTCCCTCCATCCTATCCCACCCCCCATTTATTCCATTTTCTCCTTTGATCCTGTCCCTTTTGAAAAGTTTTTCCTTCTAACTATCCACTCCCCCAATCTGCCCTCCCTTCTACCATCCCCCTCTTCTCCTTCCCCCCTACTTTCCTGTAGGGTAAAATACACAATTGGGTGTGTATGTTATTCCCTCCTTAATCCAAATCCAATGAGTAAGGTTGACTCATACGCTTTCACCTTTCTGCTTTTCCACTCAATTGTAGCAGTTTTCTCTTACCCTTTCATGTGAGATAATTTACCCTATTTTATCTCTCCTTTCTCCTTCTCCCAATATATTCCTCTCTCACCTCTTGATTTGATTTTTAGATGTCATCCCTTCATATTCAACTCATCCTATGCCTTCTGTCTATGTATGCATGTATACACATATATACATACACACATATATGAATACATATATATTCCTTTCAACTATCCTCAAACTGAGAGAAATCTAATGAGTTACAATTATAGTTTTTCCATGTAGGAATATAAATAGTTCATCTTTTATAAGTTCCTTATGATTTCTTTTTCCTGTTTACCTTCTCAGGCTTTTCTTGCTTCTTGTATTTGAAAGTCAAATTTTCTGTTCAGCTCTGGTCTTTTCGACAAAAATACTTGAAAGTCCACTATTTCATTGAATGACCATATTTTTCCATGAAGCATTATACTCAGTTTTGCTGGGGAGGTGATTCTTGGTTTTAATCCTAGCTCCTTTGACCTCCAGAATATCATGTTCTAATCCCTTCAATCCCTTAATGGAGAAGCTGCTAGATTTTGTATCCTTATTGTGTTTCCAGAATGCTCAAATTGTTTCTTCCTGACTACTTTTAATATTTTCTCCTTGACCTGGGGACTCTGCAATTTGGCTATAATATTCCTAGGAGTTTTCTATTTGGAATCTTTTTCAAGAGGCAATCTGTGAATTCTTTCAATTTCTATTTTGCCCTCTGGTTCTAGAATACCAGGACAAATTTCCTTTAGAATTCCTTGAAGGAAGATGTATAGGCCCATTTTTTCATCATGTTTTTCAGGTACTTCAATAATTTTTAAATGATCTTTTCTGGATCTATTTTCCAGGTAAGTGGTTTTTCCAAAGAGATATTACATCTTGCCTTTTATTTTTTCATTCATTTGGATCTGTTTTATGGTATCTTGATTTCTCATATAGTCATTAGTTTCCATTTGCTCTATTCAGTGAGTTTTTGAAATTCCTTTTCCATCTAGGCAATTTTACTTTTTAAGGAATTCTTTTCTTTTCTTTTTAATCAAATGCTTTATTAAATTCTAGTTTACATCATTCATTTCTGCAAAATTTTGAGTTACAAATTTTCTCCCCATTTTTCCCCTACCCACCACCCCAAAATAGTGATACCACTGGATAGCCCCTCCTCCAATCTTTTCTCTCCCATATCTTCCCCCATGCCCCTCCGACTTTCCAGTAGGGCACAGTGAATCTCTATGGCCCAATGCCTGTACATCTTATTTCCCAGTTACATGTAAAATAATATTAATAATAGTATACATATATATTTTAAAATTTTGAATTCCAGATTCATTCCCTTCCTCCCTTGTCACCTACCCTTTCTGGGAAGATAAGCAATTCAATATAGGTTGTACATTTGCAGCTATACAAAACATTTCCATAGTGGATATATTGTGAAAGAGTAACTATATTTCCCTCCATCCCATCCCACCCCCAGTTGTTCAATTCTGTTCTTTGATCCTGTCCCTTTTCAAAAGTGGGTGCTTCCAACTTCCCTCCCCCCCAGCCTGCCTCCTTTCCATCATCCCCTTTCTCATCCACTTCGCCCCTACTCTACTGTAGGGTGAGATACCCTATTTAGTGTGTATGTCATTCCCTCCCTAAGGCAAATTAAATGAAAATGAGGTTGACTCATTTCCTTTTGCCTCCCTGTTCTTCCCCTCCATTGTAACCATTTTCCCTTGCCTCTTCTATATGAGAAAGTTTACCCCCATTCTGTCTCTCTCCAACTTCTCTCATTATATTCCTCTCTCACTTCTTAATTTAACCTTTTAAGCATCATCCCTTCCTATTAAATTGGTCCTGTGTCCTCTATCTATGTATACCTGTACACATATATACACACATTCACATATGTATTTGTAGGCCCATATACCCTTCTATATAGACACATATATATATATATGTTTGTGTGTGTATACACACACACACGTTTCTATTTCCTTCAACTATTCTCATACTGAGAAAAGTTTTGTAGGTTACAGCTATCATTTTTCCATGTAAGAATGTAAATAGTTCAACTTTGAGAAGTTCCTTATGATTTCTTTTCCCTGTTTACCTTCTCATGCTTCTTATATCTGAATGTCAAATTTTCTATTCAACTCTGGTTTTTTCATCAAGAATGCTTAAAAGTCCTCTATTTCATTGAATGACCATATTATCTCCTGAAACATGATACTCAGTTTTGCTGGGGAGGTGATTTTTGGTTTTAATCCCAGCTCCTTTGCCCTCCAGAACATTATATTTCAAGCCCTTTGATCCTTCAGTGTAGAAGCTGCCAGATCCTGTGTTATCCTGATTGTGTTTCCACAATATTTAAATTGTTTCTTCCTGGCTGCTTGTCATATTTTCTCCTTGATCTGGAAATTCTGTAACCTCACTATAATATTCCTAGGAGTTTTCTTTTTGGGATCTTTTTCAGGAGATCATTGGTGAATTCTTTCAACCTCTATTTTGCCCTCTGGTTCTATAACATAAAGGCAATTTTCCTTGAGAATTTCTTGAAGGATGATTTCTAGGTTCTTTTTTTGTTCATGGCTTTCAAGTACTCCAATCATTTTTAAATTTTCTCTCCTGGATCTATGTTCCAGGTCAGTGGTTTTTCCAATGAAATATGTCATATTTCTTTCCATTTTTTTCATTTGTTTGGATCTGTTTAATAGTATCTTGATTTCTCATAATGTGACTAGCTTCCATTTGCTCCAATCTAATTCTGAAGGAATGATTCTCTTCAGTGAGCTTCTGAAATTCTTTTTCCATCTGGCAAATTTGGCCTTTTAAGATATTCTTCTCCTCATTGCCTTTTTGAGTCTCTTTTGCCATTTGATTTATTCTGTTTTTTAAGGTGTTATTTTCTTCAGTCAGGTTGTTGACTCTCATTTAATAATTTTCTTGCATTGTTCTCATTTCTCTTCCCAATTTTTCCTCCACTTCTCTTATTTGGTTTTCAAATCCTTCTTAAGGTCCTCTATGGCTTGTAAACAGCTCGTATTTTTCTTGGAAGCTATTGGTGCAGGAGTTATGACTTTGCTATCTTTCTCCTATTCCCTGCTTTGATCCTTTTTGTCCCCAAAATAGGATTTTAATGTTGGATTTTTCTACTTGCTTTGCTATCTTTGCCTGCTCATATTGCCACTCAATTACTTGACATTTTAGCTTTTTGGCACAGTAGGACTCTGCTACCAGACAGGGGAGCTTTGTCCCAATCACTGGTGTTTTCTCAGCTGCCAAAGGTATTAGTTGTGTGCCCTCTCTGAAACCTCCACACGTTCTGACTCCCTGGTCACACACCCCAGTACAGCCACCCTAGACTGCAATCCAGATCCAGATAGGTTAAAGCAAGAGCGATTACCCCTCAGACTGCTTGCTTGGTCTCCCTACAATATGCAGGCCAGGAGTTGAAGCTGCCATGTGGCAGTGGCTGCACAGCTGCGGCACCTCAAAAGCTTCTCCCTCCAGGGGATAAAGGCCAGACCACACTCCCAAACTACCGCACCCCAAAGTCCACACTGCACTGACCTCTCACTTTTTCCTTAGCATCTATAGGTTGATAATTCTGGAAACCACCACAGCTGCTGATGATCTGAAGTCCCTCCAGCCCATGGCTGGTCAGGCTGCCCTGAGGCTAAAACTTCAGGCTTGCATGGGGCTGGGGTCAGTTCCCAGAGCACTGCACTGGCTGCTTCCTGCTGGCCTGCCAGGATGACCTAAGCAGGAATTTAGTTTCTATGTGTCATTTTGTGGGTTCTGTAGCTCCAAAGTTTTTTTGGAGGAAGTCACCTTTTACATGAATTGGAAGAAGTGAAAGCCAGAGTGCCATGGAAGTCCTGTTTCTACTCTGACATCTTGACTCTGCCCCCATCTAGGCATTCTTTTCCTCTTGGCTTTTTGGACCTCTTTTGCCATTTGAATTAGTCTATTTTTTATGGTTTGATTTTCTTCAGCCAAGCTGTTGACTATTTTTTCATGATTTTCTTGCATCATTCTCATTTCTCTTCCAATTTTTCCTCTACTTCTCTTACTTGATTTTCAAAATCTTTCTTGAGTTCCTCCATGGTTTGTGACCATTTCATATTTTTCGTGGAGACTTTTGATGGGGGACTTTTCACTTTGTTGTCTTCTTCTGGTTTTATGTTTTGATCATCTTTGTCCCCAAGAAAAGATTCTATAATCTGATCACGCTTCCTCTGTTTGCTCATCTTGCCAGCCAATTACTTGACTTTTGAATTCTTTGCCATGGTAGAACTCTGCCTCCAGAGTGGAGAGAGCTGTGTCCCAACTTTCTGGGGTTTTTGCAGCTGTTGTCAGAGTTTTTTCCAGGCACCTGCCTCAGAACTATGAGGAGGGTTCTCTCCATAACCTCAACAAGATCTGCTACAACAGCACTCCTTACCCCAGGATCACCACCCAAGACTGCAACCCAGATCCAAGCAGAGCAAAACAAGAGAATCCTGCCTCAGTGCCAGCAAAGGGATTCCTGCAAATGCCCTCTGGATAGTAACTTGGTTCCCCTATGATCAGTAGGCTGGAGCCAGAAGCAACAGTTGCAGCTGCCATCACCTCCGCCATCCTAGAGGCAGGGGCCAGACCATGCTCTTTTATCACCCATGATTAACAGGTTTCCCACTAACCTTTTACTTTTTCTTTGGCATTTATGTGTTGAGAAGTCTGGAAACTGCCACATCTGCCAGAGATTCACTCTCCTGAAGTCTACTCTGGTTGGTCTTTGTCATTGGATGGGACCACCCCAGATCTGGGCTTGCACAGGTCATGGAGGACTGCACTTGGCTCCCACCCAGGTACTATAGACCCTTCCTTTAGGCCTGCTGGGCTGCCTTCAGCAGAAGATATTTTTCTATGTCACTTTGTGGGTTCTGTAGCTCTAAAATTTGTTTAGAGTCATATTTTACAGGACTTGGAGATGGTTGGAGCAGGAGCTCAAGCAAGTTCTTGCTTTCACTCCGCCATCTTGGCTCTACCCCTGTATTCTTTCTTACAGATATCATTCAGCCAGAGACATTGAAGAGACCTCAATTACTGGCCTTACTAGTTTCTAGATGTTGTCCAGTTACCAGATTAAGTTTGTAAAATCTCATTATTGGGCTAGGTCTTTATTAGGTCATAGTGATTTTTTTTTTTGTCATAGCAACTACTCATGAAGACTCTTTGTTAAATCATGTTGGGGTTGCAATCTATATCAGAGGAGGAAGTAGCCACACTAATGAAATTAAAAATGCATGAAATACTGGAATTTAAGTGCTGTCATATCATCCGTTCTGGGCATTCCCATTCTCCCAAGCATGAATGCTCCTCCTCAAACTCCAATAAGCTTAATCATGATAACAGTCATGTTATTATTATCATAGGGCATCCTCTGTCACCTCCAAATGATCAAATGTTAATCAAGTTATCTGGACCTTCAATACAGGGGTTCCCCAGGTTTAGTGTCACAATTAATGATACTATTCAAACAATTCATACCTTCTTTTAAATTTGAATTCATTTTTCCCATTTGTTAGCTTAATTTAGAAGAATTTCTTTACAATGGGCCTATCAAAGGTAGATACAACTTACCTAAGCAAAGTAGCCGAATTAGGGAATTCTCTCTTAACTACCCTATTAGCATAGTGGGAACTGCTTTTCATGAAGGGTTTTAATTTCTCCCTAGGTCATAATCTTCAGTCTAAGAAGAAGCAAATCATTTCTTTTGAGCCTGTGATGAATAAATTTACTGGTGGCGGAAAGGAAACAAGAATTTATTAAGCCACCTACTTACTATAAGCCAGGCATGGTACTAAGCACTTTACAAATGTTATTTCATCAGATCCTCACAACAACCCTGGGAGATATGGCTATTATGATCCTCATTTTCCAGTTGAAGCAACTGAGTTTGAGAGAGAATAAGTGATTTACCCAGGGTCACACGTAAGTGTCTGAGGTGGAATTTGAACTCAAATATTCTTAACTCTAGGCCCAGCCTTCTAGTCACTGTCACCTAGCTGCTCTATCATGTCCAAAAGGAACCTATTTGCCATGAATGCCTGTATCCTTGGTATTCTTACTTGATGTAGGATTTAGGAACAGCCCTGCCTTCTAACCAGTGTTCCTTGATGACTGCAGAATGCAAACGAAGGATATATTTGTATGAACTAAGAAGTAATTTGCTGAAGGAAAAAAATGACATTGGCTGATAAAAGTAGCTAACCTATAGGTATTAAAATATTCATAGATCAAGGGTTGTATAGGAGTTTTACTGCAAAATCATAAAATAACTCAGCTATAATCTATTTCTTCTAGGTCTTTAAAACATGGAGGCTCCATTCCTGTATCTGAGAAATAAGCTACACCCTTGGGGAAAAATGTACTGATAAAATCTAAGGCATTTAAAGATTCTATCAGGCAAATTTTGCCCAGTATCAAGGTCACAATGCCTCCTCAGTGTCTATTTTATTCAACATTGGTATCTGTATCCTAGATGAGGACCAGCTGCTTTAACGTTTTTGTTAAGATTCATGTTCAAGATTCTCTTGATCATGAAAATTTCTTTTTACTGAGGTATTTGCTTTCTTCATTTTTTTTTTGTTTTTAGTCATTTCAATCTGACACTTTGTGACCTCCTTTGGGATTTTCTTGGCAAAGAGAGTGGAGTGGTTTGCCATTTCCTCCTCCAGCTCATTTTACAGTTAAGGAAACTGAGGCAAACAAGATTAAGTGACTTGTCCGGAGTCACCCAGCTAGTAAGTGTCTTAGGGCAGATTTGAACTTAAGAAGATGAGTCTGCCTGACTCACAGGCCAGGTACTCTATTGATTTTACCAACTTGCTGCCCCCATGTTTTCTTCATAGTCCAATAATTAAATCTTTTAGGAAAGGTAGGATTTGAAAGAAAATTATTGCATTTAAGAATACCGTCCGCAACAAGGGAACACATCCTCATAGATTAGAGTTGGAAGGAATATTAGAAGTCACCTAGTCAAATAATTGATCTCATTTTACAGATGAAGAGACTGAGGTCAGGATAGATGAAATGACTTGTGACAAGCCTCAAAGGCATTAAGCAGCACAATAAGTTTTTGAATCCAAGCCCACTGGCTGAGAAGCAGCCAGTGTTCTTTCTACTGGACCATAACTGAGAGAGCACTCTGTTTCAGCTTGAGGGCTAGCACATGGAATAGGGATCAGTCACATTCTGCTTGACCCCAGAGGATAGAACAAGGACCAATGGGTGGGAGTGCTAAAGATGTAGATTTAAACCTGAAGTAATAAAGAAGTAAGAGGCATCTAGGTGGCATGGTGGATAGAGTGCCAGGCCTGGAGTCAGCAAGACTTGTCATTGTGAGTTCAGATCACTCATCTCTGCTTGCCTGAGACTCCTCATTTGTAAATGGAAATAGAAATGGCAAACCATTCCAGTATCTTTGCCAAGAAAACCCTAATGGGGTCACAGAGAGTCAGACGTGATGAAAACAACTAAACAGCAGGAAAATGAAAAATTGATCATATGAGTTATCCAAAAAGGGAATAAGCACTCTGGTGAGTTCCTCAGCACTTGTGATAGTAATGGCATTTAAAGATTCCCCCTGTATTGGCTTGGTTTTCAAATTGATTGTGTTAAAACCCAGAGCTTGTTAATCCCACCTGTGGGATGGACTTGTTGATCTGAAAAGAAAGTCCTAAACTGGGAGGAGCTGGTGACGTAGATTTGCAGAGACAAGAGAGAGGCAGAAGATCTTTTTGGAAGCAGCACCTCGTGGAGAGAGAGAGGCTAAGAGAATTGCTGGTGGCCGCTTTGAATTGCCCTGGACTTTTGAGACCTGCCCCCTGAGCTGCCAAGGACTGAGGAGACATGGCTGTTTTGCTGGTACTTTGTCTGTCTGTTTTGATGTTATTTTGCCAGATTTGTCCACTGGTGAAAGACAGTCTTTTTGTTGAAGAAGTCCTGGAACCTGGCTGTTCACTAAGAAGCCCTGAGACTGTCCTGCAGACAGAGAGTGAATACTGTCCACTGGTGAAGGACAGTGCTGTTGTTGCAGGGGTCTGGAGACTGTCCTGCAGACAGAGTGAATACTGTCCACTGGTGAAGGACAGTGCTGTTGTTGCAGGGGTCTGGGAGCCTTTCTGTTGGTTCAGAAGCCCTGAAGAAGGATTTTCTTGTTGTATGTTTACAGAAATCCTGGGAGAGGGCTTTGCTAATGTGTTCAGGGGTTCTATGACTGTTCTACAGACAGAGGATGAATTCATGAAGGGACTGGCAATGTGTCTTATGGCCTTGCTAAGCCTTGTCTCCCCAGGAACTAAAATTGCTGAGAACTTGCCTCCTGTCAAGATGAAGAAAAGACCTCCATTTGGGTATTAAGTGCTGTGTTTAAACTTGATGTAACTCTGGGGTAGATTCAATTGTGATCCAGGGGTGGGGAACTTTTGACCTTATGTTTGGAAACTAATCTCCATTTGAGAAGAGGGACTTTGTGGTGGACTAAATTAAGGTATAGCCTAGGGGTGGAGAAGTATTTAGAACAAAGACTTTGTAATTGATTGAATGATTGGAAGGTCCTGGGGTGGGGTAGTACTTGGAGATTATTTAATCAAGTTTAGTAAATGCTGTATTTGGAATGATGTCATGTTTTGATCTTCTCTGTTCTTGGTTTGTTACTGAATAAAATAGAGAGCACCTATGCTGGTATTCTGAACCTTGGGAAGTTGCCTTTCCTTGGCATTTCATTACAGCACTGGAGGTGTTCAGGGTTCTATAAAGGAGAGATCTACTCATGTACAAGTTGAAATAAAGGATATTTATGTCTCTTTCTAACATTAACATTGTTCTATGTTTTTAATTCTGCTTTATTTTTTAGTGTATGATGTTATTGTTGAGAAAAAACATTTATTGATGAGAAAATTCTTGATATGGGGGGTGGCTAGGTGGTGCAGTGAGTAGAGTACCTGCCCTGGAGTCAGGAGGACCTGAGTTCAAATCTGGCCTCAGACACTTAACACTTACTAGCTGTGCAACCTTGGGCAATTCACTTAACCCCAATTGCCCTGCCTTCCCCCTCCAAAAAGAAAAAAAAAAGAAAATTCCTGACATGAAGTAGGAAATATTGCCTCTTTGTAGTATTGTAGAGATCTTCTGGCTATATGTACCCACAACACTCTGCAGTGGAGTCCTGATCAGATGAAAATCTGGTTCCTATCTGATTTTAATGCATTGACACACTGATAAAAAAGAAATATTTCAATGTGTGTGGTTTTTTAAATTAATATGAGGTCCACAGGGATACTTATGTCTGGATTAGTGGCCCCATTTCTCTTGAAGTTTGACACCACAATTCTAGGAAATAGGGCGTTAAAAAGAGAAGAAGTTTGGCAGAAGTAACACTGGCCTAAGTGTCCAAAAACCTGAGGTCCAGTCCTAATCTCACTACTGACTCTCTGTGTGGCCCTGGACAACTTGACATCTCTGGGGTTTGGTTTCTTCACTTTATAAATGAGGAGGCTGAGCTGATAATAACAAGGTCTACTTTTATGGGGAAGCAGCAAGGTATGGTGGAAAGATTGCTGCTTCTGGAGTCAAAAGACCTGGGTTCAGTCCATTGATCAACTTTTATTAAGGGCCTAATTGGAGCATCTAAGTGGTTCAGTTGGATAGTAGTATGGTCCTGAAGTCAGGAAGCCCTGAGTTCTAATTCAGACTCAGATACTGGCTGTATGACCTTGGTCAAGTCACTTAACCTCTGGAGGAAATGGCAAACCATTCCATTATCTTTGCCCAGAAAACACCATGGTAAGTATGCTATGGTCCCCAGGGTCACAGAGTGAGAAACAAGGGAACAATAAAATGTGCCAGGCATTATGCTAGGCAGTGGGGATGCAGTAACAAGCAAAGACAGTCCTTGCCCTCAAGGACCTAATGTTTTAATGAGGGAAGGCACTCAAGGAGGGCACTGAATGTGGAGGGAAAGGAAAGTCTAGAGAATGAAGGAGGCATGGCTGGTCTGGGCCTTCCCCAAAATGGAGGACCCAGGAAGAGCTCATCAATTGGAGAAGGGGCCCCAGGAGCAGAGCTGGGAGGCAGGTGAGGCAAGTCCAAATCCTCTATCTGGCACTGCCTATTTCTGTGACCTTGAGGAAGTTCCTTTACCTCTCTGGGGCTCAGTCCCCTTTCTGTAGAATGAGAGGGCCATTGTCTGCTAGCTCTAAATCTATGTGACTATAATTTGCTCTTGCTTCTGTTGTGTTCAACTCTAGGACTCCATTTGCAGGGTTTTTTTGGCAAAGATACTGGAGTGGTTTACCATTTCTTTCTCCAGCACCCCCATTTTACAAATGAGAAAACTGAAGCAAATAGTGTTAAGTAACTTGCCCTGGATGACACAGGTAGTAAGTGTCTGAGGTCAGATTTGAGCTCAGGACTTTCTGATTCTAGACCCCACTGCTTTATGCGTGACACTACCAACTGCCTCTGGAAAAGAAAGATTAAATTATTATTTGTGCTATCACATACAATGCCAGTGATTTGGGTTGTTGTCCCTTAAAAGCTTACTTCCAGTGGGAAAATATAGGAGTTAAAGCTGAAAGAACCTCAAAGGTGATCTAGTCCTACTGTTGAGGTTTAGCAGTGCTTGGACTCTGAAATAGCGGCACACAGGTCCTGTCCATATAAATTTAACCCAAGCCTTCTTTCAGCCAAAGAACAGGAAAGGTTTATTAAAAATCCACCATATTGGCTAGACTCTTAGGGAATCTCAGTATTGACGAGACTTTTAAGGAATCTGAATAGTTGTGACACTTGCATTGACAAATGGGCCAGTTTGAATCTGAGTTTCTTAATGGAGGCCGAGAAGGATCTTACATACAGAAGGACTGTGGGAGGGATCTCAGAGGGGTCAATAGTCCAGGGTGACTGGAGGAGGGTTCTAGGGAAGATCTTGATGGGAATGTGGTCTAGATAGGATCAAGAGTGGAAAGTAGTGGGAAATGATTGCCAGATAACAGAGAATGGAGGGAGATTGGGCATAGGCTACAATGAAAGGTCAGCTAGAGCCTCAGGTGAATGCCAGATCAAGTGGGAAGATTCTAGGAAAGTTCAAGGTGGGGCTTTCCAGAGCCTGTCACTACGCTTTTATTTTATATTTGAGGAACCATAGAGTTTAAGTGATTCACCCAAGATCACACTGGTTGAAAGTCTTAGTAAATCCCAACCCATACTATGTGACGCCAACTCCAGAACTCTTCTAACACCATGCTATCATGTGATGACATACTGTCTTTTGGCTCCAGGCTGACATCAGGAAATTGTTCTCAATACTATGTATTTTGAACAAAAGTATTCTTGAGACATGTGCTTAAATCTTGTTGTTTAAACGAAAGTTTAAATATGAATGTTCATTATCAGTTAAAACTAAAAAAAGGGGTGGCTGTCATGCTTGTACAATGAAAAATTGTTACTTATGGTAGAGAATAGCAACACTGTACTAGCCTGTTGTTCCCATTTGGAATGTCATTTGATTCTCATTTCCATGGGAAGACATAACCTTGATGCATGGTTTGGGGTATGAAATACATATTCTGTTTTGCAAACTAGTTCTTTGAACCATTATTACAGAATGGTCCACGTCTATAGAACCCCAAAACAAAGAGCTAGAACTAAAAGGTTGATCTATATGATAGATGGCAAATAGCTGATTTCACTAACTTAAGGTATTTTACCTCTTTTTCTAATTTTTCATTCTTGTTGTTTTGCTTGGCTAATTCTTGGTTCCTCATAGAGTTATTGTTTCCATTTGGTTAATTCTGGTTTTTAGCAAATCATTTTCCTTGGTTAATTTTTGAAGCTCCTTTTCCATATCATACACTTTTCTTTTTAGAGAGATGTTTTCCTCATTATAATGTTTTTCTAATTCTACTATTTTCGTTTTGAGAGAATTATTCATTTTGTCTTCTATCTCTCTCATTTTGTTTTCAAAGTCACTTTTGATCTCATCTAGGAGGGCCTTCTGTGCTTGGGACCCATTCCCTGTTGAAGTTTCAGCTTTGGGTGTGTAGTCCACATTGTCTCCCTCTGAAGTTGATTCCTCCCTCTGAGGATAGTAGGACTCCAGAGTCTTTGTCTTTGTAGTCTGCTTTCTACCCATTTTGAGACAGGGTCCTAGCCACGCTCTTCCTCTAGGATCCCAAGCCTTTACTGTAGAGGGTTTTGCCCTGGGGCAAGAGTTACTATGTTTTCAGGGTCAGAGGCGGGGTTTGGAGCAAGTGAGGTTCACTTTGTCATCCTAGTCTTTGGAGGTCCTGAAAGGGGCTTTTTTAAAAAAAAAAATTTCTGGGCTATGAAGTGGTAGCCCCAGGAGTGTTTGCTGTCCAGGTCAGGGGCCCCTGTATTTGCTTCTTACCTTGCTCTTTCTACCCAGCCCTTTGGTGATAGGCCTGGTAGTGGACCTTGTGGTTGGTGGAAAGACTTGCCCTCCGAGTTGATCAGGCCCCTTCCCAGCCTGCCCCTGCGTCTCGATTTCACTAACTTAAAAATAAACTGTATTAACTATATATATTCTGGGATCATTGCAATTTAACTAGCAATTCTGATGCCTGGGGCAAGCCGCATGAAATGTGCCCACAAGTCAGATTCATAATTTATTGAGTGAAAAATAACACAATAAAGACAAATTTAATGAATGGATTGGAGGAGTGCTAACTACCATGTCTTTGAGATTAGAATCTCAGAGTTGAAAAAGACATTGGAGATTATCCAGTCCAGCCGTTGGGATTTGCAGTCCCATTTTCTTTCTCCTAGCCCAGATAATTTTCTAAGAAGTTCCTTTCAACACAGCATGTGAAAATGTATCTGCTTTTGAAGGGAGGATTACAGAGAGGCTAATTTACATGGATAATAGATCAGAATGGAAAAGGGAAGGGATATAAGAAGAGGCTAAGAATTTCTTAATGGAATGGAAGGATAAAGAGCAGGAGCCAACATATCAGCAAGCCAAAACTCAAACCAGCTCATTGCTTCTCCCAAGTCAGCATTTTAGTTTATGCTCCTCTCCCTTCCTTCTACTCTGCAGGCACAGTAGACAAAAGGCAGTGTGGTTGAGGGGAGTCAGAGAAACTGGTTTCTAATTCCTTCCCTGATGTTTGCTACCTGTGTGATCATGTATCAATTGCCTGGCCCTCAGTTTCTTCAACTATAAAATTTAAGAGGTTAAAAGATGACCTCTGAGGTTCCTTCCAAGCTTTAGACCTACTGTGACATTTTTGCACCCTCCAAAATTTCTACCCTTCTGCGAAACCCCAGTGCCCCCAGGCTAGTTATGACTCCGATTGTAATATAGTAATAGGACCAAACACCTTCAAACAGCACATGAGAGGAAGGGGGGAGATGGATAGTGATCAATTCGTTACCATAACAGCAGCTTTTGAGAAACATAAAACCCTAATGAAGGAAGAAAGTTCAAACTACCTGTACTAGCTTTTTGAAATAGAGTTTCCAAGAGGGAGGGGAATATGGGACTACAAATAATTGTCTTTCTGCCTGTGGGCCAAATTGAAGTCTTCAACTCTTTTTAAAAAAGGCAATGAGAGAGCAAAGGTTAGCTCTCACAACCTTTTCTGAAATGGAATGTAGATGTTGACAAATGTAAAATAGTTGTCCTTAGTTGGCGAAGGTCAAATTACTTGTGAACTCAGAAAGTCCTGAACTTTCCTTACTTAATGCTTCTGCTCTTTTATTTACTTAATGTTTCTTTTGTATGCCACAGTGAGAACAAAGGAACAGTACCACCTCACATTTCCTCTAAAGTGAGGAAATGACTGTTTTAAATGATCCTCCTTACATGTCTGTATTACCTGGGATAAGGTCATCAAGCAAAAACTGAAAAATCATTTGGCTTGGACTAAAATCACTGAAAAAAAAAATGGAATACCCAAATAATATGTATTCTTCGAGGCTTACAAAGGCATTTATGGATATTCTCTTATCTGAGTCTGTGAGGTAGTTAATGCAGGCATTACTATTCTCATTTTAGAGATGAGAATGCTAAACTGCAGGAAGGTTAAGCAGTTTGATCATATATGAGTTGGTCTAAGAGCCAAGGTTTCATTCCCCTACCCCACATAGCCTCAGCAGCAAGTTAAATTAAGGGAGTAGCAAGTGGAGACTATTTTAACATGTATTCTTAATGTATTTGAGTGATGGCTTTCCTCATTCTTAAGTAAATTTCAATATAATATTTCAGATATAAGAATTATATCTTGGGGTGGCTAGGTGGTCAAGTGAATAGAGCACCGGCCCTGGAGTCAGGAGGACCTGAGTTCAAATCCGGCCTCAGACACTTGACACACTTACTAGCTGTGTGACTTTGGGCAAATCACTTAACCCCAGTAGCTCAACTTTCCCTCCTCCAAAAAGGAAAAAAAAAAGAATTATATCTTTTACCCAAGTTTCTATCACCCAGAAGGGCAGCTAGGTGGCACAATGGATAGAGCACTGGGCCTAGAGTCAGGAAGAAACATTTTCCTGAGTTTAAATCAGACACTAGCTTGTGACCCTGGGCACTCTGTTCCCCATCTTTAAAATAAGGAGAAGGAAATGGCAAGCCTCTCCAGTTTTTTTGCCAAGAAAACCCCAAATGTAGTCATGAATAATCAGACCCAACTGAAATGATTAACCACCCAGAAAGACTGAATTATCAGTAAGCTCTTTTTCCCTCCTTTCTAATGACTGAAGAATGTTTTCAGTGTAGTAGCCACATATATGTGTAGATAGATATATGCAGACATGCAAAAAAGACATACAGAAAGATAGACAATAGACAGACAGACAGATAGGCAGATAGACAGCAGATAGATGGACAGCAGGCATGCAGAGAGACATTTTATTATACATAATAAACTGATATAGTTAGATATGTTATGCATTATACTATGTAATATATAGTTATATATCTATAGATATAGGTTAAAAAAAGACATAGATGGGGCAGTTAGGTGGCACTGATGAGGGAGGTGGCAATAGGTGGTACAGGACCTCCAAGGACCAACGTCACTGCAGTGCAGTCTAGAAGGAATTTACTAGACCCAAGCAATCATTGAAGTCAGGATTGTAAAAGTTTATTGATATGCTTTACAGTGGGCAAGAGTTCTTAGGGAACCTGCAAATTTGAAGAAGTCATAGGTATAGTTTTTAAGGAGTCACAATGGTAAATCAGATGTCAATTATGCTAACTAGGTGAGTAAGGGTGGGATTAGGGAGGAGTTAAGGAGTGGTCAGTGCTTAAAGGAATATGCCCTTTTATTATCTACTACACAGGCGTATTACCCATAATTCACTGGGAAATAGCTCAAGGAGGGTTACTTGGAGGTGTGGTTTTAGGCTTGAAACATCACTAAGTCAGCTAGCGGTCAGGGCTGACTGAGAAGTGCCCAGTCTGCCACCTATCAGTGTCATGTTTGATAAGATGGATGTTGGGAACCAAGGCTAATGGAGATTCACTATGTAGATAATTGGCTGAGGAGTTAACTTACAGATAGTGCATTGAGGATTCATAGGTGCAGCTGGCCACTATACTGGGGGAGATAACATTTGCTTAAGCTAATATGTTTATAGATGGTTTAGTGAAGGATTCATAGGTGTAGCTTGTTATTGTTCCAAGAAGAAATAAACAGTTCATGAATTGTTGCTAGGCAGAGTGTTGGCAGGAGGAAGGGACAGAGTTAATGCTCTGAGGCTGGGGGGTGGGGGGGATGTGATTTTACAAACTGGTTTTACAAATTGATTTTACAAACTGATGTTACATAGATCCCAAGCACCCCATCAGCACAGTGGACAGAGTATTGGACCTGGAGTCAGGAAGAGTCATCTTCCTGAGTTCAAATTTGGTCTCAGACACTTACTAGCTGTGCGACCCTGGGCAAGTCATTTAACTCTGTTTACCTCAGTTTTCTCATCTTTAAAATGACCTGAAGAATATGACACATCACTCCAGTATCTTTGCCTAGAAAACCCCAAATGGAGTCATAAAAAGTTGCATATGACTGAAAGACAACTGAACAGCAACATAAAAACAGACACATTTTAACATAGGTAGCTGGTGGTACAATAGATAGAGTTCTGGACCTAGAGTCAGCAAGACCTGAGTTAAAAAGCTATTTACCAGCTGTGTAACCCTGGGAAAGTCATTTATGCTTTACGGTTTTTTCTTGCTTTTTGGAGGGGGGAAGGCAGAGTAATTGGGGTTAAGTGACTTGCTTAAGGTGACATGGTTAGTAGGTATTAAATGTCTGAGGCCGGATTTGAACTCAGGTCCTCCTGACTCCAGGGTCAGTGCTCTATTCACTGTGCCACCTAGCCACTCCTGCCTTACTTTATTTTTATAGTTTCTTCCACTGCCTCAGTTTCCTCCACTGTGAAATTGGAGAATGATAGCAACTACCACCCAAGGTTGTTATGAGGATCAAATGACATATGTGTTAAAGAAAAAAAAAGCTGTTATCACAGTGCCTGGCACATACATGGTTGCTCCCTTCTATTCTCTTCCCTGCCCTATACACATTCTGATACTTTTTACCAAATAATCACAGATCTAAATTTTATCTGCATTGAAACATCAGACACTAATCCTGTCCCTTCTTCCTTTGCAGACAGACTTTCACAACTGATGTTTTACCATTCAATATATCTTTACAATCATATAATTGGCAGAAAGTTATAGAGAATACAAAATCCCACTGTTTGTTGAATTAAAAAAAAATCTGTAAAGCAAAACATGATGTTAAAAGCTCTCTTCCAGAAAGACCTCCCCCATGAATATCAAAATCACACATGACAAAAGAAATAATAGATAATTTTGTTCACCAACCATCTATTAAAATCAAATAAGGCATAAAATGGAAAATCTGATCGCCAAAGGGATTTACCACTGTCACATAGGAAATCCAGTGCAGATTTGAAGTAGAAGAGGGGTTTCTTTTGGATGATTAAATCTTCCACATGTTCCTCATGGTGGATAACATTGAGATAATTACAGTATTCTCAAAAACATTGTTAAACCTCTTAAAAGGAGAACTATATAGGGGCAGCTAGGTGGCACAGTGAATAGAGCACTGGCCCTGGAGTCAGGAGGATCTGAGTTCAAATTTGCCCTCAGACACTTAACACTTACTAGCTGTGTGACCTTGGGCAAGTCACTTAACCCCAATTTCCCTACCCTCTAAAAAGAAAAAAAAAAGGATACCCCTAATGATACCAAATAACCTGTCTTCACTATTCACATAGGTAACACCAAGTGGAAGGCAAATGTTGTCTAAAGTATGTCATACAGATGGATAGACAACCACAGAGTTTGGACATCAGTACACATATCCTGGATGGACAGAGCAAATGGATAGTGACCTAGGACTAAATGTAACAAGAAAAAGACAGCAAGTTCAATGTTTTGGGGAAAGTATCCTATTTTTTAATGATACAATAAACATCTACCACAAAAGATCTCTAATATTAATAACAGCATTCTAATAGTGATGTATGGTTGTGAGTCATGGAATACCATAATCTCTGAAGATGCAAGTTAGGGGTCACTCAAAGGACGTGATAGCCATGAGCAAGCTACAGTATATTAAAAACTAGGATTTCTCCTTAAGAAGAAATATAAAGCATGTCATCAAAGAAATATATGACTGAAAAAATTGAACTGATCACCTAGAAAGAACTAGACACAAGTGACAAACTTTGTGCTCTACTAAATAGGTCAGTTTTAGCTTAAGGTGATGCTGTGATCTGCAAAATATGAAATGAACATGAAGAAGGCCCCTGGTACATTGAGTAGACCTTCTGTAGTAAATTAATTACAAAAAGTGAATGAGAAGCGGGTAGAAATGGGTTACTATCTACACTGTTGAAGGACGTGCCAACATCATTGAGCTCACAGATTCTTTGACATTGGAGTGGTATCCAGAAGGAGAGAGACCCACTGTAACCTAGCCTGGTTAGGTTATGCCTGGAATATTATCAGTCAGTGAATAACAGTTCATTATGCACTTGCTATATTCTAGGTATTGTGATTGAAGAGTATATGGGGAATAAAGTGTAAGAAGCCTGGAATGGTAGGAAAGGGCTTTGTTATAAAGGGCTTTGAATGCCAAACTGAGAATTTTGTGTTTGATTCTTGAGGCAAAAAGGGAACTACGGAAGTTCATTGAGTACAAATGTCAGACCTAGGTTCTAGGAAAATCACTTGAGTTTATGAATGAAAGATGGATTGAATTAGGGAGAGACTTGAGGCAGACTCAAGACTACAAGGCTACAGCAACAATCCAGGCATGAGGTGATGAAGGCCTGCAGTAGTCATAACAGTGTCAGAGGAGAAAAAGGAGCATACTGGAAAGGTGCAACCAACAGACTTTGGCAACAGATTGGATATGGGGGGGGTGAGAGAAAGTGAGGAGTGAACCCAGGTTAAACTCGGCCCAGGTTGAGAAGGATGACACACCTAAGGGACTAGGAGGAGTGGAGAGAGTTCAGGGGAAAGAAAGTGAGCTCTGTTTTGAAAATGTTGAGTTTAAGATATCTCCTAAGGCAAGAAAGGAGAGAATCTAGAAAACAAAGTTTTAAAAACAAATGTTAAAAACTGTTTTTACATGCAACTGGGAAATAAGATATACAGGCAATGGAGTATAGAAATACATCTTGCCCTACAGAAAGTAAGGGGGAAAGGGAGAATATAAGAGAGGGCAGATTGGGGGAAGAGGTATTCAGTATGATTGCCATCTTGGGATGGGGGGGGTAGGGGAGAGAGACAGGGAAAAGATTTGTAACTCAAAATCTTGTGGAAATGAATATTGAAAATCAAAATAAATAAATAAATAAATAAATGGTTTTTTTTTTTAAAGATGTCTCCTAGACGTCCAATTGGAAATGTCTGAAAGGCAGTTGGAGATGTGAGATTGGAGGTAAACAGAGAGGTTGGGCAGGATACAAAATTTGTAGATTTGAGAATTGTCGCCATAGAGATGGTCATTGAATCCGTGGGAGAGGATGACATCACAAATTGTATAAGTAGTATAGAAGAAAAAAAGAAGAGGGCCCAAGACTAGGACACCTATAGTTAGAATGTGCAATATGTATGATGACCCAGCAAAGGAGATTGAAGAGTGGTCATATAGGTCGAAGGAGCAAGAGAAAATGATGTCCTGAAATCCTAGGGAGAAAAGAGTGTTAAGGAGTGGAGAGTGATCAACAGTGTCAAAGGCTGTAGAGAAGTTGAGAATGAGGATTAAGGAACAAGTCATTGGATTTGGCAGTTAAGAGATCATTGGTAACTTTGGGGAGAGCAACTTCCGTGGAATGAAGATGTATACTGGATGGCAAGGGATTAAGCTGAGATAGAGAAAGTGAGGGTACCTATTGTAAATAGCCATTTTAAGGAGTTCAGTCCGAGATGGTAGAGAAGATAAAAGATAGTAGTTATCTGATAGGAGGATCAGCGGAGGGTTTTTTTGAGTATGGGGAAGACATATTTTATTCAGACCTTGTTGTTGTCTTTTGCAAAGGAAGGACATGCATCAGCTATATAACACCCAGAGTAGGAAGTGTAAGTTGTTAAAAGGATTTGGGATCATGGAACAAAGGAAACTTGGGATATCTATCCTGGAAAAGAAAAAAAAATTGAGAGGGGGACAAAAGAGTTGTTAACATTTGATGTCAGGGAATGATACATTGGTGTAAAGAAAGAAATTTATATTTGAAGTAAAGAAAATTTCCCAATAATTAGATTTACCCAACAGTGGAATGAGCTGCTTCAACAGGTAGTGATTTACCCCTCATTAGGTCTTCAAGAGAAGTATGAATAACTATGTCCTGGGAATGTGGCAGTAAGGATTCCCAGTAAGCTTTGAGTTGAACAAGATTTACTTTAAGGTCCCTTCCAACTCCCATATTCTGCAATTTGTTTGGAAGTATACATTTTGCCTGGAGGTAAAGAATGAGTTCTGTATCCTCCAGGGTCCTTGCAGGCTGAAAAGTCTATAAAGAGCAGCAAAAAAAATGTCCTTCCCCAATGTCACATATCCCCCTGACGCTCTTTCTTATACACATATCTAATTTAAAGTTAAGTTCATCCACAGAGCAAGCCATGAGGAAAACTCAGTGGGCAAATGATCTTTGACAGTCTATAACCTTCAAATGCATTAGCATACAGCATTTTAATGCTGAGCACAGCGTCTAAGTTGAAGAGGGATTCTATTTGGATGGTTAGGTCATCTAGATGTTCCTATTTGCTGAAGACTGTGCTGATTTCATCAAGCCCTAGAACCTGCAGAGCCTCATGGAAGAGATATGTGATTGCTTTAAGGAGCTTAGCCTAATCATCCCCAAAGATAAGCTCAATTGTACATATATAGAATATGAAATTTAGAACAGGAAGACCTTCTATCCCAATCTCACAATTCAACAGGCAAGGAAACTGAGGGCCATATTTCGACATGCTTATTAAATGACAAACACGTATCTATAAATATATAGTTGTATCTATCTGGGTCTCTCTGTAAATATATAGACCTATGTACATATCTCATATAGATGGATATAGATATGTCAGTACTAAAATATCCATATATCTATATATGAAACAATACAGGAAAACAATGAGTTGGGCCCAGAGTTGAAGAGAAGGAAAAATAGATGGGGCTGCTTTTGGAAAACTGTAAAACTCCTTTAACCTCCCCAAGTTTCCCATAAAAACAAAGACCCATCTGTTTAATGCCAATAGTCTACTAGCATATTTGTATAAGACCAAGATATGGAATACTAGCATCCAAAAAATTAAAAATTCATATCACAAAGAAAGCAATGGAAAAGACCATGGCAGGTGTGAACAGGATGTAACATGTAACTAATAATGGAATGTTGAAAATGGTCACAAGTCAAAAAATAAGAGAAAATACTGTGGTCACATATAGAGGCCAAGGAATCATATGTGGAAAGCCCACAAAATTAAGCTAGTACCCTTACAATGTCAAGAGAAAGCAAGGCTGTTCTCCACTACTCTGGAGAAAAGCCATGTCGGCTTTAGGAAAAGACATAGGCAAGAACTGTAAAGGATGAGCTGGCATAATTGAGCTGTTGATCTTTATCACTGGAGGAAATTTCTTAATAAATGATGTTTCTCAGTACTTAGCATTTAGCTCAGTGTCTGGCACACAGTAGGCACTTAATAATTCTATTAATTGATTAAAATCACATCCATGTGAGTTTCCTAAAATTGTCCTCTAACTGTTGAGGGCTCCATCTTGCAGCCACCTACCCAGGCCTGTACTCTTCAAATTATGAGAGGACTATGCTCTGGAATTTCCCCAACCACATCCCTCCTGACCTCCATACAAATCCATTTGCCAGTCATCTTATCCCTTCATGGCCTACATTGTAAATTACCTCGAACAGCAAAGTTGGTTAGGAAAAACAAAAGTTGTAAAAAGTCTTCAAGTGAAGGCAATTATTACTGATGAGTAAGTCGTCAATGAACCACTGGATGGGAGATTACTGTGGTCTTGTAGTCTGGGATAGGGGAGACAACAACCCATCAAGGTAAAGTTCACAGAAGGTCACAAACTCATTGAAGAATGGGGGATATTTTGGGTGGACCTGGTGATTGAGACAACAAAAAAATTCAGTCACACCACAAAAGAAAGAACTTGAAACTTGATAGAATTCCGAAATATGTGTCATCAACACAAAGACCTTTACCCAATTCTAAGGGCACTCTAATATAACGAGTCTTATCTATTGCTTCTATTATCTTTCCTGGGCTTAGACTTAATTTCACTCATGTCACACACGGCCATCCAATATAACAACAGCAACTATCATTTATATAGCGCTTTAAGGTTTGCTAAGCATTTTACAAGTAGTTCTTTTTATTCTCACGACAACCTTGGGAATGATATAACTATAATATAATTATCTCCATATTATACATGAGTAAATGGAGGCAGATACCCAGAAAATGTCTAAGGCCATACTTGAATTCAGGTCTTCCTGACTGTCCAGCGCAATATCTTCTACATCATCTACTTATCTGCACAAGAGTACCTGCTTTTGTAACAGCTGCCCTTCAGATCCAACTTCAGAGGATCTAAACCATGTTAGTTTTTTAGATGGAAAGAAAGCAGGAATGAGTACAGAAAGACCTGATTTCAAGTCTAGCCACAGTGCTTAAAAGCTGTGTGACATTGGTCAAGTCATTTAAACTCTGTCTCATCTTCTTCAACTGTAAAATGGGGATGATAGTAGCACCTGTCTCCCAGAGTTGTGAGAATGAAAAGAGATAACATCTGCAAAGCATTTAGCAACATATGTGGCACACAGAAATCAGTTATTAAGTTCTTGTTCTCTTCTTTCCTTCCCCTAGTTCTAAGGCTCTAGATCACTTCTCCCCCATCCCCAATCTTTCTGACCAAAACAGTCAATGATTTTTAAAACTGGAAGAGGTCCTAGTCTCAAGGTCAATTCCTTCTTCTTACAAATGGGAAAATTGAACCCCAGTAGGGGAAATGAATTGTTTAATAACATTCATCTAACTTTGGAGTATAAAAAAACAAATAAATAAACACACTGGAGAAGGTCACTACTTGAGGACTTTTGAAAAATGAAGACTGATTTTTCAATACAATTGTTCTTCTTTAGGTTGGAATTTCCAATAATTAAGTTTGCTATTAAACAAGGGGTACCTGCATTTCACTGACCTACTCCTGTGATCTACCTGAAAGAATGCGTTTTTCCAAAACAAAACTGATGATTAGGGTAAAAAGGGGGAGGGGGAGGGAGAAAAATGCCAAGGGGAGGGGGGGGAGGGGAAGAAGGGTGAGAGAAGAATGGAGGGGAGGGAGGGAAGGAGAAAGAGAGAGAGGGAAAGAGAGACAGAGACAAAGACACACACACACACACACACACACAGAGAGACAGAGAGAGTTCACACTCTTATTCTACTTCCCAGGTCCCTTCTGAGCAATAAGGTCTTCTAAAATAACATGGGTAATTATTGTTGTTGTTACTGATGTTGGTAACTGGGACAGAAGCCATTTTTTAAATGTTAATTCCTGTGCTCGCTCATCAGCATTTCATCTCTCTCTTCCAAAGGTTCCTGCAGTCCTATAATTGAGCTGCTTTTTCAGTAGATGAACCCATCTGATTCATCATTAGGAAATAGATTCAGAGACATAAAAAGGAAAAATACAAGAGAGACCATGTTACACATAGCCTTGTTGTAGAAGGGAGGTTTGTTCCCTGTTGTGCATCAAAGGAAGTTTATAGAATTGACATCTAAGAACTCCAAAAAGCACAAAGGCTCTTTGAGGTTTTAACCAAAATTATTATCACCCATCATAAACCCATTCTATGTACACCCCAGAAACTGTATTGGCTAGCTGAAACCTCATGTTACAGTTTAGAGTCCCTTTATAAGAATAGATTTCTAAGCCAGAGTTGCCACTATTAACCCTGATATTTTTCCCTAAGGATTTACAAATCAAACCGCAAATAACATACAGAGTTGGAGACTTAAGCCAATGTCCTACCTTCAATAGTAGAAACAGAAAATAACCTTTAAAACCTCTGAATTGTATTTGAACTCTTCAGTCCTAAAGTACTCAAATATCTTGTCTATCTAATTAAATTGTAAACTTCTTGAGAGTAGTGCTTGCACCTCAAACTTTAGCTAGATCCATGAAGCACCAAGGACAGTGCTTTAAAAATACCTGTGGGTGTGCAAACAAGATGGTGGGATAAAGGTAACATTTTCTGAAGCTCTTCCAATATTCTCCTCTAAACATTTTTTAAAGTGTCAAATTGAATTTTAAGTGGCAAAACCAAAAAAAAGACAAAGTGAGTCATTTTTTTCCTACCCAGAATACCTTAGGAAGTTAGAAAAAGATGTCTGTCAACACTGAGATGAGGGTTGGCCAGGAGTATGACAAGGCAGAAGTAACACAAGCTGTGGGACTTGGAGGCTGTGGCCACAGTGATGGTGTTATCAATAGTAGCATTAGGAATATGCAGAGCCCAGAAATAAGTGGATTAGACACCTCATCAGAAGGGGCTACAAGAGGTCCCTGTGCTAGCACTGGGTATAAGATCAGACATCATTTGTCAGCTCCATTGCCCATGACTCATTTCAGGGTCATGGTACCAGGGGAGTAAGAAGCATTTGGAGTTGAAGGAGAGCAAGGGATCTATTTGGGTACATGTCATGGTTCCAAGGAACGGAGGAGTTGTGATCATGAGAGGGTCAGAGCCCAAACTGGGTAAGAACAAGTGCATATATGAGGAATATAATGACCACACCTCTCCCAGATCACATCACCTTGGAAACATCAAAGATTTACAAGGTCCTGAAATTAGTTATGGAAACAGTAAGGCATAAAAGCCTGAGAGAGCTGACCAACCCCATCATAGGAGCAAGCAAAACTAAGTTCTAACATAAAGTCAAGAAATGAGCCAACAACGATAACAAAAAGAAGCTGACCATGGTAAGTTACTATGGTGACAGGCAAACTCAAGATACAAACTCAGAAGAAAATTACTTGAAAACAGAGATTGGTAGAGTAAAAATTAGGAAAAGAAATTAGAGCAATGTAAAAATTGAGAAAAGAGAATTAAGTTTTATAAAGGAGGTATAAAACCTCATTGAAGAAAATAATTCCTCAAAAATTATAATTAGGCAAATGGAAGCTGATGACCCTGTGATACATCAAGAAACATCTAATAAAAAAAAACTTATTAACCTGAAAAAAATAGATGGAGGAGAAATAATTTAAAAAACTATTGGACTATCTAAAAGCCATGATTTAAAAAAAACTAAACCACTTATTTCCTGAAATTATAAAGGGAAACTGCCTTAATATCTTTGATTCAGAGGGTAAAATAGAAATTAAAATAATTCACCAATCCCCTCCTGAAAGAGATCCCAAAATGAAAATCTCAGAAATATTATTGTCAAATTAAAGAGCTCCCAGGTCAAGGAGAAAATAATGCAAAAAGACAGAAAGAAAAGAATTCAAATACCAGGAGCACACAAGTAACCATTATACAGGAGCAGAGGAATTGGAATATGATATCCTGGAAGCCAAAGGAGCTAGGATCACAACCAAGAATAAACTACCAGAAAAACTGAGTCTAATCCTAAAGGGGGGGGGGAATGAAAATTTAACAAGATACAGTGTTTCCAAGCATTTCTGATAAAAAGACCAGAGTGGAAGAGAAAATATGACATTCAAACAAATGATTCAAGAGAAGCATAAAAAGTACACATGAGGGAGAAATCATAAGAAATTTAACAAAGTTAAACTGTTCACATTCACAAATTGAAAGAAGATACACATAACCCCCAAGAATTTCATCATCATTAGGGCAGTTGGTATCTACTCAGAGGATTTGGATGCAAGTCTATTATGTTGGGATGATCTCAAAAGAAATATGCAATAGTATGAGAGTGGAATATACTGGGAGAATGGAGAGGAAGAATAGGGGAGATTATCTTACATTAAAAAAAAGTGTGCAAAGAAGAGTTTTACAATGGAGGGGAAAATAGGCACTGGAAAGGTCACACTTGAAACTTATTCTTATCTCTGCTGTCTTAAAGATGGAAGAATATATGTACATATAAATATATGTAAGTATGCATGTATACACACACATTAAGTCAGGTTTAGAAATTTATCTTACCCAACAGGGGAGTATCAAGGGAAAGAGTTAACAGAAAGGGAGGGAGTGATATGAGGAGGGTAGATTAATGGAAGTAGTGATCAGATTCAAAACAAACTTTTGAGGAGGACATGGTAAAGAAAAAAAGAAGGACAAATAGAAGTGAATAAGATGGAGAGAACTATACAATTAACAATAAAAATATCACCCATAAAATGGAAGTGGATAGCAGAATGGATTAGAAACAAGAATCCAATAATTTGTTTTTTTACAAAAGACACACTTGAAACAGAAAGACACACAGAGAATAAAAACAAGGGAGCAGAATCTATGTTGCTTAAACTAAAGTTAAAAAAGGCAGGTGTAGCAATCATGATCTCAGACTGTGCAAAAGTAAAAATAGACCTAATTAAAAGAGATAAACAAGGAAATCACATTTTGTCAAACAGTACCATAGAGAATGAAGTAATGTAATATTAAACAATGTACCAAATGGCATAGTATCCAAATTCTTGAAGGAAAAATTAAATGAGTTACAGGATGAAATAGAATAACAATGCTAGTGAGGAAATCTCAATTTATCTTTCTAAGACCCAGAGAAATCAAAGTATAACATAAATAAGAAAGGAGATGAATATAACTTCAGAAAAGTTAGATAGACCTCTGGAAATTATTGGATGGGAAGAGAAATGTGTGTATATACATATATGTATATATAAATATACACACACACATACATATACACACATATATATATAGTTGTATATGGCACCTTCACAAATATTGATAATGCCTCATGGCAGAAAAACCTCACAAACAAAATCAGAAAAACATTAATATTAGATGCACCTTTCTAAACCACAACACAATGAAAATTGCATCCAATAAAGAACCTTGGAAATGCAGTTTAAAGTAATTGGAAATTAAATCTAATCATTCGTGAGGAATAAGAGGGTCAAAGAACAAATCTTATAAAAATCAATAACTTCACATTAAATCACTATTTATTAGGGAAATGCAAATTAAAATAATCTCGAGATATCATTTTACTCTAATCAGATTGGCTAAAATGATTGAAGGGGAAAGTAACAATTGTGGAGGGGATGTAGAAAAATCTACACACCAATTCACTGTTTGTGGAATTACAAACTGATCCAACCATTTTGGAGAGCAATCTGGAATTATGCCCCAGAAGTTATGAAATTGCCTTTACCTCTTGGCACAGCAATAGCATTATTGAGTCTGTTTCCAAAGAAAATTAGGGGGGAAAAAAGGAAAAGAATCAATATATTCTAAAACATTTCTAGTAATTCTCTTTGTGGTAGCAAAGAAATGGAATATTTGCAGTGATGACTGTCAGTTGGGAAATCGATGACAACCTATGGTATATGATTGCAATGGAATACTACTGTGCTATAAGAAATGATGAGTTCAATGAAATGAGAAAATACAAGGATAGATATGCACAAAATGATGAAGAGCAAAGTGAGCAGAACCAAGAGAATATCATATATAGTAACAGTAATATTGTTTTAAGTAAACTTTAAGCAACCTATGAAGGAAGCTACCATCTGCATGTAAAGAAAGAACTTATAAATAGAAGTATATATAAAATGATTTTACACACACACACACACACACACACACACACACACACA
>NW_027186296.1:82608008-82614227 GCF_028583685.1 Petaurus breviceps papuanus
TCCCTGATGGTAGCCATCTCTTGGGCAGGGACAGGAAAGGTAGAAAAAAAGGGGGAGGGGAAAGGTTACATGATAACTTTATTTTATATTTAAAAGGTATAGAAAGTTGTCAAAGCATTATTCAGAGTAACATTTATATCTCTAAAAGCTTATATCAATAAAAGTAAAAAAAAAACAGATCAATGAATTTAGAATGAAATAAAAAAAAAACTAGAGAAAGAACAAATTTTAAAACTCCAGTTAAACACCAAAACACAAATAATGAAAAATCAAAGGAGATATTAATAAAATTGAAAGCAAAAATTGAATTAATAAATAATACCAGGGGAAGTTTCCTGGGGGGGGGGCAGCAACAAAACATATAAACCGTCAGTTAATTGGTTTTAAAAAAGAAGATAAGCAAATCACCAGTATCAAAAATGTGAATAAGTTTACATGTACAACCAATGAAGATGCAATTAAGGCAATTATTAGGAGCTATTTTTCCATCTGTATGCCAATAAAACTTGATGGTCTACATGGAATGGCTGAATATTTACAAGAAATATAAATTTGCTAGATTAACAGAAGAGGAATTACAATAACCCTATCTTAGAAAAAAAATTAAAAGTCATAAATGACCTCCCTAAGGAAAAATATCCATCTGATACTCCCAGTATCAGATGGATTAATAAGGGAATTATATTGAAGATTTAAAGAATATCCAATTCAAATACTTGTAAACTATAGGTTGGTTGATTGTTCATTGCCCTTTTTCCTCAGAGAGGACCAAAATAATCAAAATGACATAATATGTTAGAATCAATCTGCTGTGTATCCAACTGTGGCTGATCAGACTGATACAAGCTCAAATGCTCTATCACAGGTGAGGCACAAATAGTCATGTGAACATTTGGGGTGAATTTTCTAAATTTTCACATCTCATTCTTTTGAGTCACTTCAATTCTGCTTTGCTCAAAAAGCACAGCACCTTCTTTGATAAACACAATGCTGGGTGATCTTGTTCCAGTGTCTCCCATGTCATGCAATCAATTCCAAAGTTTTTCAGAGATATCGTGAAAATATCTATTTGAAATAATATGTGAAGGAGGAGTCCTAACAAGTTCCTTCTATTAAAGGAATATAGTTTTAATGCCTAAACCAAGGAAAGAAAAAGAGAAGGAAAAAAACTATAGATCAATTTCTCTAGTAAGTCTTGATCCAAAAATTTTTCAGTTAAATATTAGCAAAGAAACTATAGCAATACCACAAGGATCAAATACTATGATGAGGTGGGATTTATGTCAGAAATGCAAGAATGGTTCAATATTAGGAAAACTATAAGCATGATCTATTATGTAAATAACAAAAATGGTGAAAATAACATGATTATCTTAATAGACAGAAAAAGATTTTGACAAAATATAGCACTTATTCCTATAAAAAATTTGAAATCATAGGATATATGCAGCTTTTCTTAAAATAATAAGCAATATTTATCTAAAGTCAAGAATGAGCTTTCTATAATGGAGATAAACTAGAATCTTTTTCAATAAGATCAGGGGCGCAGCAAGTATATACATTATCACCACTATTATTCAACATTATACTAGAAGTGATAGCTATAGCAATAAGACAAGAAAAATGGGAGGAATGAGAACAGGCAATGAATAAATAGAACCCTTTGAAATTGATATGATGGTAAACTTAAATAACCTCAGAGAATCACCCCCCAAAAAAGCAAAGAAACTAGTTAAAGCAGATAACTTATCCAAAGTTGCAGGATATAAAAAAAAATCCATATAAATGATCAGCATTTCTATAGATTGCCAATAAAACTCAACAGGAAGTAATAGAAAGAGAAATTCCATTTAAAATAACTGCAGACAATATAAAATACTTGGGAATATACCTGCCAAGACAAACACACAGGGACTACATGAACACAAAATCAAAAGAGTCTTCACATAAATATAAATACAGGTCTAGCAATTGGAGAAATGTTAAGTACCCATGTGTAGACTGAGTCAATATTGTAAAAAAATGAAGTTTCTCCCTAAGTTAATTTACATTTTCAATGCCATACCAATCAAACTACCAAAAATTATACAACTAGAAAAACTAAGAACTAAGTTTATCTATAGGAATTAAAAGTCAAGAATATCAAGGCAATCCAAAAAAAAGTGAAGGAAGTCCCCCTAATAGTACCAGACCTCAAACTATACTACAAGTTAGCAATCATCAAAACAATCTGATACTGGATAAGAAATAGAGTGATTAGTGGAAGAGATTAGGTACACAATATAGAGAAGTAAATGACCACAGTAATCTAGTGTTTGATGCATCCAAAGATTCAAGGTATTGGGGCAAGCACTCAGTATTCAATAAATAAATAAATAAAATGCTGGGAAAATTGGAAAACAGTGCTAAAAAATAGACACAGATCAATGTCTCATACCATATTCTTAAATAAGTTCAAAATAGGTAAATTATTTAGACATAAAGGGTGATATTATAAAGAAATTAGAGGAGTATGAAGAAAAAATAAATATCTATCATGTCTGTGGATAAAGGAAGAGTTCATGACCACATAAGAGATAGGAAGAATCTTGAGAAGTAAAATGGATGATTATGTATAAAAATAATTTGCAGAAAATTTTTTAAAGTTTTTCCCAAAAACAAAACCAATGCAGTCAAAATTGAAAGGAAAACAGGAAATTGGGAAAATAATTCTAAAGCAAGTTTCTTTGTAAAGGACTTATTTCTCAAATACATAGGGAAATGAGAAAAAATATATAAAAGTAAGTGTCATCCAATAACTGACAAATGGTCAAAAGGCAGTTTTCCAAAGCAGGACCAAAGTATAATGGTAATGGGAATTTGAGCAATTCCCCTGTTTCCTAATAAGCTTAAGGGAATTTGAAGACCTTCCCCGCTTTGAAAAATATGGTCTGGGGGTGGCTAGGTAGCACAGTGAATAGAAAACCGGCCCTGGAATCAGGAGGACCTGAGTTCAAGTTGGGCCTCAAACACTTAACACAAAAACTAGCCCTGTGACCTTGGGCAAGTCACTTAATCCCAATTGAAGGTATATTTTTAGTGAGCATTGACACTGTGAACATTAAATTGGCACTACAAAAAAGAAATCAATTATTATTGTTGTTATTCATTCATTTGTGTCCAGCTCTGTGTGACCCCATAGCCCATAGCACACCAATACGCTCTATAAGGCTTTCTTCACAAAGGTTTTGGAATGGTTTACCATTTACTTTTCCAGTTGATTGAAATGCCCAGAGTCACATGGCTAATAAGTTTTTGAGGCCAGATTTGGAAACAGTCTTCCTGACTTCAAGCCCAGCACTCTATCCACTGAGCCACTGAGGCACTGGGCCTCATCCCCCCCCCCCAAAAAAAAATATCAATAGTTATATGGAAAAGTGATCTAAATGATGAATAATTAGAGAAATACAAATTAAATAAGCTCTGAGTTACTATGTCATACCTACCAGTTTGGCTAAGATGACAAAAAAAAATAAATGGTAAAGACTGGAGGACAAGTGGGGAAATAGGTACACTAACACACTCTTGGTGGAAGCTGTGAATTGGTCCAACCATTCTAGACAACAGTTTGGAATTGTATCCTAAAGACCATAAAACTGTATGACTTTTGGCCCAGAAATACTATTACTATGTCTGTATCTCAAAGAGAATAAAGAAAAAGAACTCATATATACAAAAATATTTATAGTATCTTTTTTTGTGGTGGCAAAGAAATGGAAATCGAGGGGACTCAACAGTTGGGGAATAACTGAACATGCTGTGGTATATGATTATTATGCAATACTATTACACTGCAAGAAATGTCAAAGAGAATGCCTTCCAAAGAACCTAGGAAGACTTATATAAGCTGATGCAAAATGGAGTAGAATTAGGAGAACTTTATATGTAATAACAGAAGACTTATAACAATAATCAGCTATGAAAGACTTAGCTACTCTGATCAATACAATGACAATTCCAAAGAACTCATCATGAAAAATGCTATCCAGCTTCAGAGAGAGAACTAATTAATTCTGAGTACAGATTGAAATACATATTTTCACTTTATTTTCTTGATTTTTTAATGGATCATGTATACATGTGCTTAGAATGACTTCATAGGTGTATGCCATATCATATTTGTTGCCTTCTCAGTGGACGGGGAATAGGGTGGAAAAAGGAAGAGAATTTAAGCCAGAAATAGAATTTTTAAAATACTTCTTCAGTAAATGACTCTATCCTTTTGTTCCTCCTCATAACACAATACCTGAAGGAAGTTATATGGTTTCAGGTATAAGAACCAGTACCAAAGTGATACAAACCCATCATTACTGGCATATCATCCTATTTCTCCTTCTCCTTCTTCTTTTTGCTTTATTGGAGGGGGGAAGATAGGGCAACTGGGGTTAAGTGACTTCCACAAGGTTGCAAGGCTAGTTTTTTTTGTGTTGGGTCTGAGACCAGATTTGAACTCAGGTCCTCCTGACTCCAAAGTCGGTGCTCTATTCACTGCTCCACATAGCCACCACCATGTCGTCATATTTCAAAAATAGTACATTAATAGAAGCACTTAACTCTTATTAGAATTTGCTAATTGATGGAGATTTGAAAACTACACATTCCTTGTTAATAGTGCACCATGTCATGGAGTTCCATCATGGGCTTTTAATTTATTTACCTTTCTTAATAATCTAGAAAACGTGGGACAGAGCCAAGATGATGGTGTAGAAGCAGGAAAACTCCCTGCGCTCCCCTCATAACCACCTCAAATACCTATAAAAAATGACTCTAAATAAACTTTAGGGCTACAGAACCCAATAAAGTGACAGAGAGAAACAAATCTCCCACTGAAGACAGCCCAACAGGCAGACAGGAAGGGTTTATAGCAGCAAGCTGGGAGCAGAGCCCAGACCCACATGAGCCTGCTGTTTTAGCCTCATGGCAGCCTGATCAGTCACATATAGAGAGTTTTCAGGAGAGTGGATCATGAGCAGCGGCGGTTTACAGAATTATCAACCCACAGATGCAAAAGACAGAGTGATATGTTATTGTAGACTTTGAGAACAGGGAGTCCGGGAATGCAGTCCAGCCTCTGCCCCACAAAGGTAGAAGAGGCTAAGGTGTGGTGGCCGCCACCAAGTGGCTGCTTCAGAGCTCCTGGCCTGCAGATTGTAGGGGGACTAAGCAACCATTCTGAGGGGGTATCACTCTTGCTTTAACCTGCTTGGATCTGGATTGCTGTCTAGGGTGCCAGTCCTGGCGTGTGTGACCAGGTGCCAGAGCATGTGGAGGCTTCAAAGAAGGCAGCCAACTAATATCTCTGGCATCTGTGAAAACCCCAGAAATTTGGGACAAAGCTCTCCTCTCTGGAAGTAGAGTTTTATAAAGCTCAAGTGTCAAGTAACTTAGTGGCATCATGAGCAAGCAAAGGAAGCAAAGCAAGTACAGCAATGCAAATTTGGATTCCTTTTTTGGGTACAAAAAGAATCAAAGCATGTAATGGCAGGAACACAGTGAAATCAGAACTCCTGCACCAAAAGCTTCCAAGAAAAATAAGAACTGACTACAGGCCATATAGGAGTTTAAGAAGGATTTTGAAAACCAAAGTACAGAAGTAGAGGAAAAATTGGGAAGAGAAATGAGAATGATGCAAGAAAATCATGAAAATAGAGTCAACAACCTGACTGAAGAAACTAACACCTTAAAAAATAGACTAACTCAAATGGCAAAAGAGACCCAAAAAGCCAATCCAGATAAGAATGCCTTAAACAGCCAAATTTGCCAGATGGAAAAGAAATTCAAAAGCTCACTAAAGAGAATAATTCCTTCAGAATTAGAATGGAGCAAATGGAAGCTAGTCACTTTATGAGAAATCAAGAAACTATTAAACAGATGCAAACAAATGAAAAAATAGAAAACAATGTGAAATATCTCATTGGAAAAACCACTGAGCTGGAAAATAGATCCAGGAGAGATAATTTAAAAATTATTGGACTACCTGAAAGCCATGATCAGAAAAAGAACCTAGAAATCATTCTTCAAGAAATTCTCAAGGAAAATTGCCCTGATGTTTTAGAACCAGAGGGCAAAATAGAGGTTGAAAGAATTCACCCATCACTTCTTGAAAAAGATCCCCAAAATGAAACTCCTAGGAATATTTTAGCCAGGTTATGGAGTTCCCAGATCAAGGAGAAAATATTA
>NW_027186296.1:82614237-82621180 GCF_028583685.1 Petaurus breviceps papuanus
ACTTATGAAAGTTGAACTATTTACATTCCTACATGGAAAAATGATAATTGTAACTTATGAAACTTTTCTCAGTACGAGGATAGTTGAAGGGAATAAAAATGTATATATATATATGTATACATACATATATATGTCTATAAATGAGGGTATATGTGCCTATGAATCCATATTTGTGTGCGAGTTTGTGTGTATATGTGTACAGGTGTATATAGAAGGCACAGGATCAATTGAGTAGGAAGGGATGATATATAAAAGGTGAAATTGAGAGGTGAGAGAGAAATGTAATGAGAGGTGATGGGAAGAGACAGAAAGGGGTAAATGATCTCATATAGAAGAGGCAAGGGAACACTGTTACAATGGAGGGGAAGAACAGGAAGGCAAAAGGAATGGATCGACCTTAATCTCATTGAATTTGGCTTAGGGAGGGAATGACATATACCATAAATTGAGTATCTAGCCTTACAGGAGAGTACAGAGGAAAGGGATGAGGGGGTATGACAAAGGGGAGGGCAGGTTGGGGGATAGAGTAGTTAGAAGCATACACTTTTGAAAAGGGACAGGGTCAATGTAGAGAATAGAGCAAGTGGGGTGGGATAGGATGGAGGGAAATATAGTTCATCTTTCACAATATATCCACTATGGAAAGGTTTTGTGTAACTACACATGTACAACCTATATTGAATTGCTTATCTTCCTAGTGAGGGTGGGTGAGAAGGGAGGAAGGGAAAGAATCTGGTATTCAAAATTTTAAAATCAATTGTTTAAAATTATTATTATTATTATTTTACATGCAACTAGGCAATAAGATATACAGGCATGGGGGTATGGAGATCCATCTTGCCCTACCAGAAAGTTGAAGTGGGTGTGGGGGAGGATAAAGGAGACAGCAGATTGGGGAAGGGGGTATACAGTGGGATCATTGTTTTGGGGTAGTGGGTAGGCAAAAGATGGGGAGAAAATATGTAACTCAAAATCTTGTGGAAATGAATGATGTAAACTAAAAATAAACATAAAATTTAATTTAAATAATAATAACTAGGATTTATTTTAGTGCCAGGTACTATACACTTTACAAATATTATCTCATTTTTTCCTTATGATAAACCTGGGAGGTAGTGTTTTTTTTTAATGCCTATTGTACAGATGAAGAAACTGAGGTGAACAGAGGTTAAGTGATTCGCCCAAGGTCATACAGCTAGAAAATGTCTGAGGCTAGATTTGAACTCATATCTTCCTGACTCTAGACCCAACAAACTATCCTCTACACCACATAACAAGTTTCCTACTCCTAAATACACAGAACTGAATTAAAGGAGTTATTGCTAGTCTCTATAACTTCTCTTGAGTGTTACAGGGTATAGATCAAACTGGAGAAGGAAAAAACTTTATCCTCACCATTCTAATGAATTATATCGGAATCCCTAGCTCAGCCCCGAATATGCCATTACCTGGGACCAGTCTACTTTTCAGAGGTAGCCAATTAAGACCCAGTATTATCAGTACAGAATGAGATGAAGAAAATAAAGAAGGCCTCCCATTTACAATAATCAGAAAGCAAAGCTTCTCTTAATGGTTGTTAGATGTGCCTGAAGCAGGTACTTGAACATATCCATCAAGAAAGCAGAAATCAGGAGGAAGTTAAGAGGAAAGAAGTCATCAAATAAATGTCCATTAGTCCAAATTTGTCCCTTAGGCACCTGGGAGGGAAATTGCTTCCTCATTCTTGAATGTCCTCATTGATGCCATTAAAAGTAAAGACGGTTTACAGGAGTCAGTTCAAAATAGACTCTTGAATATCTTTAGATTAGATATTAGTGGAACAAGCTTACTTTTAAAGGTAGAACAGGTGACATAGCATAGGAATGCCATTGCTTTGTAGGTCCCTCTAATACCAAGTACCTTCAATTTTTCTCATTCCTAACTTCTCTTCTACCATGGAGTTCTGACTCTCACTCCTACCCCTATGTCCTATTTCTAGTCTATACTTGCAGCAACCAGGATTTGGGCCCTATAAATCTTAGGAAGAAGAAATACATAGTACTGACTTCCTCAGATATGCTGGTAGGGAGATCATGGTACCATTAGGCATGGCCAACCCCACGCAATTTGGGGGTATGGACTTTCTTATTTAGAAGAAAAAAGAGTTTTGGCACTGAATATAAAGAAACACTATATCCACATTTGTGGGGAACCATAGCTACTCCCTGTAAATCGGCTTGATGTTTGTTTTGGCAGGATCTTTCCAAATTTGATATCCTATAAACTTGACACACTGGGACAAAGCCTTGGCTGCCTTATCTTAATTATAACTCTGACACTTCATTCTTGTCTACCCTTTCTAATATTGGTTACTTCTTCTTTCATTCTCTGACACACTGGATTATGAGGGGGATGGGCATATTCCTCCCTCTTCATTTCTAGACTTCCATCTGGCACCAGCACTAAGCAGGTTCTAAAGATTAATGACCAGCTCACTGGAAATTAGACAAACTAAAGAAGGGAGGGAGTCACAACCTGTTTCTTATTGAATGGAGATGAAAAACAGTAAGCACAGAAGGAAGAAAACATTTTTTTAATGGAACTTAATTATTATGAAGATCCAGGAAACCTATTATGAATTTTTGTGGGTCTTCAGGGGCTGGGTGGATTGATGTCTAGGTAAGTGATAGAAAAGAACACAAACTGTCCAATCAAATACCAAGAACATTAATCAATTTCTGTGTGCACTACATTCTCCCATAATTGAATCAAAACATATGATAAAAAAACAACAAATTCTCAGATTCATCTTTGACACAGATGTAGGAGACATCTATCCTGTGTGATATTTGGGGCTTAGCAGGAAGGCAAGAAATCTATACCAGTTTACCCATTGCCTTCCTTAAGTTTACAGAATCTCTGGGTGTCACTTTATTAACTAATCAGTGGGGGCCGCCAGGGTGAGATATACTCAATCCACCAGCCAGGTGATCTTGGTGAGGTCTCACTGACACACACACATAAGAGATCCTTTCCCCCACTGTTAAGCCAACCCAAATAGCTCAGGATGTTTTAAGGAGGGTGCAGAAGGTGTTATGCATAGTTACAAATGTATTCCTTGGATCTCTGCTCTCCAAGCAAATAAACAATGATGAAACTCAGGACTGATCTAGAGTATTCTATGTCAAGTGCATCTAAAATTACCAAAAATCCTTTCTTTGTCTCAAATACCCCATTTACCACATTCATAGAATGCAATTGACATTCTATAGCCACACTGTTAATTATGCAGCAGGAAAATGAAAGGATAATGTCTCCAACCATCTCTGAAGACTGAAGTCACCTTCTAGTTGTTTCACAGGGATACAGAAGGATTAAGAAGGCATTTGGTCCACAAAACCTCTTAAGTTTCAGGATTTTTAGAAAATGGAAATCAAAGGAAATATGGTAGGAGATAGTCATCTTCCCTCTGTCTCATCAGCTGATAAGGTTTTCAAACCTGCTAGTTTCCAGTGCTGAGAAACTCCCCCTAACTTGGCAATGCCCATATGGGACATCAGTTTGCATCCCAGCAATAGATCTTGTTTTCATGTTCCAACACATTTCTTGTGGATAGCCCGGGCAGAAGATTAGGCAAGTGGTGATGGCCATGACTGAAGTAGGAATCTGAAGGTGTGCTCCCTATGGCCAGAATGCCAGATGTAGTTGCAGTATCCCTACTCTTTTTTTTTTTTTTAAGAATGCATTCAGTTGCCTTTTAGTTGCGTTCGGTTACACAAAACTTTTCTCTTTTAGGTGAGCAGGAAATAGTTAAATGTTAGTCTACCTGCCTCTTTGTTCTGAGAGAAAAGATTCCCTCCCTTTCTTATCACCTTCTCCTCACCCCACTTGGCCAGAGTGGAATGAAGAGGAGATTTTCAAACTTTTAAAGATCTTAAAACTTCTGTTCACAAACAAGACAATATTTTGCTCTCTGTCTCTCCCTTTCCTGCCTGCATTTAGCAGCAGGGGAAAGGAGAAGGAGGGAAAGAGATACAGCATTTCAAAGGAATGTCCTGCAGGAAGACAAATCACATTTTCTTGGCCCTCAGATAGATGCCAATTGGGGCCAGGTAAGATTGTTTTGAGATAGCCTAGGCACAGACCCCCAAGTGTAGGGGGAAAGCCGGCCCATCCTTTCTACTTGAGGTCTTGAAGTCCAAGTGTTTTTCAGTTGTACAAAAAAGATGTCCTAGGGGTGAGTCTCCCGGGTACAGAGGGAGACTGACCCATTCTTTCCCGACTCCCCAGTCAGAATCACTTGTAGTCATCTGCTTTTCTGTGACATCTCACGTGAAAAGCCTTGCCTAAAAAGATATGTGTGTGTATTTTTTTAGATGCGCAGACACTTGTCCCTAGACAGGGTGTCCCCCATCCATGCGGGATGTGTCCCGGGTATATTAAAAATAGACCGGATTCTGGTCCCCAACTGGAATCGTCCAATCAAGCCTTCCTAGGTGCTTGAATGAACCCAACTACAGGACGAGAGGGAGGAGGTAAAGGAGCTTACCGGAACTCCAAGAAAGCTTGAGACCACAGACTCTCCTACTTGGCTCGCCAAATGATGGGGGAGGGGATCCCAATAGGTTCAGCAGATATTCTGATCTTATCCAAGACCAGAAAACCTGCAATATCATCTGGAAAGAATTCAAGGTCTCAGGCTTAAGTGGAGTGAAAGTTGTAGACTGAGGTTTATTGTTAGGCTTCCATGAGAAGCGGGCAAGAGTCCTTTAGGGGACCTGCCAGTATCCCTACTCTTCCCACATTCTACTGCCTTCCAAGTACCCTTTATCAACTCTTCCCCCTGCCCTATGAAATTCAGAATGTTTGATCTATTACACAAAATATTTTCATTCCAATACAAAACTGATCACTGAGTCAGTAAATAAATATTTATTAAGTACTCACTATGGAGAATGCATTATTCTAGTTGGTGAAAGAACACATAACACTTATGACCCAATACAAAAGGATAAGATAAACCTACTTTAAATAGGGAGGTCTTTGAACCTATGAATCTTCCACCATTAGCTCTGGTGGAATCTCTCATAATCAAACAATTGGAAATGATAAGTCAATCATTTGTGCTATGGTTTCACTCCCCATAGCCATGGCTTCCCAAAATGAACCACCCCCTGGCTCCCAGGGCTACCACTACCTTGTATTATTTTCCTTTGTCAGAAAATAAGCTTCATAAGGGAGAGTGTCTTCCTTTTTGCATTTGTATCATCAACACTTAGCACAATGCCAGGTACAAAAACTCAATAAATGCTTTCTTATTTAGTGCTTCAGGAAATTCTCTGAGACTATCCAATATACAGTTATCCCATCCACATCATGACTTCTCCTATAGCAATTTCAATATATTGCAGGTTGACATAAGAAATTAAATGGGAATTTTGAGGGAGTTTTGCCAAAGACACAGACAACACACAAAGGCTAGCAGATGACATAGAAAAAGTTTAGAAACTCATAAATGCATTAACATCAACATATTGTATCTTTTAATACCACAATAATTCAGACACGAAGGGAGGGCCAAAAATTTTTTTAGGGAAAAAATGTATAAGGGACTATGACTATGTAAGGCATTGAAGATATAAAGACAAAAATGAGTTAGTCTATTGGGTGGGAATGAGGATGTAGAATAGAACATAAATACAGATGTGTATATACAGAGCTGCACAAAGTAATTTCAAGAAAGAAAAAGCAATAAGAACTAGGGGAAATCAAGAAAGGCCTTGACTAGGAGATGGCACCTGAGCTTCATTTTGAAGGAAGGTAGGGATTTTACATGGAAGAAATGGGCAGGAAATGACATCTAATGATGCAATACAGCTTATGCATATGAAGAAAAACAGGAGATGGAAAGTCATGTATGAGAAGAACTAGCAGTCTAGTTTGACTAATATTGAGAATATATGAAGGATAGTAATATGAAGTAAGACTGAAAAGATAAGTAGGAATCAACATGTGGAGCAATTTAAAAGCCAGGCTGAGGGTTTTGTTCTGTCCTATTATAAATGCAATAGAGAAGCACTGAAGATTTTAGAACAATGGAGTGACAGGATCAGATCTTGGTTTAAGGAATGTCCTTGGATAGAGGATAATTCAAGAGATGATTGACTGAAAACAGACCAATTAGAAAGCCATCACAAAAGTTCAGGAAGGAAGAGATGAGGACCTAAAGTAGAGTGGTAATTGCATAAGAAAAACACACTGAATGTAGAATCAATAAGACCTGGCAATAGATTTGTTAGCGGGAGGGAGAGTAACAGAAGGGGGGAGAAATAGACAAGGGTGTTTCCAAGGTTGCAAGCTTATGTAACTAGAAGGATGCTGGTGTTCTCAAAAGAAAGATGATAATTTGAAGGAGGGATTGGTCTGGGAATTTGCAGGTAAATGGGGGCACAGGAAATGTACACAAATAAATAAGGTATTCACTAGAACATGATAAGGATCAAATTTAGACAAATCCTATAGGGAAATTTGAGAAGGAAAGATTTTCTGCAAAAGGGATGAGAGAAGCTTTTAAAATGTTGTTGCTTGAGATGACCCTTGAAGTATATGGGAAGTTGAAAAGGAGGAAGTATATTTTAAGTATGGGATATGGTCCACACCAATTCACAAACCTAAGAGAGGGGGATAAGGAAACTGTTATTAGGCCATTATTTTTCAGAATGAAGAATCATTTAAGAAAAATAGTAGTAAAATACCTGGAATGGTATGTTGGAGCCAGATTGACGAGGGTTTAAATGCAAGGTTAAGAACTTTGTATTAAATTCTATAAACCAGAGGTGTCAGACACATAGCCCACAATAGGCCCAAACCAAATCAAAATGAAATTTGGAAATGCTCAATACAATAAATAAATAAAAAGATAGATAGATAGATAGATAGATAGATAGATAGATAGATAGATAGA
>NW_027186296.1:82621190-82646953 GCF_028583685.1 Petaurus breviceps papuanus
AGATAGATAGATAGATAGATAGATAGATAGATAGATAGATAGATGGAAATACAATAAAAATAATATTATGTGGTTTGCTAGATCAACATACAGCCCATAGTGATCCTTAGAAATGATTTCGAGGCCTTCGGTTCTATTTCAGTTTTACACCACTATTGTAGAAATTGGAGGGTTATTGATGATTCTTGAGCAGAAAACAAGTGAGATGATCAGACCTGAACACTGGGAAAATTTTTAAGTTGTATGAATGATTGGAAAGAAGAGGATATCAAAATAATGAGTCTTCCTAGGAAGTGATCACAATTTTCCATTTAGAAAGTCATTTGGAGATATCATATAAGGGTTTTTTTCTTGAAGTATTAGTTTGGATTGATGGATTCTGAGATTCTATTCAACTCCAAAAGCTATTCTAGATTCTAGAGTGGGGTTTAATATAAGAGATAATGTGAAGTTCAAACTGAGAACTCAAGAGCTGAATGGATAGGGGTGATAGGGAGTAAAAAGATCAAGAGTAAAAGGTCACTTTGAGGATTCAACACAAGTGAATGTGATGATGGTGGTACCATTAATTTTTTTTAAAAATAGCAAAATTGGGAAAGGGGGCAGGTGGAAGGTGGGAAGGGAAAAGAGTATGCTTTCTGGAAAGTATGTAAAGTATCAGATGGAAATATTCTGAAACTAGTTGTGGGTGCAGGTCTGGAATTAAAGACAAAGAATGGAGCTGGAAAGGTCTCAGGTTAGTTCACTGAAAATTAGTATCAGTATTACTTATGCATAAGAACCATTGAAAAAATTATAACCACCTTTATTTAAGAATATAAATGAGAGAAGGGATATTAGGAACACAGGCACACAAATGACCTTGGGGTGGCTTCCACAGATTCAGATCAAGTTACCTATTTTTGAAGGGGCTGAAGTCATCCACATTATTGCTTGAGTGATAAATGGAGCCATTAAGGTAAAAGTTACCAAAACATTTTAGATACTGGTGTTTTACAAGGAGGGGCATTCTCTCCCGCTTTTGCCCCATACCAGCTTTATGGTCTTAACAAATCATCTGGTCTGGTACTCAGTTTAGATACAAGCTACTGTCAACAAGAGATTTCATACCCAGTCAGGTTAAGTGAATTAGGATCTGTAACAACATTTCTGGCTCAGTGTCCAAAATAAAATGAGTTATCTGTATGAACCTATGAGGCCCTTAAAAATAAATATAACACAGATGAAAGATTGAAGGCTATCGAAAGGACACATTTGCTATATGCCCAAAGACATAACAAGTACTCCAACAACTTTAAGGAGTCCCAAATGAAGGACATCTGCACTTGCTTCTCATGGGATAAGAGTAGTCTCTTTATCCCTGCACAAACAGTAGAATTACATAGAGCATTCCATGCTTGATCTGTGGATTCCTGGTGAAAACACTGATGAAATTTCACTCTTTAGAGCTATGTCAGCACTGCATAAGTATCCCCAAAGACCCCAATATAAACTTGGATAAAAAACATAGGATTGTGAGACCACAAAATGGAACAGACCAAATAATAGTCTTGCCAAAATAGAAACTGACAACTACAACTCAAACACAAAACCTCATTCATGCAATTATATTTATTGTGGCCATGATAATTACTGTACTAGGTACTGTGCATTTTCTCAGTGGTGGGGGTGGTGACAGGGAGCTATTGCAAGATAAACAAAAACATGCCACCTACCCTGATGGAGTTTACAATCCGGAAAAGGCTGGCTGATGCAAGCTGAGTACCTTGACAGTCAAACTGACTAATAGCAATGACCACTAACACTCATGAAAAGCAAATGAAGGGGGCAGCCAGGTAGCACAGCGAGTTAGAGCACCAGCTCCAGTATCAGGATAACCTGGGGATCGAATCCAGGCTCAGACACTTAGCACCCACCCAGAAACACCTGGCTGAGTAACCTTGAGCAAGTTACTTAACCCCGATTGCTTTAAAAAAAAAGAAAAAAAAAGAAAAGCAAATGAAGTAAAGCAACATCCTCTTAGGCAAGAAGTGGGGGACAATGGATGTGGAAGTTGCTCTATATACTGTCAAACATAGCAAATCAATCAACAAGGACTCATTAAGTATCCGCACTGTGCCAGGCACTGTTAGGTGGTCACGTGGGGCATGTGTTGGTTTTGTTTACATACACACGTAAGTTCTTTGTTAAAGGTAGGGTTCAATGCTGAGGGAGGGGGACTAAGGGGGAATGCATTGTCTCAAATTATACTGTATGATTTATATTTGTACAACAACGGAAGCAGGTGAGTTTAGAAAGGGGGTACTCCGTGGCAGCGGAGGCATGAGTTTATTTTGATCACTGAAATCACTTGCATTGTGTTATTTTCTCCTTCCTCCTCCCTCCTGATCCTACTTCCCACCCCTACCCCCATTCCCCACCCACCTTCAAAGCAGTATTTGCAGTTCTGGGTTTTGACAGGGACCAAATGTGCCAGAATTCTGTTGGAGCAGCTGTTCTTGTGGTATTTCTGGCTTGACTGGAAGCATGGAAATACTGAAAATGCCATGTTCATAAGCTGCCGGGAGGGATGCTGTTTGTTGATTAAAATCCCCAGTGATGGTCTGTCAAAATGTGCCAGTTTGATACACATGGATAGTATATCTCTAGGATCTTCAAATGAGCATACACAAATTATGATTCACCCAGAGGCCATTGCAAATGTGAAAAATGACCAGCACACATCTCAAATGTCAGAAGAAGAAAGAAAAGAGAAGGAAAGCAAACCTTCCCCACCATCATCATGCATAACAAGGACTACTGAAGGCCTACAGATTTCAGACCTTCACTACTACATGAATGTGTTGAACTGCATCTGCTCTACCTATAAATCATCTGACATCTTCAAAGTCACAGAAGTAGGTAGTAATTCGGATCATTCTTGTTTTCAGATACATATATGGTCCAAGCATGACCTACAATATAAAAAGCTAGATCAGTCTCTTAATAGTATTCAGAGATGCTGACTATTTTAAACCTTTGTTAATTGTTATACATTAGTACTTCTTCAATAAAGTGTGAATAAAGTAGGACTGCTCTTGAAAAACTTGTGTTCACTAAGATTAAGAGCCTGTAAAATTTTGTTTCCCTGATTGTAAATCTGGGAACCTCATAGAACACAAAGCCATAGCAATGATTTTCTGGTTCAGTGAGTCATTCAACAAATTTTACTTAACATTCACTATTTAAAATAAACTCTTCTAGTTTCTGGGGGTGGGTGGGTGGTTTTTTTTGGTTTTTTTTTGTTTTTTTGTTTTTTAAGATAAGCTTACTACCTTTCAAGGAGCTAATAGCCAAATACAGAAATGCAGGAAGAATCAACTTAAAGAAAGCAGGCATTTGAACCTATTTAAATCTTTCTTCATCATCTCATCCTCTGTCTCGTATTGTCTCTTCTTCTGTGCCTATGGCTTCAACTGAAATTCAGCTCCTAATGACCTCATACCCGGATTGATTCAGTAGGGTCTTGCTCATGTTCTGCCCACTCTTAAGTTCTCCCTGCTCTAATCTACCCAGCATATCACCATCAGATTGCCTTTCCTAAAACTCATCTCTGATTGAGGCATTCCTCTACTCAAAAATTGCAGTGATTGTCCATTGCCTATAAGCCAAACTTCAAACTCGTTAGCCCCCAAAATAGTCTGACCTCAGTCTAAACTTTGTGGCCTGATCTTCCTTTTCCATCACATGAACCCTATATTCCAGCCAAGCCAGCTTACTTACTATCCTCAAAATATACCTTGTACTTCTTTGTTTCTGCTAGTCTCTTCATGACATTCTATTCCTTGTGATGATATGCCCTCATTTCTTTCTACTCTTCCAAATCCTATCCACTTGAAAGTCCAGATGAAATCCCACCTCCTCTCATAACTCTAGCCCTAAGTAATCAACTGATCATCTTAACTCCTACAAAATTTCCACCATTTGGCAATGATCATTTTATGCCTTGAGACACTTCCTCCACTATTATTTAAATCCCCCAAATGTTAAGTTTTTGTCACATACTGGGATTTTTCTCTCAGATACAGTTAAACCTCGTTGATGACCAGGACCAAATCATACTTCCTTGTGTCTTTTTTAGTACCTACAACAAGACTTCCCTGATATTAAATGCTTTAATAAATATGAACCATTTTGTTGATTTGAGATATCTAGAGGGCATCAGAACCTACATTCTCAACTGTGTCAAGGTCTTCTGGGAGTGTAGACATATCTTGTCTTCTTTTTGTGAGGATTCTTGAGACAAGGTACTTGAAGAAGGTGTTCAAAGCTATTTGAAATTCCCCAAGAATAAGAACTTCTTTAAGGCTGTGGCAGACCATGCCTGCTGGGGCTGAGATATCCCAGGAGGAAGAAGCTATCCTGTGACAACATTATAATGTACAGGCCCTTCCTTATAGACATGACGCTAGTGTTTGCCTTCTAATTTCCCTCAGTGGACTATAGCTTTTGCAAATGGTGTGAATTGAACCCCCATACTTTCACTATACTATTCCCATGACCATACTGGTCATCATACTTTATTCCTGTCCTCTAACTTCCACTCCACCCCCAAAGTATCCCTGTCATATGATTTACATTACATTCATGGCAGTCACCTTATAATCCAAATGAAGAAGAGTTGCTCATTCTATTTCTTGGTCAAATGCCTGAATGATCAAAGTATCTGATTTCCAGCTATTACAGACACTTTGCAAGACCTGTGTATGACACTTGACTTAGCACTCTATTTGCTAACTATGCTCCTTTATAATCCTAGTCAAACCATTCCACTCACCTTCTATAATGAGAAATTCAGTTCTGGTTTTTACCCTGCTTCTTAGATCAGGCCTCCTGCCTTCTCTTGGCTTGGACCTCTCTGGACCCCTTCACTTAACTGACCCAACTCTCTGTAATTACTATGAATTGCTACAGCTGTGCTTTGAACTCCTAGCCCTCAGTCATAGCCCTAAACAGCACTCACCAACATCTGACTCAGCAAGCCTCCCATAGAATTTTTAGTCTAGCTGGTTAGCACCAGAATTGGCTAAATCCTATATGGCTAAGACCAGATTCATTCTGCTCATAGAAAGAGAGACAGAGACAGAGAGACACACAGACAGAGAGACACAGAGAGAGAAAGAGAGAGAGACAAAGACAGAGAGACAGAGACAGAGATTTCACATACTTTGGTTAGCTAATGCTATGAATTTAGCTTACACTTGGTACAAAGGACAGTACAAGGCAAGGTGTCCTGTTATCAGGGTAAAAATGAATAATAATAATTCCATTTGCATAAGACATTAAGGTTTGCCAAGCACTTTAAATATTCAGTCAACAATGCTGTTATGTCTACTCTGTGCTAGGTGCTAGAATTCAAAGAGTCAAAAAATTCCTGCCCTCAAACATTTGAAATTCCAATGAGAGAAATGATATGTACAACCAATATGCTAACCATATTCAAGGGAATCTGGCTTTAGGAGGAAGGCATTAGCATCTTGGGAGATCAGGAAAGACTCTATGGAGAAGCTAGAAGTTGACTTGAGTCTTCAAAGAAACTTCTGATTCTAAGAGTTTTCAAGATTAGAAGGAAATATATTCTGGGCATGGGAGACAATGCAAAGGCACAGAGATGGGAGACTGAGTGTCATGAATATCATGTGATTCTCATAACAAACCCATGAACTATCAAGGAGTTGTGATTTTGTGGGTGTGGAAGGCCCCTCCATAGATGAAAAACTCAAGTGATCTAGAATGTTTTCTTTTCTTTGTTGGGTTCAGGGGCCAGATCTGTGACTTTATGGGTATAGAGAACTCCCTCTATGAAAACTCTTTCCTTCAATGCAGAGCATTGCATCACAGATTCCCAGATTTCATGCTGCTCATACCCTCAGAGGTCATGGAGTCTAACTCCCTCATTTTATAGATAAGAAGATTGAGGCCCAGTTATGTGACTTAACTAAGGACACATAGGTAATCATTTTTACTTGTATTTTTCTTGGGCAACAGGAAATAACTGCCTGTGGTATGGGAAGATGCATTTGTTATGAAGGTTCTTCCATCAAAGTGACAAAAGGAAGCTTTCTAAGGGTAAGAAGAAAATTGCTGAGAAACCCAGCTATCCCAAACCTACATATAATGAACTAGTGCTGTGGTTTATATATAAGGCAGTATCATCTCAACTTCCCACTTAAATCATGGCAAAAAGGGGACAGTGGTAGATGGTAGATGCTTGCTCCATGCTCATGTGCCTTATTTATCACCATCTGAATTTCAATTTCATTTTCAAGGATTTGTAATTTCCTTGCTATAAGCACTCCTTCTACCAACACTTCCAAAGTCTTCTATAGATTGTTAGATGGTCTTTAAGTATTTCTGTACCTGAAAATTCATCCTGTGGAGCCCGCCTGTTCATGAATCTCTCTGAATTTGTTTTTAGAACAGCAGACTCACAGTTAAACCCTGTGAATATGAAGGCTTTTCAAGCTTGGTAGGTCCTGATAGAGCTGGCATAGCTTTTGGGGATCACAGTCACTGGCACTCTTAGGTTAAGTACCACCAGGAGATTTTAGGGGATACCACCATTCTATAATTCAGCATGTGGCCCTTCTTACAAAAATTGGCTAGAAGCAGTCAGCCCTGACATTTTCCACTAAAATGAATTCCATGCCTCATAGACTCACAGATTTAAACTTGTGAGGAACCTCAGAGGTCATAGTGCTATCAATTTAGAGAGATTTAAAGGAACTCCAGGGGTCTAATCCAGCCTCCTCCTCACTTTATAGATAAAGTCCAGAAAAGGTAAGTGACATGTGATTACATAAAGGAATTGAGAGCAGAGGACGGTTTTGAACTCAGGACTTCTGACTAAATATTCAGTACCCTTTCTATTGTACCATGCCAGAAGGTTATTGAGGGTTTAGTTTGCTTGAACTTCTACTTCACACTTTAACTAACAACAAATTCATCTGGTTCAACTACATATTAATATTTTATTCTTTTATAAAAAATCAGCCATCCAAGTCTAAACTCCCTTCAGAAAGATTAATAATGTCATGTGCATACTGGAATAGCAATATACCTCAATTAAGTAATTGGTGCCAAAATCCCCCTTTCTGGGCACTTTGGGTGAAACTAGCCTAAGCCACCAGTAGCCATTGGAACCTTGGCTTTAATGAGCTTTTCCTATTAGCTAGTGGAGAGCAAGAATATAAAGGAATCAAATTCATATATCTATGTTCATCTAGCCATCCAGTCGTCCATTCATTCATATAATAAATGAATCCCTTCTGTCTACACTCCTCACAAGCCTCCTACAAATATCACTAGCTTCTGCCACAAGAAAATAACCATATGCAAGACCCTGCCTGATTTCATTTCTATGATGAGACTTAAGCAACAATAATTCCCTATGTACTTATCCCATTTGACAATCATAAAAAGTGCTTTTGTGGGCACTATCCCACTGGATAGTTTGAATGATTAGTTTGCAAAAGCCCTGACCTTTTCCCTGTTGCTAAGCTAGAGAAAGATTTTCACCAAGGTCACTACTGTTTTGTTTCTATCCCACTTAAAATGCAGGATTCCCCACAGGCCATTAGTCGCTATCACACTCTGGGGAGTTGTCTATGACTGAATAGTCCATAATCTGAACTTATAAATTGGTGATTATCTTGAACATTCAAATATGAGCCCAAACAAATATATCACTTTCCAGGAATATATGACCTTATCAATAGAGAAGTCTGGAGATAAAAGCCTAAGTGAATTAGAAAGGTGAAGAAGGAAGGATAAACACCTTCAACAGAGATACCTCAGAAATCCAATATTTGTTGAGGAACTGCTGAGCTGTGAAGAGGACTGAGCTTGGTGCTGGAGGTGCTGAATTATATATTATTATATAACCCTGCTATAATTTGAGGAGTAGCAGAGAATGCTGGCCCATAATTATCCCCTCTACTCAGCCCTCGCAAAGGTTCTAATAAACTGTTTCTTTTAAAAGAAATTCATCCAAGGACCCTGTTAAAATGCAAAGCTATAATCTGATATATCATATCATAAATCATAATTTCACTTTTCTTCCCCTCACACAGTCAACATTTCAGCTAATTTACTTACTCTTCTCATTCATGGTCTTCCTATCTCCAGACTTCTGCCTAGAGCTGGGTACCATGTCCAATATTCACCTTCTCATCTGTGCTTCACGCACCTGTTACAAGAGGTCCCTCCTGATACAGCCACCCTTTAGCTGGTAGCGCTCATCTGCTGCCACATTACTTGGCATTCACTTTATACACATTTTATATTTCCTCCTTTATGGATTTTCTCCCTAGTAGAAAGACAAGTCCTTAAAGACAAGAACTCTGGACCTGCAATCAAGAACATTCAGAGTTCGAATCTGAATTGAGGCACTGTGAATCTGTGTGACCTTGAGGAAATCATTTTATCTCTGTCTGACTCAGTTCCCTCATCTATGAAATATAAATAATAATAGCACCTACCTCACAGGGTTGTTGTGAGAATAAAATGAAATAAAATCTGTAAAGCTTTGCAAACCTTCAAGAGCTACAGAAATGCTACCATCTTCCTCTTTACCATCATCATCACCACCATCATCATCATCTTCACCAACATTACTAATTATTTTGGCAAAGCCCATGTTGTGTGAGACCCTTCCTCCCTGACATGTATCATGGGAGTCATTGTGTGGCTGAAAGAGACACAGTACAGACACATCTCATCTATTCTCCCCCCCAATCTTCTCTAAGGAAGACTTTTATTGCTCCCCAGGGGATGAGGGGAAGAGGACAGGGCCTCATGCCATGACTCTCCCTTTCTCAGGGAGAGCAGTACCAAGCTAGAATTAGGTCTATTTTCTCCCTTAAATACTGTTGGTCTCAAGCAGGAAGGGGAAACCTGTGGCCTAGAGGCTACACATGGCCTTCTAGGTCCTTGGGTGTGGCCTTTTGACTGAGCCCAATTTTTACAGAATAAATCCTTTTATTAAAGGGATTTGTTCTGTGAACTTTGGATTCAGTCAAAGGGCCACACTTGAGGACCTAGAGAGTTACATATGGCTTTGAGGCCACAGATTCCCCACCCTTACTTACTCTAGGGGATGTGATTTTCTGGTTCTGTATAACTTCTGATTGCTGTTCATTTTGAGGGAGAAGCAGTTTCCCAAACTCTATATCTAAGATTTTACCTCTTTCCCACCAAATGCCAGTTCCACAATGAATGTACATCACACTTACCTAAAAATCCTATTTATCCAATTCACTAGCAAAACAAAAATTAGTTAAACTGTACATATGAGGCATGAAAGAACAAACAATACAGAATAAAGGGATTCTCCTATTGCAAGCAAGATAATAGTTCAACTTAGAGAGAGTCCTAGATCTTACCCAAGGGGAAGTTCCTGAAATCTCTAGTGTAGCAAGCTGGGGATGGGAACATGATGAACACTGCCAGCTCCTCTCAGGTCTTCCCAGAACCTCCCCCCTGCCAGCAACCTTACATTAGATCGTTGTGTTCATCTGTATCTTCTCTCATGCCATTGGTATTTGGGACTGAGATTACATTAATAATAATTGTTGTTATTATTGTCTTTGCTCAGTATAACACCAGGCCTTTCAAATAATAAAAATTTAATAAATAGTTACATTTAATTGAATCAGATCTTGGAGTGACACCACCCTAATTGACCATCAGCTCTTGGAATCTTGGTTTCAATGAACATAGCACATCAGCTTATGGAGAGTAGGACACTAGCTAATTGATAGCAGGGTTCTGAAGGAATGGATACCAGACATGGAAGTTTTTATGGGACTAGGAGGGGGTAGGAACATTCTGGAGTTGGAGAGGCTATAAGAACAAACCTATTCCTGCTTTACCAATGTCCTTAGATCCAGTACCATGGGGAGGAATGCAGAGCAAACAAAGCACTGATGAAAACAATAAGGATTCTTTCTATTTGTATAACACTTTTTCCTTAAGATCATGGGATTTAAAGATAGGCTATCAACTCCATCACAGTCAATTTGCAGAGGAGGGAACTAAGGGCCAAAGAGGCAAAGTGATTAGTTCAATGTTATATGGATAGGAAAGAGCAAAGCCTGTATTCAACCTCAATCATTAAGATTCTTTTCACCACAGCAATTATGTCCCTATACTTCACAAGCCTGTTCTACATTGGCCCTTTGAAAACCCCTGTCTTTGAGGAGTTCAGAATCCTTCAAATGAAGCAGCAAGAACTTTATTGATCATCTGCTCCAAAGTGCCCAGTTTACAGATGAGGAAACTGACACATATAAAGTATAATAAATTGCCCAAGATCACACAGCTGGTCAAAGGAAGAATTGGATCTAGAACTCAGATCATCTACCTCCCTTGAATGTACTATGTTCATTATGTTTCTGCTGTCTTATTGTCTTTTAAGAACTGCAGTAGGATGATAAACCATGCTACCTGAGTCCTGACGGAGGGGACTCAAAGTTCAGATTGAGATATATATGTTTAGACATGGTCAATGTGGGAATTTGTTTTGTTTTACTATACGTATGTGTCATGAGGCTGTTGGCTTTGCTTTGTTTTCAATGGAAAAAGGAGAGTAGAAGGGAGAGAAAAAAATGTTCATTAAATTTAAAAAAGAATTGGAAGAAAAGGGTGAGAAAATCAGAAAGAACATTTTGGATATAGATTGCTATATAGAATCCTCCCAGGAAATAACACAGACCCAAATCCCACCTTCATCCCTGGACACACCGACATCTAACCACCTACCCACACTCAAACATACTAGAGTGTGTGTTTCAGGATACGTACACACACACACACACACACACACACACACACACACACACCTTTCTGGGCAACTTTGGAAAGTAAAAGGAGAGGGATTTTTATTTTATTATATTGCATTTCAGTTTAGGGTTCATGAATCCTATCTGGATATGACTCCTGGCTGGGTGTGTAGTAGAGAGGAGATATCTGTTCATGCCCAAGTCAATGCAGAGGGTTATTTGAGGTCCCTACTGACTCTGAGACTCTGTAAGGTTAACCCTAAAATTTGAATGCTGATTGGCTGAAGTAGCAGTGCCCTCTAGAGCTAAGTCTAACGAAAGCTGATTTTATTCCAGTCAAAGTCACATTCAGAGTGGAAAAGCTTGAACTAATTGCAAATTTTAAAATAGCCTTTGTTTGAAAAACTTACTATTCTGTAAATGATCAAAAAAGTCAACAAAGTTAAAAATTATGCTCCAATATATGAAGAACATGGAATCTGTGCATAGGAGACCTCAACAGCCATTTGATCTAACCTCTTCACTTTACAGAGGAGGAAACTGAGATTTGGAGGAGGAAACTGACTGATCCTTTGTCATGCAGGCAGACAGTAGAAGGCCAGGATTCAGATGCTTCACAAGAATTGGAATGCTTCTTAGATTAGTAAAATCGTGCACTCATATTTGTGTAGCACTTTAGGGTTTATAATATGCTTTACTCATAATTTCCTGAGATAGTTGATTAACTTATCATCTTCATTTAACAGATGAAAAATTCAGCCTTTGAAAAGTTAAGGAACCTGCCTATGGTCCTATAGTCAGTAAGTCTAGGACTCAGGATTCAAGCACAATTTTGAATCCAATTTTTTTTCTAGATTCCCTACCCTCTGTAAGCTGCAGTTTCCTCATTTGTAAAATGGGGATAATGAACCTTTGTACTACCTCCCTCAGGGGCTGTTGTGGGGAAAGGCTTCACAAGCTTCAAAAAGCCAAAAAAATCATAGCCCTCTTGCTAAGCTAGTGGTCTCAATGCTAAAAGAAATAGGTAACACTAATTTAGTATATTAGAATCCCTGAGGGACACATAATGACTTAGCTTTAAATGTAATTTCATTTATGTTGTATTTTTATTTATTTTGCTAAATATTTCCCAAATGTATTTTAATATGGTTTCAGGCTATACTTGAGAGCATTGGATATTGCATGATAGGCCAGCTGCATGTTTGACATCTCTGTGCTAAGCTACCTCTTAATCTTTTCTCATATCATTGAATCCTTCTAAGGAATCATTCCTTGCCAAAAGTTGTACGATGTTAGATTGATGTCTGGACTTTCCTGGTCCTCAGTTCTATAACCAATAAAATAGGGATTATGATACTCCTTCTTGGTTGGTGTTGCTGCTGATCTCACAGGGTTATTGTGAGGATCCAGTGAGATAATGGGTATGAAAAGGCTTTTTTCAAACCATAAATTACTATCTATGTACACAGGCTGATCAATTTTCTTTCTTTTTTTTTTTGCTTTTTGGAGGGCATTTGGGGTTAAGTGACTTGCCCAAGGTCACATAGCTAATTTTTGTGTTTGTGTGTGTTGTGTCTGAGGCCACATTTGAACTCAGGTCCTCCTGATTCCAGGGCCGGTGTTCTATTCACTGCTCCACCTAGCCGCCCCATGATCCATTTTCTTTGTGCTTATATTCTAATGTGTATTTTTAACCTAGTTTCCATGAATTTTTTAAAATATTTCAACAAATCTATTTTGATATAATTATTTCCTTTTAATCCTTTTTAAAAATGTATTTAAAAGCATTATTCCAAGAAGAGGAACCATTAGGTTTCACAAGACTGCCAAATGATCCATGATATAAACAGTGTAAAAACCCTGGCTTTAGGATATGGAACATACAAACCATAGTGATGCTATGATATCCAATCAGAGCTGACCCTTAGTGTGATCAAGAAATTGGATCATTTGGTATTTGGTGCCCCTGCCTCTCCTTTCTTAATCCCCTACATCTCCCTTTACAGACCCCTCAAAAGGTATTTTGTCAACCACACAGAACGTATTGGAATTTTGGCATCAAAGAACCTTTGGGGATTTTTCCAGGTCCTTTTAAGTCAGAGAATAGGCACGTGACAATTCCACCTATCTCAAGGGCTTCTCTAGCATTTAATAATTCTGTTTAATTCAGTAAGAGTCTACTCAGTATCTTATACATAGAAGACCACAAAAATGAATGCTTGCATTTTAAACCTTTAAGCATAAGGAGTTAGTAAACTCTTCCCCTTTCCCCTCCCCCTTTCAAAAATAGGGATTTATGTTTCTCTTTTCAGATTTTTAAGGGAGATTATTTTGAAGTGATGTCCTCATGGATTTCCCGATCCTCTACAGACTTTAGAGAAATGCTTCTCTCAAGAGGACAGCTCTTCTAGATTGGAGACAGGGGACTTTGTGAAAAAGCTGTCATAGTTAACCATCCTGGAGGAGAAACTAAAGATATCCAGGTCAAATCCAACCAGAACCCATAAGGATGAGACCCTGACCCAAGCAAAGAAGCAGGTAAATAACTGTCTAACACTTCAGAGTCTCATTTTGGAGAAGAATTATCACACTGACAGTTCCTTTGAACTCCTCTACACATTAGAAATAAGATGTGCTCAAACTGGACACAGATTACAGTCTGGCTTTTAATCTTCTTTGAGCTGTATGTTCCCAGCCCTCTCAGCTTACTCAACTGGTTTCACTCTGTCAGCTGCATACCTTTTGGAAAAAAAAGGCACAGCATTATATTGTTCAGGTGGGTATAGGCTATACTCTTTCATTAGGCAGAGGAAACGAAATTAAAAGTCACTTGGATATTTTTACAGCCACAACATTTGATAAAACTCTCACAAGGGATGTTTTTAGGAAAGGCATGCCACTAAATTTTGAAAGTGCATGCATATCCATGGCAGAGACTGCTGCAGACTGTCTCTGAGGGCTCAGTACATGCTTTCCAGAAAACTTAGGAATCAGACTTCTCCCATGCCCCTGGGGATGAGCTCTAAGGTGGTGCTGCTTGGAGAGGAACTGGGTGACCTTCTGCAGGGGTCAGCCTCAAGGATGGAGACAAGAGAAAAGAGAGTCTGGAAACTAATTCTCCAGAAGTAAAAAATCAAATCAAATCAAATCAGTATACAGACACCTCATTAAAAAATCCAGAGTTCAGAGGCCATATCTTTAGGGCCATAAACTCCAATAGTAGGCAACTCACAAAATCAGAAGGGATTAGGCTCAATCAGGGTCAAGCAGAAATAATGTTTATCAGTACATGGAGACCTAAGGCAAATAGTACTCATGGTAGAAAGCCAGGGGCAAGTGGGTTCTCTTAGAGTGATGACCTCTGCCCTGTCCTTTGGAGTTGGTGAACATGAGGCCAGCCATATTTTCCTAATCCCCTCATTGTAGTACAGCTCTTAGAAGTAGGGGTAGATCCAACCCCAAGTCCCCATCCTATGCTCTTGCCCTTTTCGTCTCCAAGTCATATGGGTCATCTAATATTCCCAATGAAGATCTATTTTTCCTGCTACAAAGCCATTTTCCTTAATGATTAATGTATCTGATGATAATGATGATAGCTGTCACTTAAATATAGTGCTTCAAGGTTTGCAAAGCAATATCTATATCAATATTATCTATATATGTATGTGTGTATATATATATATGTATATATGTGTGTACATGTAAATATATGCATATATACATGTATATAGAGATGTAGATATAGATATACGTGTGCCTATGTGTGTGTATAATTTGAGTCTCACAACTCTGTGAAGTAGGTGATATTATATACCCATTTTATAGATGACAAACCTAGGACTGAGAAACATAGTGACTTGCCCAGGATCATAGAACTATTATGTGTCTTAGCTAAGATTTGAAGTCAGGCCTTCTGATTACCCAGTTCAAGGGGCATTTTGCTCATCCAACCTGTCCTCTTTGGTGGGTCATTACTCATAAGGGTCGAGAATGACTATCAACACAGGAACCAAAAACTGCTTCCCACAAATGATAGGTAAGCTTTGGATGTTATCTCTGTTGTGGGCACCAAAGTATAGTATGCAGGATAACATGGTAGTTTTCCTTCATAACACTGAGATCAAAGGTTTTTCTACCTGTTGGAGATCCCTTTCTATTTGAAGGGAAACTTGGTTGCCGTCAAAATGTTTCCTTTTCAAATACAACAACAGAAACATATTTAAACCACTCTGTGGTTACAAAGCACTTCCACAGATTCACCCCTTATTTTATGTTTATAATCACCTTGTAAGGTAGGCAAGACAAAGATTATTGATTCCATTTTTAGATGGGGAAAAATGAGGTTCAGTGAGGTATAATGACTTGGCTAATGAGTGAGTGATGGAGGCTAAATATAAGTCATAGTCTCTGGACCCAAAATCCATCCCTGCTTTTCCTCAGTGTTTCTCAGTGAGTGGATGAGGATATGATTATATTTTCTTAAGATCTTAGAGACTAGGGACTTACTCATTCTGCATTTCCATAGAGTCCTTAAAACAAGACTAATAGCACAGAAAGTACTCATAAACTACTTATTGGATGGATGATAATACTATTTTGGTTTAAAATACTACATGTTCTTCCATGGCCCCATGCAAAGAAAGCCTCAAAATCATAAATTGTGCTCATTTTTCTACATTCTTAGTGATAACTTTGCCTGTATCATTTTTTGGAAGACAGAATAATGATACCTAAGATTTTTGTGAAAGCTTCTGTGAAGTCAGGGTGCTGAAATCTGCTGTCAGTACAGGCTTGTAGTATCATGTTAGCTGACATGGCTCTTGAAATCCCTGCTGACAGATAGAATGCCAGCAAGCTGATGGTGATGCCTGAGCATTAAAGGAATCATTTCCTGCCAGGGCTTGTAATATGTTAGTGGTTATAACCTAATATTTCCATTGTTTTGTTATTTGTAGCCGTATTTGGATAAACACTTCAGCAGGATGGTGGGGCTGGGGAGAGTAGCTCCTGCTGACTGAGGATGTGATATGAAAACAAAACAGAACAAAATCCTTGGATTTATGTACAGGAGATCCAAGTTTGAGTCTAGCTCTCTCTCCTCCAAGGACTGTGACTTGGGGAAAATCACATCTCATTCTTGAGTCTTTGTTTGTTCATCTGCAAAATAAGGATAATATATCTGTTCTACTTACCTCACAGAGTCATTGCCAGGTTCAGATGAACCTGGTCATCATCATTAACATTATTGCCATGGTTATTATGGCATTCTGCTGACTAATGTTGAAGGGAAGGGAGAAAGAAGTAGGGATGAAACTCCTTTTCAGATAAAATAATTGTTCCTCTCTTCTCTACTTCATTACCATTTCTATTCTGTAACCACAAAGGACAGCCAAAGTTCAATTCACATCTTCATGCCTACAGACCCCAGACATTGAAAACTGGAGGAGACACAATTCACAATGCTATGAGCAATGTATACAGAGCCAGCTCTGCAAAACACTTAAAATTCACCACCCTCCCTTGTATTTCCAGTCTTATTCCACATTACTCCCTTTCAAATACTGTATGCCAGCCAAATGGAACTGCTATTTTTTCCCCACATGCAAAATTCCATCTCTAACCACTTTATCTTTTCCCATGTGGTCTCCTATATCTAGATGAATCATATCCTTCTGCCCTCTGTCGATCTTAGAATCCCTTGCTTCCTTCAAAGCCCAGTTCAGGGGTCATGCCCTATATAAGGTCTACCCCAGGAGTGGGGAACCTGAGGCCTTGAGACCATATGTGGTCTTCTAGGTCCTTGGGTACTGCCTTTTGCCTGAGTCTAAGTTTTACAGAACAAATCTTGTTATTAAGGATATTTGTTCTGTGAAGTTTCTGGCTAGAAATCTTGTTTCCTCAACTCTTGAACTTGTAGTTACCCTTAAGACAAGATAAGGCTAGCCTTCCTCAGGAATTTCCCTACTTCCTCTAATTAGAACTCCTCCAAGTCTTCTTAGATATAGCTGAAGCCATTCCTTTCATCATTTCTTCAGAGGCAATAGAATTCCTTCATATCCATAAAGCATATGATTTTTTAGCCTTTCCTTAAGGACAGTCATATATGTTATTACCACTTTTAAAAATTATAACAAAAAAACAAACCTGCCATGAATATTTATGTACATAGGGAAATTTCCTCTCTGACTTTGACCCCTTTTAGTAGTATCACTGGCTCAAAAAGTATATACATTTTAGCAACTTCCTTAGGATACTTTTGCTTGCTAGACTGGTTGGACTAATTCACAGCCCCAGCAATGATGTATTGTTTTACTTGTTCTCCCATAGTCCCTATATCCCTATGTCCTGACCATTTGCAACTTTGCTAAGATGACAGGTATGAAGAGGAATCAAAATTTTAATTTATATTTCTTTTATTAGTAGTAAACTTAGAGGATTTTTAATATGGTTAACAGTCTGATATTTTCAGTGAAAACTACATATTCATACCCTTTGATTGCTTATTTACTGAGAGATATCTCATTCTTATTCTTAAATATTTGTATCAATTCCTCATATAGTTTTTATATCCTTTGTCTCTTTGTGACATTTTCTTTTGTATCTCTTACCATTTGGCCTAGCCTGCTTTTTAAGGTGTTTTTTTTCTCTCTCAGTATTGTGTGTTTGAGTGTGTGTGTTTGTGTGTCTCCTTTACCAAGTTGTTGGCTCATTTTTCATGATTTTCTTGGATCATTCTCATTTCTCTTCCAAATGTTTTTTCCTCTGCCTCTCTTACTTGATTTTCCAACCCCTTTTTGAGTTCTTTTATGACCTGAGTCCAATTCAGCTTTTTCTTGGAGGCTTTGAATATAGAAATTTTAACTTTCTTAACTTCTTCTGAGTATGTGTTTTGATTTTTGTTACCGTAATAACTTTCTATGGTCAGATTTTGTTGTTGCTGTTGTTTGCTCATTTTCCCAGCCTATTGTTTGCTTTTTTAACTCTTTGTTAAAATAGGGCTTTGCTTCTAGGTGGAGGGTGCACTGTCCCAAGCTTCAGTTGTTTTGTGCAGCTGTTTTCTTTTCTTCTTTTTTAAAAATTTATTTATTTATTTTTCATGTTTAAGATTCATTTCCACACGATTTTGAGTTACATTTTTTCTCCCCATCTTTCCCCTATATCCCACTCCAAAAGAGCAAGCCTACTGAATACCCCTTCCCCAAATCTGTTCTCTCATATCCTCCCCCAACATCCCCCCTAACTTTTTAGTAGGGCAAAATGCATTTCTATACCCCTAGTGCCTATATATCTTATTTCCCATTTGCATGTAAAAAACTTTTTTTTTAACATTTCCTTTTAGAACTTTGAGTTCCAGATGTTTTCCCTTCTTCCCTCCTCACCTGCCCCACCTGGGAAGATAGCAATTCAATATAGGCTGTATATGTGTAGTTACCCAAGTCATTTCCATAGTAGTTATATTGTGAAAGACTAACTATATTTCCCTCCATCCTATCCTGCCCCCCACTTATTCTATTTTCTCCTTTGACCCTATCCCTTTTCAAAAATGTTTGCTTCTAACTACCCTCTTCCCCAATCTGCCCTCCCTTCTCCCCCCTCTTATCCCCTATCCCCCTATTTTCCTGCAGGATAAAATACCCAATTGAGTATGTATGTTATTCCCTCCTTAAGCCAAATTCAATGAGAATAAGGTTGTCCCATTCCCTTTCACCTCCCTGCTCTTTCCCTCCATTGTAACAGCTTTCTCTTGCCTCTTTTATGAGATGATTTACCCTGATGTATCTCTCCCTTTCTCCTTCTCCCAATAAATTCCTCTCTCACCTCTTACTTTTATTTTTTAGATTTCATCCCTTAATATTCAATTCATCCCAAGCCCTCTGTCTATGTATACATGAAAATACATATTCCCACACTTATATATATATACATATATATGTATATTTATATACATATACACCCTCCTATACATACATATATATATACATATACACACATATGAGAGTTAAAATTATTGTTTTTCCATGTAGGAATGTAAATAATTCAACTTGAATATGTTCCTTATGATTTCTTTTTCCTCTTTAACTTCTCATGCTTCTCTTGCTTCTTGTATTTGAAAGTTATATTTTTTGTTCAGCTCAGGTTTTTTCATCAAGAATGCTTGAAAATCCTCTATTTCATAGAATGACCACATTTTCCCCTATAGCATTATACTCAGTTTTTCTGGGTAGGTGATTCTTTGTTTTAGTACTAGTTCCTTTGACCTCCAGAATATCATATTCCAAGTCGTTCGATCCCTTAATGTTGAAGCTACTAGGTCTTGTGTTATCCTGATTGTGTTTCCACAATACTCAAATTGTTTCTTCCTGATTGCTTGGAGTATTTTCTCCTTGACCTGGGAACTCTACAATTTGCTAAAATATTCCTAGGAGTTTTCTTTTTGTGATCTTTTTCAAGAGGCAATCTGTGAAGTCTTTCAGTTTCTATTTTGTCTGCTGGTTCTAGAGTATAAGGGAATTTTGCTTGATAGTTTCTTGAAAGATGGTGTCTACACCCTTTTTTTGATCATGGCTTTCAGGCAGTCCAATAATTTTAAAATTATCTCTCCTGGATCTATTTTCCAAGTCAGTGTTTTTTCCAATGAGGTATTTCACATTGACTTCTATTTTTTCATTTGTTTGGATCTGTTTTATAGTATCTTAATTTCTCATAAAGTCATCAGCTTCCAGTTGTTCCAGTCTAATTTTGAAGGAATTATTCTCTTCAGTAAGTTTTTTAAAGTCTTTTTTTCCATCTAGGAAATTTAGCTTTTTAAAGCATTCTTCTCTTCACTGGCTTTATGGACCTCTTTTGCCATTTGAGTTAGTGTATTTTTTTAAGGTCTTATTTTCTTCAGTGTATTTTTGGGTCTTCTTTAGCAGCCTGTTGACTCACTTTTCATGATATTCTTGCATCATTACCATTTCTCTTTCCAATTTTTCCTCCACTTCTCTTACTTGATTTTCAAAATCCTTCTTGACCTCCTCCATGGCCTATAACCAATTCATATTTTTCTTGGAGGCTTTTGATGCAGGAGTTCTGACTTTGCTGTCTTCCTCCTGCTCCATGCCTTGATCCTTTTTTGTCCACAAAAAAGGATTCTATGATTTGTTTGTGCTTCCTCTGCTTGCTCATACTGCCAGCTAATTCCTTGACTTTTGAACTCTTTGCCATGGTAGAACTCTGCTTCCGGAATGGAGAGAGCTTTGTCCCAAATTGCTGGGATTTTCACAGCTGTTGGAGGTATTATAAGGTTGCCGTCTCTACAGCCCCCACAAGCTCTGGTTCACTGGCCACACACCAAGGACTGCCACCCATGACCATGATCCAGATCCAAGCAGGTTAAAGCAAGAATGATTACCATCTGAATGGTCACTTTATCCCATTACAATCTGCAGCCCAGGAGCTCCTGAGACAGCCACTCAGCACAGCCACCATGCCTCCGGCCACTTCTCACCCCGGAGGCAGGGGCCTGACTGAGGAAACTTAGGCTCTAAAAATGAAGTAAGTTGGCCCAAATCTGACAAATGTATTAGTCAGTGTGTATGGACTTGATTCTGAACCCTAATAACATTCCATTTTCTATTTTCTAGCCACAAACATGATATCTGCATTGTTGTCCTATAACACTAGATTCTTCCTGAAAATGCAATCCCTCTCCTTTCCTTGTCTATACTTCCAATCCATCGAAAGCTATGCCATCTAGATACTGTTGCATATCGTGCAGGTGCCTGCCGCATGAGCCAGAGCCTTTTCTGTAGCCAGGCTAGAACTGGAGAAGTGACAGCCAATTGGAGGCCACTGAGGTGGCACTCAATGGAAAAGCTGCTGAGGATGTCTGCATGTCATGTCTTTCACAGTGAGGAAAGAAGTTCATTTCTTCCTTTCTCATCTACTTCTGTCTTTTATTCTGTTCCTGGGCCTCTCCTCAGTTGGAGCTCAAGTTATATTCACAAAGTCCATTACTAGCATTTCAAATGATTTCCAGGAGAGACCCAGTGACAACCTGACATGTTGAAACCTTTTTTTTTCCCAAAGTACTTTTCAATGAAAAAATAACAAGAGAAAAAGATAATGAAATGTCTTGCATCTTGACTAAAAATATCAAACCCAAGGTTGCAGAACAGAAAATTTTGCACCAGCAGAACTCTATCCTAACTAATTAGAAATTAAAATAGAACCATCTCCCTGGGGGGAGACAAAAAAAAGAGCTACTCCAATTAGGCCACATGTATAAGCTACCTAAATAGAGGAAGAACATGGATAGAGTAAACCAGACAGGAATTGCTCAGCAAAGCTGTGAAACAATTAAAGTTGAATAATGTCACACGATCACTTAATGACAGCAAAATGTTAGTTACTTTTTATTGGAGAACTCCAAAGTCCTTATTGGTAGAGTCCAAACTATCAACTCCTCAGTAATTATTTTATGCAGTTAGCCCAGTTCAGTCTCTTGCTTCCACTGAGCCCAATGAAGGAAGTAAGGAAGTGATATTTCCTTGAAATGACACCAAGTGGCTATTTTGTAAATAGGCCAACCAAATTCTTAGATCAGATCCAGATAGTTGTACTGATGTTCAATACTCTGAAATCCCAGGATACCCATTACTCCTACCATCATATATGTAAAAACTTCCCTAATGATTAGAGCCGCCCAAATTTATTTAACATATTCTCCCTGGTTAGAGGTCTTCAATTAAGGTTCAATATCTGCTTTTCAGGATGTTGTGGAGGTGATCCTTGTTCAGATAAACCTTGAACAAATGATGCTTGAGGTCCTTCAAGATTCTATGATTCTGTGAAACACATGTCCTAAGAAAACATCATACTCAGCTTAGCTCTGTGACTTTATCTAGTCTACTGAACTAAAGGAGCATTTTTGCCTTCTGGTGGACTGCAGATTTAGCAGCAATAAAACCAGAATGTATCTGTTGCAACATAGGTTAAACATCATTTATTTTTACTAATACAGGATGAACAGTGTACAAAATGCAATTTGGGGGGGCAGAAAAATCAGGGGGTCAGACCAGATGACCTGTAAGTTTCCTTCACCCATAACATTCCAGAAATCTACAATTGATAAATGATTTAACTTTCTTAAAAAAGAATCAGGAAATAAGTTCTCCTTTTCCTGAAATAGTAGGCATTATTAACGCTTATCATCTAAAATTCAACATTCCTCCTATTTATCTAATTTGGGGATACCCTAATATGACCTTCATAATGTACAACTAACCAAGACATACATCAGCAAATAGGAAACTTAATTCAGGCTTTTCTAAAAATTGATAAAGTTTAGGATGTTAAAATGCATAATTAGAAAATAAGACATATAAATTCAACATTAACTTCTCAAAACCTACTTTATGAATTCTCATTCTCCTCTCAGGACATAGCCTCATTGTTTCTCAGTTGTAGTTGATCAATCTTGTCTTTATGACTTTTTTATGGAGTCTCTATATGAACACCAATCTGCTTCTCATACTAAAGCCTTCCAAATAGATCACAGCATTTACATTTACCCACTCTTGGCCTGCAAGAGAAATCCAACTAAATCAATTTTAACAAGTCCCTTCTTAAATTGTAAAGTGGCAATTAGTTGCCAGTGATGTCACCAGCATTCCCGTAAGTAAAGCAAATTTCTTTCACTTAGACTCATAGGTTTTTAATTATGACACCTTGATATTGTTACTCACTGATTCAGTTAAATTTTTTCTTCTCCTACACCAGATTGTTGAATCTTGCCATAGTAAGTATTTGTATTATCTTTGCAAAGGAATGGCATGACATCTCTGGAAATATCTAGAACTAAGTTACCCTAATTACTGACATGTCTTGCTTCAAAACAGACTCAGATTCTTCTGAGATTCTTCCTTGAGGATAAAGGCTAATTTCACAGAGAACCTAGTAAATATTTGTATGCTCAAGAGGCATTTCATTCACATTTTTCTTTTATATCCCGGTCTCTTTGCCTACTGTGATGTCTCCTCAGTAAGTTCTGTTTCACTCTTCCGGTTCCCTAATTCCAGTCTCATTATATTATGCTAATCCCCATCTTACTGAATTTGTTGCCTATTAGACCACATGCTGAAATAATCAAAACCCCTCTGAGCTTCAGTGTCATATTTTTTTTTTCATCTTTTTCTCTCCTGAATTCTTCCTCTTTATCTTCTCAGGCAACAGAAATTTAAAACAATTGGAAAGCTCCATTCTTATCCTAGCCTTTTCTAACTTGAATACTACTAAGAATGGTGATAGCCACTTTGAAAACACCCAGTTCCAATTTGTCACTTATGAGATACAAAAGACTCAGACTTGCTCAGAAGGGGATCAGACCTGAAAGGGCTGGTATACAACTAAAATAGTTTTTTTTTTAAGTTGCCTCAATTAAATACTCAGTGAAAATATTTAATTTTATTAAAGCAGATTGATATTTTCACAAGAGGACTTCTCTTTTGTACTAAAGACAAATGATGATTCTAGTAACATTTTTGTTTAATGGAAGCCAAAGCAAAAAATGGGAAAACAAAAAAATATTGTGTAGTAGATAGTAGAGTAGACCATGTTATAAGTTATAGATGAGTTGTTGATTTGTGTATGTGGAATGAGCTGCCAAACCAAGAGCTATCAATAATGGGGAAATCATGGTGCTAAAATAATTGTTTCTTCTGCTATTATCAGTACTACTACTACAAATATTCTTTTTTGACAATGACTTTAGATTCACAAATACAAAAATATTATAATTTATCACAATAATCTAAATTAGAAAGGAATACACAAGAATATCTAATGTATTTTTGTATCAGGTTGATATTTAACTATTACTAAAATTAATGGTTCCCTATCAAAGAAAAAGAAAACCCCCCTTCAAAGCCTTCATGCCAAGCATCTCTAGAATTTCCATTCTAACTACTCAGCTTCTCCTTGCTACTTAATTCCAAAATGGTTTATAAAGTTGAAACAGACTAAGTTTCTCTTTCCATTTCTTCCTTAAAGAAGAGTTAGTCAGCTAAGCCAAAGGCCTTAGGCCAAGGCACCACAGAAAGTAGAGATATGGGTGAAATGTCATTAATCAGGCCTTGCTATAGATAAAACTGAAGAAAAGCCTTGCTCGCGTCAATGACCAGGTGCAGCACATAGCCACTTCACCCTTGAAGAGAGTCCACTGTAATACCCTATCTCCTTTTTAGAGATTTATATGCTCTACAACAATATAGAACTGTATTCTACTCACCAATCTTTGGGCCAGTCCTAGATCCATAGGCTTCTGATTGGATATCAATCACCATAACTAGCCAGGCTCAGATCTGCCATGCTGCTACTGCTGTTTCCTGGCAATCTTTATGCCACGTTGCCATAAGCAAGGACTCTTTTTCCCTACTCTATAGGGAATATATACTCTAAAAAATCCAATAAGCACTTATTAAGCACCTACTATGTGACAGGCACTGTGCTCAGCACTAAGGATACAATTAATAAAAAGAACGTACTCTATGCTCTCGGAGAGCTTACAGTCTAGTGGAAACACAAAGGGGAGAAGGAAAGTATTGGAGAGGGGGAGGAGTGCTGTGGAAGTCTTAGGTTTAGAACTGTACTAAGAGTTTTGGGACACCTTAAAATATGTTTTTTGTTTGTTTTGGTTTGGTTTTGGTTTTTTACCATTGTTGGTAATAGATTGTGTGAATGAATGAAAACAAAATAAAATGTTTGCTATGTGGTAGGCACTCTGCTAAGTACTTGGGATACAAATACAGGGTATCTCAGCACATCATTAAAGGCTTAAAGCTACACTAAGCCTTGTGGGATACCCTGTTTTTGCTTCCGTAATACTTGGCATATACCTACAAGAAAGTAAGCACTTCATATTTCTATTTTGTTCATTCATACGCTCCATTACTAATGACTTTCTCCACAATGACTGTATTCTACACCAGAAAGCATTCTGAGCACTATGTGTAAGTCACTTAATTACGAACAACTGACTGCTACCAAGTACAGTAAGAATTACTATATTCCGGCATTTAGCATACTATGAATACACTTAATAGCAGTTGAATTTTTGTACTACAAATGACTCATTTATACAGATGTCAACCCTTTTCCCAGAAGTTCTCCTATAAGAACCCTTCCTACCTTGGGATGTACAGTGGAAACTTCTAGAGTTTTAAGAGATACTATAGATATAGCAGTATATTAAGGAAGGAAAATGTGCAAATCAGGAATACCTATGGAAACCATACCAAGAGCAGATTTTCAGACTGGGCAAGTCCTACTTTGCAGTAAAACAGAGAATGGTTAAAAATATATATTCCAAACAATTTTAAATTTTCTTCAAAGTATATTTATTGGCATGTTATCGAACATTATACATATTCATTCAAAAAATTAATCAACCACAAATTACTTCATAAGCATCTATTACTTATTAAGTTGCTACTGCTGCTGCTGCTGCTACTACTACTACTACTACTACTACTGCTACTACTACAACTACTACTACTTCTACTCTTATCCTGGAGTCCATGCACCCTCAAACGGGTGCATAAATTTCATGGGGTTATGAGTTCAAATAGGAAAAAGAAATACTTATTTTCTTTAACCTCTAACTGAAATTTATTATTTTCATGAATCATGGATTTAAAAAATATATATTCTAAGGCATCCATAGACTTTCCCAGATTGCTATATGGGAAGAAAGAAAGAAAGAAAGAAAGAAAGAAAGAAAGAAAGAAAGAAAGAAAGAAAGAAAGAAAGAAAGAAAGAAAGAAAGAAAGAAAGAAAGAAAGAAAGAAAGAAAGAAAGAAAGAAAGGAAGGAAGGAAGGAAGGAAGGAAGGAAGGAAGGAAGAAAGAGAGAGAGAAAGAGAGAAAGAGAGAGAGAGAAAGGAAGGAAGGAAGGAAGGAAGGAA
>NW_027186296.1:82647053-82681743 GCF_028583685.1 Petaurus breviceps papuanus
TGGGTATAGGAAGGAAGGAAGGAAGGAAGGAAGGAAGGAAGGAAGGAAGGAAGGAAGGAAGGAAGGAAGGTAGTTTAAGAACCCTGACCTACTATGTGGCAGGCAACATGCTGTGTGTTGAGAATAAAATACAATGAATAAATCAATCTTTTCTTTCAAGAATGTTACATTTTAATATTTATTGAGATCTGCTACCTAGGCATAGACATTGTGAAGAACACAAGGTTACCTAAAACACAGTCACTGATCTCAAAGAACTTATAGTATATTAGTGGGGTAAGACACGATTACAAATAATTATTCCATAGAATAGGATATGATGTACGCATATAAGAGGTACAAACAAAGACCAGGGTTTATTTGAAGAGAATGGGGTCCCTTTTGGATGCAAAAAAAAAGTTCCATGGAGGTATCTCTATTTGAATTGGTCTTAAAGGGTGGGTAAGGTTTAGACTGGGAGATGTGGAAGTATAAGGAAAAGTATGAACAAAAGCATTGAGAAGGAAAAGTACAGAACACATTGAAAAAAGAAAATCTAGCCTAATTTGAGTGGAACATGGGGTAGTGAAGTGGGATACTAGAGATAAGGGTTAGAAATATAGTTTTGGGGCCAGATTTGTAGAGCCTTGAACACCATCTTGAGTGGCTTGAACTTTTTCTGTAGGCAATTAAGATTCATTGAGGGTTCTTAATCAGGGGAATGAAATGCTCATTGATGTGCTATACAAAGATTAATGTAGCAATGATATGTAGGATTAGAGGAGAGATATCAAGTGGAAATGGAAAGCAAAAATGTAAAGAGAGAATCCACCCACCTTGCAAAATGAATATGGGGGTTGAAGGAGAAGGAGGAGCAAATGATTATTCTGGAATTATTCTGTTCAAGAACTATTCCTAAGGTCAGTTTTAAAAGTTATTGGAGATGGTGGATGGGGTTTATTTTGGGTTTTGGACAAGTAAATTTAAGGTATTGGTAAGATATCTTGACATGGCCAGTAGTATCTAAATCCCTTTGAAACTTACTTATATTTATAGTTTATAGAATGCCATTAATGATTAAAAATTGAGAGTGGTGGCATGAAGCAAGGACTATATTTTTGTGTGATGGTATGTGACAGATCATATCATTATTGGATAATATCACACATGGACTCTATTTGTGTAACAGAGACAGAAACCATATCTTTGTTGGATAAAATAAGATATGGACCATTTCTCTGTGGGATAGCATGAGGTACGCACAGATCTTGGCAAGAATATTCCTGATCTATATTTCAATCTCAGAAACACCTTCATTCATTTGTTCATTTGTTCTTACCCATTTATCTGTCAAATGAGAGGGTTGCATTAGATGATGCCTAAGATTTCTTCCAGTTCTAAATTCTGTGAACTCTGCTGTGACTTTTTACCCTCAGATAAGCTGCAAGAAAATATAGACTTTGAGCAGTTAGCAACTGATTTGGGACTCAATTTAATGGGTTTTTTTTTTTGCATTTCTGAACTTTCTATTTTATGTTTTTAAATTAAATGTTTGTTTATTTACTTTTAGTTTACAACATTCAGTTCCACTATCCTCTTAAGTTTCAAATTTTCTCCCCTTCCTTCTCCTCCTCCCCCCCATCATGGTGGCATGTGCTCAAATATAGGATCTACAAATATTTTACAGTAATCATTAGTAAGGTTGTAAAGAAGGATTATAACTGATGGAATGATCAGCAAGTAGTTTGTTTCAATCTGCATTCAGACTCTGCATTTCTTTCTCTGGATGTGGATATCTCTTTCGATCATGAGTCTTTTGGAGTTGTCTTATAAACATAAATTGCTGAGAGGAGCCCATTCTATTGAAGTTAGTCATCATACATATGTTGTGTCTGTGATTGTGTACAGATTTCTCTTGGTTCTACTCTTCTCACTAAGCATCAGTTTATATGTCTCTTCGGGTTATTATGAAGTCCATTTGTTCCTCATTTCTTATAGCACAGTAGTTTTCCATCACATTCATATACCACAACTTGTTCAGCCATTCTCAAATTGATGGGCGTCCCCTTGATTTCCAATTCTTTGCCACCACAAAAAGAGCCACTATAAATATTTTTTTTTATACAAGTTCTCTTCCCCTTCTCTGATCTCTTTGGGATATAACCCTAGAAGCTTTATTGCTGGATCAAAGGGTATACATTTATTTATAGACCTTTGGGCATAGTTCCAGATTGCATAGTTCCAGAATGGCTGGATCAGTTCACACCTCCACCAACAATGCATTGGTGTTCCAATTTTTCCACATCCTCTCCAGCATTTATCATTTTCCTGTTTTGTCATCCTAGCCAATCTGGCTGGTGAGATGTGGTACCTCAGAGTTGTTTTGATTTGCATTTATCTAATCAATAGTGATTTAGAGCATCATTTCATATGCTTATAGATATATTTAATTTCATGTTCTGATAACTGCCTGTTCATATCCTTTGACCATTTATCAGTTGGGGAGAGGCTTGTATCCTTATAGATTTGATTCAGTTCTTTTTATATTTTAGAAATGAGGCCTTTATCAGAGACATTGGTTGTAAAAATTCTTTCCAAATTTCCCACTTCTCTCTTAATCTTGGTAACATTGGCTTTATTTGTACAGAAGCTTTTCAATTTAATGTAATAAAAATTGTCCACTTTGCATTTTATAACGTTCCCTAATTCTTGTTTTGTCATGAAGTCTTCCCCTCTACGAAGATCTCACAGGTAAATTATCCATTGTTCTTCCAGATTGCTTACAGTATCAGCCTTTATACCTAGATCATGTGACCATTTCAACATTATTTTGATGTATGATGTTAGATATTGTTCTATGCCCAATTTCTGCCATACTACATTCCAGTTTTACCAGCAGTTTTTGTCAAGTAGTGCATTCTTAACCCCAAAACTGGGGTCTTGGGGTTCATCAAACAGTAGATTACTATGGTCATTGGCTGCTGAGTCTCATGTACCCTATCTATTCCAGTGATCCACTACTCTATTCTTCAGCCAGTACCAAGTAGTTTTGATGACTGCTGTTTTATAATACAGATTAAAATCTAGTAAGGCTAGGCCACCTTCCCTAGCATTTCTTTTCATTAATTGCCATGATATTCTGGACCTTTTGTTCTTCCAAATGAATTTTGCTACTATTTTTTCTAGCTTTACAAAGTAATTTTTTTTGGCAGATTGTTTGGTATGGAACAAAATATGTAATTTAATTTAGGTAAAATTATTGTTTTTATTATATTATCTCGACCCAGCCATGAGCAATTCATGTTTCTCCACTTAGTTAGATTTGACTTTATTTGTGTGAAGTGTTTTTTTTTAATTGTGTTCATGTAAGTCCTTGGTTTGTTTTGTTAGGTAGATTCCCAAATATTATATAATGTGTTCAGTAACTTTAAATGGAATTTCTCTTCCTATCTCTTGCTGTTGGATTTCATTAGAGATATGTAGGAATGCCAAGGACTTATGTGGGTTTATTTTATATCCTGCAACTTTGTTAAATTTGTTTATTGTCTCAAGTAGTTTTTTACTTGATTCTCAAGGATTCTCTAAGTATATCATCATATCATCTACAAAGAGTGATAGCTTAGTCTCTTCTATGCCGAATTTGATTCTTTCAATTTTTTTTTCTTCTCTTATTGGTACTACTAGCATATCTAGTACCAAAATGAATAATAGGGGTGATAGTGGACATATTTGTTTTATGCCTGATCTTATTGGAAATGCTTCCAGCTTATCCCCATTACATATAATACTTGCCAATGGTTTTAGATAAATGCTACTTATTATTTTAAGGAAGACTCCATTTATTCCTATACTTTCTAGGGTTTTTAATAAGAACGGGTGTTGTCTTTTGTCAAAAGCCTTTTCTGCATCTATTGAGATAATCATATGGTTTCTGCTAGTTTTGTTTTTGATGTGATCAATTATACTGATAGTTTTCCTGATATTAAACGACCTTTGCATTCCTGGAATAAATCATGCCTTATCAAAGTGTATTATTCCCATGATGAGTTGCTGTAGTCTTTTGGCTAATATTTTATTTTGAATTTTTGCATCTGTATTCATGAGGGAAATTGGTCTGTAATTATCTTTCTCGTTTTTGTCTCCCCCTGATTTATGTATCAGTACCATATTTTTGTCACAAAAAGAATTTGGTAGGACTCCTTCTCCACTTTTCCCCAATAGTTTGTAAAGTATTGGAGTCAATTGTTTTTTAAATGTTTGGTAGAATTCACTAGTAAAACCATCTGGCCGTGGAGATTGTTTCCTAGGTAATTCATTGATGGCTTGTTCAATTTCTTTTTCTGAGATGAGGTTATTTAAGTAGTTTACTTCCTCTTGTAATAGTAATGGGATTTAAAGATCCCCCTGTATTTGGCTTGGTTTTGGGGTTGAGTATTGAAACCCAGAGCTTATGAATCCCACTTGTGAGATGGACTTGTTGATGTGAAGAGAGAGGGCTGAACTGGGAGGAGATGGTGCCATGGATTTACAGAGAGGCCCAAGCAGAGAGAGGCCAGAAGAACTTTTGGGAGCATCATCATGGAGGCAGAGAGAGAAAAGATTGTTGAGGGCTGGAGCTGCCCAGGACTTTTGAGAGCTGCCACCAGGAGCTTCCAAGGACTGAAGAGACATGGCTGTGATGCTGGTATTTTGTCTGTCAGTTTTGATGTTGTTTTCCAGATTCGTCTGCTGGTAAAGGACAGTGCTGTTGTTGCAGAGGTTCTGGAACCTTGCTGTTGGTTCAGAAGCCCTGAAGAAGGATTTTCTTGCTGTATGTTTATAGAAATCCTGGAAGAGGGTCTTGCTGATGTTTTCAGGGGTCCTGAGACTGTTCTGCAGGCAGAGAGTGAATTGATGAGGACACTGGCAATGTATATTGTGCCTTTGTTAAGCTTTGTCTTCCCAGGAACAGAGATTGCTGAGAACTTGCCTCAGGTCAAGAAGAAGAAAAGACCTCTCCTTGGGTATTAAATGCTGTGATGATATCTTACCCATGTTTTAACTCATGGGTAGATGGCCTTTATGCTCTCCACTTCCCCTTTTGAGAAGGTGCTTGGTGTTAACTGATGATAATTATAATTCAGTTGTGATCCAGGGGTGGGAAACTTTTTTTGTTTTTTGTACTCTGTGATTGAACAAATGAATATACTTTGTTTATGACTAGAAACTAATCTCCATTTGAGATGAGAGACTTTGTGATTGACTAAATGAACATACTTTCCAAGGGTAGAGTAGTACTTGGAAATTATTGAATCACACTTGGTGAATGCTGTATTTTGATCATCTCTGTTCTGTGAATGTTTTGCCTTAATTTGTCACTGAATAAAATAGAGATTTACTATGCTGGTATTCCTAACCTTGCAAGTTGCCTCTGCTTGACATTACACCTCTTCAGTTAGTCTGATGTAAATATTTTTGTAAATATTCATCCATTTCACTAATATTGTGAAATTTATGTGCATACAATTGGGCAAAATAATTCCTAATTATTGTTTTAATTTCCTCATTGGAGGTAGATTCACCCTTTTCATTTTTGATACTCATAATTTGGTTTTCTTCTTTCTTTTTTTAAATCATATTGACTAAAGGTCTATCAATTTTATTGTTTTTTTTTTCATCATACCAGCTCTTAATTTATTTATTAATTCAATAGTTTTAATAAATTCAACTTTATTAATCTCTCCTTTGGTTTTCATTATATCTAATTTAGTATTTAATTGGGGATTTTCAATTTGTTCTTTTTCTAGCTTTTTCAGCTGCATGTCCAATTTATTGACTGCCATTTTCTCTATTTATGTATGCATTCAGAGACATAAAACTTCCCCTAAGAACTTCTTTTGCTGTATCCCACAACTTTTGGTGTGTTATCTCATTATTGTCATTCTCTTGAATGAAGTTACTGATTGTTTCTATAATTTCTTGTTTGACCCTCTCATTCTTTAGGATTAAGTTATTTAGTTTCCAATTAGTTTTTAGTCTATCCTTCCCTGGCCCTTGATTACATATAATTTTTATTGCATCATTATCTGAGAATGATGCATTTAATATTTCTGCCTTTCTGCACTGAATTGTGAGGCTTTAATACCCTAGTACATGGTCAATTTTTGTATATGTGCCATGTACCACTGAGAAGAAGGTATATTCCTTTTTATCCCCATTCAGTTTTCTCCAGAGGCCTACCACATCTATTTTCTCTAAGATTTTATTTACCAACTTAACTTCTTTCTTGTTTATTTTGAGGTTAGATTTATCAAGCTCAGAGTGGGAGGGATTGAAGTCACCTACTAGTATAGTTTTACTATCTATTTCTTCCTCTAGCATCCTTATCTTCTCCTTTAGGAATCTGGAAGCTGTACTCTTTGGTGCATAGATGTTTACTAATGATATTGCTTCATTTTTGATGGTGCCTTTTAGCAGGATATAGTTTCCTTCCTTATCTCTTTTAATTAGATCTATTTTTGCTTTTGCTTTGTCTGAGATAAGAATTGCTACCCCTAGTTTTTTTTTTACTTTAGCTGAAGCATGATATATTTTACTCCAGCCTTTTACCTTTACCCTGCATGTATCCCCTTGTTTCAGATGTGTTTCTTGTAAACAGCTTATTGTAGGATTATGGTTTTTAATCCAGTCGGTTCTGCCTCTGTTTTATAGGAGAGTTCATCCCATTCACATTCACAGTTATGATTACTATCTGTGTCTTTCCCTTCATCCTATTTTCTCCCCTGTTTGTGCTTTTGTTTCTTCCTTCTCCCTTCCCCTGATTAAGAGTTTTCTTTTTGACCCCACCTCCCTCAGTATTCCCTTCTTATCAGCCCCTCTCCCTTTTCCTACCCTTCCCCCTTATTACTTTTTCCCCTCTCTTCTAACCACCCCGCCCTTCCCCCCTCCTACTGCTGGTAGGGTATGATAGATTTTTATAATTAATGTGGTATGTTATTTCTTCCTAAAAACAAGATTGATGAAAATAGATCTCATGCAATGCTCTTCTCCCTCCCCTCTTTCCCTCTATTATGATAAGATTTATGTCTCTTCTCAATAGAGTCCTATACTTAACTGATTATTTCATTCCCTTCTTGCACCAGAACCAATGAGGGAAAAGCTCATATAATGCTCATTTCCCTCCCTTCTTTCCCTCTACTTTAATATTTTTATGGCTCTTTGTGTGGCATAATTTACCCTTTTCTGCTTCATTCTTTCCTCTTCTTCCATTGCAGTCTCTTTGCAGCCCTTAATAAGGTTTTTTAATCATCATTTTGTGTATTTTATACCCACACCCTCTATTTATCTATATCCCTTTTAGATGTCACCATAGGTATAGAATTCTCAGTATTAACAGGTATCAACTTCCCATATAGGGGTGTAAACAGTTTGCTGTTATTGAGTAACAAGTTGTGTTTGTGTGTGTGTGTGTGTGTGTTTTCCCTATTTACCTCTTTATGTCTCTCTTGAGTCTTGTAATTGGAGGTTGAATTTTCTATTGAGCTCTGGCTTTTTCATCAGGAAGGTCTGGAAGTCTGTTATATCATTGAATGACCATCTCTTTGTCTGGAAGATTATGCTCAGTTTAGCTAGATAGGTGATCCTTGGTTGTAACCCAAGCTCTTTTGCCTTGCAAAAAATTATATTCCAATTCCTCTGATCCTTCAATATAGAAGCTGTCAGATCCTATGCAATCCTCACTGTGGTTCTGCATATTTGAATTGTTTCTTTATGGCTGCTTGTTGTATTTTCTCCTTTACCTGATAGTTCTGGAATTTGGCCACAACATTTTGTGGACTTTTCAATTTGGAATCTCTTTCAGAAGGTGTTCGTTGGATTCTCGCGATTTCTATTTTACCTTCTGGTTCTAGGATCTCAGGGCAGTTGTCCTTGATGAGCCCTTGGAAGATGTTGTCCAGGCTCATTTTTTCATGATGATTTTCTGGTAGACCAATAATTCTCAGATTATCTCTCCTGGATCTGTTTTCCAGGTCAGTTATTTTTCCATTGAGATATTTTATCTCTTTTTCTAATTTTTCATTCTTGATGTTTTGTTTGACTGATTCTTGGTGCCTCATAGAGTCATTAGCTTCAATTTGGTTGATTCTAGTTTTTAGCGAATTATTTTCCTTGTTTAATTTTTGAAGCTCCTTTTCCATATGTTCAGATTTCATTTTTAGTTCACACATTTTTCTTTTTAAGGAGCTCTTTTCTTCATTGTAATGTTTTTCTAATTTTGCAATTTTTATTTTGAAAGAATTATTGATTTTATCTTCTATCTCTCTAATTTGGTTTTCAAAATTCTTTTTGAGCTCATCTAAGAATGCTTTCTGTGCTTGAGACCAGTTCATATTCCCTGATGAGGCTTCAGCTATGGGTGTGGACTCAATACTGTCTTCTTCTGAATTTGGGTCCTCCTCCCAATAATAGGATTCTAGAGTCTTTGTCTTTGAGGTATGTTTTTTACCCATTTTGAGGCAGGGCCTTAGCCACACCCTTCCTCTAGGGTTCCCAAATCCTTTACTATTTTAAATTTTGCTCTATGGAAAAAAAATTACTGTGTTTTCAGGATCAAAGTGGGGGGATTGGAACAGCTGGAGTTCACTCTGCCATCCTCATACCTGGAAGGTCAGATGGGGGCTTTTTAAATTTCCAGGCTGTGGGCTGGTAGTGCCAGGAGTCACTGCTGTCACTGCCAGGGGGCCCTGCATTTGTCTCTTACCCAGCTGCATCACCTCCCAGGCCTGAAGTAATAGGGCTGGGAATGGCCCTTGTGGTTGATGGATCAACTTGCTTCCACATTGACCAGGCCTCATCCTGGCCTGTGTGCTCCATGTCATCCAGGCCTCTGATTTTAATATCTTTTTTAAAAATAATCTATCATTTGATTGAATTAACTTTTTTTTTTCAAACCACATACTGTGTGTAGACAAAAGTTCCCAAAAGTTATCATGGAGCTTTTGTTCATATACATAAAACTAGACTTATTTTGCAAGAATTGTGTAAGGAAAGTACTTTGTAAAATGTAAAGTACTATATAATGATATCATCATCATCATTATAGCACATTTCTATATAGCTTTAAATTTTGCAAAGCATTTTCTTTACAACAAGCTTGTTAAATAGCTTATTCCCGTTTTACAGATGAAGAAACTAAGACTCAGAGCTGGTTAAATTCTTTGTCCATAGTCACACAGTAGGTGTCAGAGTCCTGCTTAAATATTAGATATCCTTTCTCTATGAGCAGAACTTGTTCCGTCTCCCCATAATGACATCACGAAAGAGTTGTGGCCTGGGATATAAAAGGAGGTATTCATAAATGAGCAAAAAGTGGAAAGAAAGTATATAAATCTATTAGATGTTCTATTTCTCTTTGATGGTGTACAGGGGTGGGCCAGAGTAGGAACACAACTTATGACTCCATAGAAAAATATAAACTAACTTGATTAAATATAAACTGTAAAAGAAGCTCAAACTATGCCATTGGAAAAAAACTTGCACATGACCCTGGGCCATCTTGACTATGCCTTCTTTTTTTCTGTTCCTATTTAATACCTGATATGAACTAGGGTTGGTGTGGGGATTCACAATTTTACTTTAACCTGCTGCCACTGAGGGTGAAAGGCCTCTTGTGAGTAACCCATCAGATTAGTCTAATTAATACTAATAAACCTATTAATAACCAAGCTGGTATGAACTTCCCTTTCTTTGGTACCCTGGGGTTCTCTTAGAGGATATGCCACCCTAAAATTGGCATAATTAAGACAGAGAAGATATGTTCCCCTGGCCTAGTCAGCAAGATAATTTGCCTCCTTACAAAAGGCTGTATTCCTTTTATTTGTGTCTGCTTGAGTGTTCAGTCCTAGGTTCATCTTGCAGCTCAAGACTCTAGGAAGCTACATAACCCAGTGAATAAATTGCTAGTCTTGGAGCCATAAAAACTTGAGTTCAAATCCTGCCTCAGACACATATTAGCTTGGTGAACTTGGACTAGACACTTAACCTCTCTCAGCCTCAGTTACCTCAGCTGTGAAATGGTGAGAATGTTAGCATATACCTCAAGAAAATTATTTAGTGATCAAATGATGTATCACATAAAGCACTTTGTGATCCTGAAAATACTATAAAGTGATACTATTATTATGTTATTTGTATTGTCCCTAACATGCTAGTATTCTATATTTGCTTTAGCCTGTCAGATAAGTTACGCCTTAGTCTATTTCCATTGTCCCATCTCCTATGAACCTTGGTGGGGACAGAGAACTTTGTGACAAAGCAAGTATAGGAACCTATCCAGAGATTTGTACCAAGCAGAAGCAAGGTAAGGAGATGCAAACAGATGATTAAAAATATGTGGATAGATCTGTATTCATTTGCTTTTGCCTCTGGGTTGGGTCATGCTAAGAATGTAAATCTAAGTGAAAGGCAACTGATCAAATCATGTCATTCTATCACTGAAAACCTGCCCTAAACAAAACCTAGTTCAGGAGCCCCAATTTACAAAGCCTACCATGTGACAAATGTGCAGTTTGAAATAAGTCAACCCAGCAAGCATCAGTCCAAAGTGCAGACAGAAAGAAGACAGACTGAGGATCTCCTATTTAGCAAGGATGGAGAGCAAAAAGTTTGTGGTGGTCTGAAATGACTGTGTTTGGTCCAATACCAAATAACATTGAATAGGCAGACATCACCTAACCAGAGAAAGTCACCTCTGCACTCTATGTTAGAAGAGAGAATAGAATGTGTCTTGAAAGAATGGAAATGCATGCTTAAAAGAAGAAATAAGAAAAAGAACATCAAGTGGCAATGGGAAATAAAAACTTCTGTTAGAAGGTTAGAGGTTAGAAGAATGTAAAACAGTAATAGTGTATGAGGCAGGATCATCTCAGGAAGAAATATTTTCTTGTGTTTGAGGGAATAATGATGTGAATCCACAGGTAACATCAGATGAGAGCTCAACCAGTCAGAGAAAGAAGACATAATTAATAGGGGTAGATAGTTTCTTGCTGTGGGTTGCTAAGGCAGCAAAATTATTGACCTGACTTCAACAGGGATGAAAAGGGGACAGGAGTAGGGAGTGCTGCTACCTTTCTTTAGCATGTATTTGGGATATTATGGGGAGTCTTCTGAGATGTGTCAAACCTAATCACCACAACTCATTTCTGGTGAATCACTTGGGAGATTGGTGGGGGGGGGGAATGACAATATCACTGCAGAGAATTTAGAAAGGAGTGCAAAGTATCATGAAGAGAGAGTAAGAAATAAAGAAAGAAAGAGAGAGGGAGGGAGGGAGGGAGGGAGGGAGAAAGGAAGAAAGGAAGGAAGGAAGGAAGGAAGGAAGGAAGGAAGGAAGGAAGGAAGGAAGGAAGGAGAAAAAAGAAAGAAAAAGAAGTAAAGGAAATGAAAGAAAAAAAGAAAGAAAGCTTGAGTCCTATCCCCCCCCCCAAAAAAAAAGGAAAAAGGGGGAATGGAGCCAGAAAAAGTTGGAATGATTGATGAATAAATGAATGTAACTTCTAGCAACAAAGGAACCTTCCAACCAAGTTTTTAATTTATACTCACATGACCTTTTCCTGGTTGATGTATTAAAAAATGCCTGTGTTCTGATTACCCTACTCTATTGTGTTTCTAAAAGTCTATAGCTCTCTTTGTCTATATGAGTCTATAACTAAACAGACCCTAGCAACCCTCCTGGGCCATTCCAACTCATTCTATAGTTTGGATATATTAACATAAATTGCTGTTACATGTATACCACCATTTACGAGGACCAAAACCCTGGACCCCAAGGGCCATGGCAAATAAGAAACATATGTCTCTCAGATCTTTTTATTGAAAGTATATTATTTGGTGGTTTATAGGTGATTAATAAAATCTTTTTGTTATGTTAGAAATGAATGTGACTGTGTTTGTGTTCCTTGAAATCTAGAATCAGATGAATAGAAGTAATTGTTTCATTAAGATGGCTAATTGGAAGTAGGGGAATAATAAATCAGGGTAGATGATAATTTGACTAAGAAGATGAACTGAGAAAGAGATGTTGATTTCTGGATTATGGTTTAAAATATAGGAATGATGAGCTCTTGGCAAAGGATAAAATGTACCTAAATAGGGCTGATGCTATCTATAATTTGTCTGGAATCTTGAAATTTTGATCATAGGGATTCTAAGAGGAGCTATAAAGGAGGAGATTATTATGTACTTCATACTGGCAAGGGGGAAAAAAGGGAAATGTCTATATGTAGTCTGAAGGAGTTATTTCATGACAACAGGGCATGTCCAGCCTCTTGGTCCTGCCTGAAGGTCAGGGAAGGTGTCAGTGGAGTCCTGGGGGGGTGGGGAGACTAATTATACAAGAGTGAGACGTTTGAAATACTCAGTATCAGCTCCATCAGCCCCAGAGCCCCAGGATTCACTCTACTGGTGAGTAAATTCTCTTCCCCAGAATAGTAAGGGTGTTAGGAACACATAAACTACATCAGTGTTGTGATCCGGGCCATTTAAAAAGCCAGGCTCTCCTAGGCTGCATATAATCTATCTATAAATTCACTCTCTTTGTCAGACATCTTTGTTAGCTTCTGGGTGCTTTCCTTTAGGAAGGACATGTGAAAACTGATATGTTTCCACAGCCAAATGACCCAGGCGATGAGAGATCTAGAGAATGTGCCACATAAGGAGGACTGACTCCAAGAACTGAGGGCATTCAGCCTGGAGAAGAAAAGGTTTTAAATGGAAAGGATAGCGGTCTTCAAGTATAATAATAATAGTTATTACACAATACTAACAGCTAGCATTTATGCAATGCTTTAACCTTGTGAAACACTTTACAAACTTTGTCTCATTTTATCCGTGCAATATCCCAGGAGGTAGCTACTCTTGTTCAGTAGTTTCAGATCCTTCATGACCCACTTTGGGGTTTCCTTCACAAAGGTGCTGGAGGGGTTGCCATTTCCTTTTCCAGCATATTTTACAGATGAGGAAACTGGTGCAAGCAGGGTTAAGTGACTGGCCCAGCGTCACACAGCGAGGAAGTGTTTCAGGCTGGATTTTAATTCAGGTCTTCTTGACTCTAGGTCCAGTGCTCCAGATCCACTGGGTCACCTAGTTGCTATTATCATCCTCATTTTACAGATAAGGAAACAAAGGCAGGTAGCAGTTAAGTGACTTGCTGAAGATAACACAAGTAGAAAGTGTCACAGGCCAAATTTGAACTCAGGTCTTCCTGACTTCAAGTCCAGTGCTCTATCTATCATACCACTTACCTATACAAGGTGTTTTGTAGAAGAATCAGAGTTGTCAGGCTTGGTGTCAGGGGACAGAATTACTGTCAATAGATGGAAGATGCAAAAACCAGTAATTTGGACTGATTTAAAGAAAAACTTCCTAAGTTTTAGAACTATCAAAAAGAAGAGGGCATCTCTTGAGGTGGTAGCCTCCCCACAAATGGATTCTTCTGGGAAGAAACTAGTTGGCCATTTATTTCTCTGTGATATAGTTGAGGGGATACTGGAAATCTCTCCCAACACTTAGGTTCATGATCCAGTGAATAAGGTTTACTGAGCAGTAGGTTTTATCAGACTAAAGAAAAAAAAGCGATTTATAAGAAATTATTTATAAGAAATACCTCCCACATTATCCCTCTTTTTTTTTTTTATTCCTTTTGCTCTCTGGCATCTTTTCAGGCAAGTAGGCTCTATAGTTCCTACAGCCAACCACTAAAAACCAAATCCTCATGTAGCATCATTTTGCTATCTTTTTATTCTTATTAATAATAATAAAAACAAGTTTCTGCGTAGATACTATTATAAGACAAACAATCTGTTGAAGAGGAAGATTAAATAAAGCCCATTTCTATATTGGTGTGACTCGCACCTCAACAAACAGGAGCTGTCACACCCTTAATTATGATGTGGCAGCTTACATTTCAGAAATAAGTGGCAGGCGTGCAGAAGCACACCAATCTAATCCTGATGCCACCTGAATGCCAATGGGAAGAGGAAAAACAGCAAAGACCAACATAGGAGCAGAAAAAGGAGACAGGATCCTTGGGAGAATTTGAGCAGCAACCATGGCAGGAAGTTAGTGACAATAACAATGAGCTTTAGGTCAATGTGTTATATAAAAACTTAATTCAATGTCATGAACTCAAGAGATGCTCAGTAGATATTAATTGATGGCGATGATGAAAAAATGCTACAGGAAAGCAGCAATCAGAAACTGCCATCATAATTATGAAAACATATCCTGGATTTCTATTATCATCTGGGTCTGGTACCCTGACCTACATGACCTAATATATCAGTTGGCAAAATTAATGATAATCATGAAATTAAATCTTTAGAGGACACGGAACTTCACCCAAAAATAAAGGGGTGATAAATGGAAAATGACATCTCAAAACTCAGTATGATGAATATGAATGCCAATTTATAGATTTAGACTATGCAATGCCACCAGGAGTTTCTCAGAGGTTCGTGAGTTTGGTATTTTAAGACATGCTAAACTAAGTGACACATTTTCCTTATCTCTTTCTGGACTTCTATTTGGCAAACCAAATCGGTTGGAGTCATCCTCACTTTCTATTCCAAGACTTGCTATTAGCTAAAGGAGAGGAATTGCAAGTTGGAGAAGGACATGACATTCCAGCGACTCATGGCACATTGCAAAAGCTTTATATGGAGTTATGAAAGTAGGTGCCCCACACCAAAGATCTTCAGCAGTTCCCTGGTATTTCAGGGAATCACTGCTACTTCATCTTTGTCTTAGCAGAACCATTCATGGATCTGCTGAAATACCTAAAGCTTTCTCGTGAACACTAAACCTATGGGGGCACATTTAACATCATGAAGGAGACATTTTATTAAGCCCACATTAAATGTACTGCTTATGTTTTTGAATGAATGAAAGAATGAACCATGGAACTTGGAGGCTAGAATCAAAGATGTCTCTATTTCCTCCCATCTCCAGGATCCAACTCACTGATATCCCCTCTTTGTAAGGACTAAAGCTTACCAGTTGGGATCATTAGAGAAACCAGGCAAAGTCTTCTATTAAAACCTGTCCATCTATTTCATTTGATCACCTGGGCACTGGGAGATCAAAATGAAGGCTCTTCCCTCCAGGGAATGGATGGTGTTGGGAGTGCTTGGAGAGCAGGTTCCTGGTCCCAGCTACAGTGTCTTTTAAGAGAGGGATAGGAAGCTTCAACAAAAGGCTGGGACAAGTCTGATGCCTACTGCATTCACTGAACAAAACTGCCTTTTAGTCCAGGGAATCAGAAAAAGGCAGTTAATTAGAAAATCATTTATGCCTTGATTAGGAGCCTCCTAAAAATGTAGAATGCCACTTGTATTAAACATGGCTGAAAAAAGTAGAATGAAACTTTAGTACCCTTGTGTTGTCAATTATCCACCTAATCAGCTTATAATTGTGGCCATCTTTGTACTGTAGTTTTCATAATAAGGAATGAGCCCTACGCAGGCTCTCCCCAACGAGTTTAGAAAGAGAGGTCTTTGTAAATCATACAATCAACCAGAATTTGCTCTTTTCTCATTCTGTGTTTTGCCTAAACACTATTAAAACAAATTGAAGAAGGTTCAGTCTCTATGTAAATAGGAGCTTGAGGACTCCAGATGAAACTTCCTCCCAAGGATCTGCCAATTGTCAGTCAGGTGAGGTAGGGTTTGGAGGGTTGTGTGGCAAGGGGAGGGAAAGATGTAGAGAAGCATTTTCTGGATTTACACAGACACCCAACTGGCAGGCATAACTTTGGCTCTATGCATGCAGCTCCTTCTCTATAATCATTGCTTTTTGACCAGGTCACAGAATTACAGAATGTGAATAAAAAGAGACCCCAATGGCCATCTACTCCAACCTATATAAGAAAGGAATCCTCCCAACATACTGGAGAAGTGACCATCCAGGTTACAGACTTCCAAGAGCAACCCAGCACCCACCTAGGCAGCCTAGTCTACTTTGAGGTAGTTCTAATTGTTAGGAAGGTGTTTACTTCTTATTTAATGTACTGGTATCTAGTCTAAATTTTTCCCCTTTGAAACCTCCACCCATTGTTCATATTGTCCTCTGGGGCCAAAGATAACAAATATTTTACCTTCTTTTGTTTCTGTATCATTGTTATGGGAATGGGAATTTAAGATCTTCCCTGCCCCTAGGCCCTTTGATAGGCTTAAGTGACTCTGAGAACCTTCCTTGATTTGAAAATATACTCTGCCCCCTAATAGGCTGAATGTGGTCACATGGAACCTGTGGCAGGAGGCTTGTTTTTCAGAAACTCCCACACATAGATACTTTGTGATTGGGCAGTGGGTCAAGAAGGTTATGACATTCTCTGAGCCAGGAGGAGGCTATATATACCCTGATGTGAGATTTTGTTTTGGGGCTCACTTTGAGAAGAGTTGTGTGATTTGACCATAGGAGACTCTGGGCAGCCGTTAAGCTCCCCCCCCCACCCCCCTTTGAAAACCCAGATGTTAGTGCTTCCCTCTCTGGTAACTGACTAGTTATGGATGTAATGGTCAGACAGCTGGAAGCCTGTCTGCCTATCTGCTTCTGTGTCTGCTTGTAACTTCTGCTTGTAACTTGTTTGTATTCCCTGAAGTTCAGAGTGGTAACCTTTTACCCCTGAAGTAGGTAAATTATATGGATTGATTAAAGTAAGATTATTAACCCATTTTGAGTTGCTTTCCTTTAGAAAAACAGATCTAAGAACCTGTGTTGGCAGCCACCCTGGGTATGCTAGGGTGCTTGCTGCTACAATTATCTATCTATCCCTTCAACTATCACCATGCTTCCAGAGCAGTGAAAAAAAAACAAACCCTCAAATAAATAATCCAACAAAACAAAGTCCTACATTGCTCACGTCCCCATATGCATGCCTCATTCTGGATTTTAAGTCTCCCTACCTCTCTGGTAGGAGATAGATGACTGTGATTCATCTTCAGTCCTCTGGACTCATGGTTTATCATGGCATCTGTTAGCATTTAAATTTTTTTTTTCAAAGCTGTTTACCTCTATAATGATTATAACATTATTTAATTATTCTAGTTCTGCTCACTTCATTCTGTACCAGGTCACATAGGTCTTCCCAATTTCCTCTGAAAATATCTCTTCAGTCATTTGCAATGGTAGAATAATATTCTATTATATTCACATATCACAACTTGTATAGCCATCCCCCAAAAAGTGGGAATCCCCTTAGTTTCCAATTTATTGCTACTATGAAAAGACTTGCTATGAATATATCTGTTAATTATGGGTTCTTCCCCTCTTTCATTGATCTCTCTTTGGTATAGGCATAGTGGTGGTATAATTCGTTCAGAGGGTATGGGCAGTTTAGTAATTTTTGGAGCACAGTTCCAAATTGTTTTCCAGAATCAATTAATTAGTTCACAGTTCCTGGTTCCCTTTCTACATTGCAATCCTTCAAATACTTGAATATCACATCATCTTCCACCTGAATCTTTTTGTTTTTGTCCAGGTTAAGTGCTCCCAGTTTCTGGGGTGGCTAGGTGGTTCAGTGAATAGAGCACCAGCCCTGGAGTCAGGAGGACCTGAGTTTAAATCCAGTCTCAGACACTTGATATACTTACTAGCCATGTGATTTTGGGCAAGTCATTTAACTCCAATTGCCCTCCAAAAAGCAAAAAAATAAAAAATAAAAACATGCCTAATTCCTTCAACCAATCTTCAAATGAGATGACTCAAGACCCTTCATCTTTCTAGATGCCCCTCCATTATCTCCACCTTATTAATGTCTTTCTTACATTGTTGTGTCCAGTATCAAACAATATTCCCTATGAGCTCTAAAGAGAGAAGAGTACACATTCTCATGTAGAGTTTCCTGAGCTTACATCTCCTGGCAACTGAAGGTATCATGTGAGATCTCAGTAGGAGCAGGACCATGATGGGGCTTCCTTTTAAATATTGTCTCCCTCCATTCGATTTTAAGCTCCTTGAGGGCAAGGGCTATTTTTTTTTCATATTTATATCTCCAACACTTAGGACAGTGGTTGGCACATAGGAGGCTTTTAAAAAATGTTTACTGAAGAGTTCAAGAGCTGACCAACATTGCTTTCTGCCTCTCTCTATGGGAGATCAGAAGATACTCAGCAAAACACCCAGTGAGTCCTTCTAGGTGTCAAGACACCATTTACAATGATGTAGATGAAGGACCCAGATGGTGATAGTAGCTATTATTTGTATAGCACTTTTACAATTTTCAAAAATGTTTTCTCACAACAGCCTTGTGAAGTAGGTAATGGAAGCATTTTTACCCTTGTTTTTACTAACAGGGACCCTGATGTATAAAGACCCAATATCTAGTAAATCTTAGAGTCAAGACACAAAGTTTGGGTCTTTTGGCTCCAAATCCAGGGCTCTTTCCACTACAGCTCACTGCTGCTGCTGTGTGGCATCCAATAATACCTCACATTTACAACATGTGTTTAATATATTTGTAATTGCTTCTAAATCCATTGTATTATGCTATGATCACAAAGCCTTTATAAGATAGCTAAGAACAAATACTGGATCATAAGATCATAGATTTAGAGAGAGGAAACACTATAGAAAGACCATTGAGCAGACTCTTTCATTTTACAAATGAAAAAAAAAAATGAAGCACAGAGAAGTTGAATTATCATGGTCTTTCAGCTCATACGTTACTGAAATAAAAGGTCTTTCTGAATCCAAATCCAGTGCCTATCTGCTATGCAAAAGTGCCCAAAGTATCCGTCTATAAATTTCTCTGCAATCATCAAAATTATCTCAGCTCAATTCAATAAACATTTATTAAGCAACTACTATGTGCAAGGCACTGTGCTAAATGCTGAGGAGATAAAATTCAATTCAATAAGCATTTATTAAGTCCCTACTGTGTGCCACACAAGATATTAAGCACTAAGCTCATAAATCTGTGGGGTTTTTTTCTTCAGACATAGAGATTTGGTCATGTATGTAATTCCAGCAAAGTAACTCCAAGCAGTGTCAAACATCGATGCCCATTGTGGAAAAAGTGCCCGGTGGTGAAGTCAGAGAGAATTGATAACTTTAGGTGGGGAGGTAGCAGTAGGAACAGATGAACACTTATAAACAAAAGTTATGTTTCTGTTCAACTGTCTTAGGGAAGAATTAAAAAAACAGATGGAGAATATAAACAAGACTGTAAGTAATAAATAGATGAAATTGTCGCAAAATATTATGCAACATTTTTCAGAGATGGCCCCAAAGCATCAAAGATACTTTAAGTTGCAGTAATCAAATCAATGCAATTTGCACAGCACTCCACATTATTATTATTTCAGTAATGAGGAATACTTTACAGAGATTGGCTCTGCAATTCAAAAACTGCAAGGCAGATGGTAAGAACATCACGAGTTAATTTTTGCCTCAGCATCTTTCAGATGTTACAGATTAGACATCTTTTCATCATGTGGGCTTGAATGGAAGAGGTAGTTTTTGGTGGAGGACCATCATAGTTGTTTTAATCCATCAGAAATTTCTCTTAGAAGGAATCAGTGATCTCTAAGGAACGGGAGGGGGGAAAGAATTGTGGCTATTGTTTGCCTAGCTTGTTTGGGGAGAATAACAATGCCTCATTTGCATTTCTTGCTGCCCTGTTGGTGATTATTTAGCTGGCGATTTTGGACATAAATAAGAGCCCATTGGGCAGTGGCTGAAGTTACCAGAAGCCTACAGTCATTAGACAAAGATCTTAACCCAATGCATTTCCTGGCACATGGGTCATCCCTCTGTCCATCCATTTTATCTTCCCATAGTCTTTGAGAACTAAAGATAATCTTTACTGTCAATATTTTTTTCTGGGTATAAATTATCCCTATCTCTTGTTCTCATTATGATGTCTTTCTACATTTTCCCTCCTTTAGAGTGTGCATTAGTCTCTGCAGAAGTAATGCCATCTTTTAAGTCCAAATGCCTGTGAGCTATTCCCCATATTTGACAATGTCTACCCTCTCTGATCCATCTTCTGCTAGCATTGCTTTAGGCTCTCAAGGCCCTTTTTCCTTCTCCTGAATTTGAAATCCAGTGACATTCAACTTGGCTAACACTTAGTAAGAACCTACTATGTGCAAGGTACCAGAATCAGACCTGGGGATGGAAATGAAAAATGAAACAGTCTCTGATCTTAAGCAGCTCACATTTTAAGAGAGGGGAACAGCTATACAAGTTGATATTCCTAACACAGACTCGGACACACTACTCTCCTACTGAAAAAACAATCTTCAGTGATGCCCTAGTATAAAATACAAAATCCTCAGCTTTGCAATTAAAGCCATAATCAAAATGGCTTCCCTACTCATTTCCAATGTTATGTCATGTTATTCTCCTTAAGGACAGTGGCAAAATGCTGGAATTAAAGTCAAGGACCCTTGGTCTAAATACCAGCTTTAGAACTTATTTCCTATGTGACTTAGGCAAATATACACTCTGTTAGGTGTACCTCAACTGTAAATTGAAAGAGTTGTACTAGATTTCTAAGTTCAATTTTGTTTTATTTTCAATTCCAAATGCTCTTACTCACTTCTTTCCTGCCTATGAGAAGGCAAGAAAAATAAAACCCATTATAAATAGGTATAAAAGTAAAAAAACTCAAAATTCTGCATTAGTCATGTTCTAAGAAAACCCCAAACTGAATGAAGTAGAACAAAATATGTTTTAATCTGCATTCTGAATCTATCAGTTCTCTTTCTGGAGATGGATAGCATGTGTCATAGAATTTTGGTTTGTCATTGGATTGATCTGCATTGCTAAGTTGGACTAATGATGTTACATGAGAAAAATACTCCATTTCACCCAGACTGGCCCCCAGATCACTTCCAAATATGGCATTCCATTTCCTATTCTGTGTCTTTGTCAAAGAAGTTTATGATGTAACCCCTTCTCATATCCACCTTCTAGAATACCTAGCTTCTTCAAAAACATGTTTCAGTATCCCCTTTTATACTGATCTTTTTAAGACCTCCTCAATTGTTAGTAGAATATTATATCCAGGGGACTGTGGGAGCTAGCTCCTGCAGACTCTGGAAAGCTAATTATTAAATTTTCAATGTAAGCATTGAAACTTTGGGAATTTGGCAATTGTTATAAATCAAGGTTTAATTTATTTATTTTTGTTGATTGTCTCAACATGTAAATTTTGGAAAAAATGTTAATGACAGATTAAATTTGAAACCTTGTCCTGCTTTTCAAAGAACTATTTGTTAAACATTTAGCAGCACATAAATTATTCTGTATTATTTTCTGTACACTTATTTTTAACTATATGTCTACATGATAGATCTCTCCAGTAGAATGTGAGCTCCTCAAAGACAATGACTGTTTCATCTTTCTTTAGAATCGGCAGCACCTATCCCACCCAGTGCCTTGTTACCAGGTGAGCTGATTTGAACTTCATGAAATTTCTGTTAGAAGAAGGGAGAAGTGCTTTGGGATCTTGAAACAATGGTGGAAATCAAATTATTCATGGTTTTCCTTTTCATTCAAGATAGTGACTAGAAATTTGAACTTTGACTCTTTAACTAGAGGTGGCAAAATAGGGCCTGACTCTTGGAGTAATATATCACTCTTTGTACAATCAGTTTTATTTTCTCAATGCTTTCTACTGTAGAAAAGTATTTACCTGAACCTCTGCAATATCATAAAATCATTCTTCAATAATATGTTCTGGGAGGGGAGATATTTCAGTTAGACATCTTTGGTATATTAATAAGGATTCCTGAGCCTGAAGATTTAGGAAAGTCAAGCAATCAATGGTTTTTATAGCTCATAATGGGGATGAGTTCATCCTTCATTTCAGCAACCTGAGTAGCTAAAAGCTTTTGATAATTTTCTCATTATAAACTACAGTTGTTTGAAGACAAACTGTTTTCAAAAATAAACAAAGCAATGTCTTAAATTATAGCACTATTGGTTCCCTCTTACAACTCCATTTTAAAACCTCTCTTTCCAAAGCAGATTTTGGCTTCATAGAATATTCATTTATATGCCTGGACACTTGATCCAACAATAAAAAAATCTGCATGATTAAACAGAATATATTATTCTGCCTTTCTCTTATTTGCATACTAAATCAGAGCTACACTCTGGGTTGTTGAGTGTGAGTTGAAGTATCTTAAAAGATGTTCTTTTTTCTCCTCTATTCCTTCTTTTCTTAAAATAATTCTAAAGGGATCAAAGCTAGTAGGCTTTGATTCATGGAGAACAATGACAGCAAGTCAAATGGATCTTTAGAGAAAACATGGCTGCTCTGGGTAGAACAAATTTGACATATTGACTACCAGAGGATGTCAAACAATTGATTCAGTTGTTTGGCCTATAGAGCAGATTCAGCCTATTTGTTTGGCTGATTTACTGATTCTTTGGTCACTGAACCAACTGGTTGTTTAGATTCACATCTACATGGGCAACTCATACTGTGTTGTGCTGCACTTAGGGCAATGCTTGTTCTAATACTATCATAGGTAGAGTTCTGATGCATGGTCGTTTGGAGTGGGACTACCTCAAGTATAGTGGGCCAAACACCACATTTAAGCCATGAAAACTTTGACCATTTATTTCTAGCTTGTGGTCAATTTGATGTGAATTGAGATTGCATTTCAAGGTAGTATATGTAAAGGTAGCATCAGAAGTATTTTAATAAGATATAATCATAAGCAATGCAAGGCTGCTATTAACAAGAAAAATAACTCTACCCATCTGCATGGACGACTTCAGGGATGCTTTTCAATAAAATCTGTACATATGTGCAGAATATAGTATATAGGAATCTTGTGATTTTCAATTGAAAATTTGAAATTTTTTTAAAATTTTTTTTCTTAAATGATATTGCATTCCTAGACTCTCTCCTACTTTCCCTTTAATATTTAGAAAATAATTTTTGGCACCTCAGTCATCTTTCAACCTCAGGCAAAGATGTACCATGATATATGAAAAATTAACCTTGACAAATAGCCAAAGAATCTCAAGATGGACCAGTTCTTTCCTGTGTTGAATGACAATAGCTTTGGACTTACTTTCTCTTTTTCTGGTATTCTTTTAACATTCTCACTAGCAGCCTACATCCACCAGAAGAAATCAACACAATGATTAATGCTGACCTTTGGAATATGATTTTCTGTCATTAACATGATGAAACCAACAGCAGCAGCAAAATGATAGCTGTTATAAAAATTCTCTGCTCAGCTCCATTTCTGTAGTTTTTAATATGCTATTACAACTGGAGTTTTGTCATTTCCTCAAAAAAATTGACTCTTGTGATATTGCTTTCCTATATTATTGCTCTAAACAATATTCAGCCCTACAATGTCACCAAGCAGGCTCCAAAGATTGCCTCACAAAAGCTTAACATGACCAAGAAAAGCTCTGCTCCAAGGTGTTATAGATGTTGATTTAAGGTATTCCACCATCACAAACCCTTTGTTCATAATCTTTGGGGTAAAAACAAGATAAAATAACCTGAACAAAGCAAATAAGGCACTTTCGTCCCCTCCCCTTCCCACCTTCTACTAGTATTCAGTTTGTGTAGCAAAAAGTAATTTATGAATATTCATTTCTATGGGATATATTCAAGGAGAATCAATTTAAGGGAATCCATATTAAGTACTATAAGAATAGGCTTCTATAAGTTGTTACAAAATCTATCATTGGTTACTCTGCCAACAAGCTAATCCTTTACTTTATCATCTCATGTCTAGGTGATTATGGCAGCTTTGTAGCTAGGCTCCTCAGTTTTTATCTCCTTCCAAACATCCTACACATGCTTCCCTTGCTGAATTTCCTTCCTATTGTTTCCATCAAGAAACATCTATGCACAAAAATTTTCAGTTGCTCTCTATTTTATTTGTGATCTGCCTTGCCATATCATCAGTAAAACAGGATTTGACTCATTTGTCTCATAGTATCACATGAAGATCACTGATTTATTTAAATTGTTGGTAACTTGCCTTCAGGCAACTAGGTAGTAAAATGTATAGAGTGCCAGGCCTGGAGTCAGGAAGAATCATCTTCCTGAATTCAAATCCAGCTTCAGATATTTACTAGCTGTGTGACCCTGGGAAAGTGATTTAACCCTGTTTGCCTCATCTTCTTCATCTGTAAAATGAACGGGAGAAGGAAATGGAAAACCAGTCCAGTATCTTTGCCAACGAAAAGCCCAAATGGGGTCATGAAGAATCAGACTTGACTGGATGACATCAACAAGTTCCATCAGGAAACTCTTTATCCAAGAAAGGCTCTACTCTGTTTCAGAAAGCCCTTCCAATGTCCTAATCACAAGGATGACCCTAGCCCTATCTATTAAAAAAAGTATATCAAAATAACAAAAATATGAAAATCTTTTAAAAATGCAAATAGAATTACAATATTAATGTAACACATGAAAATATATGGGATACAACTAAAACTGTCCTGGAAGGCAAACATATATTCTTGAAAATCTATATTAAAGAAAGAGAAAGTACAGGATAATTGAGTTTAGTTTAGAGTTTAAATATTCAAAAATTTGTAAGTTAGTATATAAGAAATAAGTACACAAGCAGAGATCATGAAAATTAAAGGAGAAATGAACACAATAAAAAGTAGAACAAAAGGGAGGGGGAGAATAAGTAAATATAAGATCTATGTTGCTGTTGTTATTTTGTAAATATCAGTAAACTGATAAACCATTAGCAAATTTACATAAAAAGAGGCAAGAAAGCCAAATTTCAAGAATCAAAAAGAAGTGAGAAATCATAAGAGAGAAGAAATAACAAAATATCCGTGATTCTTAACCAGATTCATATTTTAACAAAACAGAACATTTATTAAGAGGGGCAAGTATATATAAAAAAGTAGAAACTACATCAAATAAATAAAGAGAAAAAAGATACCCTGAATAAAATGACAGCAAAAAGATAAGTTAAATGTGTTGTTAATGAGCTTCCCTTTGCTTAACAGGATATGGGACCAGATGGATCCACAAATAAATTTCATAAAACATTTAAAAACAAATAGTTCATGTGATATGTTAACTATTTTTGGAAAATGAAAAAATATGATATTGTCTATGATTCTTTTTTTACAAAAAGAAATGATTCTGAACTCCAAGCCATGAGAAGATAAAGAAGAAAAAGAAAGTTGCAAGCCAATATAATTAATTTCAATGCATAGCTATTAAAATATTGGCAAATTGTATATAGGAATAGTTGCATTTGTTCAAGGGTATATCAAAATTATACATACAATTGACATTGTAACAGCTATCATAAAATATAAATAATTCAGTCAAATGAAAAAGTTTTAGAAAAAGGATAATTTCAATTTCTTAATGTTTGTAAAACACTAAAAATAAAGCAATGAAAAAATCTTTTTTATTGAACACAATAAAAATCACGAATCCATATCAAAGCTAGAAATGTATAATGGAGAAATATAAATAGCATAGGCATACTGAGAGGCGAATCTAAGTAATTCTATACACTCTTACCATTACTATTCAACATAGTTATAGAAATACTAACTATAGCAATACATGTGGAAATATTATTTTAAAGAAATAAATATTGGTAGATGTATCTCATTGCAGAATGACTTATATAGAATACCTGAGTCTTTAAAAATAATGGAGGTGATAAATAGCTATAAAAAATAACTGTATATTAGATCTTAACTGAGATGAGATCCTAATTGTAAAGTACTCAGTACAGTGCCTGGCACATATTAAGCCTATATAAATGTTAGCTATTATTATCAATGGTTGTTATCATTATTATTAAACATTGTATTAATCAACATTTCTTTATACTGTTTTTGAATGGGATCTGACTCTTCATGACCCCATTGGGGTTTTCTTGGCAAAGATACTAGAGTAGTTTGCCATTCACTTCTTCAGTTCATTTTACAGATGAGGAATCTAAGGGAAACAGGGTTAAGTCACTTGCCCAGAGTCACACAGCTAGGAAATGTCTGAGATCACATTTGAACTCAGGTCTTCCTGCACCCAGGTCCGGCACTCTATCTACTGTGCCACCTAGCTGCTTATTACTTTTAGCCAAAATTTTACACAAAGAGAAAAATCTGTTTAAAAGTATGATGTACCTGTGAATAATCTAAGATGTAGCAGATGTACATAAATAAACAACTTTTAAAAAATTGAAATAAAGGTGAGTCAGCAATTCAGAAGAGCTGGGTCCAAATTTTCTCTCGAACAAACATTGGCTGTATACAAGTAACTTGAAGTTAGTTTAAAAGAGAAAACACTGGTTTTAAGGTGGATCACATAAAAGGTTTCCTTATAGAATGGGGGTGGGGAGGGAAGGAGAAAGGAGCGGAAGGGAAGGAGGAAGCAAAGCAGGAAAGAGAGGAGAATGGGAGAGAGAAAGAGGCAGGAAGAAGAAGAGGAGGAAGGGAAGGAGGAAGCCTCTGTGGTGGTAGAAGCACAAACAGCAACTGAGGGTCAGGGAGCATCCTCTGCTCCAGAGCCTTGGAGGGGGCAGAGCCAAGTGCAAGGGGATGGTAAAGTCTGTAGAAAGGTCCACTTACAATTAAGTGAGAATTGTCTGAATTAGTATTCAAGATTAGGATGAGCTATTATATTAGAATGTAAAGTTAATGAGGTCAGATACTGGGTCTTAGCTAAATTTTAAATTCTATGTCACCAGAGTTCTGCAGATTATAGGCATTTAATAAATATTTGTTGAATGAATGAATGAATGGATGGATGGATGGATGGATGGATGAATGAAATGAAAGAATATTTAATAAAAGGGAAAGCCCCTACAAACCCAAACCACATTTTTCAACTGCACTTAATAATGGTAGTAACTTGCTCCTTTACTCTCATCCCTTGAATTCAATTTAATTTAATTCAACATCTAATTATTAAGAGAAGAAATGAGATTAAGTCATGAAGCAAACCCCTATGTGATTTTGGATCCAGTTATTCTCTGTATACCGAAACTTCTGATGAACTGCATTTGGGTAGCTTTCCTTCCAAAACTGGGGACACGCACACACACACACCTTCTCTTTGTACTAAGTACAAAGTTTATAAATCCTCTTGCCTTCATATTGAGTTAACTGCATTTAAAAAAAAAATTTAAGCAAAGCATAACTGCTTGTAACCTCTTAGTTTGCCTAGGAAAAAGTTTAACAGGTGTTTTGTTTTGTTTTATTTTGTTTTTTTCCTTCTAGTTATTTTTTTGGGAAAAACCTCTCTGTGCCATCTTCAGGCCCACTCCAACCCACTCTCTAACATAACTTCTTCAAAGTCCCTCTAAGGATATGATGAAATTCCACAAGAGGCAAGCCTTAGGGCAAGAGGTTTTCCACAAATTCAGCTATATGAACATGAGCCAAAATATTAAAGACCAGATCAGAAGTCAGAATTTACTGATAAAACCCTTCCTAAGCAAGGCCTTTTCTCCCATTTATATTAGCAATAATAATCATGCTTCAAATGGAACTGACTCCCCAACCTCTACAAACATGATAGATTATTATCAGATTGGAGGCATGAAAATTCATCAGAAACCTGGCAATGTCTTGGAGGCAGAAAAGGGGGAAAGTTCCCTTTCATATAATCTTGGAACCAAGACACTTGCATTACATCCCATGATAAATATAAATTTATGTGTTAGACTTGGCTATCACTTTTAAGTAGCAGAAGAATAACACTTACCACATAGGCATCTATTTTGATAAAGAAAGAAGAGGAGACATTACTTAGCCACTGAAATTAGCTCCTTGAACTTAGGAAGTTTAGGCATTAGAACTTTGAAGACAAAAAAAGGAAATAGTCCCTTCCTTCAAGTAACATACATGCTAACAGTCCATCAGTCCGTCAGGAGAATTGTCATATACATATGTAAGTAAACAAAAATTAGTATAAAAACAAGATAAATTAGAGAGTGGGCATTAGCAGCTTGGGTGATCAGGAGAGACTTCATATAGTTGACAGTTGATCTAATCCTTGAGATAAGCCAGGTACTTTAAGAGGTAGAAATGGAGAAATGTATTTTGTCTTGAGGAACTGTCTGGACAAAAGCATGGAGTTGGAAAATGAAATGTTGGGTATGAGGAATAACATGTTTAACTAAACTTAAAACAGTATAAAAGGAGATAATATATAATAAGCAGGCTGGATTCAGAGTGTAAAGTCCCTTAAAAAACAAAATAGAGGAGTTTATTTGATCCAAGAGACAATGATGGGGGCCAGCATGGTCTTATCTTGGAGAAATGATACTTTGACAGTTTAGAAGGGGAATGATTGTAGAGAACAGAGCTTCTTTAAAAGAATATTGTGCAATTCAGGCAAACTGGGTTAAGAAACTAAAAAGGGGTGGTTACCATGTGAGTGGAGAGAAAGGGACAGATACAAGAGACAGGACGGAAGCAACTTCAATAAGATTTGGCACTTGAATGCATATGGGGGGGGGTGGGAAAGCAAGGAGATTAATTAGACTCAGAATGTATCATGGTGCTTGGATGGACAATGGCATTCTCAACAGAAATGGGGAATCAGGGTAACCGATACTATCAGAACCAGAAATATTGGAACTCAATAGCCTATTGTTTAATAAACCCCCAAACATAAAGTAGCTAGAAAAGAATACTGTTTTTCTTGAAGTGCAAGAAAAGCTGGAAAGCAGTCTGACAGAAATAAGGCTTTGACCAGCATCTTACACTATATTCTACAATAAATTTAAAATGGATGTAAGCTGAACATTAAAGATCATTTAATTAAAAATGGAAGAGATGCAGATCATATACCTATCTTTCAGACCTATAGCTAGAGGAAAATATTAACCAAATAACTCAGTTACAAAAGATAAAGTACATAATTTTGCTTAAAGGAAATTAAAACTTTTATATTAACAAAATTAATGCATCTAGGACAAGAAGGGAACCATTCGGCTAATAAAAATTCTTTGTATCAAATTTCTCAGATAAAGATTTAATATGTAAGTTATATAGAAATAATAGAAATATATAAAACCAAAAGTCATTTGTTGGTAGACCAGTGGACAAAGGATATGAACAAATAATCTCAAAAGAAAAATTGCCAACTACTAACAGCTATGTAAAATAATGCTCCAAATCTCTAATATAAGAAATGTGTAAAACCTGAGGTTTTACCTCATTTACAGGATACTGGAAAAGATGTCCCCCAAAAGGGAATACTAAATATTGGAGGGATAGGCACATTAATATATTGTTGATGGAGCGATTTAGCGAGCAATTTGGAATCATGCAAAGTGGCTAAAATGTCATATAGGTTTCCTTTTATCCAGAGATTCAACTGATGGAAATATAATACAAAAAGTTAATTGACAAAAAGAAAAGTTCCATATATGCCAAAATATTTATAACAGTATTTTCTGTGTTATCAGAGAATTTAGAACAATGTAGATACCCAGAGATTGTGGATTGGCTACACAAATTGTGGCACATGAACATAATGGAACATTACCATGGGATTAGAAATTATGAATGTTTGTAATTCAAATAAACATGGAAAGACCTACATGAACTGATGCAAAATAAAATAAACAGAACTAGGAAAACAAAACACACAATGCTTAGAACAAAATAAATAAAAATGCACAACGACAAAAACTGCAGAAAACGAATTTTGAGATATTAAAAAGAATAAGTTTATATGCAAAGAAAAGATAAGGACACATTACCCACATATCCCATCTTCTGACAAAGTGAGACATCCATTAATGTAGATTAGTGCATATAATGTACATTTATTCAATTTTTTTTGCTGGATTTATTAAAAAGACAAAAATTTTTGTTGCAAGGTATGACTCTCTGGAGGGAACTATATACGGGGGAAATATAAGCAATGTAAAAAAGAAAACATATAAATACAACTTATTAAAAATACAGAAACAAGGAAATTTAGGAAAAAAAAGTTAATTTTAGGGGGAAGATAATGGATTCTTTTTTAGTCATGTTTTATTTGAAATGTCTATGACACATTCACTAGGAAATGTCCAATACACTACTGGTGATTTGATACTGTAACTTCAGTAGAGAGCCTAGGTTTAGCTATATAGAATAGGGAGTCATTTGCATAGAGATGATGGCTGATGAGATCACCAAGAGAGAAAGTATATTGTATAGCTCACTCAGGTCTCTCATTTTTTAATTCATTTTCACCTCTAGCTTTTCCTCCAGATGAAATCACCAAAGGGGAGTTAAAAGATGGACTGTTCAAGAGTTTTCAACAACAACCTCTTGACTGAGTTTTTCCTTGGCAAAGCATTCATCACATCTGCCACTCATACTGGGCATTATTGACAAATATGGAAGGGATGTCTTTGACGGTACTATTCTTCACAGTACAATGACTTCCAAACACCTTCATTTAGGAACTTTCTGCACTAGTATAGACATACTAAGTCCTTCCTCCAGAGATAGGAAAGAAGGAACCTTTACAAAAGCCCCTAGATGAGGGCAAGAGAAGTTAAATACTTCACAGAGGGTCATACAGCTTCTACATGTCTGAAACAAGATAAAAACTAAGATATTTCTGACTCTAAATCCACTGCTTTACCCATTCTGCTACCCAGCTGATGTATAACTGATGACATTTCTTGAACTTACAATCCATGAAAACCTTCAAATATATTTTGACAAATTTCTATCTAATCATGCCTCTCCCATTTTGTATTGTGAAGACATTTAAAAAAAAAACTCAAGTGTAAGATTGTATATTTATCCCCACTGATATCTATTTATCATTAATTATCCCTATCCCACATCACCTTCTGGAATTCAGTTCAGTATTTGAACCTGTCAAGTTCTTTGGGATACCAGTTCTGAGTGGACCCAGGGAGATAGTTCTTCTACCCAATTTGCCTTATCTCCAAATTTGATGAAAATTACCTCTGTGCTTCCAAATCATTGATTTAAAAAATATATATATATATATATATATATATATATATTAAACAGTACAAGACCGAAGACAATTTCCTAGGGCACTCTTCAAAGCTGGCATTAATCCATTAATGACTCTCCCCAATTTGGCAATTCAACCAGTTCTAAATCCTTCTAATCAAATCTGTATCTTCTCAACAAAAATAGGACAAGAAATTTTATCAAATGCTCAGTTGAAATCTAGCTAAAATCTATGACATTCCTCTGATCCAGAAGTTTAATATCCTCATCCAAAAACTAAATAATGTTAACCTCACATGACTGGCTCTAGCAATGCTAGGCTTTCTTTTTGTGAATAGTCCTTATGTTTCCAGATGTTGACTAGCAATATATTTAATTACATTTTCTAGAATTTTGCAGGAGTCAAAGTCAATCTCATTTATTTATAGTTTTCAGTTTATATTCACTTTTGTTTTTTAGAATTTTTAACTTTTACACTTCTTTTCCAGGCTTGTTATGCTTTGTTATGCTTTTCCATTATCTTTAAATATCACTTATGGTAATACAATAATCACATTTGTCATTTTTTAAGCACCTGATGCTATGATTGTTCTGAGCAAGATTGCTTGAATTCCTCAAGGGTATATACATCCTCTTAGGATAGCAATGATTTATTGGTCATTTTGTTGTTGTTCTGTCCTTTTCCAGTTCGAGGGCCATTATCCTTGGCAAAGGAAATAGAAACAAAATAAGAATTAGGTAGCTCTGAATGCTCTCTTTTCAGTTGTCATCTACAATCTGCTCTATCTCTTCCTTGAGCCTTTCCTTTCCAATGATTATACACATATATGCATGCATATGTATATGTGTGTACATATGCATATACACATATTTATATGTATATATAAGTGTGTTCATGTATGTATACATATATACATACATAAATATCTGTGTGTATTCATGTGTGTGTATGTCCTTATTCTTAACTTCTTAATTTTACCTGGCAGCTGTAGCTCATTTAGCTTTAAACACAGGTTGGACTATACGGTTTCTGCAGTCTGTTCCAATTCTTGACAGTCTGTGATTTTGAGACTTTAATATTTACTTAAAGAATGTGTTAACTCATTATTAGCAATAATAAGACATCATTAAATAAGTCTTGGCAGAGAAAATTATATAGATGATCCCTGCCCTTTAGGAACTTGCAAACTAATTATATATAGGTTGTTGTTTGTCCTTCGTTCTCAAAGAGTATCATGACGTGACTAGCAAGTGAATATGATTTAAGTGAGGGAGGGCTATGCAAAGTCACTAGCCTCTCTTTCTCCTCCAGAGTCATCGGGGTCAAGTGGTGAGATATAGATTAGGATGACTAGAGATGGGCCTAGATACAGTGGGAGACCTTGACATCAGTCAGTCAAACTGAGACGTATGTATGTGTGTATGTATGTATGTATGCATGCGTGTGTGCATACACATATGTATGAGGGTATTTGTATATTATGTGTGTATGTATGTGTGTGTGCATATATAGGAATATGGAAGAAAGGATGAAGAGAGATGAAATATAGAGGGATATAGATAGAAAGAAAGATACATACATACATGCATATGTATATATTAGTTTGTATACATACAAATATCTGCATGTATATAGAGGAATATGTATGTATGAATATAGAGTAATATACACACATATGTGTATGCATACACATGCACAAAGACTCTCATTTTATTTTTATGACCCTTGACATAAGGTGGGTTAGTGTATCATTATCTCTACATATACCATTATATGTAAATAGAAATGTCTCCATTTGTACATATGTGTATAATATGTGTACACATAGACACATTGCATATCTATATACACACAATATATACATATATGTATGTGTGCATCTATTTCTATCTATATAGAGAGATATCCATGTATATCTATCTATAGAGATAGATAGATAGATAGATAGATAGATAGATAGATAGATAGATAGATAGATAGAGAGAGAGAGAGAGATGATAGATAGATAGATAGATAGATAGATAGATAGATAGATAGATAGTTAAACAGACAGATAGATGGATGTCTAAGGATGGGCAGCTGTGCTGTATTGAAAGGGGTTTTGGACTAGAAGGCAGAAAGCCTGGACTTCAATACTCGTGACTGATCAGCTACGTGATCTTAGGTAAGTCATTTCTTGCTTCTGACCTTCAGGTGCCTCATTTATAAATCAGAGTGTTGAGCTAGAACAAAGAATGAATCAATCAACAATCACCTGTTAATCCACCGTGAATCAGACAGTATGCTAGGTGTAGGGATTACAATGATAAACATGAAATATTATTTTCCTGAAGGAGTTTATATTCCAAGACTTTATGTATGATTTTTCTAATGTTGCACAGCATGTATGTTGTCAAAATAACATTCAAATCCAAATCTTCTTTTTCAATCCTGGAGTAACATACTATCTTTCCTTTTTTTTTTCCTCACACAGTTCAGTAGAAGAGATACACTGACAGTAATAAGCAAAGAGATTGTAAAGACCTGGGTGGAGATTACTTACCCATAAGGCACTTATCTTGAACAACCTTTTTCCATAGGATTCACTGCCTTGGTCTAGCTTTGTATACTTTGTAACTAAGGCGCATATTGTTAGTCCTTTAGGAGTTTTTGCAATGTTTATACCAGATTGTAAATTCTTCCATTGTAATTGTCCTTTGGGTGATAGGCCATAGCATATTGCTAGTAATATCCTGAATGTCAACTTACTTTTTTTTGTTACTGACCTTGCTACACCCTGAATCTTTTAAGTGCAGGCAATCTTGTAATCTGCTAGGTCAATGGTTCTTAACCCTTTTGGGTGTCATGGACCCCTTTGGTAGACTGACAAAGCCTATGGAACCCTTCTGAGAATAATATTTTTAAATAGATAAAATAAAATTAAAAATTATAAAATTGGGATTACAAAGAAAACTAAATCTATTGAAACTCTTAATTGAAAAAAAAAGCATGGATACCAAGTTAAGAACCTTGTCTGCATAGTGACCACTAGTTTACCTCTTCAAGCTCCAAAAAAAGATAAAATTGTGCTTGATTTACAATCAATGGGTATCATGAGGCAGATGGTCAATCAGGAAAAATTCCTAGTCTGGCACAAACTTAGAAATCTATAAAAACATGACCCCTTTAAAATAATAATAATTTAAAAAAGAATTCTCAACAACCAACAGTTCTTAAAATGTAAGACACAACTACTTTTGAGTGAAGCATGGAGATAGATGCTTTTCTCAAGCCCAGTTGGTCTACTTTGATGTGAAATCATACATACTTCCCAAATCTTGTCAGAGAAAAAGAAAAGGAGAGAAATGGAGATATCAGAAACACTTGCTCCCTTGTTCAACAAAAGAGAAATTGGTTCTCTACTACAATCTATAATAGAGGAGACTGGGTGGTCCCTACTTCTTGTCTTTCAGAAGAAAAGCATGCTACGACAGAAAGATAGAAGAATCAAGAGATTTTTTGGTTTCTTTCAAGAAAGAAAAATATAGGAAAAGGTAACTCTAGGGGACATGTGTCTTTAAGCTCTATTTATTACATTAAGGCAGGCCACATTCTAGTGATATCTTTCTGTTCTTTCCCCCCACAATGCCCTCCCCTGGCTCATACCTTCTGTGAATCTATAGGACAAATGCATATATATTTGTATGTTTGTGTATATGTGTATATATATGTGTGTATGTGTAAGGGTTATGGGATTTAAAGATCTTCCATGCCCCGTTGGACTTG
>NW_027186296.1:82681753-82714144 GCF_028583685.1 Petaurus breviceps papuanus
ATATTTGTAATCTCTATAGGCATTGTGAATATGGCATTGCTGATACAGTATGTATGTATATATGTGTGTATATTTATTTATATCATATATACCACATTGAATATTCCATCCCAAAGGTCTTATAGAATGAATGAGCTAATGGTACATTCAAAGTGTATTTGGAAGGCAGATTTCAACAGAAGAAGTGGTTCTGCCTTCTCAATGAGCCAGTTTGGAAGTACACAGTAAGAACCCTAAGGTAAAAATATACAGAAAGGAGTCAAGTATCAGCAAATTGGCAAAGAAATTGGAAAAAAATCAGTGATTTCCATTTTTCTGTTGCTCCAATGGATCGATTTCCATTTGCTTTGCTTCAATTTCCATTGCTCCAATCTGAGACCAAAGTATCAGAGCCAAAACTCTAGTTAAATGTCTTAGTCCCAGATCCAGTCCCAAGTGACTCATGTTCTTGATGTCTCTGGTATATATACTGCCACCCATTATCCCATCTGGGTCCCTTCTACCCTAATTTCCATTTGGAAGGTGTCTCTCATTTTCAACTTCTCTTCTACCCTTCTTTAGGTTGTATAAGGGCTGCTAAACACTCAAAACAAAAGGGATTCAATTAGGGATTTAAAAATCACAGAGGAAAGGTAGAAGAAGACTATCAAATTACAAGGGGAAGAAGGAGGAGGAGGAGGAGGAAGGGACAGAGGGGAGGGGGGGAGATGGGGAGAGGAAGAAGAAGAAGGAAGAAACTACCCCTGGTCTCTAAAGAAACACTGGTGAAGGTAAAACAAGTCTTTTTGAGCTCTTCTCATGTTTCAGTGAAACTATGCATTTTAGAGATTGTAGACTCCTTGAGGGCAGGAATTGTGTTGCTTTTTCATATTTGCATCCCCAGTATTTCATGGCTATCTCCAGTCTTCCTGATCTATATATTGCCACTGGACTCAGATGACTTCAGAGGAGAAAGTGAGGCTGGTGACTTTGTGCAGTCTGCAATCATTTAAATCCAATTCACTTGCAAGTCACGGCATCACTTTTCTGATGTCGTGGTCCTCATCGAGAACAAAGCATAAAAAACAACATACCCATCACTTGGCACAGTGTCTGCACCATAGTAGGTGCTTAATTCATGTTTGTTGACTATTGGCTATTGAATATTGAGATGTTAAGGGATACCGGGATATATCAGGTAAGGATACAGAACCCCAATGTAAAGCTTCGGAATACTTCCTTAGGCTCACTAAAAACAGCTCAGATGAAGGCTTTCCTGAAGGAGGGGTGGGGTGCTTTATGCCCTGGCAAGATCTCTTCTTACCTTATGAGATAAGGATGTCAAAAACTACTGCTAACAATACTGATGATAGCAATAGTAATGTGGGTGATGTACCCACAACAGACTGTTGGAATCTTGTTCATTGTTTCTGAGGGCTTTGGCATCAGCTTTCTCTTTGTGTACAATATGAAGGAAATGCAGACTGGGCAATTACTTGCATAAAGTTATCTATATTTTTCATTCTAGGATATCAGGGCATTGCAACTTAAATCATGAGTTTTCATGGTAATTAAAGTATTGAGGGTTTTTTTTGTTTTTATTTTGTTTCAGTTTAGCTGAATTTGAAGGAGATGAGGCGGAAAACCTTTCAAATTTGCAAAATGATGGACCCCATTGATAGCTCATATTTATATGGTGGTTTCTCACACTAACAAAGCTTGTTTCTTTACAAAAGCACTGAAGAGTAGGTTGTTCAGTTATTTTACAGTCATTTCCAATTCTTTGTGATCCCATTTGGGGTTTTCTTGGCAAAGATATGGGAGTGGTTTTCCATTTCCTTCTCCAGCTCTTTTAATATAGATAAGGAAGCTGAGACAAACAGGGTTAAAGTGACTTGTCCAGAGTCACACACCTAGTAAGTGTCTTCTGAGGCTGGATTTGAACTCATGAAGATGAGCCTCATTTTTTCCAAGCCCAGCACTCTACCCATTGCACCAGTATTATTATCCCCATTTTTCAGACAAGGAAATTGATGCTTGCTCAAGTTGACATAAATGATATGTATTAGTCCTGTGATTTGAAGTCAGGCATAGCCTGACTCCAGTTTCAGTGATCTTGCCACTGGACAATAGTGTCTTTACATTAAAATAAATAAATGAAAATTTTAAAAGTGGGGAAATTTACAGAGATGACAGTGCTTCAGAGCACCTTAGGTAGATCAGAGACTGATCTCTCAGATACCTTTCTTGTCCAATCTTTTCAGATCTCAATGCTAAATAATGAATCTGAAGCTTCCTGCTGCCTTCCTGCAGTGTGGTTTAAATTAGACATAGTCTCTCTTGGGAACTATTTAAACAAGTCCTAATGGCTATGTAAAAAATATTGAAATAAGTCTAAATGAGGTCTTTTTATTTAAATATACATAACTCTATATGTTCTAGTTTCATTTCATTGGAATAGAAAAGTAAGGTACCAGCGTCAAAGCTAATACCTCTCTCTTGCTGCTTGCCGTTCTATCTGAATGCCAATATTTCTGGGATGTTGCAAGATGGATATTTATAATTACTGCAGATTTCATTAGCTAAAAGGCCTGCATTAGAAGGTAAAAATTAGATTTTAATGAACAATCCTTTGGAAGGATGTTATGAATTGGTATCTAGAGGATATCATCATGACTTAGAAATGAGGCAGATTAGATGAGTGCAGGAAAAGATGGCAAGATAGAATGAAGATTAAATAACTTCAAACACAGCAAAATAATAAAAATAATTATAAATAAGAATATGAATAAAAACAAAAAATAATTGGGAATGGGTTTTAAAATGTAATCTGTGTTTTCATAATTCAGAATAGATGGGGAAAAAACCTGATTGACAATTTTTGTACTTGTGGTGCAACAAAACAAATTAAGTAGTTTGGCAGCAAATAAATAGATGAAGAGCCTGGGACTGAAATTGAATGACTACCCACCAAGCAATGTTCCAGAACTCACCCCTTTCAGACTCCAGGAGTCCTAGAGCTTCATGGACCACAGCTAATGATCAAGACAAACCTTAGAGTGAATTTTCTGATGTGTGCAAGCAAGGGCTTGGATGAAAATGCCATTGTGCCTGGAATAGGACATGCAAACAGGATACTCCGCAGACATATGGGGGAGGAGGGTGACTATTCACTCCTCCTACACTCCACCCAGCTAATCTCTGTTGGAGTGAATTGTTTTTCTGACTCAGTCTTTTTTGGTCTTACAGAGAGAGCAGTATGTAGCTTGCAGATGATGGCTCAGGCCATTTCAACTCTTTAATGAACTTAGAAATCACACTAGCATTCAAAAACACCTCTAGCTTCTTTATTCTGATCATTAACCAGGCATATTTCATTCCGGAGGCCTAAATTACTAAGGAGCCTTGAAATTACTGAGATCAATTAAGTTCATTCTACTTTGTATAAATTATAGAACTGCTTTTCTTATTCCTGTAGGGAAACGTAAATAATAAGAACAAGGCAAAAGTCACCAAGCCCTCAGTTTACATACCCAGTTTTCTACCGGCTGCTTTGTATTCTGACAGAAATGCTATCCGCCTTCATCAGCAACTGCAGACAAGGTATGATTTTAGCTTTTAGGACTATGACTATAAAATTCATGTGGTCTAGGGAAAGGGACTCAACACTTAGGATCCTCTCATGCTAGCAAATTGTCAAGTTCATACTGTCATGTCAGGTTAGTTTAAGTTAGAATTCTGGCATTGCTACTTACTACCCATGGAACATGAGGGCAGGGTTTTCCCCCTCCCACTCTGAGTCTCAGTTTACCTTTCTGTAAAATGAGCGGGGTGGACAAAGTAATTTATATAATCCCTTGAAATTCTAAATCCCATGATCTAAACCGAGATCAATTGAGAACTACCTTCAAAGTATTTCTTTGGGGAAGAATTTTCAGCTTTGCACACACCTGACTTTAATGAAATTTGTGACATATGAGAATGGTTTCATGATTGGTTGTATCAGAATCATATTAGTTAATACAGAAAAATGTTCAGAACCTGGCATGCTAAGTACTCCACAATCTGGCCCCTATTTGAATATCCACTATATCTCAGCATAAATCCTACATTCTAACCAAAATGAACTAACCAGCTGTATGATCCCAGGTCAGCTGCTGACTCCTACGGCTCTCATCTGTAAAATCAGTGGGACTCAAGGCAAGAGATGGTCCTAATCATACTTTCTATCTCTTAGGCCTTTGTCAAGAAGAGTATTTTGAGAGCCTAAAATCGCCACATCTATTTACTATCTAATTTACTACCTAATTTTACTACCTTGTTCCTCATGTACCATAAACTCTTGCTCACCATGTCTGCCTATAAAAAACCTATGTATCCTTCAAGACCCAGATCAAATGCAAACCCTGATCTACTTTGGGAGATGATGTGGTACAGTGGTTACAATGTTGGATGTAGAGGTGGAAGACTGGGTTCCAATCCCAATTTTCATACTTGTTACCTTGGGAAAATCTTTTATAGGCTTCAGGTTCCTCATCTATAAAATGTGGATGTTTATACTTAGTGACTTCTAAGTCTAGATGTGGCTCTAAATCTATGATTCCCAAACAGGAGAGCTCCCTGTAGCACTTTCAATCAATCAAAAATCACTGATTAAGCACCAAGTGTCAAGTAATGTTCTAGGCAATGGGATTACAAAAAAAGGAAATTAAATCTCTGCACTCATAGGACTTATATTCTATCAGGGAAGCCATCATGTACATAAATAATCACATATAGAACAAATACAAAGTCATTCAGAGCAGAAGGTACTAGAAGCTGGGAATATTATGTAAAAGGTAGCACTTAGCCTCTTTAGTTTCCTGGAAAGTTGAGTTTAAGTTGAGACAGAGGTGAGAAGGTAGCTCATTCCCACCACTTTCTATTTCTTTTATCATGTTTTTCACCATCTGCATTTTATCACGGGATATTTTTTTGTACATGTGATGAAATGAATTAATATCTATACTCATTGCCTCCACTTATTGTCTTCTCTCTCCCTCTCTTGTTGACCCTTTTGTAATCCGGCTTCCCAACTCATCATTCAACTGAAATTGCTCTCTCTGAAGTTAAATTAAAGTTAATTTAATTGCAAAATCTGATGTCCTTATATTTCTCAACAAATCAGTTGCATTTGATGCTACTTCTCCACCTTTCCTCCTGGGTGTGCTCTCCTCTCTAGCTTTTTTTTTTTTTGAGGGTGAAGGGTATTACTCTCTCCTGCTTCTCTTCGTGCCTGTCTGATAGTTACTTCTCAGTCTCCTTTGCTTCCTATAATCCATATCATACTTCCTAACTGTGAGTAACCCATAAGATTCTGTACTAGACCCTTCTCACTCTCTGTTTTAATTCATTAATTAGTTCTGGAATAAACTAAGCATTTCCATAACATAATAATAATAACAATAATAAAATGGTGGTTGTATATGAAACTGCAAATATATTACCTGGGAGTAAATCTCTCATCTATACAATCTCTTAGTGATTCTGTCATTCCTTATTGTTTGATCATCTCTGTGTTCACAACTCCAAGATCTACCTATACATCTCCAGCATCACACCACCTCAACCTCAGTCCCACATCACCAGTTGTCAATTGTATGTTAAATTGGATGTTCCAGTGACATCTCTAACTCAATATGTCCAAAACTGAACTCATTATTTGTCTCTCAAAACTTATACCCGTGCCTCTTCCAAACTTTCCTATTTCTGTCAAAGGCACCTTTCATACCCCATTCTTTCAGTCTCTGAGGTTTGCAACTTCATATCATCCTTGATCTTCACCCTCTATCACCACATATATACAATAATTTGCTGTCTTACCATTTCCACCTCCACAGCCTTTTTTTGTACTTAACCCTTTCTCTTTACTTACACAGGTCCTCATCATCTCTTACCAAAATGATTTTGACGGTCTCTTAGTTGGTCTCTATGCCTCAAATTTCTCTCCACAACAAACTGTCCTTTACATTGTTTCAAGTGATTTTCCTTAAATGACAGTATGACCATATCTGTCCTCTATTTAGTGAAATCTAGCACCTTCCTGTTGCTTTTAGGAAAGGATATAGAAACCTTTGTTTAGTTCTGTAAAACTTTCAAACCCTGGCCCCAATATATCTTTCCAGACTCATTGTATATTTCCCCCATTCCTGCTTTATCCAATAAAGTTGATTTCTTTGTTTCTCTTAAAATATTCCAAATCCTATCACCTTGTCTTTGTTCTTTCTATCCCCATATCTCATTCACACACCTTTCTCAACTTTGCCTTACAAAATCCCTCTTCCTTGAGTGGCAGTTAGGTGGTTCAGTGAATAGAGCACCAGCCCTGGAGTCAGGAGGATCCGAGTTCAAATCTGGCCTCAGACACTTGACACATTTACTAGCTATATAATCTTGGGCAAATCACTTAACCCCAATTGCCCCGCCTTTCCCCCCCTCAAAAAAATCTCTCTTTCTTAAAGATGTAGCCCAAGTACTATTTTCTATATTTTCACATGTAGGTGACCCTCCCAATTGCTAGTATCCTCCTTCCAAAACTGCCATGTATCCAACGTCTTTGTGTGCATATGTATTTTAAATATTTGCACACTAAATATCTATCTATATACATATATATCAATGTGTATGTGTATACAGCTGTATGTATGTATACATATAGATGTATGTGTATACACATGTGTATATGTATATATAATTTATATACACATGTCTTTCCCAAAGAAGGCGAACTCCTTGAAAACATGGATTTTTTTCCCTTTAAACAAATTGTACTATCACAGTTCTTGGCATATAGTAGGTGCTTAACGAAAGCTGTTGATCGATTCAGAAGACATTTCTTAGCCCTTAAAATTTAATTTAAAATAGCTTTATGTCTATGTAAAACAAAGGGTTTGGAAACCTGTATCCTTCTCTGACCACTGGAGTTCTGGTGAGATGAACCCAGGACAGAAAAAAGGGGTGGTGATAGTGAATGCCAAGGAAAGCCCCTGAGCAGGTCCTAGACATCTCAAGGGAAGGAAGTGGCTACCCAAGGAGCAAGACTGGAACTTATTTTCTCTGGGAGCAGAAGAAATCTACCCTTCCATGAGGTGAGTATCCAGTTCTTTATGGTTTCCCAAATGTTTTCAGATAATAGCATTTAATCTTTATTACTCTTCTGTGATGGAGCCATCAAATCATCCCTCATTACAGATGATCAAACTGAGATATGAGATGAAACTGAGGAATGCTGTTACTTCTCCAGAGTCATGTGTCCAATTCTTTCAGCTACTAGTACAGTGATCTCTTTATACTGTACACTATGTGTCCCTTCCCCCCAACCCCAGCAACATATTGTGAGCTCCACGAGCAAGCTCCCAGGTTATTTGTTCAAGTCAACAAAAAGATTCCTAAGTGTCCGATGAGGAGAGATGCAAATATAAATAAAACAGGATCTGTGTTCTGTATAACTTACAGTCACATAGTCAAGTTATCCAAGATTTCCAAAGAGCAGAGCACATCAATTTTTACATAGTAGGTTCTTCATACATTGTAATTGAACTTTGAATTTAAAAAAAGCAAAAACTTGTAAAACAGGTATTATTCTTCAAACTCCCATCAATTTTTCTCCTATGACACTAATTTATGTGTCTTTACCAATTCATACCAATTAACCACCTATTGCGTGTGTGTATGTGTGTGCGTGTGGGGGGGATTTTTAATCTTGAAGTTGTTGGTGATGATCATCAAAGCCAAATGACAACCAACATCTGGGATGTTCACAGCCTCTTTATTTAAACTTCTTTAAACCAGCATTTATTAAGCACCTCTAATGCACAAAACAGTGAATGAGTCACCCAGAACACAATGACAAAAGGGAAACAATTCCTGCCTTTCAAAAGGCTGACATTCTACTGGGAGCAAACATGTACATGGATGAGTAAATAGTATATCTAGCTATCCATCATCTAAATATCTACACACACACACACACACACACATTTTCATATACATACAAAAGGAAGCAAGCATTCATTAAGTACTTATTGTATTCCAGACACTAGGCTTGGTGCTTAACAAATATTAAATCATTTGATTATCACCACAACACAGGGAGATAGGTACTATTATTTTTCCAATTTTACAGGTGAAAAAACTGAAGCAGACAGTGGTTGGGTGACTTATCCATGGTCACACAGCTAATACATGTCAGAGGCTGGATTCGAATTCAAGTCTCAGTGCTCTGTCCACTGCATCACCTACTTATCACTATATAAACATGTAATGTTAATGCACATGTATGTACATATACATGTAATATGGAAATAGAAAGGAAGAAAGAAAATTATTATTTATTAAGTAAATGCTTACTATGTGATAGGCATTGTGCTAAGAGCCTCAGATAGAAACTAGACAATAATTTCTTTGCTATGAGGGAATTCCCAGGTGAAGAAACTCACTTTACTAATACAGGTCAGCACCTTCTCTGCCATTTAGAGTGTTCAAGATTTGCTTAAAGGACTGAGATGGTAAATGACCTACCCCAAGTTATACAACCAGTATTTTTCAGATATAGGACTTGAGAAAGGTTTTCCTGGCTCCAAGGCTGACTTTAGAGCATACCACCCTTCTCTACCTGAAATAATTTGAGAGAAAGGTTGTTTTTTTTTAAATAAAATCTATCACAGTACTGATTCAGATAAGACTGTGAGGTATGGGTCAAATAAATAGGCAGCTGGGCAGATGTGGATCTGGTTTAATGACTGGACTTAGAAAGTAATCAATCATATGCTGATCTGAAGGTGAAGGAAAGTTTCCAGTGGAATGCTCTAGACTTCTTTCTTAGAATCTGTGATGTTCAATGTGTCTATCAAAGTTTTGTGTGAATACATAGATGGTATCCTTATAAGCTCTCCCGATGATATAACACTGAGAGGGATAGCTAACACGTTGGATGATAGAATCAGTGTCCAAAAAGATCTCAACAGGTTCTAGCAATAATTTATGTATCTCATACTTCTCTTTGGTTCAGTACATAAGTATTTATTCAAAATCTACCATGTTCAATGACCTGTGTCAGGTAATCTTGGAAAGGATATAAGCAAATAGTCTCAGTCCTATTTTAAGATGGGCATACCTGTAAAGAAATTCTAATCTTCAATCTGAATCAGACAACTGGTTTCAACTTCTTCCACTTGACCATTACAAGAGATACTAAAATTGCTATTTGGGAGAAGGGACACCATGACACAACAGAAATTCAGTCTGTGTTTTTCCATTCTAATGTTACCTAAGAACTCGCAGAGGAGAAGATATCAATGATTAATCAGACAACAACCATCCAACATCCCACCTTCTTTCTCACTGAGAAGAGAAAATGAGTCTTTAAAGAAGTGATTTTCCATTTGACGGTGCTCAGTCCTTGTGTGGAAAATTGAAAAGTATAAATTTTGAAAACACAGCAATCCCTCTCTAATGAGGCAGAGAAACTATGCATTTGGATGAAATACTCATTTTGAACAGGAAATTTTAGAGAGAGGAAAAGGAGAAAACAATGGCATGCAAAACTAAACATTTCTTCTTCTTCATTGTAATTAGTCTAATATTATATGCATGGGATGATGCCCATGTGTATAATCATGGCCACCATCACCATTTCATTACACTGGGCTGAAATGAGCTTCTCTGAGAAAGGACAATCGGTGCTGTGGACTGTTTGGGACTGGCTGGGATGTTGGGGCATTTCTGGCCATTCAGCTCCTTTGTGCTAAGGTTCCTGGCAGACCTAAGAAGACCCAAGGATTGTCAACAGGATGAAAATAAATAATCAAGAAAGAAGATCCCAATTTAGGCTCTAGTCCAAGGGGAAGGAGATAGGCTGTAATGCTTTGCAAAGCCATGATTTGCACACTCTATCTCCTGTGAGGTAAGAAGGCCAACTAGAAATTAGAGCAATGTATTAACTTCCTATTGCCATGTTAATTATCATGCTGTTCTGATACCCAGTTACCAAATTATATTTATGCAGGATTAATTAGTAACATTCTTACAGAAAGCAAATAGTCAGTGTAAATGAGGTAGATTAGCACAGAGCTATGAGGGCTTAGAAGAAGAGAAAGACAGTTTGGAGGATCAGTTAGAAACTCTAAATTAGCAAACCCTTTGTAGATTTGTTTTTTAATCCTGGGGGGAAGGGAAGGGAGAACTATTCCTAATGGATTTTACAGCATTGCAGTGTTTTAGGGTAATCATCAAGTTTCCTTAGGAAGAAATTTAATTCTGTCTTCCTTGAAGTAAGACCACCACCACTACCACCATTATGACCAAACTAAACGCAAAACTCAAGTGTTAAACAAACAAAAATTTGGAATTTATTCTCCAATCAATGTGGTCTGAGGAAAGAGGCTTCTATATTCAATGGAGAAATAGAGTGGAAAGAAAATAAGGGATCCTGTCTGATCATTTTTAATCTCCAGGGCTGAAAATAATAAAGGGAAGTGATGAAAGCATCTGGTATCTGCTTCCAACTTATCTCCCCAGATCAATTTCATGGTACTACCCCCATCCTGATGTCACAGTCTTCTTCCAGAATGAAGGACAAATAACAACAGCAACAACAATTATGCACTCTATGTTCCACCCAAATTGACCTACTGGCTTCCCTTGTATCCTATATTCCATCTTTGTACCAGCTCTCCCCCCATGCCTGAAATTCTCTCTCGCTCCTTTCTTAATTCTTGGAATCCCTGTTTCCCTTCAAGGCTAATCTGAAATGCCCTACCTCCTACTTAAGGCCTTTCTAAAATCCCTTTCCTAATGAGAGTATCAAACCCAAAAATTAATTAGTATTTATTTTGTATATATTTTCTCAACCCTTATCTTTTCAGTCCCTCTAGTAGAAGGCAAGCTTCTTGAGGGCAGAGCCTCATCCCCCTCTTCCCCTCCTCACTTCAAACTCTTAGTGTCTAACAGTGTCTCTGGTATATACTAGTTATTTAATACTTGCTGAACTGAATTACAATTCATCTTTATCTATATTTTATTCAGATTCTCTCAGCTCAGTTTATAGTAATAGTAGTCAACTCTCCCCACACTGTGAAACTCACATTACTGTAAATAAGGAATAAGAGGTTCCAACTTTGTTTTTTGCAAAATTAATCTGATGCTCTGCTGTTTTTGTTATCTGTATGTGCAAATTAATCTGTCATTAACATAACACCCTCCCCCTTGAACATGTCAACACATCAATCTGGCTTTCTGTCTAATGCAAGTTATCAATCATCTTTTCATGAGCAAACAGTTGCATACTGAGGGAAGGCACCTTTCTAATGTATTCATGCTATTATTGTTCCTTGGAATAGATCCAGGTCCTCAATAAGCCAGTGATTGGAAATGCACAAAGTATTTTAATATCCTAATTATTTTGATTTAACTTCCTCTAATAGTTTAAATTGATACTGAATTTATTTAGAAGCCATTAGAGGGCTGCCCCCCCCCAAAACTGATCATAAACACAGACTGAACTTAATCTCAAGACAAAATTAATTATTCATGCCTCAAATTGCCAGTACAGGTTTCAACAAAAAAAAAAACTGCCGCCCCATTTTACGTTCAGGCTTTTATTATAATTCTCATTCCATTTTGGGAAAGTAATTACTAAGGCAATGTATATGTCATTCTGAAAATCAGGAAGGCCTTTTACTTTACTGGTCTGAATAGAAAGCAAGTGCTCAGAGAGAGGGGAACTAACATTCACGGTGCCATCAGACACCTATGGACTGGTGCTGCCAGTTTGGGATAGAGGAAAGAAAGTTGGATTTGAAGTAAGGGAAACCAGATTTAATCCCTGGCACTGTCATTTACAGTATATGTGACCTACTAAGGGCTCTTAAGGTTTCTGAGTCTCAGTTTCCTCACCTGCAAAATGAATGGGTTGGATCAGATGATCTCTAAAGTATGTTCTATTTCCAAATCTATGATCTTATGATCCCTGCCTGGGCAAAGCTTAATTTCTCACATAATTCAATTCAAGAACACTTGTTAAACACCCACTATGTGCAAAATCTTGTGCTAGGATCTAGAAGTATGAAGACAATCTTAGTCCTCCAAGATCTTACAGTCTAAGAGGATAAAGATGGATATGTTATGTATGTAGTGATATATAACACATGATGGGGAGAAATCAAGGCAAAAGAGAGATCTAACAAGAGAGTTCTGAAAATTTGAAGAGGCAAAGAACACTTTTAGGTTAAGGAATCAGGAAAGGCTGCATGGAGGAAGTGGCATTTGAAGAAGGGAAAAGAATTCTGAAAATTCTGAGGAAATGAAGAGAGAATGCATTCCAAGTCTGGAAGATGATTGGTGCAAATGCGTGGAGTTGGGAGATAGTATGTTTAATTCATGGAAAAGCGTGTAATCTAGTTTAGCTAGAAAACAGTGCCTGAGGAGAAATAAGGAGAATCACATAAAAAACCCAAGTAAAAATAGAAATGATCCACAAATGCCTTTCAGATCCTGAGACTGTGCCCACCTGCCTACTTCAATACCATTTCTACTTTCAAAAGCAAATAGATTTTTGACTGGATTCAACAGGTTGTTTATAAGACAATTCTGTTTGACTAAATGATTATTCTTTCAAACTGTCTACCACCAAATGGTGGAATTTAATCAGTTCACCCTGAAGTGATCTGCCAATAGAGAAAGTTTCAATTGTATATCTTAATTTATTCACAGCATCATAGAATGATAAAGTCCAAAAGGCCCTTAGAGATCAGTCCACTCCAATCCTTTAGCCCTCATATTTCCCTCACGGAAAGGGGTTTATTTAAGACAATAACCAAGTTAGAGGCAGAGCCTGGATTAGAAACTGAGTTTCTGATTTGGTACCACTTATCTTCACTCATTAATTCAATTAACAAACACTTTCTGAATACCCTTTATCTGCAAGACCCTCTAGGAGGTATTTGAGAGGATGCCAGGATAAATATAATATGTCTTTTTTATATCTGATTCTAAGAGAGGAAAAATAGACACGTCGACAAATAACTATAATACAAGGCAGAATTTGGGTAAGGGATCTGAGGGCAGCTTGGTTAAGAAAAGAGATTTTTATTTTTCATTTTGGGTGGTGGTGTGTTTCTCTCTTTCTCTCTCTGTCTCTCTGTCTCTCTCTCTCTCTTTCTCTGTCTCTCTCTCCAATGTGTGGAGACTTGAAAGTATCTAATGGAAGCAAAATCACAGGTTAGGCACAGATAACATAGTATAATGGGAATAACAATGGGCTTAAAGACAGGAAAATGGCTTTCACTCCCCACCCCACCCTTTCTCTGTGACCTCAGATAAGCCTCTTCCTCCTTTGTATTTCAGTTCTGTCATCATGAAATGGGGATAATAATACTTGTCATAACAACCTAAGGAGATAATCACAGTAAAGGGGCATTGTAGTTACACTTTGAATTCCTTGTAAAGCTATTCCCTGTCTATAGTTTCAATTAAGCAACTTTCTCCACTTACTCATTATAAATGTTCCTCTCTTAAAAGCTGCCAAACAGTTCTCTTTGAGTTGTCCTTTCTCTATTTCAAATCCTTTTGCAACCAAGCCCCTGTTTCTCCTAAGAAGTAAGCTGGGGAAGCTGACTTAAACTTGGGGCAAGAGAAATTTCAAGGGGCAGTAGGTTAATATGAAGTGATCAAGAGCTGTCTGAGAAGTCTTGGGCTCAATGTGAGGAAAAAGTAGAATGGAATTGGAGAGGTCATTGTCACTTGCCCTCTTCCAGAAGGCTGAGACATGATTTAATTCATTTCCTGTCCAAAGGCAAGATGGAACCCAGGCAATCCAGACAGATAGAAAATGGATAGATATCCTCGGTTTTATCACCTTTCTAACAAATCCCTTTAAATAATTCTCTCAAAGGCAGTAAAAATCCATCAAAACCTTACCTAGGTCCACCTCAATACCTTCCCTCCTCTTCTCTGTCAAAACTTACCCATCTTTTAGCTCAAAGTCCACTTCTTTGGACAACCTTCTCTGACCACCCAATCAATATTGTCTGTACCCATCATTTGTCGCTTAGCGGTACTCTTGTAATCTGGTCACATATATTTTTAAAATGTTTATATACCTTTGCCCCCATATTTTGCTTTATTTTAATTTACAATGTCCCCACTATTTGCTAGATGTTGAGAGATACAAAAATTAAAAAAAAATCACTAGCATTTATAAGTTACCTCAATGGTTTCAGGGTGTTTATCTCATCTGATCTAAGAAATTGGTGAGATGGGTACTATTATTATCCTTAATTTACAGATAAGGAAACTGAGAGAGCCAGAAGTTAAGCAATATACCCAAGGTCTCACAGTATCTGAAGCTACATTTGAACATTACTTGATCCTTCCTTACTTCAAGTCCTGTACTCTGCCTGTGGTGCCACTTAGCTGCCTCCAACAAAGTAAGATATGGTCTCTAACCTGAAAGATTTTATAATCTCATAGCATATATTATTGGCAGGGAAAGATAAAATACAAATTAAGATATGCTAAGCACAATAGAACAATTGCAAGTATTAAAATATCAGAGAAGAGAGAGATCACTCACTAATAGCAAAGAGATCAAGACCTCTAGGCTTCATGGCAAAAGCTTTGCATAAACTCCCTTTAGGATGGTGATATTCATCCCTCTTTGTATCCTTGATCTCACCTCATAGCATCTAGCACAGGAGTAAATGTATTGAATGGATGGATGAGTAGCCACAGCATTATCCCCTGGATAAACTTGAGTCTGATATGCCCCCTGTTGGTAATGCTTTCTCAAGATATTTTAATGATTTGCATCGGTTTTAATCCCATGAGCATTTTTTGCTCTCCATATTCTATGTTGGCTTGATAGTCTAACAATGTACTTGAAGCCAGAAAAGCTGAGTTCTAGGTCCATTTCAGTACTAGCTTTGTTGAATACTAGTTGTGTAACTTCGTGCCAGATATATCATCTCTCTGAGTCTCAATTTCCTCAACTGTAAGATAGTAGATATAATGATACTATAAGGTTTACATTCCCCATACTCATTTTGAAAAAAAAAAAAGAAAATGAGTCAATGTTTTCATTCAGTTAATGTCATTCAATGCTAACTGGGTCACAACTCTTGCAATAAACAGAGAATTTCAGGTCCTTGATCAATGATCAATTCTTTATTTTTATTCATTTTTGTGATGTGAGAATTATTTTTCTTTGTGCTTTGTTTTAAACTTTCAAGGAAATACACACACACATAAACATATATTTGAGAAGGTCATTTAAGATCTGAGGAGAAAAATAGTTCTTCCTCTTCTGGGACAACAAAAGAACAGAGCTCAAAAAACCTAAAGTCAAGTTTAGATACCGACACTCACTAGCTGGTTGGCTATAGGCAAATCACTTAATGTGATTAAGCTTAAATTTATCCATTTGCACAATGGGAATGTTTGTATGACCTATAAGGAAAATGTTTTATAAATCTTGAAGCACTAACATTGATGTGAGATGCTATGTAGTAGCTGTAGCAGTAGTAGTTGTAGTAGTAGTGGTAATAGTAGTAGTAGTAGTAGTAGAAGTAGTAGTGGTACTGGTGGTGGTAGTGATAATAGTAGTAGTAGTAATCTGAAAATGGTCTATCAGTAAGGGCAAAAGGAAATTTTATTTTTTGTGTCTCCAGAGCTATGAACTAGGAGCAAAGAAAGTTACACAGATTTTAGTTTATTCTAAAAAAAGTTTCCTGATTAGCTTAGCTATTTGACAATGAAATGGGCTTCCTCAAGAGAGACATAGTTCTTTATGATCAAACAGATCCATGATGACGATACACAGTGAAGGCCATCATAAAGTGAATTCTGATATTGTGTGGAAGATTCCATCAATCAGCAACTATTGATTAGGGGTCTGCTATGTGCCAAGGGATTCTACCCCTGCCTTCAATGATCTTAAATCCCATTTGTGAATTAACAAATACACATGTAAAATGGGGGGTAAATGTACCGAGTATTTCAAAGATGAGTCACTAAGAGCTGGGAAGATCTACAAAGTCCTCATGTAAAAGGTGTCACTTGGGACCTAGGGATTTTAAGGGGTAAATGAAGGAAGAGATAAACCCTAGGTATGGGGGGTGCAGCTTAGAATGTGCTATCTAAATAACAGTGAGGTGGCCAGTATAACTTGACCACAGAAAATGGAAAGTAGTATAATGATTAATAAGCCAAGATAGGCAGATAGAATTTGATTACCAATAAGACCCCTTTCAACTCTGAGTTTAGGAATCTATGACATTAATGTATGAAATATAGTAAAACATGCAGGCAGCTAGGTGGCACCATGTATAGAGTGCCAGATCTGGAGTCAGGAAGATCTGAATTCAAATATGGTCTCAGACACTTACTAGCTCTGTGACCCTGGGCAAGTCACTGAACCCTGTTTGCCTCAATTTCCTCTTCTTTAAAATTAACTGGAAAAGGAAATGGCAAATCACTCCAGTATCTTTGCAAAGAAAACCCCAAACAGAGTCAAAAAGAGTTCAAATATGACTGATGCAACAACACAGTAAAATATATTATATTCAGCTTAAAACTGACATATGAATATGTTAAGTTAAAAGCACTTTCTAACCAATGCAGTCTATCTCAGCTGTCCAAGCCCAATATTTACCTCTGTTGACAAGGATTCAACCCATTTCTACAGTATGAGGAATTTTGTTTAGATGTGGAATTCCAAATTATGGGATGATGGTAATGAGGCTGAGGGATGTTAAATGACTTTTCCAAGATCATACAGACAGAACATGACTAAAGCAGAATTTGAAGTCAGGTCCTCCAGACTCCAAGTCTGGGATTTTATCAACTCCACCATCTAGTAAACCCCCATTTCAGATCAGTGTAGATCATATTATATTTCCATATTTCATCAGTGTTGATTTCATTATATAGTTATTCTTATATCCACAATGGTCAGAAGTTCCTCCCTGACTTAATGAATGATCTCTTTGATTTGCTTTAGTTTAAAAAAATAGCTAAAGGCCAAACAACTAGTAATGAGGATCTCCAAAGTTAGAGTGCTTCTCCATACAACAAAAGGCATTCAATCAGTCCATCAATGGGTCCATATGTGAAAACTTTCCAGCTTAGAACTTGGAATCCACTGGGAAAAGCCTTCAAGAAGTATATCTGGGAGGGGCTGCAGCTAAGATGGTGGAGTAAAAGCATGAACTTGGCATTTGTTCCTGCTCTAATCACTTCCAACACATGTAAAAAATGACTCTAAACAAATTTAGCCACAAAGTGGCAGAGAGAAACAAATCTCCCTCAGAAGGAAGGCTGGCAGGCCAACAGGAAGGGACTGTGTCACCAGACTGGGAACCTAGCACAAGTCCCAGGTGGTTCTGGCCCCAGGGCAGCCCCGACAAGGTCAAAGGAGTTAGAATTAAAACCAAGAATCACCTACCCAGCAAAACTGAGTATAATGCTTCAAGGGAAAATATGGTCATTGAATGAAATAGAGGATTTTATAGCATTCTTGATGAAAAAAAAAAACAGAGATGAACAGTAAATTGGACTTTTGAATACAAGAAGCAAGAGAAGCATGAAAAGGTAAACAGGGAAAAGAAATCATGAGGAACTTATTAAAGTAGAACTATTTACATCCATACATGGAAAAACAATAATTGTAACTCACAAGACTTTCCTCAGTATGAGGATAGTTGAAGGGAATATATATGCATATATATGTGTGTATATATGCATATATGTATCTATAGGAGGGTGTATATGTGTATAAATATATATGTGTATATGTATGTACATATATACATAGACAGGGCACAGGATTAGTTTAATATGAAGGAATGATATCTAAAAAATAAAATTCAGGGGTGAGAGGAATTTATTGGGAGAAGGAGAAAGGGAGAGATATATTAGGGTAAATTATCTCATAAAAGAGGCAAGAGAAAACTGTTACAATGGAGGGGAAGACCAGGAAGGTGAAACGGAATGGGACAACTTTACTCTCAATGAATTTGGCTTAAGGAGGGAATAACATACACACTCAATTTGGTATCTTACCCTACAGGAAAATAGGGGGGAAGGAGATAAGAATGGGATGATAGAAGGGAGGGTAGACTGGGGGAGAGGGTAGTTAGAAGCAAACACTTTTGAAAAGGGACAGGGTCAAAAGAGAAAATAGAATAAGTGGGGGTGGGATAGCATGGAGGGAAATATAGTTAATCTTTCACAACATAATTATTATGGAAATGTTTTACATAACTATACATGTACAACCTATATTGAGTTGCTTATCTTCCCATGGGGGGTAGGTGAGGAGGGAAGGGGAAAAATCGGGAACTTAAAGTTTTAAAAATAAATGTTTAAAAAAATATTTAGTTGTTTGGGTTTTTTTATATGCAACTGGGAAATAAGATATATAGGCACTGGGGTATAGAAATCCATCTTTCCCTACCAGAAAATTAGGGGAACATGGGGGAGGATATAAATGAGAACAGATTGGGGAAGGGGTATTCAGTAGGCTTGGTCTTTTGGGGTGGGAGATTAGGGAAAGACAGGGAGAAAAACTTGAAACTCAAAATCTTGTAGAAAAGAATGTTGAAAACTAAAAATAAATAAATAAATTGGAAAAAAAAAACTGTGCCTAGGGTCAAAACAAGGCATTGGCATATTTGCTGTTGTTATTATTTGTCCTTCATTCTTGAAGAGGACCATGACATCAGGGACATGATGCCATGACATGCAAGTGAATTAGATTTAAGTGACAGAAGGATGTGCAAAGTTACCAGCCTTACTTTCTCTTCCAGAACCATCTGGGCCCAGAGACAAGATATAGATCAGGATGACCAGTGATGGCCCAGGATACAGTGGGAGACTTTGGCCTACATCAGAATGGAATTTTAGTGGAGGGATGGACCATTGCAACAAATAATGACATTAAAAAATTAATCTGGTGTTTTCAGGCATGTAAAGCACTTTAAAAATATTGGTATATTTAATATGCAATATTATATAATATTTAATAATATATTATCATTTGATCCTCATGACCTTTTAATGAAGTCACTATTTTTATCCCCATTTTAAAATTTAAAAAAGATTCTTTTTATTTTCCTTAAAAAAAAGAGGTCACAAATGGTATTCCGGGTGTTTTTTTTTTTTTTAACAAGGCTGTAATATTAGAGTAGGAGATATTTTGAAGTATGTGACTCTTCCAGATTTTAGCAGAAAAGCAGGCAACTAGAAGTTTTTCTTTTTTTTGTTTTGTTTTCCTTCTTACTTTATCAAAGAAAGATGGCTTTTAGTGGGAAGACACAGTTCTTGGACACAACTCATTATCTCTGATACTATGACTGATTGAAGAACTCAGGTCTAGGCCAGTAGCTTAAGTAGGAAAGATGACCCAAATGACACACAGGAATAACCTTGAACCTTTCCCTAAATCCCACTTCATCTCCAGCCAGAAACCAATCTTTCTCTGGAGGGGAGCAGGGTGGTGCATGGGAGGGGGAAATACTCTATGTCTTTCATAACTGTTTCTCAACTACCTGCAATCTTTCCAAGTTGCTTGGCAGCACACTGCATATAAAATTAAATCTGAAGTGCTAATTTGGCACAATTTTTTATGCATAACATTAATTCTCAACATTAATTTTGACATGTTCATTTTTTTTTAAGATTTCCAACTGGCAGTGTAAAATAACTCGGAGAAAGTAATTTATGGGAAGGAACAGGATGGAGCTGGTATTTCTGGCCCTGGGAGACAAGAGCTTCCTGACACTCTTTGGGTCAAGTAATGTCATTTTCCTTCCTTTTCACACCTGGGATTCCAGCTCTGTTCCCACCTCAGATAGTTCCAGTCAGCAGAGCTGATGAATGACAGTTCTTTCCTCCATTCTATCTCTGATAAAAGGATTCATCAGCATTAGGAAGGTCATCATCACTACAAATACCCAAAAAGTCAAGCTCCAATCTCTCTATAAAGCACATGAAATCATGACAGGAAGAGATGTTAGGAGATAGAGACACACAGCTGGCTTGACTTATTCATTTCCTTGGATAAGTCATAATTTATTCTCTTTGTCACAAGCTCATTAAACCTTCAAACAAGACTTTTAGGACCCATTACTAGTTTAAGACAATGCCATTTCATCAAAGGTTAACATTGAAGATCAACAAAACTCATCTGCTTAAACTTCTTCTACTGTGCTTTCAATAGTCTTCTGATGTCCTAAAAGGAATATTAAAACTTTCAATGAAGACCAATGGGATTTGAGAATCTTCAAGTTAGAAAATACCTTAAATTAAAGGTCATGTAAAATAAACTCAATAATGAATTGAGATTGCTATTATTGACATTTACATAGTACATTCATCTCTTCTGTAGAATTCCCTAATAGGTGATTACTCAGAATTTGAATATAGTGAAGAGGAACTCATCATCATCATCACCATCTTCATCATAAGTAATAATAAAAATATTAATAGCATTTAAAAAGTGTTTTATGGTTTGTAGAGTACTTTACAAATACCTCATTTTATACACGCAATAATTCAAGGAAAGGGTAGGATGGGGAGAAGTCCTGTTTTTATCCCAGTTTTTACTTATAGCTGAGAAAATATGTCTGAGAGGGTCTAAGTCACTTGGTCACACAGCTATTAAGTACCTGAGGACAGATCCAAATTCAGGTCTTACCAACTCCAGATTATCTATTTATCATACTACCTAGCTCCCAGCTCCCATTCCATTTTAGAAAAATTCTAATTTCTAGGACATTCTTACCGAAGTCAAATCTGATTTCCTTTAATAGATACCAAAAATTATATCCATTATTCATTTAACAAATACTTACTGAGCACCTACTATATGTCTAGCACCATGCTAATAACTATGAGAGATTCAAGGAAGTGGAAGGCCTTCATTAGAAAGAGGGAGAACACAGCATAGCTAAAGACATAAAATTAACAAACATGAAACAAAAATAAAGTTCTAATTAGAATAATTCAGCTGAATTTTGAACTCTTAATAAGAAGGATCAAAAGTTTATAATAGTTCTACAAGTAAAAAATATAGAAAAGAACAGGAACAATATTACCTTTTTCCCGACCTTTCTCTGTCAGCTATTTACACCATCCCAAATTCTTTTGGCAATAATATGTTTTGTTTAAGCTGCACAAAACTGGCCTACTCTAGGGGAGTAAACCTCAAAATCACCAGGTAAAGGTAGTGTCCTAAAAACTCTCCATAGCCTATTATACCAGTGATAGCATGAAGCTTTACTTAGATGCTGGATGTTCTTGCCCAGATGGCTTCCACAAGGGTTGGGAGTTTTTAGGAAAGAAATTCTCACTGTTTTGTATGGCTTCTATAGATCTGTGCCAAGAGAAACTTAAAAATAGCATGAAACTGGATAACAATTAAATAATCTGATGAGGAATTATAATAAGTAACTTCATCTACTTGTACAAAAAGTTGATTAGAAGCCCACAAAAAAGCAGGAAAGGACACCCACCAAAAAAGGGAGTGCCAGCACAGGAAAGACCAAAATACCAATACACTACAAGGCTCTTTATCTGGAGGCATCAAGAATTGCGAACAGAGCAATAAGAAGCTGAGAGTTAGTAGCCACAAACAAAACAAATTTCAACTTTGGAAAGTGACTCCTCCATGGAGAATTGATTATTAAAAACACACACAAAAAACTCCTGGAAACCACGAGAGTTGACAACAATCGAGGAATGGCTGAATGATTTGGGGTATTCTGATGTAATAGAATAGTGTTGTATGAAATGACTGATAATTTTAGAGAATTCTGGGAAGATTTTAATGAACTGATGCAGTGTGAAGTAAATAGAACCAGGATGATGAATTATACAATAACAACATTTTGTAAAGGGAAACATCTCTGAAAGACCCAATCTGATCATAGCAATAACCAATCATGACTTTACAGGACTTATGAAGAAATATGCAGGGAATCCACTTTCTGACAGAAGTAATCAACTCAAGATACAGAAAGAAGCATATATTTTCTTACATAAAATGAAACCACTGTGCAGATTTGTTTTGCTTGATTGTACTTATTTGTTACAAGGGTTTATTTTTTATTTTTTAACTTAGGGTAGAATTTAAAAGGATGAGAATGCTAGCAATACTGATGCAAAATAAAAAAACAAAAAAAGAAAAGAAAGTTATTGAAAATAAATGCATAAGAAGAGAAAAGGAGACGTTCATGTTGAAACACAGGCAAGTAGGATAACTTTGAAAGATACACGTTCAATTTATTATGCACTCTTTATTTTTTTTGGAGGGGAAATCGGGGTTAAGTGACTTGCCAAGGGTCTCACAGTCGATACATCTCACATGTCTGAGGTTGAATTTGAATTCAGTTCCTCCTGACCCCAGGGCCTATGCTCTATCAACAGTACCACCTATTTGTCCCTTTTGCATTACTTTAAAAACAAGCAACATGAAATATAAATTAGTCATTTCCTATACTTTTTTATGTTATATTCTATATATGAAAAATATCATGCCTTTGGTATTAAATTCATAATACTAAAACTAAAATCAAACAAACCAAAAAAGATTAGCTGGTACAACCTCTTCATTTTACAAGTGAGGAACTGAGTCATAAAGTAATGAACTGACATAGCAGAGCCTGATTGATACACAAGACCTCTGATTGCCAATCTAATGATATTTCAACTACACATTTTTGCTTCCTTCATGCTATTCTGCATCCCTCATGAAGCTTCTCAAATAAAACACACCATATGTAAAAGCACATGAATTAAATAAAGAGTGAGGGAGGGATGGGAGAAAAGTGCCACATTAAGAATGGTTTCCTTTCCTAGAGCACCAGACACACAAAAGAACATTTCTATTCAGGTGATTGCTATTGTCACAAACAGTAATGTCAGTGGGGACTTTCTGAGGCAAAGTCCTGATGTAGGGTCCCATTGACAATGAGATAGAGCTGGCATGAAGGGGATAAGACCATGAGGTCAGCCCTTGAGAAGATATAATTCAGTTCCATTCTGCCTTCAGACTGGGGGACAGCCATGGCCAATTTCATTACCCCTACAGTATGATCTAACTTGCCCAAATGCAAATGATGTAGGCTACAATCACCCTGGGTTCAAAATTTAGAGGTTTAGATAGGAGATTGTAAATGGGACCTTGAATTGAACTTGGAAGCAGACTGAGAGCCAGTGTAAATTACTAAGTGTATGTAGCAGGGATGGGATTCAGCAGCTGGACCGAAAGGGGAAAAAGGCTCTGGGACAGGGCTATGTGCTAGTAGAAGCTTCCAAACTTCCTTCAAGGAGAGTTACAAACAAGAACATTTATGTTAGAACAATGGGGCCATGATAGATCTGAAGGGTCAGACTCACATTACAAAGCCAACTAGACAGACTGTTGCATGAGTCAGAAACCTTAGGTTTGACTCTGCCACTTTCTAGCCCGTGGCTATTGACAGTCAGTCAACAATTATTTATTAAGCACTTACAATGTATCAGGAACTGTATTAGACCCCAGGGATGAAAGGTAAAGAATTCAAGTGCTTGCTCAGATATTTATTAACTAGTAACTTCTGGTAGGTCATTGCATTGATTAGAGTCCTTAGGTCTTTCAAAGTTGCTTATTTTTACAATATTGCTGTTACTATGTAAATTGTTTTCCTGCTTCTGTTCATTTCATTCTTCATTAGTTCATTTAAGTCTTCTTAGATTGCTCTGAAACTGCCCTGTTCATCATTTCTTATGGCACAATTTCATTCCATTCATATTCTTGACCCTCTCCTACCTTTCCAGTCTTCTTATACCTTTCTGTCTATCTGCTTCCCAACGTCACCATTTATACAAAAATCCAGTGATACTGAATTCCTTGTTTTTTCACACACAAGACACTCCATCTCTGAATGATGCATTTTTTTTAAAGCAATTGGGGTTAAGTAACTTGCTCAAGGTTACAGCACCAGGTGTTTTCTGGGTAGGTGCTAAGTGTCTGAGCCCAGATTCGATCCCCAGGTCATCCCGACACTGGAGCCTGAATGATGCATTTTCAGTGGCTGCCCCACATACCTGGAATTCTCTTCATCTTCAACTCATGCTTTCCCTGGTTCCTTTCAAGTCCCAATTAAAATCCTGCCTTCTATGAGAAGCCTTTACTAATCCCATTTAATATTAGTGCTGTTAGATTAGTGATTTTCTACAGTATATCTCAGATATATCTTATTTGTATATAGTTGTTTGCATGTTGTTGCCTCCACTGGATTTTGAGCCTCTTGAGAGTAGGGACTTTTTTCTTTAAGTCTTTCTTTGTGTCCCTAGGACTTAAACAGTAAAACAATACCTGGAACATAGTAGGGGCTTAATAAATGCTTGTCTACTGACATTGTTGGCAGGCCTATATTGTCAAAGACCCACATCCCAAGAGAGATTATGGTTACTAATTTGCAAGTGGGGTCATCTGTAATCATTTGTATTCAATTACACAATACAACTTAACTTCTCCAAGGCCTCAGGTCTTAAAATAGGGATTTGGGTATGATACCTTGTACTAAAACATTACAGCACCAAAAACATGGACCTCAGCAGAAGACAACACACTTTTTTTTTTCTCTTTGCAGATATGGGGTAGTAATTCTAAAAGGATAAAAAAATAGGTATGTGTATATGTGTGTGTAATATATATATATATATATATGTGTGTGTGTGTACACACATGTATACATCATATATACACACACATATGTGTATGTATAAAAGTTTTCCCCTCACTCACAGAGGACATTGGTTCACATATCCAGAAGCAAAACATTCATCTCTCAGTGCTTAACTGACTGATAAGTTTCCCACTGAATAGAAAATTCTTTGTATGTGCCTATGGGCTATTTCTTCATCCTTGGAGAAAAGGATTAAAAAATGATTCATTCCTTTTGTCCAGCTAAGGAACCAAGATTCCCAAGAGTGAACAACTGTACCCAAGGCAAGGTCTTAATTTTAAAGAACCCCATCTCTTAAATATCTTCTTTCTAACTGATCTTTGTGAATCACTCAGGAAATGTCATGCACAGGCCCAAGAATATCACTCCTCAGCTTAACAAACCACGGCAACTACCTATTTTCTACTTAAAGTTCAGTTCCTTTCTAGCCTTATCTCTCACTGCTTCCTCAGACAATTCACAGAATTACAGCATTTGATACCGGGGAGGCCGCAGCAGTCACCTGGTTCAACTCCAAATTCAAAGGAATACTCATACCCTATGATATAGAAAAGTTGGGCTCCTTCAATTTTCCCTAAACATGTACTAATTCTCCTTACTTTAACCCATCCCATTCTCTATGCTTGGAATGTCTTTTCCCCTAGTCTACACTTTGACATTTTAATTTTCTCTTAAAGGTCCCAAATAAAAGTTATCTCTTCCACAAAGTTTTCCCTGATTGGCCCAATCAGAAATTGTGACACCCCTTTGTGAATTCTCCTAGCATTTTGTCCCTTTCTGGTGACATTTATCTTATTCTACCTCATGCCATAACTATTTGTGAAATCTTGTCTCCTCTGCTAGATTAGAAGCTGTTCAAAGGCATCTTCTATGTTTTGTTTTGTTTGTTTTTCCCTGAAACTTCCTCTGGCACTTAGCATAGGGACTTAGAGCTTAGAAAGTATCTCGTACATGCTTGTTGAATTACATTATCCCTTCTACCATCCCTCTCCTGTCCCCATTCCTGTCCCTTCTACCTCCCCTTTCCTCTCTCATTTTCCTGATAATTAATGGAGCACAACTGATGGGATTTTGAAATGGCACAGTTGAGAATGGGGGATCTGTCGGAGAGGTTAATCAGGACAAAGGACAATCACCAGGGTACTACTGCGTTAGGTTGTATTTGATTAGGTTCTTTCCCCCCTTAGAATACACTGTTTATAAGACAACTCCACACAACACAATTTTCTTAGTTTTCTTCTCTGAAATGCTACCACATTTGCTGAGTGCATTCATCCTAGCACTTTTTTGCATAGTATCTTATATTGTTCTCCAGTTATAGAATCATAGCAAATAGAAGATAAAAGAAATCTCAGAAATCAATAACCCAACCCATTTTTCTACTTCTAAGGACACCAACCTGCCTTATAGTTTCTATCCCAGTTCAATGTATAGCCCAAAGCATTCATTCTCTCACTTGTTCTTGTTGTTGCCAAATCCCATCAGTTGTGCCTGACTCTTTGTGTCCCCATTTGGAGTTTTCTTGGAAAAGGTACTAGAGTGGTTTGCCATTTTCTTCTTATTTTACAGATGAGGAAATTGAGGTAAACAGGGTTATGTGACTTATTCAAGATTACCCAGCTAGTAAATGTCTGAGGCTAGAATTGAATTCAGGAAGATAAGTCTTCCTGACTTCTGGCCTGGCATCTCTATCTACCATGCAACCTAGCTGCCCATTTCCTCTTCTAAATTATTCCTAAATAAGGGCCAAGATCTTAAAGAGAAAGAGCCTTAAATTATTCTTTGAAGTTCTGCCTCCATCACAATTCACACTTAGATTACTGTGGTCATTAACTATGAGTGCCATGAAGGAAGTCAGAGTTAGATTAGTCTGGAAAGACTCAATATTTCCCTTTACCTGCTAGAATGTCATTGCAAATAGAGTGCTGGACTTGGAGCCAGAAAGATCTGGGTTCAGATCCTCCCTCAAATACTTACTATCTGTGTAACCCTAGGCAAGTCACTTAACTTCTTTAAATCCCTGCCTCCTTCTATGAAAAATGGGGGTAATAATAGCATGAACTTCTCAGGAATTGATCAGATACAAGGAAGAACTTACAGAAAGTGCTTGCAAACATTGATACTATGTCAAGTATTATAACTATCATCCTAATCATTAACATCAGAGATCCACCCCCAACAATTTATAGATAAAGAAGCTGTAGCCAGAAGAAATTAAATGACTTGACCAAGGTTGTATAGGTTAGGCAGCTGGAACTAGAACCCAGGTCTGCTGAATTCTGGCACAGGTTTCTGCTCTTGGCAATATGGAGCTTTCATGGAGATTGCATCTGTTCTTAACAGGCTAAATTAACAGGCTAGCTCTTTAGAGCACTCTGGGTCTCAACTATTGGTCAACAATAGGTCCCAGCCAAAGTTTCATTTGGTCATATTTTTCTGCTCAGATGGTTCAGACTGAGTATAAATAGTAATCTTTTTCTGTTTTTTCAGAAACCCTGAGGATCCATGTTTTATTTATTTATTTGAGTAGGTAAAAGGATCCATTCTTCACCTCATTACTCACCTAGCCTTAATCATGGAATGAGTGTTGCCTCAGACAAACTGAGACCTGGGAAAGACCTTAGCTAAAAAAGTTCAATATCTCGCACTGCATCCAGGGCCATCTCCAGCTGTCTTGATCCATTGTTGTTTGTGCTTTGTTCTGGAAGAGGACTATGGCATCAGGAGGGTGATGTCATGACTTCCAAGTGAATTGGATTTAAATGAGAGAGCTGTGTAAAGTCACCAGCTTCACTCTCATCTTTAGAGACATCTAGGTCCAGAGGCAAGATATAGATCAGGACAACTGGAGTCCCTGGATGCAGTGGGAGACCTTGACCTTTTTACGTTAAGGTCTTTGCTAGATCTCAGTTTGACTGAGGCAACACTCATTCAGTGATTTAAGCTTGGTAAGAAATGAAGCAAAGGATAGCCTCTTTTACCCAATAAGAGAAAAAAAAATCAATCTGGGAGTGGAAGACCCTTAGAGTTTCTGGCAAAAAACAGAAACAATTGCTAGTTACACTCACTGAGCCATCAGTATCCAAACCACAATCAAGTGAGGCTTGGGCTAGGACCTATTGTTGGCCAATCAATGAGGGCCAGAGTGATTTGGATTTAAGGTGTAGGCCTGGTCTGTATCTTGCCCCTGGACGCAGATGGCTCTGGAGGAGAGAGTGAGGGTGGTGACTTTGCATAGTGGTCCTCACTTAAATCCAATCCACTTGCAAATCGTGACATCAAGTTCCCTGTGTAGTGGTCCTCTTTCATAAGGAAGGACAAACAACAAAACAGTCCCCATGATGTTTTCAAATACCAATCTGTTCATTCTGCCCGATTCAAATCGAAGCTGATCTATAAAGCAACCTGACATTTAAGATTCACTCCCTCCCCCTTCCCCTCAGTATGGCAGGAAATATTTTTCCAACGACACTGTTACAATATTAAGCAGCAGCTCCCTGGGGAGAAAGAATAATTTAAAATCTTGAATAAGATATTCAATTTGAGATTAGTTAAGTGGTTATTTGGCTGAAAGGGATTTGACAACAAGAACTCCTTCTATGTCTTCAGGTGAAGGAGATGTTCAGCTGAATTCAATTAGCAGTAGGATTCTCTGGCACCCCTCCATTACTAACCTTCAGGCATTCTGATGGTAATTAAAGTATCTGCAGGTTCATAGGAACAATAAAGTTTTGTAAGTATTGAGGATTCTGAGCACAGGCTTCCAAAGCTGGCCTGGAATTCCTCAGTGCACTCCCTCAAAGCCTTTGGTTAATACCCCAGCTGCAGTTGTGCATTCCATTAATAGTGGTGTTCTTGGTCCATTTGCTTTAAAAGCTGCAGTGTTCAAGTCTGGTGATTTTCAGCTTGGGAGAACATACATCACGAATAAATGTTGGCATTGAGTTGCCTCTAAACTCTCCAGCAAACATATTATAGTTTGGCATTGAGAAGTAATTTTAATACTTATAGGTCAGAAGGAATCCTGACCAGGTTCATTCACATACTCCTAAAATTTTTGCCTGGCCCCTGAAGGCAGACCTAAGAACCATGGGTAGACATTACAGAAAGGCAGCTTTAGGTTGGGTGTAATGAAAACATTTGTGTCTATCAGAACTATGTAAAAAGTGAAACTGGATAACTTGAGAGGCAGCAGGGACACCCACAGCCTTCTCTTAAATAAAAAGTGTGTGACCATTTTCACATATATTATAAGGAATATAGGTTGGAATATGTGATATATAGGTTTTATGAAAACCTTTTAAGAAAACTAAATTTAGGAAAACTCAAATGAGAGATAGAGACAGAAAGATAGAGAAAAAGAAGAGAGAGAGAAGGGAGAGAGCAACAGAGAAAGAGAGAGACAGAAAAACAGAGATGTAGAGGAGAATCAGAGAGAAAAGAGACAGAGAGGAAGAGAGACAGACAGAAACAGAAAGATACCTTAGTTGGTCTTATTTATGCTACAAATAATCCATTTGGGATTTTTTTTCAAATATAGGCCTTCCTATTAAATGGAAATGTCAGATTTAAAGATCTGTAACTTGCTAAAGGAAAAGACTAGAATTTAAATACTGACTCTGCTTCTAAGTATCTTTGTGAACTTGGGCAAGAAAGTTAACCTTTTGCCCCCAATCTTCTCATCTGAAAAATAAAGGAATTAGATTGGATGATCTCCAAGGTCCCTTCTAGTGTTATCCTATGATTTTGTGGTTTTAGTTTAGGCTGCTCTGAGTCACTTGTGGGTAATGTTCCCTTTACTGTGTTTCAAGAGGGTAATAAGTCCCCTTCCTGGGAAAGGTACTGATCTGATCTGATAACTCCACTCTTTTTTGGATACTAACTCCCCATTCCCATCTGTTCTGTCTGATTGGTCAGCCTGTACAGACTCCAAAAAGTAAAGGTTGAGGTCAAAAGAGACACTGAAAAGGGTAAAAGAAGAAGGTTTAGATCAAATTTGACAATGCCTATAAAGATATATAGAAATGAACTATTTTTATTCTTATTTGAAATGGGAAAAAAATTGACATATCAATTGAGATCCCAATGATTCTTGCAACAGGGATACCCATATTGAAGAGATCCTAGATCTATCTAAGTCTTTAAGTAATGGCATAATAGGATATGATTTTTAAAAACAGATTCCTCCATGACCATTTAGGAATACTGCTATTATGTAAAATAATTTCTATCTATCCTTCTACAAGAAGGTTATAAGAAACAAAGTGAAATCTGGCTACTTGGTCCACACCTTTAAGCTCCAAGTTACCTTCAAATAATCTACCTTAAGTAAATGTTCATCAGATTGCCAGCAGTTCATGAGACACATCATAAAAGTCAATCCAGTACTTAACTCATTTTGGAGCACTCAAGATTCCTTGAACAAGTAGCTCCCACCTCTTAAGAGCCCTGATCTTGACTTTGTTTCAGGCTCCCTTGGTAATTGAGGCAGAGCTTATCAGCTGTATGACCCTGAGCAAGTCACTTACTTAATCAGAAACTCAGTTTCCTGATTTGTAAAATAGGGATAATAATAGCATAAGCCTCTCAGAGTGGCTCAGATCAAATACTCTAGCTCTTCATTCTCTCGGAGGTTTTTTAACTTTGGGAGTCCCACACTCTCTAACATAAGAAAACTATCCTTCTATTTCCAGTCTCTCCACAAGGTATGTACTCGGTATGTACTCACCTGGGCTCCTTCACAGCCAGCAAATAGGCATCTTTCCTGGCCCTCCTACTTTGGGCTACCTACCTGTGATGGGCATAGCCCAGCTGGTATTATCTTGAACTGAGCAAGATGCATAGCCCTCTGCTTCTCATGGAACGCTTTCTTGCCCAGAGTCTTTTGCAATTCCAGCACATTGGCCCATGGAACTCTTAAATAAAACATTTTTTTCAAATATTCAAAGCAAATGTATAAATAACAAGAATCTCCTTAAAGCCCATTCCCTTACCCCCACCCCATGTGTCTGAGGATAGTTGGACTAGCACCTTTGTCAAGTTCATGATAATGTTATTTCATGCATCACTTCTTCAGAAAAGCTGTTCTCTTTTTTGATTATGAGATTTTTTCTTTCTCTATGTATTCATATATTGGTATATATGTGTGTATATATATATATATATACACACACAACACACACATTATACATGTATTCATTCAAGCACATATGTATATATCCCTATCTATCTACTTTCTATGCTCAAGTGCTACCAACTGATGGAAATTTTATCTGTGCAAAATGGGTTAAGATATATAAAATTACATCGCATTTCTCATTGAGAAATACAATCCCCTTGTTGGTCATTTCTTAGCAGGCAGCAGCAAGGAGAAGCATTTGAATTATCCTGTCTGGTAAGCTGGCACTGGTGTTTTGGTGTGGCTTGAATTCATTGTCTAGTTGACCATCTGTATAGATTAAACTGTTCAGCTGCTCAACCCTCCAAATATGAGTTGTATGGCAATACTACACCATCTGTAAGAAATTCCTTAAAAGAGGAATTTAAATCTTGTAAGGGTTCAGGGCCCCTGATAAACTAGTCCTTACTAGCTCTCAGTTTGGGAGTTTGGGAAAAGGGATCTTCGGTACTTTCAGACCATTGCACGATGCCTGAATTTGACCAACATGCTGAGGATGAGACTTTTACTAAGTAATAATTATCTACCACCTTCTTTATGCAACCATGAGGCTATTGTCCTACTATGAATAAGACATGTAGTTTAGAGCTGGGGTTCTTAACTTAGAATCCATGATGCTCAAGAGGTGCATGGATGTTTCTGGGGATTCATAAATTGCACAGAAAAGCATCACATATCTATTTTCTATAATTTCTAACTGGAATTGAGTGTTTCCTTCAAATTATGAATGTAGATAACCAACATTCTTCTGAGAAGGGCTGCACAAGCTTTATCAGACTGCCAAAAGGATCCGTGATACACTCTGGTGTAGAATCTTTGGTTTAGTGTCTTTATAGAAGTCGATTGTATTACACACACACAAACAAACACACATTTTCCCCTGGGTTCTTCTTCTGAACTTGTATGTATCCAGGTTAGGGGTGCCATGGACAAACATGTGAGAAAGGAAATATAGGAATCACAGTCAACCTTGGACATTATTAGACCTGAAGCTAATGGACCATAGACTAAATGGGCACAGAGATGGAATGAAAAAGAAGGATCTTCTCCTCCTGGTTCCCTTTTGAAAACATATAAGCAGTGACAACTTGGCTCATTGTAACTTTCTCAAAGTACTTTAATAACAATTATGTGAAACAGTTGGCTTGTCACTATCGTACAGTGAGGGAAACTAAGACCCAGGGAGATCACTTAAAAGCTTGTCAGGGGGAGATCTAGCTTTTCTAAGGAAGCAATTGAGTCATATCACTTTCAACTCCCTGCCTCCCCCTGCCTCAAAGGGACGGGGTTAATTTCAGAAGTTTGTTTACTAAATATTTACAGACAGACATGATTTTAGGTCATCTAACTCCCTAAAAACATCTAAGATATCCAAAAGGAGAATGTTGGTCTTTTTTCTCAAACCAATTCATAGATAGATAGATAGATAGATAGATAGATAGATAGATAGATAGATAGATAGATAGA
>NW_027186296.1:82714154-82828263 GCF_028583685.1 Petaurus breviceps papuanus
ATAGATAGATAGATAGATAGATAGATAGATAGATAGATAGATAGATACAGATCTATCTATATCTATCTGTATGTATATATGTATACACATATACACATTATGAAAACAGATTTAGTATTCTTTTAACCTCTTATAAACCCTTGTCCATAGTTTTTTGCTGACTGCAGTCATGAGTATAGAACCTGTAGACCCTATTATAGTTTGTTCATTTTTAGGCTCTCTCCAAGGATTATTCCTTCCTTCCAGATCTGTTACCTGTAGGTGTTGCCAGTAATTGTCTTGGAATATTTTAATAATCTCTGCCCAATTCTCTCAAAGATTTGTGTTGAAGAGAGATAATCCAAGAGAAATAGAGGTGCTTTTCATCTATTCAAAATATTAGCTACACTAACTCAAATAGCAGATATGCTCCAGGGAATCTGAGGGAGAAAGGACATTAACATTTGTAGTACTCATAGCTGAGCCTGGTATTGGTACCTAGAATCCTCTTGGACATAGCCAGAGATAATGAGTTGGAGATGCATCCCCCACCCCCCACTGTAGCTTAAAATCATTAAAGTTATAGCTGCTTCTCCTAATAGATAGGAAATACCCTGGTGATATTTACCTTGACAGGTTCAACAGAGAGAGGTTTGCCCTGGGAGAGGGCTTGACTATGGCTGAAGGCACCAACCTGATAGTGCCTGCTGGGAACTAAAAATTCACAAGAAAAGCCATGTTGGTGAGCTAACAGCTAGGAGGCAGATGGATATAGGGCTTGACCTGGAGTCAAGAAGGCTTGAGGTCAAATCTGGTATCACTTAAATGTTGAGTATTGTGTGGCCCTGTAAGTTATTTAACTTCTTCCAGCCTCAGTTTCCTCATCTGTAAAATGGGGGTGATTATAGCACCTGCTTCCCAGAATTGTTGTAAAGATAAAATAAGATAATGTTTGTAAAGTGCTTTGCAAATATTAAAGCACTATATAAATGCTAGGCTCTTATTATTACCCCCAAAGTTCATTGAGGACCTTTAGGAAGCATACTGAGGATCTTGCCCCATTTCTATTATGAATATAGATCTATATTCAGGTTTCTAAGAAAGGGTTGCCTATTAGAAGGTACCTTTAATTTAAAAAAAGAGCAAGTTCTACTTTGTATGTTTTTGACTTTTCAATATATTTTTCCCACTTAAATTTTGTGGATCACAAAAGCTTGTGTATATACTGGCAGTCAGTATATTATGGAATATCATTTATTTGTTTCCTCACTCTTCCCAGATGATAGCTAAGAGTAACAATAGTGAAAGAGAAAAAAAATCTCTTAAAGTATATGTGCCTTGCATCAAGAAAGTCTCTAATACATAGGTCACATTGTTTTCCCCCTTTCAATCTACATTAAAAAAATCTACAGAGCACAATTCAAACTGAGGACATGATATGAAGAGAGAGCCCACAGCCTGGAATCAGAAAGACTCAAGTTCAAATCCTCCCTCTCATATATTTGCTACCTGTGTGGCCATAGGCAAGTCATTTAACCTGTTGAGTTAACTGATGGGTGTCAAATAAAAACTGACATTGGCATATGGTACTGTGTAACCATGGGCTTTGATATTTCTTTTAGTCTCGGGCAGCTCCTTAATATCAACTTATTAAATTACAGCTGAAAGAGAATGGACAGAATCTTTGCTCAGAGGCAGGGATGCACAGAGTACCCCAGAAGACACTGAGTAAACCATTCTGGTTAAAGTAGATAGTTTGCTTTGGGGAGCTGCTCATTATTCCTACATTGGTTAGTGGGGACCTCACTATCTACCAATTAACTCGAATGAAATGCCCTCCCAGCTCCACTCTGCTAGGCAAGGCCTGCCCGTAATTTCTATCTCAGGGAAAGTCCTTCAAGAAGTTTTGTTCATACTGATCTCTTTCCTCACAACTCTTACATTTATTAAACATTCTTCAGTTCAATGATTTTATGAATGCTAGTTTTGTTTTCCCAACTAGACCATCAGCTCCTCCAGGACAGAGACCATAAAATATCAAAAAAAGGATTATTATAGTGATTTAATGTTGCAAGCACTTAACAAATATCTTATTTAACCCTGGTAGGAAGGTGCTGTTATTATCCCTATTTGACAGTTGAGGAAAGTGAGGCAAGCAGAAGTTAAGTGACTTGCCTAGGTTCTCAGAGCTAGTAAGTATATGATGTCACACCCAGGCTTTCTTCTCAATCCTCCATAATTGTTGTTTGTCCTTTGTTTTGGAAGAATTTGATGACATCAGGAAGATGATATCATAACTTGCAAGTGAATTGGATTTAGGTGAGGAAGAGCTGTGCAGGGTCGCCAGCTCATGTTCTCCTTCGGAGCCATCTGGGTGCAGTGGAAGACATAGACCAGGATGACTGGAGATGGCCCTCATCCTCCATAGCGCACAGAGATGAGCACACACTGGACTTCAATAAGTCATTTGTTGACGTGGTTTATGATCCCCCACTCTCCATCTAGTGCATTAAGCATCACAGTGATGAATCCACCCTAAAGACCCTGTGGTACAGAGGAAAGCAAAGGACCTGGGCATCACAAAACAGGTTCAAGGGGCGGCTAGGTGGTGCAGTGAGTAAAGGGCCCAGAGTCAGGAGGATCGGTGTTCAGTTCCGGCCTCAGACACTTTCTACCCACACAAAAAAGCTAGCCGTGTAACCTTGGGCAAGTTACTTAACCCCAATTGCCCTCCAAAAAAAAAGAAAAAAAGAAAACAGGCTCAAGCTCTAGTGGTGGGACAGGCACTCCACCTATTTGAGAGTAAGTTGACTCTGATGCTTGTGATGATGATATGCTTGAGGCTTATCTGCTTTACAGCACCACTTTGTGAGGAATATGCAAAGGATTTGTTATTTCATCAGTTTGTGGGAACTCCCTGCACCAACACAGATTGTAGCCTGGGTGAGATGGGTGGTAGACAGAATTACCTTGCCTTATCTTTTACTTCTGACTTCCTGTTGCTGATTTTCAGTACCCTGCCCCACAACACTTCAGGGCATTCTCATCACACCTCATCTTCGAAATGATGGAGCCAGACTTGGAACTCAAAGATGGATAGGGATTAGCCAGAGTATCCAATTGGGAGGAAAATGGCATTTTGCTCATCTCTCTGGCATCTCTTTCATCTGTTGGACACATGACTCACCAAGCTACCTCTGTCTTAGTTGGGATCTGTGAGGCATGGGGACAGTGACACAGAGAAAGCCACCAATTCTAGCTGTGAGCTGCTTTGACAAACTCACTTAAAAGACTGATTCTCAGGCTCTCCGTACACAGTCCTAGGAAGAACAGATCAGTTCCAAACCATGACTTAGAGTTTTAAGAAGAACTTTGAGAGAATAATATTTTGGGTATTATAATATTGGGTAAAATACCCAAATTATCTACAAAGGATATACGCAGAAAGATGATATCTGCATCCAGAGAAAGAACTGATAAATAGAAGCATGTATAGAAAAATTTTACATATGTGTGTGTATATGTCTAATAGTAGCCATGGGGGGGAGAAAAAAAGAAATTTACATGATAACTTTTTGTATATTGGAAAGAAATAGTTGGGGCGACTAGGTGGCTCAGTGAGAAGAGCACTGGCCTTGGAGTCAGGAAGACCTGAGTTCAAATCAGGCCTCAGACACTTAACACAAGACTAAGACATGTGACCTTGGGCAAGTCACTTAACCCCAATTGCCCTACCTTCCCCCCCCTCCAAAAAGCAAAAACAAAAAACAAAGAAGAAAAGAAATAGCAAATTGTGCACAGTAGATTTGCAGTTTCATGTACATTCATTTTTTTGTAGTATATTATGGAAATGCTTGTTTTATTCCATAAATTACAAATTAAAATAAAAACAACAAAAGAATGCAGTCTAATCACTTTAAAATCTAACTGGGAAATGTTTAACAAATAAATAAAAATATAATGCAAAATAGATTTTTTTCTTTTTTTGTCTTTATTAATTTGTTTGTTTACTTTTAGTTTACAAAATTCAGTTCCACAATCCCTTGAGTCTCAAATTTCTCCCTCCCTCTGCTCTCCCCCCATGGTGGCATGCAATCAAGTATAGGATCTGTAAATACTTCCACATTGGACATTGGTCAGGTTATAAAAAAGGATTGTAATGGATGGAATGAACAATGGGAAAGAGGAAACAAAACCAAACAAGAAAAGAATGAGAGCAGGTAAATTGCTACAATCTGCATTCAAACTCTGTTCTTTCTAGTTCTTTCTCTGAAAGTAGAAATCTCTCTCCATCATGAGTCTTTTGGAATTGTCTTATAACCCTGCATTGCTGAGAAGAGTCCAGTCTATCAAAGTTGGTGGTCACACAAATGTTGTGTCTGTGATTGTGTACAGATTTCTCCTGGTTCTGCTCTTCTCACTCAGCATCAGTTTGTATAAGCCTCTCCAGGGGAATAGGAAGTCGATCTCTTCCTCATTTCTTATAGCACAATAGTGTTCCATTACATTCATATACCACAACTTGTTTAGCCATTCCCCAATTGATGGGCATCCCCTTAATTTCCAATTCTTTGCCACCACAAAAAGAGCGGCTATAAATAATTTTGTAGATATGGGTCTTATTCCCACTTCTATGATCTCTTTGGGATACAACCCTACAAGTGGTCTTGCTGGGTCAATGGGTATAAAATGATTTATAGCCCTTTAGGCATAGTTCCAGATTGCTGTCCAGAATGGTTGAATCACTTCATAACACCACCAACAATGCTTGTGTTCCAATTTTTCCACATCCTCTACAGCATTTGTCATTTTTCTGTTTTGTCATCTTAGACAATCTGACTGGTGTGATAGTAATGGCAATTAAAGATTCCCCTGTATTGGCTTGGTTTTCAAATTGATTGTATTAAAACCCAGAGTTTGTTAATCCCACCTGTGGGATGGGCTTGTTGATGTGAAAAGAAAGTCCTGAAGTGGGAGGAGCTGGTGATGTAGATTTGGAGAGACAAGAGAGAGGCGGAAGTTCTTTTTGGAAGCAGCACCTCGTGGAGAGAGAGAGACTAAGAGATTGCTGGTGGCCGCTTTGAATTGCCCTGGACTTTTGAGACCTGCCCCCTGAGCTGCCAAGGACTGAGGAGACATGGCTGTTTTGCTGGTACTTTGTCTGTCTGTTTTGATGTTATTTTGCCAGATTTGTCCACTGGTGAAAGACTGTCCTGTTGAAGAAGTCCTGGAACCTGGCATTTGGTTAAGAAGGCCTGAGACTGTCCTGCAGACAGAGAGTGAATACTGTCCACTGGTGAGGGACAGTACTGTTGTTGCAGGGGTCTGGAGACTGTCCGGCAGACAGAATGAATACTGTCCACTGGTGAAGGACAGTGCTGTTGTTGCAGGGGTCTGGGAGCCTTTCTGTTGGTTCAGAAGCCCTGAAGAAGGATTTTCTTGTTGTATGTTTACAGAAATCCTGGGAGAGGGCTTTGCTAATGTGTTCAGGGGTTCTAGGACTGTTCTACAGACAGAGGATAAATTCATGAAGGGACTGGCAATGTATCTTATGGCCTTGCTAAGCCTTGTCTCCCCAGGAACTAAGATTGCTGAGAACTTGCCTCGTGTCAAGATGAAAAAAAGACCTCCATTTGGGTATTAAGTGCTGTGTTTAAACTTGATGTAACTCTGGGGTAGATTCAATTGTGATCCAGGGGTGGGGAACTTTTGACCTTTTTGTGTTCTATGGTTGAGCAAATGAATGTATTTTACTTATGTTTGGAAACTAATCTCCATTTGAGAAGAGGGGCTTTGTGGTGGACTTAATTAAGGTATAGCCTAGGGGTGGAGAAGTATTTGGAACAGAGACTTTGTAATTGATTGAATGATTGGAAAGTCCTGGGGTGGGGTAGGCCTTGGAGATTATTTAATCACACTTAGTAAATGCTGTATTTTGAATGATGTCATGTTTTGATCTTCTCTGTTCTGGGTTTGTTACTGAATAAAATAGAGAGCACCTATGCTGGTATTTTGAACCTGGGAAGTTGCCTTTCCTTGGCATTACATTACAACTGGTGAGATGTGGGACCTCAGAGTTGTTTGGATTTCCATTTCTCTCATCAATAGTGATTTAGATCATTTTTTCATATGCTTATAGATATCTTTAATTCATTCCTCTGAAAACTGCCTGTTCATATCTTTGACCATTTATCAATTGGGGAATGACTTGTATTCTTATAGATTTGACTCAATTCTCTGCATATTTTAGAAATGAGGCCTTTATCAGAAACATTGTTTGTAAAAATTATTTCCCAATTTTCCACTTCCCTCCTAATCTTGGTTACATTGGCTTTGTTTGTACAGAAACTTTTCAATTTAATGTAATAAAAATTATCCATTTTGAATTTTGTAATGATCTCTATTTCTTGTTTGGTCATAAAGTCTTCCCCTCTCCATAGATCTCACAGGTAAACTATTCCTTGCTTTCCCAGATTGCTTACAGTATTAGCCTTTATACCTATTTAGACTTGATTTTGGTATATGGTGTTAGATAATGGTCTATGCCCAGTTTCTGCCATACCATATTCCAGTTTTCCCAGCAGGTTTTGTCAAATAGTGAGTTCTTATCCCCAAAACTGGGGTCTTTGGGTTTATCAAACCGTAGATTACCATAGTCTTTGACTGCTGAGTCTTATGTACACAATCTATTCCACTGATCCACTATTCTATTCCTTAGCCAGTACCAAGTAGTTTTCATGACTGCTGCTTTATAAGACAGATTAAAATCTGGTATGGCTAGGCCACCTTCCCTAGCACTTCTTTTCCTTAATTCCCTTGATATTCTGGACCTTTTGTTCTTCCAAATGAATTTTGTTACTATTTTTTTCTAGCTCTATAAAGTAATTTCTTGGTAGACTGATTCATATGGCACTAAATATGTAATTTAATTTAGATAAAATTGTTATGTTTTTTTGTATTAGCTTGACCCAGCCATGAGCAATTGATGTTTTTCCAGTTACTTAGATCTGACTTTATTTGTGTGAAAGGTGCTTTGTAATTGTGTTCATATAGGTCTTGGGTTTGTTTTGGCAGGTAGACTCCCAAATATTTTATAATTTCTACAGTAACTTTAAATGAGATTTCTTTTTCTACCTCTTGCTGTTGGATTTCATTAGAAATTTTTGGAATGCTGAAGATTTATGTGGGTTTATATTATATCCTGCAACTTTGCCAAATTTATTTATTGTCTCAAGTTGCTTTTTACTTGATTCTCTAGGGTTCTCTAAGTATATCATCATATCATCTGCAAAAAGTGGTAGCTTAGTCTCTTCTTTGCCTAATTTGATTCCTTTGATTTCTTTTCCTTCTCTAATTGCTACTGCTAACATTTCTAGTACCAGATTGAATAGGAGGGGTGAGAGTGGACATCGTTGTTTCACCCCTGATCTTATTGGAAATGCTTCTAGCTTATCACCATTATTTACATATAATACTTGATGATGGCTTTAAATAGATGCCACCTATTATTTTAAGGAAGACTTCATTTATTCCTATACTTTCTAGTGTTTTTAATAGAAATGGATATTGTATTTTCTCAAAAGCCTTTACTGCATCTATTGAGATAATCATGTGGTTTCTGCTAGCTTTATTGTTGATATGATCAATTATACTGATGGTTTTCCTAATACTAAACCATCTTTGCATTCCTGGAATAAATCCTACCTGATCAAAGTGTATTATTCTTGTGATAAGTTGCTGTAGTTTTTTGCTACTATTTTATTTGGTCTATAATTGTCTTTCTCAGTTTTATCTCTTCCTGATTTAGGTATCAGTACTGCATTTGTGTCATAAAAAGAATTTGGTAAGACTCCTTCTTCACTAATTTTCCCAAATAGTTTGTAGAGTATTGGAATCAATTGTTCTTTAAAAGTTTGATAGAATTCACTAGTAAATCCATCTGGCCCTGGAGATTTTTTCTGAGGGAGTTCTCTGATGGCTTGTTCAATTTCTTTTTCTGAGATGGGATTATTTAGGTAATTTAATTCCTCTTCAGTTAATCTGGGCAATTTATATTTTTGTAAATATTCATCTCATTCACTAAGATTGTCAAATTTATGTGCGTAAAATTGGGCAAAATAATTCCTAATTATTGTTTTAATTTCCTCTTCATTGGAGGTAGATTCACCCTTTTCACTTTTGATACTCATAATTTGGTTTTCTTCTTTCTTTTTTTATCATATTGACTATCAATTTTATTTTTTTAATAAAACCAGCTCTTAGTTTTATTTATTAATTCAATAGTTTTCTTAATTTCAATTTTATTAATCTCTCTTTTGGTTTTCATTATTTATAATTTAGTCTACAATTGGGGATTTTCAATTTGTTATTTTTCTAGATTTTTCAATTGCATGCCAAATTCATTAACTTCCATTTTCTTCAATTTATTCATGTATGTACTCAGGGATATAAAACTTCCCCTAAAGACTGCCTTTGCACTGCATCCCACAAGTTTTGGTATGTTGTCTCTTTATTGTCATTCTCTTGAATGAAGTTATTGATTGTTTCTTTAATTTCTTGTTAGACCCACTCATTCTTTAGGATTAAATTATTTAGTTTCCCATTAGTTTTTAGTCTATCCTACCATGGCCCTTTATTGCATATGATTTTTATTGCATCATGATCTGCAAATGATGCATTTAATATGGCTGCCTTTCTGCACTGAATTGTGAGGTTTTTATGCACTAGTACATGGTCAATATTTGTGTATGCGCCATGTACCACTGAGAAGAAGGTATATTCCTTTTTATCCCCACTCAGTTTTCTCCAGAGATCTATCCTATCTAGCCACTCTAAAATTCTATTCAGTTCCTTAACTTCTTTCTTGTTTATTTTGAAGTTAGATTTATCAAGTTCATAGAAGGGGAGATTGAGATCCCCCAATAGTATAGTTTTGCTTTGTACCTCTTTCTCTAATTCCCTTAACTTCTCCTCTAGGAATCTGGATGCTATATCACTTGGTGCATATATGTTAACTAATGATCTTACTTCATTCTCGATGGTGCATTTTTGCAGGTTATAATTTCTTACTTATTTCTTTTGATTAGATCTATTTTTGCTTTATCTGAGATAAGGATTGCTACCCCTGTTTTTTTTTTTATGTTAGCTAACGCATAATATATTCTACTCCAGCCTTTTACATTTATCCTATGTGTATCCCCTTGTTTTAAATGTGTTTCTCATAGACAGCATATTGTAGGATTATGGTTTTTAATCCATTCTGCTATCCACCTCTGTTTTATGTGAGAGTTCACTCCATTCACATTCACAGTTATGATTACTATCTGTCATTCCCTCCATCCTATTCCCTCCCATATTCTTGCTTTTGTTTCTTCCTTCTCCCTTCCCCTTCTTAAGAATTTTCCTTTTGACCACCACCTCCCTCAGCACTCCCTCCTTGTGACCCCCTCTTTATCTACCCTTTCCCCTTACTACTATTTCTCTCCCTTCTAACCACCCCACTTTTTATCCTCTCCCTCACCCCTCCTACTGCCTATAGGGCACAATGGATTTTTATAATTTTCAGAGTATGTTATTCCCTCTTTGTCCCCAAACCAATGAGAGTAAATTTCATACAGTGCTCCTCTCCCTCCCTCCTTTTCCTCTATTAAAATGAGTTTTTGTGTTTTTTCACATTATAATCTTTAATTTAACTGATTGTGTTGATCCCTCTTTGAACCAGAACCAATGAGAATAAAGTTCATATGATTTTCATCTTCTTCCTTCCTTCCCTTCTACTATAGTATGTTTTTATCCCTCTTCATGTGGCATAATTTCCTTTTTCTGTCTCATCCTTTCCTTTTCTCCCACTATAGTCCCTTTTAATCCCTTAATGAGGGTTTTTTTATCATCAAATTAATTCATTTATACCCACACCCTCTATCTATGTATATCCCTTTTAAAGGTCGCAATAATCATAAAAAAATTCAGTATTGACAGGTATCAGCTTCTTTTAGGGATGTAAACAGTTTGCTCTTATTGAATCCTAAGTTATATGCATGTGTGCATGTGTGTGTGTGTGTGTGTGTGTGTGTGTGTGTGTGTGAGAGAGAGAGAGAGAGAGAGAGAGAGAGAGAGAGAGAGTGAGTGAGTTTTCCTTGTTTACCTTTTCATGTCTTTCTTGAGTCTTGTAATAGAGATCAAATTTTTCATTGAGCTCTGTTTTTTTCATCAGGAAAGTCTGGAAGTCCCTTATTTCATTAAATGACTATTTTCTTGCTTGAAAGATTATGCTCAGTTTTGCTGGATAGTTGATCCTTGGTTGCTGTCCTAGCTCTTTTGCCTTACAAAATATCAAATTACAATCCCTCAAATCTTTTAACGTAGATGCTGCTAGGTCCTGTGTAATTCTGACTGTAGTTCCATGATATTTTAATTGTTTCTTTTTGGCCTCTGGCAATATTTTCTCTTTGACCTTGTAATTCTGGAATTTGGCTACTATATTTCTAGGAGTCTCTGATTTGGGATCTCTTTCAGGAGTCTGGTGAATTCTTTTGATAATGATGTTACCCTCTGATTCTAGGACTTCAAGACAGTTTGCTTTGACAATTTCTTGGAGAATGTTGTCCAGGGTGCTTTTTTCATCCTGGCTTTCTGGTACACCAATAATTCTTAGGTAACCTCTCCTGGATCTGTTCTTCAAGTCAGTTATTTTTACAGTGAGATATTTTACAGTTTCTTCTATTTTTTTGATCTTCATGTTTTGCTTGAGTGACTCTTGATGCATCATAGAGTCCTTAGCTTCAATTTGATTGGTTCTAATTTTTAGTGAATTATTTCCTTGGTTAGTTTTTGAAGCTCCTTTTTTAGGGAGATATTTTCTCCAGTTAGATTTTGAACTTCCTGTCCCAGTTCACAAATTTTTGTTTTTAAGGATTTGTTTTCTTCAGTGAGATTTTTTTCTTCCAATATGGTCACTGTAGATTTGAATTTATCTTCTTCCTGTCTAATTTGGCCTTTAAAATCTTTCTTGAACTCCTCCAAGAATGCTTTTTGGGCTTGAGACCAGTTCATATTTCCTTCTCTGGTCTCAAGTGTGGATACAGAGTCCATGGTGTCTCCTGAAAGTAATTCTTCTTGTTCACAATAATAGGATTCAATTGTCTTTGGTCTTACCTTTGCAAGTTGCCTCCAGCCCATTGTAATTGCCTATTTCCTGACCTTCAAAGTTTATTTCTACTCCTGGGGTACAAAGGGCTCTGACCCAAACTTCTCAGGCTGGGAACTCGGCGCCTGGTTGTTAAATTTGTGTGCTGTAGTCTCTGGGTGTCTAGACTGAGGCCAATGCTAGATTTCTTAGTGTTTCCCCTGAGTTACCCTGAGGCTCACAGAGTAATCTGTGGGGGAGGGGTGGTCCAGACACTTCAGATTTGTGCCTCTATGCCCCTGGGCTACAGCTCAGGTAGGCTCAGCAGCTGGCAGCCAGCAGATCTGGTGTCTGCAGATTCCCTTGGTGGTGCTAAGCCTACCTGGGCTTGTATTGTTAGTGCTTTCTGGCTCCACCACCCTGGGTTTCTGGATCTCTTGCTGGGGTGGGGCTTGTTGGCACCCCTCCCACCTTTCACTTCAGACTCCTTACTTCCTCAGTTGCACCCTTTCTCCGTGACTCCTAAGCCTGAGGCTATTCCCACTATTTCAGGATTTTGCTCTGGGTGGGACATTTATCTCTGGGTTTTCTGGGTCAGGGAGGGGGAATTGGAGCAGCTAGTGTTTACTTTGCCATCTTGGCTTCTGGAAATTCAGGTAGATGATTTTTAAACTTCCAGGCTAAGGGCTGATAGTCCCAGGGGAAGCTGCTGACTCTGCTGTGGGCCCTGTGCTTTCTCTTATCCAGCTCTGACTGATCCTCCTGTCCTGTGGTGAGACAGCTTTGAATCCCTCTTGGGGTGGGTGCGTCTACTGGCTGGGGCTCCTTCTTGCACTGCTGTAATCTGCTTTTGAGTCTGTGCTGGTGCAACCGTGCTCCCCCTGCCCAGACCCACGAAGGCACTTTCTTATGCTGGATTATTCTATGTTCCATCTCCCAATGGATTCTGTCACTCTAAAATCCATTCAGATTCACTTTTTAAAGTTTAGTGATGGGATCCATGGAGGAGCTTAGACAAGTTACTGCTTACTTTCTGCCATCTTGGCTCCCCCCACCCCCCACAACCTCCAACATAGATTTTTTTTTCTAATGGCTATATGTGTACAGGAATGTGCTGAGCAGGAATGAAAGAAGATTATTGTCACCAAACACTCTGGGAAAATTTAGGCATGGATAGGTTAAATCAATTGCCTTTCTCCTACAGGTTTTCCAGAGTCCAGATAGCTAAGAAGTCTCAGGTGTGGTCTTTGAACCTAAATCTTCCTGATACCAAGCCCAACACTCAATTTGCTATAACAGACTTCTTCTCTTGAGGGAAATACTTTATAGATGATGAAGGGCTATGTCAATGAGAAGTATTATGTTAAATCACATTCATAATAAAGCATGGTTATATGAGTTACAGAATACTTTAAAGTTTGCAAAGCACTTTCCTCACAACCTTGTGAAGTAGGGAATGCAAGTATTATTAGAACCATTTTGCAAATTAAAATTCTAATAGATTAAATGACCTGCCCATAATCACCTAACTACTGTCTATTGTGGGATCTGAACTACAAAGTTCCAAGTTTCAAGTCCAGGATGTTTTCACTACACTATGCCTAGAGGATGGTGGGGAAGAATGGGGGTGGGGATGGTAGAATACTGAGTTTAGAGTCAGAAGACTTGGGTTTGAATCCTGATTCTGTTACTTACCTGTGAAAACTCAGGCAAATTCCTTGACTTCACATGGCCTCTATTTATTAATAATAGGGAGGGCTTACATGATGGTTTCCAAACTTCCACTGATATGCCTGCCGCTCTGTAATTGTCTATAGATATCCCTCGATAGAAATGGTCCTTCAAACTTTACCAAAACAATATTGCTTTAAAGTCATGCCCTCTCGAGGCCACAGAACTGACTGATCTCTGCTTAAAACAAAACAAAAATCTCTGCATTCCCAGCAGTATTTAACACAGTGTAGGCACTTGAGGGTAAAAGGGCTTAACAAGAGCAGAATTATGGAACAGAATCCCTGTCAGGCATACTCTAATCATCTAGTAGTTAGAATTCAGTACTTGCAACACTATGGCACTACGGTAGACATGTGTCATGGTGGTAGTGTTGGACTTAGACCTGAGACCATACAAATCCTACCTCAGAAATGCACTAGCTGTGTGACTATGGATAAGTCACTTAAACACTTTCAGCCTTCTTTTCCTCAAGTATAAAATAAAGGTGTTGGAATCGAATGCCTCTATGAATACTTCTAGTTCTAAATCTAGGATGGTGTTATCCATGTGCCAATGGTAAAGGGCCCCGAGAAGAATTAGGAAAGTTTACACAGATTGTCACAACCACAGTTTCTGTTCCCTACCTTTCTTCCACCTGAAACATGAGGTGGGATTAGGGTGAGGGTCAGTGGGATGGAGAGAAGTTTGTATTCTTAAAGTCCACTGGTTTGATGTGACTACCTCCCCTTTAAGATTTACAATGACCCTCTCAAGTTTGGCTCATTGTTGGATACCAAATGAAATCTGACATTGGCATTTGCTATCGTATAACCATGGGCTTCAGCCTCTGAAGGGTAAATCTTTGTTTGAATGCAGAGGGTTCTTTGGGCAAAAGGAGCTCTAGGCTTTAGGTTACTTAGTGCCAGTATTTGGAAAAGACTCCTTGGATAACCACTTGTTTACTGTAGTTAGTTGCAAATATCAGCTATCTCCACTGAGAGAGCTTAAATGGCCCATCTTTCTTGTGTACTTTGTCAGGTCAGGTCAAAAGGAATAAATCTTTATTTGTATCTCTCAACAAGAATAGATAAGGGAGGATTTGGTTTGTGCCTCAAGAGTAGCAATGTATTTTTTCCCAATTGGGCATTCTCTCCATCCTTGAAATATAGAATTGTAGACCTGAATATTACTACCAGATTGACTCTTCCCTCCTCTGCCACTTTGTGTGGGACTTACCTAGAGTGATAGCTACTTCAACTGCTGACTTTCCCATTAGTAGATCATTCTGAATTCTCCTGGATATCTTACTCTTGCATGGTATTTTAAAGTGTGCTTCCAAGTATCCAATCTCATTTGATCTTCCTAGCACCCCATTTCCAATGAGGAAGGCCAGTAAGAAATTTTTATTCTCATTTTACCAAAGAAGAACTTAATTATCACCAAGGTCTAATGACTAGGCCAAGTTCTCAAAATGAGGAAGTGATAGAGAGTGGTAAGTCTTTCTTTTTTTTTTTTTTTTTTGCTTTTTGGAGGGGGGAAGGCAGGGTAATTGGGGTTAGGTGACTAGCCCAAGGTCACATAGCCAGTGTCAAGTGTCTGAGGCTGGATTTGAACTCAGGTTCTTCTGACTCCAGGGCCAGTGCTCTATTCACCATGCTACCTAGACACCCCAAGGTCAGTCTTTTTTTTAACTATCCAATAATATCTCTCTACTTCATAAGAATACATGAAACCAAGGAAGAAAATTTATATCTATAACTCACCTACAAGCACATCAACCAGTAGATTATAATAGACCAGGAAGATCAAATAAATGTCTGCCTCAACTGTCTTGCATATTAAAAAAACAACAATAACACATCAATAATTAGCTGCACTTTCAGAGTAGCTGGACCCATTATTAGTTCTTTTCTGTGGGCAGCTCCCAAGTCATATTAATGATTTCCCTAGAGATTCCCAAGCTGGGCATTAATTTAAAAAAAGAAAAACCAGGGAGCAACAGAAAGGATTGTTTCACCAACTAATCTCCATCCTCTTCCATTCTTTACGTATCCCCCAAAAGTTTGCTCCCATAAGTCCATATAGCTCATTCCTACTCAGCTCCACTGAAGACTATACATAGCTCTATGGTCTTAGAAGGAAGAATTGTGTCTTTTCTGGGCATTCTTCCAGACAGAAACTTAGCCAAGGCAAGAAGTGTGGACAATTGTATCTGCCTTCCTTATGTGCGTTATAAAATCCTGTGTGATGAGCTGTGCAGAGGTAGCATAGTTGGCCTGGCTGCTATCAAGTACTTCTGTGTTATTAAACCTAAGGTTGTAAATGCAGGCCCAGAAATGACAGCAAGAGGGGCTATCTTGAAAATCTGAATGATCAGACAGTTTGCTCTCCAACTTGTCCCTATTCTCCATCCCACAGATCCAGGAATGGTGTTGTTCATTTATATAACTGCACAGAAGTGCAGGCCCATCCCTTCCTACTATGGATGACCTTCAGGGAGGTTGTTGGTATATGGAGATGGCAGGATGGATGATGGGAGTGGTGAGAAAGTTGGGAAGGGTTATTCTGGCAAGTCTAATGCTACCCAATCTACAACATAGTCTTCTTCTCTCAAAAGAGGGCTATGGGAATAGCCTTCCCAAAGTGGATATTTTAACATTCCTGTCTAATTACTACCACTACAATGATGATGATGACAATGACAATGACGATGACGACTGCTACCACTGCTACTACTACCAGCTAGCATGTATGCGGTGCTTCACGGTTTACAAAACTCTATAAATGTAATCTTGTTTGATCCTCACACTACCTCTTGGAGGCAGGTGCTGCTATCATCCCAACCTTTTGACCTCCAAGTCCTGCACTATACAACAGATGCCTTCCTAACCACCTCAAAATGTAGTGAATAGAACACTGCAACTGAAGCCAGGAGGACCTGGATTTTAATCTGACCTCTGACACTTATTCATCCTTCCAGGGGTGATGAACTTGTGGTCTCAAGGCCACATATGACCTTCTAGGTCCTTGGTTGTGTCCTTTTGACTGAGTCCAAGTTTTAAAGAATAAATCCTTTTATTAAGGAATTTGATCTGCATAGTTTGGATTTAGTCAAAGGGTCGTACTTGAGGACCAAGAGGGCCACCTGTGTCCTAGAGGCCACAGATTTCCCACCCCTGCAGGAACCTTTCTCTGAGCCTCAATTTCACTATATGTAAACTGTGGGAGCATAATAAGAATTACTTCACAGAGCTATTGGAAGAGATTATGTATGTGTGTGTACATACATGTACATATGGGAATAGCCTTCCCAAAGTATATAATATATATATATAAGTATATAAAGAACTACTTAAACCTTAGAGGGCTATGTAAATGTGAATTATCATTGAGCAAGCATTGTAGAGCCTGTAATATTACTTTACAAATTCTCAAACATAAAATCCCCAGCCTCACACTTGGGTGAGCAGAATTCCATCCCCAAAGAATCAAGGCCAGATTTCAAGTGGCCTGTGAATTTGTATGGGGAAAAAAATACACTTTTATTTTCACTAACTTCTGATTCCCTTTGTAATCCTAGGTATTTTTCCTTACACGTTTAAAGCCATCATTCTGAAAAGGTCCATGGGTTTTACCAGACCCTCACAGGGGTCCATGCCATGAAAAAAGCTAAGAATCTCTGCATTAGAGCTGAAATATGTCACCTCACACAAGGGTGAGTCAGTAACTAAGGTGAAATGAAGCATTTCTCCAAGCTATTTTATTTCTGAAACAAGAGAAAAAAATGCCGAATGCTTTCAAGACATGGAAACTAGTAGTGCGCCACTTCAGACCTGGTAATGAGGCTCTGTGGTAATGCGCACATTCAAGGTAAACAAGAAAGCTGGAAAATGAAAATTCATTTTTGTTATTGATTCTCTTTCATGTGTAAATAATAGATCTAGATATAAAGACCTATCATATACAGGGTCATCCTAATTTTACTACATGTTTTTTTTTTTCTGTGTTTTGGTTTTAGATTTTAATAACTTAGGGATTGAGCCACAATGGAAACAAAATGCAGAATTTCCCTCTCACTGCTGATATGGACTTCACTCCTGCCCTCCAGAGGACACCGCTGGCCTTGTCCTCTATGATGGTCATTTTTAGTACATTATAAGAGATGGGAGCCAGATACAGAGGATGCACTGTTATATGCTTGTATTAAGGAGCTCTGCTAAGCTTTAAACACAAATTTTAAAATATTCTGCTTTTAAACCATTTCCTCCTGTCTATGACCTGAGTTATATAAGTTACTGTCAACCAGGACTGTGTAAAGCCCCTATATGAGCACAGGCAGTGATGTTTCATTATAACATCATGCGGAAGGAAGTGGTCCAAATAATTTAATTTTTTATGTAATTGAAGTAAACCCTAATAACCTTTTAATAGCGTTTATTGATGTGATCATATGGCTTTTATTATTTTAGTTAATATGATCTATGATATTGATAGTTTTCCTAATATTGAAAGACCACTGAATTCCTGGTATAAATCCAACTTCATCATAATGTATCACCTTTTTTATTGTGATGCTGTAGTTTCTTTGATCATATTTTATTTAAAATTTATTCTTGAAGATTAAATGAGTCATAAATGAGCTCCCAGAGGGGACCAGGCTGATTTTCAAGTGAATTGTATCAAAGAACAATTAGTTAGCAATATTACACAGACTTTTAGCAGAAATAGTAAAAGAAGGGATCCTGTCCAATATCTTCTATAATAGAAATATTGCCTTGATATCTAAACCAGATAGGCAAAAGAGAGAAAGAAAACCATACACCAATATGCCTAATGAATATTGATTCAAAAATAATAAAAGCCAGCATTTATATGGTGCTCTAAGGTTTGCAAAGAGCTTTATAAATATTAGGTAATTTAATTTTCAAAATGACTTTGTGAGCTAGAAAATGTTATTGTTATCCCTATCTTATAATGAGGAAATAGGAGCTGATAGAGTTGAAAATGACTTGCTCAGTTTCTGAAACTGGATATGAACTCCTGATCTTCCTGACTCGAGGTCTAGGGATCTATCTCTTAGACCAGCTAGCTGCTTCAGGCAATTAAATACAATTTAATAGCTTTTATTTTTCTTTCTTTATTATATTTATATATATTTATTTATTTATACTTTAACCTTTCTGGAGCAGATCCCTTCTAAAGTTTACTAAATATAGCCTAAGAAGCCTTTTTTGGTAACTCTGTTTCATGATTAAGGGAACTATTTCTCCTTTGCGGTATAATAAAGTGATGCCCTGAGGGTCTCATATGGGATTTGGGGCTATTTTTGGTAACCTTACATAATGATAACAATAATAATAGCTGACCTTTACATCATGTGTTAAGGTTTGCTGAGCAGAGCTTCCTCATAACAATCTTGTTAGATTAATGGTAAAATATCCTTATCCTTTGATCCTAAAGATTAGGGAACCTGAAACTTAGGAAAAATGACTTGCCCCATATGATGAAGAATTTAAATAGCACAGTCAGAATTTGAATCCAGACCCTCTCACTAAAAATCCAGCACACTTTCAAAAGAAGTCTCAGATGGTCATACTTTTAAAGTTATTTTTGTCACATGTTTATGTATATTGTTAACTACAACTACTCACAGCCATCAGAGCTTTCTAGCTGCTTTTAATGAACTGCCTTAGCACCTAGTTCTAGACCAGGACAACTCCATGCTTCTCCTGACCATGTGCACGAGATCTGGAGAAGTAATTTTCTTCGAAGTTCTAAGACTCTCTGTTTACTTGCAGGTCTGAGGCTATGTTGCAGGTAGTTAAGGATGAGGGAAGTAATTACAAAAATAGCTAATATTATATGGCATGTTGAGGTTCACAAAATGCTTTGCAGATATTTTCTCACTGATTTTTTTCAACAGCCCTGTGAGGTAAGAGGTAATATCCCCAGTTTACTATGCACCAGGCACTGGGGATACAAAGGGTTGACATTCTATTTTTATTTTTGCCCTTTTTTGGGAGGGTAATTGGGGTTAAGTAACTTGCCCAAGGTTACATGGCTAGTTGTGTGTGGGGGGGGAAGGGGGGTGTTAAGTGTCTGAGGCCAGAACCGAACTCTGGTCTTCCTGACTCTGGGGCCAGCGCTTTACTCACTGCACCACCTAGCTGCCCCAGGGGTTGACATTCTAACAAGGGAAGAAAATGCAAGGTATCAGTACTACTTAAAGAAAACAGTTGCCTCCAAGTATAATGTTACTGGCAGTGTTGGGGGGGGGGGAAGGTTAGGTGAAAAGCTTAGTCTGAGATAGCATGAATGACTCCATTAGCAGGTGTAAAAAAACATAAAAGCAAATGCATCTGCACACACACACATATACACACAAAAATGATCAAATGAAAAGGCACTTGTTAAATGCATAATAACTAATTATAAAAATAATAGCTAGCTTCTTTATGCTACTCTAAAGTTTGTAAATCACTTTACAAATATCATCTCATTTGATTGTCACAACAAGATTGGGAGGTGGGTACTATTAATATCCCCATTCTAAAGATGAGGAAAGTTAGTCTGACAGAGGTCAAGTCTCTTGCCCAATGTCACACAACTAGGTAAATGTCTGAGATTGTATTTAAACTCAGTTCATCCTCATTCCAGGTCTAGAAATCCAACCCTGGGACAATGTAGCTGTCCTGCCTTCAAGGAATTCATATTCTAATAGGGGAAACTAGCACATAAATGGGAATGATAATCAGGGAAGAGTTTTAGTATCTGATGGCACAAGTATGAAGAGTGAAGACATATCATAGTAAAAAAATAGCATTATTGTTCAGTCATTTTTCAATCATATCCGACACTTTGTGGCCCCATTTTGGGTTTTCTTGATAAAAATACTGGAGGGGCTTGCCATTTCCTTCTCCAGCCCATTTTGCAGGTGAGCAAAGTGAGGCAGGAACTTAACAGGGTGAAATGATTTGCCCAGGGTCACACTGCTAGTAAGTGTCTAAGGCCAGATATGAACTTATGAAGATGAGTCTTCCTGATTTCAAGATCAGTACTCTGTCCACTGCATCGCCTAACTGCCCCAGTAATTATAATAACAGCTAGCATTATATAGCATTTTGAGGTTTACAAAATGCTTTACAGATATTATCTCATTGATTCTTTCAACAGCCCTGTGAGCTAAGAGGTCATATCCCCAGTTCACTATGTGCCAGGCACTGGGGATACAAAGGGTTGACATTCTTAACAGGGGAAGAAAATGCATAGAAAAGCAGTGGCCAGTGAGGGTGCTTTGGTGAGTGGAGTCATTTTCCAGGAGTGGCAATGTGAATTTGATTTTTGTACTCAGAGCTAGGTGAGGGATAATTATATCTTAATTATATGAGTTATACATATAATGGAATTCAGATTCCCGAATCTGAGTTCTGCTAAATATGGAGGACTCTCATCAGTCAAGAGCCCAGGTCATCAGGATGGGAGCTGGAGTCCCAGGTCAGAAGCTGAGAGGGTAGAGTGAGGAAGATAAAAGGAAAAAATGACTTGAAGCCAGCAGGAAATTGAACCTGGTAAACTCTTTCAGGCTATGTGCTACCAGCTTTCATTTTTCTGGTAGCAAACCCTTTTTCCCTGGCCCAGACCATATCTTTTCATTTACTCCTTTAACACTGGTAACCCTGATGATGACTTTTTTATAACCAACACTAACCACCTCCTGCTCCTGCATCTGTTTCTAAGCACTCCAGCAATGGACCACTGCTTCTCCACAAATGGCCCAATGCTTCTGGCTCTTCCCTGAGCCAGAACATTTCAGTTGTGTACTCTTCTGGCTTCCTGGTTTGGGAAGCATCAGTCTAAACCAGGGGTGGGGAACCTGGGGCCTGGAGGCCACATGTGACATTCTAGACCCTAGGGTGTGGCTTTTTGAATACATCCAACTTTTATAATACATATCTTTTTGTTAAAGGATTTGTTCTGTGAAGTTTGGATTTAGTCAAAAAGTCATATTTGAGGACCAAGGGAGCTACATGTGGCCCTGAGGGCCCAGGTTCCTCACCTCTGGACCATGTAAGACTCTTACCACAAGCCCACAGCATATAAAATTCCTGGCCTTGCCTAGACTTAGCACTTAGAGGTACAGTACATAGGTAAATGGGCATATTACTCTGTGCACATTTCCATAATACACATACTTATAATGATAATGACAATTATATGATTAGCTACTGAAGACCCACAAAATAAATTTCTTTCCATCAAAACCCTTGACACTGTCAAATGATTCAACATCTGAAAGTGCCATGCTTTTATCAGTGGAAATGACAATAAAGAGGATGCATCAGCATTCACTTTGCCTTGGTACCCTAAGGAACATGCAGAATTTTTCATCTAAGGAGACCGAAAGTTTTTAATATATGTGTCCTCTTCCCCATTAGAATGTGAGCTACCTGAGAGCAGGCACTGTCTGACTTCTCTTTCTTTGCCCAGTGTATGCACATAGTGAGTAAGCATTTAAAAAAGCCTTTTCATTCATTCATAATTCTGGTTGATATTTAGGAAGTGTTCTATTGTCTACAAAATGATTTTAACTTCATTTATAACATTCATCTTCACCACAACCCTGTAAGGTCAGTATAATAGACATTATTATCCAGTCTCAGCTTCTTTAAGTGATTAACTCATGGTCACATAAACTACAAGCTTTAAAGCATAGATCTCGAACTCAGATTATTCCTGATTTTGCAATGACACCACCTTTTGGAGAAATTTATTTATCTTTGTATATATGTATATTTGCAAAAGAACACTTCCTCTTCATCAGGAAGTAAGGTATAGCAGAAAGAACACCAGCTGTGGAGACAAAGAACTTGGGTTCAAATGTCACCTGTGAAATCCACTGTCCATGTGACAGTTTCTTCAACCCCTCCAAAATGAGGCAGGGACATTAAATGACTTCTAAAGTCCATTCCAACTCTAAGTTATGATCATAGTCTCAATAAAGTCCTAAAGGCATTATTACCCTACCTCAAACAGTTTTTCATTCTTTGGGTATATAATACACGTTCATACATATACACATTTATACATATATTAGACACAATAACTATCATTATACTGCCTATTATAAGCCCAACTCTGGGCTAAGCTCTTCACAAATAGCATCTCACATGATATTTGATCCACACAACACTATAATGTTAGTGGAATCTGAAAATCTTCCATGCCCCTTTGTATTGGCAAGTAATCAGGTACTTAGCACCTTGTTTCAAGTTAAAACCTTGTTTAAGCTATTTACTTAAAATAGAAGTAGTTAACACCTTGGGAGGATGTTGCTGATGTAACAGAAAGGGGCAGAACAGGGAAGAGGTAAGGCATATATAAGGAAAAGCCCCAGCTGGGAATGGCAGGATTTCCTGGGGTAAGCTTCTAGAGGCTGGAGCTTCTGCTGAGACCTTTCTTTTGCTGAGACCTTTTCTTTGGGAATTTCTGCTGAGAACATCCAAGAACCTGGCTGAGGAACTATTGTGAGTGAGAGAGGATTCCTGCTTGAGGGAACCTGTTCTGTTGTAAAGACTTGGGAATGTGGGTGTTAACTGTATTAACTATGTGTACCAACTTCGAGGCTACTGTAATGACTTTGGCTTTCTGGTTGTGGAACTCAGTTTTCTGGTATTTGAATAAAGGTTTTAGTTCCTCCCTTCATGTGGAGAGTCTGCTACATTTTGTGATTCACAACTATACCAGCACATTCATAACCACCATGAGTGTTGTGAATATTGCATTATTGTTACAAACACCAAGCAGGTAGGTGCTATTATGATCTCCATTTAATAGCTGAAGAAACTGAGGCAGGAAAAAGCAAAGTGACTTGCCCAGGGCCACAAAGTTAGTAAGCATCTGAGGCCATATTTTAACTCAGGTCTTCCTAACTCCAGTCCTAGCTCTCTATCTACTGCTCTACTTAGCTGCTGATGCATATGTGTGTATGCACACACATATGTATGAATATATACACATTTGTATGTGTCTGCATGAATAAGAACAGAGGTGAAATCTGGGATTTCATTGATATGGGGAATGCTCAATTGAGGAAGCTCCTTCTACCAATGCAGGCCAGCATTTCATCTGCAAGTTATAGCCTTATCACTTTAGAGAGCTGGCCAGGACATTGAGAGGTTCAAATACTTGCCCAGGGTGACACAGCCAGAATGTGCCAGAGTTGAGACATCAACCTGGATCTTCCTGGATCTTAAGCCAATTCTCTATCCATTATACTCTGCCATATTATATAGGGTCGTAGATACAAAGTTAAAAGGGAACTCAGTAGACCATCTAGTCTTCTTCCCTAATTTTAAATGAATATACTCAAATACATGTAAACACATAAGTATGTAAATAATGCATGCTTACATATATGTTTTTAGTTTTTCAGGCATGTCTGCTTCTTCATGACCCCATTTGGGTTTTCTTGGCAAAGATACTGGAGTAGTTTGCCATTTCCTTCTCCAGCTCATTTTACAGATGAGAAAACTGAGGCAAGTAGGGTTAAGTGACTTGCCCAGGGTCACAGGGCTGATAAGTATCTGAGGAAGGATTTTAATTTAAAAAGATGAGTCTTCTTGACTCCAGGCCTGGCACTCTATCCATTGCATCACCAAAGTGCCTGTATGTATGTGTATATATTTCTACACGTATACTTTTCTTATCAGACTTGTGATTTCATTGGCATAGGGAATTATTAGTAATATAAGCTTCATTTGCCAATGCAGATTGGAATCTTCTGCCCAACTTCTAGTCTTCAAAAGTTATTTGGGCCACTAAAAAGTGAGAAGACCTGACCAGCATCACATAACCATTTGGTGGCAGAACCAGGACATGAAATCATTGAACCCTTGGTCTCCCTGACTCTGAGACTAATATATAAATGTGTATTATAACAATAACAAAATTAGCATTTATTTAGCACTTTAAGGTTTCCAAAGCACTTTACATATTTATCACTACCTCCTGTGAGGTAGTTGCCATTATTATCCCCATTTTACAGAAAGGGAAAGTGAGTTAGAGAGGACCATGTGATTTTCCCTATAATCACACAGTCAATAAGTGTCTGAAGCAGGATTCAAATTTTGATATTTCTAACTCCAAACACAATGCTGTATCCATTGTATCACCTAGCTACTTCTCAAGGGGACACGTGTATGTGCATATGGTTGTGTGTATGTTGTTCCTTATGATAAAAGGAATCAGAGTGATGGCTGGTCTACCTGGATTCAGAAAACAGACTTGAAAACATAAAAGACAAATCCCAGCTCTCACAAACATTCTTTTTTCCCAACCTATGATTATCTTGAATCAAATTAGTACCTAAACAAGGTTCTGAAAATACTTCCACTTAAGTTGCAGTCCAAAAATAAAAAAAAGAGAGAAAAACTATAGAATTCCAAGGACTAGAAATAATGTCATGAAAGGGGTAAGCAAGGTGAGAGAAGGTTTGGATTTAAGAAACTTTGTCAAAATGTAAGCAGCCTTTGACCCTAAAATTTAGAAATATCCTGCCCTGCCTTTTATTTTGGATGTAATAATAATAATGGCAATAATAGTACTACTAGAAGTAGCAGTAATTATAATAACATTTGTAATAGTAATTTAGGTTGGATAATAGTGTTACAATTTAGAAGGAGAGCCTTGAAGGTCATTTAGTCTCACCCTGTAATTTTACTGAGGAAGCTACAGTTTAAAAAAGTACAAGTGACTTGTCCAAGGTCAAACAGAAAATGTCAGAGAGGAAGTAAAAGCAGATCTCCTGATGCTAACCCTAGAGCTCTTCCCACTCCTAGGAAAGGGAGATAAAGATGATATTCTGTAGTATAAAGAATACTAGATGTATAAAATTCACTTTTGTCACAAAGCACTTTAATGTGCACCATTTTATTTCATCCTCACAACTTAGTAAGGAGGTATTATTATATCATCCTCCTTATATAGCAGAAAAAACTGAGTTTTAGAGATAAAGTGACTGTACTATATAATAGCACACTTGGAGCCAGAGCTAGGTTTGAAGGCCAGGTTTACCACTTGGTATCCTTTGGCAATCACCTCGGCACTTTGGGCCTCAAATTCTGTATCTATAAAATGAGGTTGACTAGATGACTTCTAAAGACTCTTCCTGCATTAAATCTATAATTCTGCTGGCAGGGTATCATTTCCAGGTCTTCTGACACAAATGTTTTTTTTCCTATTAAGTCAACGTGTTCCCTACATTAGAATTATAGGGAGTGATCTGGAACACATGGTAGAGGGAAGAAAAAAAAAGGGGTACATCATATTTCCTTGGTGGCAAGAGAAATCATTATTTTGCTATTAATATTAACAACCAAATATTATATGAGGAATAAGGATATTTCTCTTTTATTTCCTCATTTAGGATCCAGTCTCTGTAGGTCAGTCACTCAGTCCCTGAAGGACATGGCTGATTGATGGATTATCCCCAATCCTCAGGGAACATGCTTCTCAATCTTGGGCCAGACCCCACAAACCAGGAAAGGAGGAGAATGTAAACAGATTCTAGTCTGGGTGAGTTCTTTCACCAAGGAGAACAATGTTATCTTCAAAGCCTTCTATTAAAATTTAGGGTGACCTAGCTTATGAAGAAAAATAAAAGAAAGAAAAACAACCAGAGGGGACTGGGTAGAGATGAATTTCCCTGTTTATATTGCTGTAGGTGGCTTAGTCTGGTAATCAAGCACATTCTCAACAGGGGGAGCTGAAGATTCCTTGCCCACCTCCTCATTAAATATCTACCAAGCAGGGTTGATTTTCACCTGTCAGGGGTTAACTTTTCCAAAAGTAAAAGTTTTCAGCTTCTCCGTGGTTTTGTCTTTGGTTACTAAAAGAAACCATTGACCATAAATTTATTGATTATTAGCTAGCTTAAAATTGTTAATTACCCAGAAACTCTGTTTCTTGGGTTTTTCGTTTATCACAGTGTGAAAGGACATAGCCATTACAGCACATAAAAAAAAAAAACTTCAAAGAAATGAGTCCACAAAGAATGTAGCCTGAAGCAAAGGCTAGAACCCTAGACCTGGAGTCAGAAAGGCACGAGTTCAAATATTTCCTCGGATACTATGTGACTCTGGGCAAGTCATTTTACCTCTGACTGCCTCAGTTTCCTCATATGTAAAATAGGGATAATAATAACAGCTATCTCTCAGGGCTGTTATGAGGATCAAATGACATGCTATTTGTAAAGATCATTGCAGAGCTCAAAATACTACATAAATGCTAGCTATTATGATTATTATTAATTGAAGAAAAAAGAGATAACTTGTAGCTTTGTATTACTTTAGAACAGAAAAGTGCTTTTCAATTAAGACAATGTCATTTTAACCTAGGCAGACCTAGAAAAGGATTATGAAGAATTAAGGGACCATTATGTTCTGGACCTAGATATGTATTTTCTCCCTTGAACAAAAAAAGAGAATACACAACCTCTATAATTTGCTGATATGTTATTCTGTGTTATAATTACCTAAATCCCTTGTCATATACCCTTACTAGGTTAAAAATTCCATGAAATCAGAGATCAAGTATGAGTTATAGTGCATTACCAAGTAGGTGCTTAATACTTACTGAATTATATTAGTACCTGGAAGACCTGCTGTGTTTAGTGGTCGTTACCAAAAACAGGATCACAAAGCCAAAAAGTATGTGGTCAGACATACCTGATTTTGTCCCACCTTGAAAGCAGCTTTTGCAGATGAATTCCTTGACACATCAGGTTATCCCAGTGAAATTCTTCAATCATACATTTGTAATGGGAATGCAAATTTGAAGATCTTCCCTGCCCCTAGGCTAAAGTGCACCTGGAGCCTGGGGTGGGAGGCTTGTTTTTCAGTAGATACTTTTTGATTGGCCAGTGGGTCCAAAAGGTTGTTACATTCTCTGAGCCAGGAGAAGGCTATATAAGCCCTGATGTGTAGCTTTGTTTTGGGGCTCACTTTGAGAAGTGTTCTGTGATTTGATCTGGATTCTGGGAAGCCGTTGTCCAGAGCCCCCCGGCTTTGAAAAACCCAGATGTTGCAACCCAGATGTTGATTGGGTATGGATGTAATGGTTGGACAGTTTGAAATCTGTCTACTTGATCTGTTTCTGTCTTGATAATTCTGTCTGTATACTCTGAAGTTCGGGGTGCTGACCTCTTTCCCCTGAACTAGGTAAACGATATATGTTTGACTGATTAAAGTAAGCTTGTTAACCCATTTTGAGTTGCTTTCCTTTATCAAAGCAGATCTAAGAACCTGTGTTGGCAGCAAAACCTGAGGACGCTTGGGGTGCTTGCAGCTACAACATTGGAAGGGATTCTGTATACATTTCCTGAGGGTAAAATTTGACCCCTCTTCCCCCACTAAAACTGTGGCAAGTTGGAGAGCAGACTTTTCTAGGATATATATTCCCACAACACCATTGGGAGGGAAGAAGAAAAAGAAGGAGAAGGGGAAAGGGAAGAGAAAAGGGTAGGAGGGGGCACAGGAGGAGGAGGAGGAGAAAAGGAAAGAAGCAGAAAGAAGAGTACAAGAAGGAAAAAGAAGGAGGAGGAAGAAGAACAAGAAGGAGAAGAAGGAAGGAGGAAGGAGAAGGAAGAAGGAAAAAGAAGGAGAAGAAGGAAAAAGAAGGAGAAGAAGAAGGAGAAGGAAGCATACTAGAAGACTGCTGTTTTTAGGGTGGGCATAGGAGGAATCACTCGTAGAATAGTGTCATTGGCACTCTTTAAATTATTCACTCGGAGACAAAGCTCTGTCATCCTACCTTAGGTACAACTCTGTCAACAAATGTAGAAAGGATATTTTTTCTTCCTCTATCCTATGCATTATATCTGCTTTCTAACAATAGCAAGAACATACTCATTATTTCTGTTAGCACAGCATATATTCTTAATTAAAATGGAATAATTCAGGAAAGCAAAGGATACCTATCACACCAGTTGAAGATATATGTTGAAGTTTAGTATGCAGAACGTGATTTGACTTCATAGTAAAAATGGAGCACCCCGTTATTCAAAAGGTTTTCCCCTACAGAGAGCTCGAGAGACCCTTCAATATTATCCACACATCTAAAGGGAGTAGCCACAACAAGAGTTTTCAATAAAGGGACAGATACACAGAGGCAGCAAAGTTAGAGACATTATCTGTTTAATAAATATGATTGTAAAAGCAATAAACAATAGCAATTATACATTACACTACATCTTATTTAACCAAAAAAATACATCAAAAAAGTCATTTTAAAATTAGAAGTAGTTCCAATACGATAAGAAAACTTTCATTTTTTAATTGGCTTCCTATAAAAATAAGTTGGCTAATGAGGGATTTCAATGCTCAGTTGGAATTCTGGAAAACACAGAACAGCTGTCAAGCGTCCCATCGCTCTGGAAGTTGCTGTTTGGAACTCCTGAAAAAAGCAAAGCCAACCTCTGCATTTTGGAGGGGTGAGTCTAATTAGTAACAAGGCAAGGAAGTTGCTGGCCCTTTGTTTAGGGTGAGGTTTGCACATTTTTTTTCCAGGGTTTAAAGAAAGGTCTGAAATCAGACCTGACTCTTAGGTTTGGCCTTGCATCTTGCCTGTTTCTTATAATGGCTCCTCCAGTGTTTTGACCAATCAATCTCTCCTTAAACCAACCACAATCCTACTGAAGTTCCCTCTCTGTTACTGACAAATAGGGGTAGGCACTTGGTACCCTCTTAAGCCCTATTCCTCTTAGATGCCTCCTCTGGAAAACATAACTGAGCCCACAGGGAAGAGAACTAATTCTTCCCATAACTCTTTGGCCTAGTGCCTGAATCTCAGGGGTAATCTTCAAGAGAATGGGAGGTTCTAGGGGTGGTAAGGGTGGTGTTGCTGTGAATTGGATCCTGTTAGAACAGAATATAGAATATTCTAAGCAATATAGAATATTAGAGATCATCAAGTCCAATTCCCTCATTTTAAAAATGAGAAAAATGAAGCCAAGACAGAGTGGAACAATGACTTCCCCAAGGTTATATAACTAGTTAGTGGCAAAGCTAGGGCTAAGGCCCAGATCTCAGCTCCTACAATTCAATGTTCTTTCCACCCTCCCCTGATGCCTCATTCTCAGATAACAAGAGCTGCTATTTTTCAAAGTGGTCATTAGTGACCAGTCTCCATAATGACTAATATTTAATGCCCACCCCTGATTCTAACACTAGGTCAAGAAGATTGTTCTGTTTCTACATTTAATGACACTGGAACTATACATCTAAGCCTTTCCTATGTTGTTACTAAATAAGATTCCTCTGCTGCTTTCTAATCACTCCATCTTCCAGATTAAAATAGAAACCTTTAAGTGAATAGGTCAAGTATGTCTTTGTGGGACAGGAGCACCAAAGTGATAACTACTAAATACATCCAACCTCTAAGTTTAAACCTAGATTCCCAAGCAGAAAAGACTGTTGGCAAAGCTTAGGAAAGCTCCCAAACAACCCTTCTTCTAGAGTTGACACAAAATGAGACATACACAGTCCCTTCTGGGGCTGGTTCGATGATGGATATTGAACTCACTACACCATAGGTATTACCTAGAAACCATCAAGTTCTATGTCAAGGCCCCAGGTGAGTGATAAGATTAAGCTCCAAAGTAGAAAGATGGGACTGTTCTAGCCTACTCTTGAGGTTTAGTTCTGGAATCTCCATACTCCTAAGTCTTTGGGGCTTTCTCCTATACTTCCTCTATTTTACAGTCTATTTATGCCTTCTTCTGTGGTTTTTCTGGTCCACACCTGGGAAGATCCTTGACTAATTTGAGTGCCATCATACTTTTTTTTAAAAACTGACTTGCTTTGCTATGTTCTGCCTACTTTATCCTTTCCTTTTTTCCCCCTTATATTGGTAACAGAACATTCATGGATATGTGTGTGTATGTGTTGGTGTCACTACCAGGACCATCAAAATAGCCAAAAATATCATCTTCACTATCTAACAAACCTTGGTTTATTCTTCTTAGAACTGTGTAGTTCCTAAAATGGGCTTTCTTTAAATATGGTGCTGACAACCTTTTAAGAGTTTGAGTCAGCTTAAAGTCACATGCACATTGCCACTTTACAATGAGAAGGGATTGGGTTGTGACAACCATTATGTTTTCTTTCTTCAGAGTAACCATCAACATAAAGTAATATGTGTGTGTGTGGGACAGGGGTGGGGGGCAGAGCAGAGGAGAGAGGAACCAAACATATAGTAACAGAAATATAACATTTCCAAGTGAATTGACATTATGAATGGACAATCATTTGACCACATGGTTCTAGTTAGGCAGAAACAACTCTTTTGAATGCTTTCTCCAAAGTGTATACCCAATCTCAAGCTAACTTAAATAGTACCTTCTCACATATGATATATATATATATATTGGGGTAAACCTGATGACAATTTTAAAAAAGGCTTGAGGTTGGGGGTTCTAGAACAGAAGGTACAATGTATGGAACTAGACCTCTCTTCTTGTATGGGAGCCACATTAGTTGTAGACTCTTCACTGAGGGGTTTAGAGTCCATTGAGTCAAAAACTATCAATTTATAGAGGAAACTAGGACCCATACAGAGTAATTGCTCAAGGTCACAGTAATTGGCAAAGACAAGGGTAGAATCAAGATCTTTCAACTCCCAACTCAATGCTCTTTCCGCTGATCAAGGCTACCTCCCAATTCATTGGCAAAGTCAACACAGAGAGAAATTTGTAAGAGTCTTTAGTGAAAATGGTAATTCAATGGGACAGAATCTAAAGTGAATGTTTATCAGATAATCTGAAAGCTGGGGTGAAATTTATATTCAGAAATAGGAGGAAGAGGGGAAAGCTAACATCAAGGTTGAAAAAAAAATGGAAGGATGAGGCAGTTAGATGCCTTGATCCACTAGGGAGTGAGAGGGTTAAATAAAGATGCTAGTGGGGACATAGGAAAAAAAATGGATTGGTTCAGAAATGAAAAATAATGAATGAAAGGTCAACTTAGTGGTAAAATTGGGTCTTATATCCTACCCATGCCATGACGGGCTACAAGAAGAAGGAAGTGGACGGGTCCCTTCTACATGGATATTGGAACTGCTAGAAATAAATGGATGGGAAAGAAATGTCCATTCTCAATTTATCTCCTTGTCTCACTCTTCCCAACCAGATGCTTCCCATTATCTGCACCGATTGCCCCCTTTCCCTCTGGAGCCACAGAGCATGAAGAGCCACTGCTGTCCAATGGAGGGACAGAAGGGAAATCAAACAGGAAAACAGAAATAAGGGAAATTAACAGAGAAAGAGCCCAGGGTTTCAAAACGCCTGTGTGGCATCTCCTTTGTGTCTTACGAAATTGCCTCGGGTGGCTAACCCAACCCAGTAGGCTTTAGTGCTAAAATTGCTGTTAAATCTAGAGCCAAGAATACTTCCAAAAAAAATACATGCAGATTTCCTTGGTCTCTATTTGTTATGAATCTCCTACAAACACGACGGATCAGAAAAAGAGAGAGAGAGAAGAAGAAAGGGAAGAGGGGAGCGTTTTCCATTAAAATAGAGCACCTGTACACCGCCCCTCCGAACGTGTTCTCAGGATCATGTCCACATGCACAGGTTTAAAGCTAAAAACCCTTGTTGTCTGTGTCTGAAGAATTAAAAAGTCCCGATGCAGTGAGTGTTTTTAATGTGTTTTTGTTTGTTTTTGTTTTGTTTTTTGTTTTTTTGTGATTTTTTTGTTTGTTTGTTTGTTTGTTTGTTTTTTTTACTGGCGTCCTCCATTCAAACATTTACATAGGTAGGGATTTCTTTTGTGCTTTGATTCTCAGCAACTATGGAAATACTTCCTGGCAAAATAGGAAACAGAACAACAAAGGGGAAAAAAATAGAGTTAGTGGACAGGAAACGATGATGCACTCGACAAGAGCGAAATTCTTTCCCGATCAGCAGGTCTCCGCCTTTGGGGTTTTTTCCTTTAAATTGTAAAGTGTGCCCCGGAAGGTCCCCGCTTTGGCGTAGAAGGTGGAGTGGCATGTCTTGCTCTTTTCAATCGGAGAGATGATTCACCAGGTTGAGCAGAAGGGGAGGGAGGGGAGGGTAAAGCTACTCTCCTAAGAGAAAATGTGTAACACTTACTCATTTAATGACATTTGAAATGAAAAGGTGTCAAAGACTTTGCAATCTGCTGAGCGATGTTCCTGTAGAAGGAGGGATGCCTGCTCTAATAAGGTAAACAGTAACTGGGCTTCCCACCTCTGGAAATAGGATTGAGAATCAAATGACCCAAGAAAAATTCACTTAGAAGCTTTAAAAATGACTACACAGGGTGAATACTGCTCTGGACTTGAGGACAGAAAAGCTTTTTTTCCCCTGTTTTAACCAAAGCAATTACACATTTATCACCCTGTCTCCCCAAATAGAGGAAAATGCCTTGAGAAAATTGGACACCAGATGTGACTGCAGTTGTTATTATTACCTACAATACTGGCAGAGTTATTACGTTGAAATTTTCCCTGAATACATCTACAGACCTCTCCCGTATCCATTTAAAGACAGGGTTATGTTTTCATTTAGCTACTCATTTTTTCCAGTAACATATTGAAAGTCATATGTAAGGGGCTTCCAGGCGACTTCGTATCATCAAGTTAGAGTAAAGCGTGCACAGTGATGTATAAAATGCATCAGCCAAAGTCTGCAGTACAGGGCTGAGAGGGGGCCATTTAGAGCTCCAAGTCCCAAAGCGAACAGACTGGAGGAACCACAGGGACAAAGTTACCATCCAAAATGTGGCTCTATTTATTGTTTAGCTTCCTAGCGGAAAGGGGAGTGGGGCGCTCCATATAAAGAGCATTTAGCAATTTGGGCATGAGCAGCATATCTCCCTCTAGCTCTCTGATTCCCAAGCACAACTTCGCTGAAATCAGCAACTCTGCAGGTAAAGGGGAGCCCTCTTTTAAATATATTTGAAGTGCACCTTGGATTCTATTTGCAGGGTGAGGAGGAAACAAAGCAGGCACTTGGCATTCCCCTCAGTGATAGCATCTCCCTCCACCACCCAATTCTTTTTCCTTAAGTGAAATTTACTCCATGAGGATACAGTATAGAATATTTGGTTGCTCCTTTTCCATAACAAATCCCCAGGATGCTTTGCATCCCTCTTCATCCTCCAGAAATCCTTTCTAGATTACTGCTAGATTTTTGAAGTAGTATCTACTTTAGGAAAATCAACCTGAAAGTCTTCTCCACCCCATCCCCATCCCACCCCCACCAGTGGTTCCCCCTTTGTCATTGGTTAGAGGATACTCTCTCTCCTCTGTGTTGTGGCTCCCACTTAATTTGGTGCACCCAACTATTGGTCCATACTTACCGCTCCCGGAAACATCCCACCCTAACCCTTCTACCATGCCATCCATTACCCCTAAGATTTTGTTTTCTCAGAACAGATATTTTTCTCTCATATCACATAAATGTCAGCAACCGCATGTGTTAGTGAGAGTCCCAGGGCAGTTTTATGAAAGAAAGGAGACAACTAAGGAGAAAACTATTGGACAAAGACAGGAAGCCCTCATGTTATTATTTTACTTTCTGTTGAAGTAAAAACAAAGTAAGGGAAAGTAAATTGACAGCTTAGCTTAGTTCCTACCAAGGATGTTAATTAACAGAGCAGAAGACAGGGGTCTTAAGCTGGAAAAAGGAGTAGAAGAGATTTAGCCAATTACTATCCAGACTGACCAGCTATTGGCTACTGGAAATTATTTACCTATGGGCTGTGGGTCCAACTTGTCATCTATAAATTGGCCAGGGCTCCTCAGCTCAGCCTGAGTGATATTGGGCCTGTTTTCACTGTGACTGACTGGGCTGATCAGCTCTTGCTCTTTCTCATTCTGCATCTGGGCATAAACATTAAGGCCCGGGATCTTCCTAAAACATTAATAAAAACTGTCAATTGCTATGCACGCAGGACAGATGTCACTGCTACATCACGCTTTTTAACCTGGGGCAAGGAGGGTGGAGTTGGCAGCTGGGGGAAGAAGAGGGCAGAGGGAGAGCCACGCACCTTTTAAACTTGTAGATAACGAACACGGCCAGCCCTACAAACACCACAGAGAGTAGCATCAGCATTGCTGACCCACTATGACTTGGGGTGAGGTCCACAAGGGGGGCTGGAAAAGAAAAAGAAATGATGAGAGATGTTACAGGTGAAAAGTATTAGGTAGAAACAGCCCTGAAGATTCTAATAACATCAAATAACATCAAACCCACATGAGGAGATACATGGGTATAAGGAGTATAATGTTGTCTCTATTAAAGGCATTTTGTAATTTTTAAAAATAATTTAGATTCCTTTAATGTTCAAAACAGAACTCATTATCCTATTCCTTAAATCTATCCTTCTTCCAAATGATCATTTCAATACAAATAATTCCCAGTCCTATACATCCAGCCTTAATCTCTCTCCTGAACTCTAGCTTCCCATTTCTAAGTGCCAGCTAGGCATCTCTCTGCCCCCAAAACCTCAGACACAAACTACAACAAAAGTGAACCTCACTATCTTCCAATATAAGATGAACTTATTTTCAACCTCCTCTAGTCTTTTCTTACTTCCATTAAAGGTATAACTATCTTTCCAGTCACCCAGGTTATGAGCTTAGGGTCATCCATGATTTTTCCTTCTCCCTCAGCCCGATGTCCAAGCAGCTTCTAAAACCATTGAGTTAACTCCTAAAACATGTTTCACATTCATCCCCTTCTCCCCACTCACATGGACAGGACCCTAATTCAAGTCCTCATTATGTTTCAATTGGATTACTGAAACAGACTTTAAAATTGATTTTGCTACTTTTGGCCCTCCTCTTTCTAATCTCTTCTCCTTCCTGTCACTGAATTAATCTTAAGTGTCCAGAAATCTGACTAGGTTAACCCTCTTCTCAAACATTGGACTCATTGCCTCTGGGATAAAATGATAGCTCCTCAGCTGAGTGTTGAAAACCCTGCCCAACCTGACCTCCATCTACATTTCTAGATTCATTTATATTAATGCTCTAGGCACAATGACTCAATAATTATTCCTTTAACTTGATATTCTACCTCCCATCTTCATGCCTTTATATATTGTTTTTTTCTGTGCCTGAGATTCACTCCTTCATCTTCACATAGTATAGAATATAAATTCCTTGAGGTAAAGGAATTATTTCTTCATTTTGTCATTTTACCCAGTGCCTTGTTCAGTGTTCTGTAAACATTAGGTGCTAGGTAAATGCTTATTGTATTGAATTAGCATTTTTATAATCCTCAAGGCTTTGCTCACATAGCACTTCTATCACAATGCTTTTCCTTATCTCCCCATCACTCGTTATTCCTTTTTTTCCTCTTCAAATTATCAAGTATATAATTAGTTGTGTACATATTTTTCTTCCTCATTCTCCCCTCAACCATCCAATTAGCTAAAGAAAAAAAAAACAAAGGTGGTTACATTTTTTCCCTTGCATGCCTGGAACCTAGCTTAGTGCCTTAGACATAGACATTTAATAAATGTTTACTGAATTATATAATCCAATTCATTATACTCAAACCATAATGAAAAAAACTCTTCTAAAATGACATATGGCCAGTGCCCTATTTATAACATGGTTCCTATGGCAATAACTGTTCCCTATAACATTATTTCCTTTTTTGTCATGTTTTCATGGAAATAATTAATTGCACCAATTCATCTCAATCACATTCAACAATACATTAAGTGCCTACTATAAAACATGCCAGGTACTGGGGATGCAATGATAAAAATAAAAGTCAGTGTCCTCGAGAAACATTCTACTAGGGAGGAGGGGCTCTGGGGTGAGGAACAATATGTATACTAGTAAATAAAGAGAAACTATGTGTATGCCTCTTTGTCAAAATACAAAATCACAGAATTTCATAGTTGGAAAGAGCCTCGGAAGGCATCTAGCCCAACCAATACCTGAAAAATAATCACTATATTATACTGGCTACATGGTCATTCAGTTTTTATTTGAAGATTTCCATACATACACCCATTTGTGTGTGTATGTGTTTTAATATTCATCACTTTTCCAAGAAAGGATTAAAATAAACAGCATGAAGATGAAAAACTTTTATTTGTGCATTATTTCTCCTCTTTTACTGGAAAACACACACACACACAGACACACACACACAGACAAATGTAAACACACTGAGTGTCTAAGAAAGTCGACCCCTAGGTCATCTACCCTGCTCTCAATAAGCATCCATACCTTCCTACTTAAATGAGCCCTTGGAATTTTTCACTCTTCTCCCCATCACCATTTTCGTAAGATCAGAACTCCAGAGCATAATTAATTGAGGTCATTGCCAAAATGCATTTTCAAGGACACACTGCCCCTTCCTAGGTGCTTTACAGGTTCTGGGTTACCCCCCCAAAGAATTCCTCCAACCTTTCAGTCACCTCCCTTCTTAACTTTGTGTACTTTTAATGATTCTGCTTGCTAGTAAATTCTTGAACGCTGGAACATGCTATTTTTAAAAAATATTACATACCTCAACCAGAAAGAAAAAAAAAATCGAGCATACCTTCCCCAACTCTAGGGCAGTGACCCATTTATACAAAGTCAGTTACTCAGAGGTGTGAATGACCTTTAAACATCATTTGTGTAGCTCATCTGTCTGAAGTAAAGAGGGAGATGGTTGCCCAACTGCAAATCTGACAGTATAGGTGCCTACTGAGCCATTGATGGTAACTGACAATCCCTGACACCTGGATCTACCCTAAACTTCTCTTTTCCAGGTTAGAACCCAGCTAGTTTGCAATCTCCTCCAAGACTCACTCCCATTAAACAGCCCATATAAGGGATAATGAGAAACAAAAGTCAAGTCTTCTTCCTAAGAGAACAGGCTTACATACTTTTAGTCTGTTCAGTTTTCCAAAGGCTTTGAAATCAAGGCACTTTTTATTGCTTTGGGAATTTGGGGACAACTTGCCTGTGAAGTGTGTGTATGTGAGAGGTCAGGCCAGTGGCCATGAGACTAGGGAGGCTTCAGGGTAAGAGGATGCCTAGAGCAAGAATGATCTAATACTGATGTAAAACAAGGTACTTCTTAACCTAAGCAAAGGAAGTGCCAGTACCAGAGGGGTTGAGAGATGCTTCAGGCAGATCTGAGACTAGGAATAGGCAAAGTAGACAGCCCTCAAAGGCACATGCCGTGGGATCTCACAAGCTTTCAAATGCTACTTTTCATAAATGCATTCATTTCTAATTCCGGAAAGCTTTGCTCTGGTATACAAGGATTGATTTTGTGATAAATCAAGTTCTAGGTTATTCCAGTGAAAGCCCAAAGCCTCCTATGGATGGTGAAACACAGGGGAGCAGAATTTACAAATCTTGCCTAGGGCAAATAAATACCTAATCTTAGTTCTGGCTTCGGGGCTCCTCATCAGAGGAAACTATGGAGGTTTTGTTCAGGGAAAGGAAGGCATAATCAATCTACACTCACTCAGTGATACCCATCAGTTAAGGAATGTCTGAACAAACTAAATCCCACAGCTGTGGCAAGGATCAAATGGCATTGTTTATGGAACTCTCAACAGTGTCTGGCACATAGTAGGCACTAAATAAATTCTTGTTCCTTCCCCTTTCCTACACCTGTCACCCTTTGATCCTAAGTGAATTGCCCAAGGTCATCCACAGCAAGCCAGTGGCATACATAGGATGTGAACTAAGGTTTCCTACCATGCTCTTTCAAACACTATGTACTTACAACCCTGTCAATACTATCAGGAACAACAAAGAACATCGTTCTTGGTTTTAAAAGAGCATTTGTTTTTTTAAATGAACGACAAAATGCAAACAGACTCCCAGAGACAAAATCAGCACATGTATTCAAGGGAAAATGGACACTTGCCTCTCTCTCTACTTCCCTCCCCACGTTCATATACTCCCCTAGAGTTAAATCTGCAATTCAGTTCCCAATCATTCATAGCAGAATGCTAGAAACATCTGCCTTAGTCATTCTGGCTTAAGCTTCCTAACTGGAAAGCAATTGGTGGAACCTTGTAGAAAAATTGGTGCCAGTATCTTGCATGCTAAATTCGCATTATCTTGTGAGTCCCTCTGTAGGAGTGGTTGTGGGTAGGCAGCATTAGCACTGCTTAAGGTTTGAGTACCTCTGCCCTCTCTGTTCAGTGACTTTTGGATGCAGACCGGGGCCCTTCATAGAAACAATCCTATTACTGCTTCAGCAGCAGCAGCTGCATAGTTCACTTTTCCTAACACTTAGGTATGTTTGTGTGTGTTTTGCTGAGGAATGGAAACTCTTATGATAAATGGGCTGCAGCCTGTTCTTGGAATTAGCATAAATTAGTCTCTCCCTAGTAGCAACTAAACAAGGTAAAGTCTGGGGAGGAAAACTGCTGAGTGCTCGGTTTGCCATTATTCAGGGACAAAGAGAAACATGACTATAAGGTGGGTAGAAATGTATCTCCTACCTCCTTGTTTATGAGCACAGGTGAAGGGAGAGGCATGTGTGAACTCCTACATTTACACATACACACACACACACACACACAACGGATTTTACCATTCAGATGAATTAAATTAAAATTGGTGTGATTATTTAAAGGTTCAAATAGGCTAAAAGATTTAGTAGGAGTTACTTCTGCATGTGTCTTCCCTCTCTGTGTTAAATGACACCCATTTCCTCATCTCCACTGCTCTCCAACATCTATTAAGCCAGAATACAAACAGAAAAAAAAATCTCCAAATACCTACTATGAGCATCACATGATGTCAGGCATTGAGTGGACTAAAGAAAATGACACATTCATTGGAAATCAAATTTAAAAAATCAAACTAAATTGAAATAAAATAAGGGGAGTGGTAGTATGGACTGGTAATTTCATAATTATGGGAGATTTCATGGAATGAAAACTGCCTTCACCCAAGTTTACTTGTGAGCACATCAGTGAGTGGAGTATTCCAAACAGAGGAAATCCACGCACAAATTCAGACTGGCAACTCCTCTATAATGTATAGTCCCAAAGAGCAGTCTAGAAGCACTAGGGGGTTGTGACCCATGTATGGTCACATAGTTAGCATGCATTAGAGTCAGGACTTGAAACCAGCTCATCCTGATTTCATTGTCTCTGGCATTTGAATTAAGCCTAACAAATACGCATCTTACATTAACCTGTTTTCATGGATGGTTTTTGAAAATGCAGAGAGAAAATTATATTACCAAAAAAAAAGTTTTGATGCCAAAACAGATTGTTAGCTCTTAAGCCATATGCAATTGAGGCAGAAGCCAGATATGCTATATTGTCTTTTTCACAAGGTTCTTGACAGATGTAAACCCATCTTGAAATGAAGTCTCTTTCTTAATATGGAATTCAAGGCCTACCTGGAGATGGCCAGCACCCCAGGCACCCTTGTGATATCTCTTTATCCCCACTGTCACCAGCCCAACACACTTGCTTATAAAGAAGCAGAAGAAGAATAGTGAGAAGGAAATATTCCTCAGTAACTCTGTGATATCATTAAAGTTTTATTTTGTTGTTGTTCAGTCATTTTCAGTCTAGTTTTAACTCTTCGTGACCCCATGCAGAGTTTTCATGGCAAAGATACTGGAGTAGTTTGCCATTTCCTTCTCCAGTTTATTTTACAGATGAGGAAACTAAGGCAAAAAGGTTAAGTAAATTTCCTGGAGTCACCCAGCTAGTATGTGTCTGAGGCCAGATTTTAACTCAGGAAAATCAGTGATCCTGACTAGAGACCAGGCATTCTATTTACTCTACCACCTAGATGCTCTACTAAAATTTCATATCTAGCATTAATATAATGCTTTACAGTTTGCAGAGCCCTGTCCTTATGTTTACTCATGAAATAGTGGAATATATACATATACACATACATATATAATATACATATATACATACACACATATATAATACACACATTAACACACACACATACACATATAAGATAGCAGGGTGACATAATGGACAGAGTATTGGGAATCAGGGAGACCTGGGTTCAAATCTTGCCTCTGACTTTATTAGCTGTGTGAACCTGGGCAAGTGACTTCACCTCTATATTCTTCAAGAAAATCTCTAAGAATCATCAGCTTTAGTCAAGCCCTAGACCAGTTGCTATGTACATTGGCAGGGGGAGAAGCCATATTGGAGCCTTCTTATGACAAACTTCCAAGCACTTTCCATATTTGGTATTATACTATGAATGTAATCTATAAGATATAATTTGTTTAACCTTCATAAAATTCACAGCTACTCAATTTCATTTGTTACTAAGATTTTGTTTCATGCTTTAATCATTTCTTAACTGGTTCACAGGCATCAGCCTCTTAGCTGGTCTGGCCCATTCATCTAAATCATGGATGTAATATAGTCCTGACTCAGTGGCACATTCATTTTTGTCCCCACTAACTCCCACAGTCACTTTCTCATTCAGACAATTAAGTTAACTCCTAGGACATGGGAGAATTAGTGTTTAATGGTTAGTGCTAATTTCCTCCCATACCTCACATCATGCTTCTTCTCATTTAATTCATTTTTCTGTTCCAACTGATGCCCTTGGTTCTGATGCCCTTTGGAAAAAAATACGTGTGTGTATGTATATGTACCCCTTGCCATGTCATTCAGATGGACTTGAGTCAGATGAGTCTTATATTGGCAAAATCTATGTTAGAGACAAAGAGATCAGTCCAGGATAGTGTAAAGACTTCTAGCCACTGGAAGAGTTGAAATCAAATCCTGTCCCTGAAACCTACTAGTTGTAAGACTACCAAAAATCACTCAACGTCTCTTAGACTTTTCTCCTTTGCAAAAATGGAGATAATAACTGGTAGCGTGTGCCTCACAAGGCTGTAGGGAGGCTCAATAGAGATCACGTTTATAACATACTTTGCAAAGCTGAAAATGTTGTCTTAGTGTCAGCTATTTTACATCTATTCTCAGCTCCAAACCTTAGAGGGTGTAGTTAGTATGATCTTTAAGGTGGACAGAGAAGCCAAACAAGAAGCTCCCATCATTCAAATTTATTACTGCATATGTATATGTGTGTATATATATATGTATGTTACACACATATGCATGTGAGTGTACATATGTGTATGTATATATACACAAACATGCATATAGAATATATCATCATCATTACAAATAGCATTTATGTAGAGCTTTAAGGTTTTCAAAGTACTTTACAAATGTCATCCCAATTAATCCTCACAACAAGCCTGAGAGATTGGTGCTGTTAGAAACATACTTAGTCTAGCAATAAACAATATTCGTTGGAAAGCCAGGAAGTTTTTCATTACCTTTAGTTTACATTTATTCTTTCTGAATAAATGGGTAGCCTCTCCAAAAGACTATAGAGAACCTGACAAATGCTAGCCCTTTTATGATCCTTCCATTTGAGTCTGCCTTGTTCCTCCCTTCAGAACTGAGATTGGTTCCAGTTCTTCTGGGTTACAATCTTTCTGACCTGCCCACTACACATTACTCCTTCATATGTTCCCTCCTGCAGAGGGTTCCATGATCGGATAATGAGGCGCTAATTCTATGTGGGATGTGTCAGCTAATATGTATGAGGCTAGTTAAGCATGTGTGTTAATAAAAAGTTAATGACCATCCTTTGACCCTGGCTGGTTTGAGCCAGTTTAGCCCAGGCCTCTTCCAAACTTACAGATGTCTTCCAGATATGATTAGATAGGGTCACTTTGCCCTTTCTCCCCTCATTCTGATTTATACCTTCCTGCATGTCCAATGTAACATCTTTTTTTTTTTTTTGCAACATGCATTGATCCTATAGAATCTGTGGAAACCAAACTGCTAGCATTTCTCACAGTGCTATGATTATCTCCCTTTTATAGATGGGGAAACTGAGGAGACAGTAGTTTAATGACTTGCCCCAAGTCACATAGTTTAATAAGTATATGCCATGCTACCTCTAGCATAAGTACAAGACATGAATATGACTTTTTACTCCATGTTGAAAGCAGATACTTGCTAAATGTGCCCAGTGATTTTAAAGAACAAAATCTTCTTTTAAAATGCAAAAATCCCTTAGAGATACTCCCATTCCCTCTTCCCAGGAATTTCACCTTCCCTTCTTTTCCTTATGCTGTAATCACTTAAAAGTGGTGAAGGAGAAAATCAGTAGGACTACCTCCTTTTGTGGAATCAGTGGAGAGGAGAAGCATGAGTTGACCTCTTTAATCTAAAATATTCTTCTGACACTTGTCACTAGTTGGCTCAGTTGTCAGTTGGGTTGGTTAATCGGCCAAGGTTAAAAACAAACAAACAAAAACAAACAAACAAACAAAAAAACCCCAACCATTTAAAATGGTTACTGACTGGGCTGATGTTGATTGACAGCTCAGTCAGCCAGTGGTACCAGGTTCCAAAGTTGTTGGGGGATGCAGTGTCCTATGAGATCAATACTCCCACATAGGACCCTGTCAAAGCTTGGTTCTTGCTTGTCCTTCTGCTTTTCTCTTCTTAAGCTGCCCCAGGAACTTCTCTATTCTTGTCATTTCAGCTTTTATTTCTATGTCAATGATGCCCCCAAATCTCACTAGAACTGTCCTTTTCCCTGAGCTCCAGTCTTGTCTATCCAACTGCCAAATGTGGGCATTTCCACTTGGAGGTCATATTGTCATTTTAAATTCAACATGCCCCCTCAACTGGCTCCTCTTCTGATTTCTTAGCCTATACTAAGTGGCAAACAGTTTTTCAAGTATCCAGACTCAAAATCTTGGAATTGTCTTTGAATCTGTCCTCTTCTTCATCACTAGTAAACTGTAATGGCAAGCACAGAAGTAGTTCACACCTTATTTCAGCTATTGAATTAACACCTTGTTTCAGTTCAAGTTTCTTTTGAGCCTTGTATTAAATCTGTTAAGAAACAGAATGTGTGAACCTCACAGCTTGTGAACCCTAGAACTCATGAACTCCTGCAACAGGAAGGGGAGGAGCTAATGACCATATATAAGGAGAGTTTCCAGGCTAGAGAGGCAAGAACTGAAAAGAGGTGGTGGCAGAGTCAAGAAGGAGAAAACTTGTGGTATCCCGGCACTTTGTTTGTCTGCTCTGTGTTGATGTTTGTTTGTGATACTTTGTACAGAAGCCCTGGGACCTTACTGGAAGCCCTGAAAGAGAATTTTCTGGTTATATGTTTACAGAAATCCTGGAGGAGGGTTTTAGAGGTCCTGGGACTTTACTGATGATTTGTGCTGACCTCTTCGACCTTTTTTGTGGGTCTGTGTTGATTTCTATGTTGATGATTTGTGTTGAGTTCTCAGACCTTGTTAGTGGGTCTGAGTTGATTTCACAGGCAGATAGTGAATTGATGATGGTACCAGCAATGTTCATGAATATTATTGTGGCTCTGTTAAGCTTTGTCTTACCAGAAACAGGAACTATGAAGGACTTGAGGTGGACTGGACCCTGTGAACCTCAATATGGACTTGACAAGAACTTGAGAAGGAGTTGGAAGCTGCCTGTCTTTGAACCCAGGTGACAGTTGGAGCTGGGACCATGGAAGAGGAACCATGGAAGCTGAGAGCCAGTCTCCAGTCAAGCTTAAAGAAGACTTTACTTGGATATTGTGTACTGACTGAGAAGATTATGATTTACTGTGACCTAGGGGTGGAGAACTTTTACTTTTGTACTTTGTGATTGAATTAAGGATTTTGTGATTGATTAAATGAATGTTCTTTCTTGAAAACTATGTGACCACTTTGGTGAAAATTATGTGGCCATTTTAGTGATAAGTTGTTGAGTTGTGACATGGTGAATGTTGTACTTGATTTTATGAGATAAGTTGTAGCATTGTGAATGCTGTACCTTCATTTTCTGTGAATGTTTTGCTCTGATTTGTTATTGAATAGAGAGTTTGCTCTACTACACAATCAGAACCTTGAAAGCTATTCACAGCAGCAGTCCTCAGGAAAGCTGCTCGTGGGTAGCTTAACATAAACCAACAATATTTGTTAGATTTTTCTACAATCTTCTATGTCTTGACACTTTCTTTAAATTGTCATTACCCTAGGCCAGGGGCAGCTAGGTGTCACAATGGGTAGAGTACAGATCTTGGAATCAGGAAGTCTCAACTTCATGAGTTCAACTATGGCTTCAACACTTACTAGCTGTGTGACTCTGGGCAAGTCACTTACCCCTCTTTTATCTACTATCTTTCTTAATATCATCTCCTCATTATTACTTCTATTAGAATAATATGGGGATAGTTTTAGGAGTCAATGCAGGAACATTGCCAGGATTAGGAAGAAGCAAACTCTGAGATTCAAACAGTGTTCAAAAATTTAGAATTGAGTGGGCAGGAATTCTAGTGATTTCCCCCAAGTTGGATATCAGATAGAAAACAACAATAACCTAAATTCAGTATTTAATGGCATCGAAATATCTAAAAATGCTTACCTTGTGAGCCCATAAAAAGCAGCAAGCTCCAAAAAAGGAACAGAATTTGAAATCAAAAAGAAGACTAGTAAATTCCTAGAAGGAGACAGCTCCTTTTCCCTTAGAGAGAACCCAAATTATGCACTGCCTCTCTCTCCAGTCACATACTCTGGGTCTAACATTTTTAAAAGAAGGCTGTTGAACATCTGTTGTGTAATTAATGGAATGCAACAGCATGCTGTAATATTCCCTAGGAAGTTATTATCAACACTGCTTATGAGAAATGAAATGCTGCAAACAATGGACCTTTTTTTGGGGGGGGGGAGTGGGGAGAAGGAAGATAAGGGAGATTTAGAATTTGATGCAACTCCTCTCTATTTTAACTTGGCAGCTCCTCCTCTCCTCACCCCCTCCCCACCCTGCTTCTTCTTAACCCTAGCAGTATCCATGGCCTAATAATGATTTTACTATAGTATTTGTGGCAACACTGCTTTTCTCTTCCTTCCCTCAACCAGCAAACAAAGGTTTTATATATAATAGTTACAATTTCTAAACTTCTTATGCTTTTCTAATTTACCTAGACTCTGATGAGAAGAGATGGCAATTCTTTTGCCAGAAAAGAACTGTATGGTTAGGGTTAATCATGTTCACAACTGTACACCAACACTTGAAAATCCCCATTGAAATTAACCTCCCACATGTATAAAGAATACAGATCAAATCCAGTGACAACAAATAGGATTACAGCAAACCCCACATAATCGTCTGTTTAGCAGACATTTGATTTGACACAATTCTAACTCAACAATAAAATTTAGAGGATCTCCAGGAGTTTGTTACAAAAGTCAGTTGAAATGGTCAATGAGGTAACTGATGAAATGGATGAGGGGAGTGTGGATCAAGCTGGAGGTAGTGTGAAATGCAAAAGAGAGAAAAATTCTCCAATCACAAATCGATAGACATTCATCAAGTACCTGCTATATGCACCATATACCAAACTTGAACTCTAAGATTCAGAACCCCTATCCAAAGAATTTCAGGTAAGCTGTTCCTGAATTCCCATAAGGAATTGAAATATAAGAGTTTGTGTAAGGACAATTCGTTGCATGGTACTAAGAGATGCAGACAGGCCTTTCCTTGCTTGTCTCTTCCCTGGTTTTGTAACCACTGGTTTCTGACTCTGGTTCCTAGTTTATCCCTCTACTCACCTAGCTCAGGATGTCAGATCTCTTACTGTTTCTGTTTCTCCAGATTATTCTCTAGTCCTTTCACCTTGTCTACAGGGACTATTGGCACATCCTCTTAATTCTAATATAGATTTAAACTTTCTCTGCCCTTAATCCCCCATTGCTAGGTGTAGCAAATGAATATGGCCTTGAACTCTAATTAGGATTCATCTACCCCAAGACAATAAGTCATTAGACTATCACTAAATAACTTAATCAAAGTAACCTTGTAAGACTTTCTTGGTTTATTTGTTTCAATTTGTACTTTTTCACTAACTTGTTCAAATCCATTGGCTATCCTGACATCATTCAAACACAGACTTTCTCTTTTCTATAGGTATATACCAGTGCCTCCAATCAACTATGTCTGCCTCTGAGACATAGATGCATCATAAATTTAGAATTAGAAGTAACCTTGAAGTCTAGTGAGTCCAGCCCCTCTTGTTTAACAGAGTAGGAAAGTGAAGCTGAAGGAAGTTATACATCTAGCCTCATTCAACTAGTAAGCATCTATGGCTGGATTTGAACTCAGGCCTTCCTGACTCTACCCACTGCTTTGCCTAGCTGCCTTCATATTCCTTTTAATTCTAAAATTCCATAATTCTGCAATTATACATGATAGATTTGCAGTTTCATGTACAATCACCTTTAATTATTATTTTACTATGTTATGGAAATACTTGTTTTATTCCATAAGTTGAAAATAAAATAAAATTCTGTAATTCCATGAGATGATGCTAGCATTCATAATGTCATACAGCCTCTCAGCTCCCTCCCCCCACCCATTGCTCATCATGTGTATGTTTCTTTCTTCTTTCTCCCTGTCCAGCTATCTTCTTTTCTCTCTTTCTCTCATTCGTCCATCTTTCCTGCCCAGACTTTTGCCTTGTCATTTCCTCCTATAGGAATTGATAACTTAGAACTTTTGAAGTCAAGAGTTAAACAATTTCTTGTTTAGAATCATAGAGTTAGGGGTAGATGGGAATTCATGGGTCATATAGTCCAACCCCTCCTACTACCATGAGGAAACAAAGGTCTAGGCTGTCAGCCTCAGAGGCAGCATTTGAATCCAGTTCCCAGAAATGATTCAGTGCTCTTCCCATTATGACACACTGTCTCCTTTGCCTGAGACATACTCAAAACAATAATGGATAATCTCCTTGAAATTCCCTGAAACTTTTGGACTCTCAGCAAGAAAGGACCTTTGGAAATATGGCTGCCCTGGAACAGCATGAAATGGGAGTCATGACTCCTTTACCTGAGAAAGGAATGTAAGTATGATATCTAATTTTTGGAGCAATATTTATTTCTCAGCAGGCCAACTGTTTGCTGTTCACAACCAAAGTGGGGTTCTTAAAGACACTATTTTCCCTGAATTAGAAGTCCTCGTTAGGCCTAGCCAAACAAATACCATTATACTACATGGCATAATGATAACATAAACTTCTATATAAACAAATATCTACTGCTGACAACATAAAGTGTTAACCATTAATCAACACCCCTGACAAAGCCCATGAAAAAGCAGAAAAAAAAGGAAACATTCTAAAATATTGTTATGATTTTCAATTATCAGTGAGGAATAACTAGGGAAAGGCACCCTGGATGAATTTAGATGACAAAGAATATTTACTCACCTTGGTACTTAAATTTATATAGTGATTTGGCATTTGCAAAGTATTTTTACATCCATGATATCATTTGTATCAATGGGTACTTCAAATATTACATGCATGTTACAGATGAGGTTCTTGAGGCACAGAGAAGTTAAAAGACTTGTCCAAGGTCACACAGATTCCTTTTAAGGATCCCTTTTGTAGCCACTCCTCGATTATGCACACATTCACAATTGGGCTTAAGAGGGCGACCTGATTACTTACTCCTGGTTCTAGGAATAACTGAGAGGTTGAGTTTCTTGGACTGTCTCTCATGAGCCTAAATTTAGCAGCCTAAATTAGATTTTAGCAAAAGTTTTTATGAAATGGTACAGTAACAACAGTTGAAATAAAACATTCTCCCCCAAAGTCTGAGGCATATTCTTCTACAAATACTCACAGAATTTAAGGGGAAAGGGTACTTGAACTTAGATGGTGGTGAGGGACATACACAGATAATTACTGGGAGCCCATTCAGGAAACCATAGCAAGCATTCTCCTCTGCGATGGGGGAATCACACTGCTTGAAAGGGCTTACTTCTTTGGGAGAAAACTATCTTTGTGTATCCATCTGTGTCCCTGTTGATCTTCTGGATGCATTATCTGCCAGTCATTTTGAATCTCTGATAACATGGTTAATCAGGGCATGGAGGGAGAAAGGGAGAGATAGAGGGAGAGGCAGAGAGACACACAGAGACACAGAGACAAAGAAAGACAGAGACAGAGAAAGAGACACACATACAGAGAGAAGGAAGGAGAGAAGAAGGAAGGGATCAAAGAGAGGGACAGAGATAGAGAGAGAGAAAGAAGAGAGAGACAGAGATAGATGGACAGAGACATAGAGACAAAGAAAGACAGAGACAGAGAGAGACAGAGACACAGAGACAGAGAGAGGGAAGGAGAGAAGAAGGGAGGGACTGGAGAGAGGGACAGAGAGAGAAGAGAAAGAAAGGAGAGACAGAGGGAAAGAGAGAGACAGACAGACGTAGAGAGACAGAGACAGAAATGGAGAGACTCCTTCCTACAAGAGTGATTCCTTCTCAAGGGATTAGCTCTTCAGCTTTCAAACTTAGTTTCTTCCATCTCTTGATTCCTTCACTGCTTTACTAACTTGTTTTTTATTAGTAGTTCAAGAGGTATGAGCTGATCTTCTCATCCAATCATAAGATGTTTCATCTGCTTTTCATCCAATGACCAAAATCCCTGGGATCCTTTCAGAATGTTTAAGGGCTTAACCACAAACCCTTACCATGAGTTTATAGGAAAATTTCTTCATACCTAGTTATTCTGTTTACTGGTTGGTCAATGGGGTTGGTCAGAACTCCACCCTTATACTCAGATCTGGAGCATCCAAAGACAAAATCTAGATTTCTTAACTCCGAATCCAGTATTTTTATCCTCATACATACTTCAGTCTTGCAATATTGAAATATAAACAGGAACCAAAACACATACAATATAACATAGAACATGAGGACAAAAACTGACCTGCTGTTAAGTGTGCAGCATGGACAAGAACACGTATTCCAGGTTTTAGTTCAAAGTGGATGGAGTTTTGGTTCAGTTTGTGAATCATCAGTTCTGATATCTGGGGGAAAAGGGCATCAAAGTGAATATTATTGAGGCTGTCGTACTATTGTAGAAATTAATATATTAGACCAGCATGTCTTAGAATTTATAATGGCATTAGAGATAACAATCATTTGAAAATATATTTTGTACTATTTTTATTATATAGATATATATTTCATTCCATATATATGTAAAGATTGCAGATTATAGGTAGTCATCTCAATCTTATTATGAGGTACATACCTAAGGTGACAAAAGAAATACATATTAACTAATTAATTCATTTGGTCAAAGTTTAATTGTAAAGGAAAATCATTTATTAACATTCATGTGACCTTAGACCTTGGAGATATCTGTCATGTGTAAATAATGATTTATATAGACACAGACAATTGACACACATTTGTGAAATTTGAGTCTATTTTCTTTTATTGGCAGGTATCAGTGATGTAAAATATACAGCCTAAAAATTATTATAGCTGACAATAGTGTAAACACAGGGCTGTAAACATTAGGCCTAACACAGGCCTAACTAATCGATTTGCTAATACTCACCCGCATTTACGAGTATTAGCCATGCTCATTTTTTTCCCAATACATATAGCTAATGCATTAATTATAATATTCATGGTCACAAAATATGCACCAGCAAGAGGGAGGAAAAATAACAAATTTAACACATAACTGTTTGTGTCACATTTTCAAAGGCAAGATTAAAACATGTGCACTGGGTTTTAAGTACAAAATATAATCTAATTTGATTCAGATATGTTTTTGCTTCTCAGGGATTTCTCAAAAGCTGTCAGGGAAAACACTTTCCCATCAATTTCAGGCTGTCTTCCCCATGTTATTCATTTCAGTCAAGTCAGTTTAATTTGTAAATGCTAATTAAATCTGATTAGATGCTTTCTGGCCATCATTCACCTTGGGATGATGTTTACTTCTTGTTGAATTCTTAATGTTTTCTTAGTTGATCTTGGGTGTCAGTCTGTCCTTAGATCCCTTGGAATGATGCCCTAAAACCAACCAAGATTCAAATGCTCTGAACTATTACATTGCTAGAGCAGATGGTCATCACAGGGCATGTTAATGATATAAGTGGAAAGAAAGAAGAATTCACATTTATACAGAGCCTACTATGTACCAAGCACTATGTTTAAGCACTTTAACAATATTATCTCATGGGATCTTCACAGCAATTCTGGGAAGTACATGCTATTATTATCTCCATTGTGCAGTTGAGACAGAGAGTTAAATGACTTGTCCAGAGTCACTCAGCCAGTAAGTATTTGAGGTTGGTTTTGAACTCAGGTCTTCTTGCCTCCATGCTCAGAGTGCTACCTAGCTACTGTTTATTAGGTGAGACATTATTGCCTTTTCCCCCCATCTTATGACTATTAGACTATGTATCACTCGGCAGTTTAATTGCCTGGTTGATAATAGTAAGAGGTAAATTTTAGTACAGGGAAAGAGTGGAAAGAAGAAAGTTGAGACTAAGATAAAAGTAGCCGTGGCTCACTCACTCACGCAGCCAGCATTATTAACACTATTCTTGTTGCTTTTTATTACATTCAGCAAATGCACTATAACCTATATATGAGTAAGCAGTCGTTGTGGGTCTCACTAAATTGGAAAACAGATTAAGATCACACGAGAATGGGGGCAAAATGAGCCAAGCACATTATGGATTTTGATGGAATTAAATGCCACTCCTGGGGAGGTGCTAAAAGCAAAAGAAAAGCAGGTCCTATCTGCACCTGTGCAGAAAGAGTGAAGATGGATCCAATACAGAGGAGATGCCAAGTCAGGTCTGTGTCAGCCCAGGTACTCCAGGGTAGCTCAGGGTTCATGGCACCATCTGGTGGTTCACCCAGATACAGCACCCTGAGTAGTTTTTCAGCCAGCCTCCCTTTGTGGCAAGCAAGTTTGTCCTTCACTCTAAAAGAGGATCAATGACATGAGGAAGGTGATATCATGACTTGCAAGTGAATTGGATTTAAGTGAGGCAGAACTGTAAAAAGTCAACAGTCTCACTCTCTCCTCCAGAACCATCTGGGTCCAGTGGCAAGACACAGATCAGGATGATAGGAAATGACCCTGGATGCATTGACTTTTATGCTAAGGTATTTTCCAGGTCTCAATTTCTCTGAGGCAACATCCATTTGGTGATTAAGGCTAGGTGAGAAATAAGGCAAAAAGTGCCTCTTTTACCTACTCAAAAAAAAAAAAAAAGTCCATCCAGGAGGGGAAGACCCTCAGGGTTTCTGGCCAAGAATAGAAACAACTGCTATTTATGCTCATTCAAGCCAACAATATCCAAACAAGTGACCTACCTTATAAGGATTGAGTTGAGGACCATTACTGGCCAATCAATGAGAGCCAAAATGCTTTGGGTTTAAGGCATAATCAGGTAGTTCCATTTGAATCCTAATGTCTTTATCAATGCCTGGTTTTCTAGAGCCCTATGTCAAAAAATTTATATTCCTTGTAAGATCTTTGCCAGGTCTCAGTAAGGGCTGCTGTAAGTGGTAGCATTTATTCCTTTATAATTATATGTTGATATCTTAACTCTTCCCCCATTAGCATGCAAAAGTTCTAGGATGGCAGAGACCTGTTGTGGTTGTTGTTCTTGTTTAGTCATTTCAGTCCTGTCTGAATCTTTGTGACCCCCTTTTTGGGGGTGGGGTTCTTAGGAAAGATACCACAGTGGTTGTTATTTCCTTCCCCAGCTCATTTTACAGATGAGGAAACTGAGGCAAAGAGGGTTAAGTGACTTTCCCAGGGTCACACAGCTAATAAGTGTTTGAAGCCCTATTTGAACTTAGGTCTCCCTGACTCAGGCTAACTCCATTAGAATTGACAGGATTACTCAATTTTTTTTTTTAAAGCAATCGGGGTTAAGTAACTTGCTCAAGGTTACACGGCCAGGTGTTTCTGGGTGGGTGCTAAGTGTCTGAGCCCGGATTCGATCCCCAGGTCATCCTGACACTGGAGCCGGTAGTCTTATTTGCTGTGCTACCTGGCTGCCCTGGATAACTCAATTTTAAATTTGAAGAAATCAGGAAGAAGAAAGGTTAAAAGACCTGTCTAAGATTTCCCAGCTAATTAATGTCCGAGTTAGAGCTATAACCTGAGTCTCCTGATTACCTGTTAGAAACTAGGATTCCCATATAGTGCTACCTTTAAGAAACACCATTAGGCATGAGAACCTCATCTCAACTCTTCTTCACAAAGGGGCCACAGTAGGACCTCTAATCTCCCTCACATGACAACTGGCATCTACCATTCCAGAACTTTGCTTGCTTATGATTTATTTTTTCCAAGGGTTTTAACTTCTGCTTCTCTGTTGCCATTTTAGCAATCATGTATCTATCCCTGTCATTGTGGAATTTCCTCTTGGTTTCATTTGACCCTCTTGCTCAACTGAACTTTTGTTTGGTTTCTGTTCTTCCCTGTTCCCTTGAGTTTGGGCATTTCTAGCTCACTCCCTCCATTCCTTTCTCTCTAATCAGATTTCTAGAAAGAGTACAACACAATGTCCTCCATTAATAAGGGCTACTGGCCTTTTGCCTCTGGCCTCCTTCATTAACCCTCCCCAGATTATTTCAACTTAAATCACTCCCTTGAAGTCATTGAGCTGGAGGGTTAGAACCAAATGAAAGGTGGGATGTGGGTTGAGTAGCAGATTGGTAAGGAAAACAGCATTCTGTTCAGCTCTCTGCCATCTCCCTGCCATCTGTGCGGCCATACTGCTTACCCAGCCATCCCCATCTCAGTTGAGGTCTGTGAGGCTCAGGGATGGGTGATGCATAGCAATTCTACAATTCTATTTGTGAGCTATTTTGAAGGACTCACTTAAAAGAACACTATTTGGTTCAAAGTGATTCTCAGGATCCCTGCAAGTAGTCATGGGGGGTGGTGGGGAAGGTGAGATTAAAAACCCATGGATGGAAATATTTAGCAATATGTCAGGCAGAAAGGGAAGGAGACATCATCACCAGAGGCTCTGGGGAAAGAAGCTGAGTCTTGAATTAAACCTGCAGAAGAGGGTAGAGTTCTGCTTCTTTCCCTCCAAACCTCCCTGTCCTATATTGTGCAGAATTTGTTGTCTTGGCAGAGCTCATTATTCCTTCCTATTGATCATTGCTTGTCTGCTCCTCTGTCACACTGCCTGCCTTCCCTCCTCTTGTGGCTAAATAATATCCAGGAGAAAAAAAACAAACATGTTAATGTTGGCCCCATACGTATTTCACAGAATTTTCACAGAGGTTCAGGGCCACCTATAGTCCTATTTGCATCTTCCTTGAAAAATGTCCTTTTGGAGGGAAAGAGGGGACTCAGTAGTTCAATTCCTATACTAACTATGAAATGGGAAGCATGAATGAAAAGATGGGTATTTTTTTTCAAGCAATTGGGGTTAAGTAACTTGCTCAAGGTTACATGGCCAGGTGTTTCGGGGTGGGCGCTAAGTGTCTGAGGCCGGATTTGATCTCCAGGTCATCCCTACACTGGGGCCGGTGCTCTTACTCACTGTGCTACCTGGCCGCCCCCGAAAGATGGGTATTATACATAGACAGATTTTAAAAGGTGGATCTCTTCTGCATGGAGGAGAAAGGAACAGGATCAATAGCCACAAAATTGCAATCAGCATAAGAGAATTAAGAGGCAGTTTGGAGTAGTAAAGAGATACCTGACTTTACAACTACAAAGACTTGTGTTCAAGTTCAAGAACTGATTGGCTGAGTAATTTTGGGCAAATCATTTAACTTCAGGATTCTGGGCAAGTCTCTAACACTAGAAATTGTAGAGAAGTGATGATCTGGTTTAGAAGGCATTTTCTCATATGGGAGTTCCATATATGAGTGAAATCAGACATCCAGGCCCTTTCCCTAGTGGTATATTAGGATGAGGGGAAGTCACTCTCCCCATGAGGTAGCACAGCTTCAGAGATTTCCAAAAAATTTCAACAAAACCCTGGATGATAGTGCCTTCATGGCTTGATGAGGGAAGGTAAGATGATCATATGGTCTCTCATTTGCATATTGGTTTACAGTCTACAAAATTCATTTCTTAAAACAATTCTGAAAAACCCGTATTGTGAATAGCATTGTCATCATTTTATATACAAGGGAAATGAGGTTCAAATGTCACAGCTAATAAGGATCAGATATAGGATAATGGTGGCAAATCCAGAATTCCTTCCACTTCAACAGAATGGCACCCCCTCTCTGGAGTTCAGAATACAACCCTCGACTCTAGGTCTTATATGTAATGGTGACTACATTTAAGGATTTTTGAAGGTCTATCACAGAGAAGAGGAATTGGACTTATTCAGTTTTGGATTGTGAGGGCAGAACTTGCATCAATAGAAGGAAGATGTGAAGATTCTAATTGAGATTAGATGTAGGGGAAACCTTCCTGGAAACTGGTGCTGTCAAAGGATCCATAATGGGTTTTTTTCTCATTTGAGAAAAAAAGGAAGAAAAAAGGAAAGGTGGGGGAACAAAGCAAGGGAGGGAGGGAGGGGAAGAAGAAGGAAGGAAGGAAGGAAGGAAGGAAGGAAGGAAGGAAGGAAGGAAGGAAGGAAGGAAGGAAGGAAGGTGACTCATAATTCAGGTATGATTCAGATTAAGTGATGTCTGAGACTCTCTTCTACTCTGAAATTCTGTGGTTTTGAATTTTTGAGTTGATGACTGGGAGGATACATTTTCTCATCTAACACAAGGTACATGGATGCTAGCCTAGTTTCCAGTTTGATGTTGGCTTCTCTTGGTTAAATCACTCTTTCTGAGTGCAAAGGAATCAAATTTGTTAGAAACCCTAAAGAAAAAAATTCCAAGATGGCACATATTACTTTAAACAATGAAGTTGTAGGGTGGCTAGTTTGCACAGTGAATAGAGCACTGGCCCTGGAGTCTGGAGGAGCTGAGTTCAAATTCGGCCTCAGACACATACTAGCCGGGTGACCTTGGGCAAGTCACTTAACCCCAATTGCTCTGTCTTCCCCCCCCCCAAAAGGAAAAAAAACAATGAAGTTGAGCTGAGAAAAATGAATCAATTATCCCTATTTTTGACTCTCTATTACAAATTCTAGAGTACTATCCCCTTCATAACTACATTTTCCTTTTGGCCATATGTTGTATTATTATGCATTACAATGAAGCACTAGGTCCTCATCCCAGTTCCCAGAAGCACTTTCTGGTGCAGATTGTCTTCCATGGAGAAACTAGTCTGTGAGGTTGCTATGGCCCAGTGGATCTACTTTGATGATTGAGTCCATAGGGGACAATGTGCTATTGTGTGTATGCACGTGCATATGTGTGTGTATGTGTGTGTGTGTAAAATTTTAAAATTCCTTGAATGTAAAGAGAATGTCAGGGCCATTTCCCTTCCCTGTACCTTGACATTTTCAACTATATATGAATGAGTATAGTAATATCAACATGATGAAGAGATTTGTTTTTGGTGCATATAAAGAGTCCTGAGAAAATTTCCTTTCTTATCTAGTCCAATAAGGACCTTTTCCTGAGAACCAATACCTCATGATGATGTAATTTCAAATTTTGTCTCTTCACAGAACCAGGCTTTCTACCATTCCCTCATCCTTTCCCCCTTTCAGGATTCCCAGTTGACAAGGGAGAATGCCATCAATGAAAGTGGAGGGAAGAAGGTAAGCCTGTCTATGAGGGACAGGGAGATAGGGAGAGCAGAAGGAGGTTTTCTCTTTACCTGAGCAACTGCCTCTAGAGGAATGTATTCTCTATACCTGCCTGACCTGAGGGAGAGAGTCCTTTCTGGCTGGCCCAGCATCTACAAAATGAAGACTGGTGGAATCATTCCACTCGGCAGGTCCTTTGATTAACCCAGCGTGCCTCAGCTTAGTAACAGGGTCAAGTGCTTCTTGCTGTGAGGAATTTTCAATTTATTTCACAGATAAGATAACTCCGATTCAAGCCAACTCCCCTGCTTCCATGGGAACAGTGGCAGGAGAAGCTCACAGAGCCATGGCCTGCAAGTTCAGCCCTCACTTTCAGAGGGGCTGTCTGCATAAGAATCCTTCACTTTCCTCAACTAAACGACGGGCTAGAATCCTGTACAGATCCTAACCCTTTACAACAAGGGGTCAGGTTCATGAAAGATGGGAAAAGGTGAGTCCTGCCTAAGTCCTGTCTGAAAACCATAGAAGGACATCCATGATGAGGTGGTGCTTTCCCCTTTATGTTTTCATCTCACTGTGAGTAAAATCCATTTCCCTTCTCCTTGCTCTTTGTTCTCTGCTATAAAAATCTTGAATCCCTCTGGTTCACATATTAAAATAAAATTTAAAAAGTTTGAGACTAAGAAGGTTTCTCCTTCTGTTTAGGGAACACAGGTATAGAAGGAAGGTATTTCATAATTAAAGATAAGAGATCTGTCTTCTGGTCACGGTTCAGCTATTAAACCACAATAGCTACGTTTACTTTGAACTTTTTGTTTTGCAAAGTGTTTGACACATAATCTCACTTAAGCCCAGAATAAACTTGTGAGGTAGGTGCTACAAGTTGTATTATTCCCATTTTATGTGTGAGGAAAAAAAAAAAAGAACAGAGAAGTGAAAAAAATAATATTTTAAATAATAATAACAATAGCTAGCTATAGGCTTGCAAAGCACTTTCCAATAAAAGCAAAACAACCCTGAGAGGTAGATGCTATTATTCTCCTTACCTTACACATGAGTCAGTAAGAGGTTAAATGATTTGCCCATCACAAGGTTAATAAGTTTCTGAGGCTGTATTTGAACTCAGACCTTCCTAACCCCAGCTCTAGTGTTCTATCTGCTACACTACTTTCACATAGGGAGGAAGAGGTAGGATCTAAAATCAGGTTGTTCTGACTTCAAACTAGCATTCCCTCTCCTAGGGCATGTTACCTCTATTAAACCTTTGTTTGACCTTTGACAAATTGCTTCCATCAGTCTGGGCCTCATTTTCCTCATCCATAAAATGAAATGAGTCAGTCAACAAGCTCTTATTAAGTGTTCACTAGATATCTGGCATTGTAGGAAGGGCTGCAGGTACAAAGAAAGACAAAAATAGTCCCTGCCCTCAAGGAATTGACATTCTAATTCTAGAGATGGCATGGAAATAACTAATCATGTACAAGATATAGAGAGAGCAGAGAGAAGGTAATCTCAGAAAGCACAGCCCCAACAGATGGAAGGACTGAGCAAGGTCTCCTCCAAAAGGAGCTGCCTAGGTGGTCCCTAAGGTCCCTGCCAGTTGTGACATGCCACAGAGAAGCTCTTAGGACAAGGTGGTTCAGATATGACTCACTCTATCAGGTTAGATCCATGACCTCGGATACATAGGAATGATTGTCCCCTCATTATGCATAATATGAGATACTGCTAAGTTTTCCAATATCCATAGCTACCATTTTGGATTTACCATTTGGCTATGATGCTTCTTCTGGTTAGATCTAAAATCTAAGGAAACAATGACCTGTCATTGCCCCCTATCTATCTTAAAATCTGTATGTTTACATGTTTGTATCTAAATGTCATATTGCTTCTCAAATATACTCTCCTCCCCCATATATACATACATATACACACATATAATACAAAAGTATGTAAAAAGGGTAGTGTGGAGTAATGGATAGAGTGCTAGCATCAAAGTCAAGAAGATCTGAGTTCTAGTCATGCCTCTGATATATAACTGACTGGGCAGAACTAAGATCATTGGGGTAAAAGTATATAGAAGATTCAGTTCACTATAAGAAGGAGCTTCCTAAGAATTAGAGATGCCCCAACATGGGAAGGGCTGACACGAGGTAATGAGTTTCCCACTACTAAAGGTATTCAAGCAGCAGCTGGATGCTTACCTATCATGGATGATGTAGGGATAAGATTCCTGCATGGGATGACGTTTAATTATATTAGATCTAAGATATTTCCAATGTGGTACAGTACAAATAGTGGCACATTTAGAGCCAGAGGACTTGTGTTCAAAGTCCAGCTCTGACTTTCACTCCCATATGACCTTGGGCAAATCACTGAATTTCTCTGGGCATCAATTTCTTCAGCTATAAAAAAGAGGGTGAGACTGCACAACCTATAATATCCTTTCTAGTTCAAAAGGTAGATGTCTAGGATTGGGGTTCTTAATAATTTTTTTGTGTCATGAACTCCTTTTCAATTCTGGTGAAGCTTATGGACCCATTCTCAAGAAAATATTTTTAGATGAATAAAATAAAATACATACAATTACAATGGAAAAAATATTGAAATACAAATGTAATTGGGGCAGCTATGTGGCGCAGTGAGTAAAGCGCCAGCCCCAGAGTCAGGAGGACCTGACTTCAGTTCCGGCCTCAGACACTTAACACCCACACAAAAAAAAACTAGCCGTGTAAGCTTGGGCAAGTTATTTAACCCCAAATGCCCTTCAAAAGGCAAAAAAAATAATACAAATGTAATTTTCCCCATCCATATTTATAGACCTCTAGAAATCTATCCACAGGGATTAAATCTATCCCTTAAGGCTGAAGAACTTCTGTTGTGAGATTCTATCAATGGCTCCATCTCCATAAACATATATTCAACACTGTGAGAACTGAAATCTCTTCTATCTCTTCAATTCATAACCATTTATTAAATACTTGCTATATATTAGATAGTATACTGTACAAATGAAAGAGAAGGCATGAAAAATGAGAGAGAAAGGTTTTTTTGAATCTTGTACAAAGTACAGAAGGCCACTGTGGACACTCATGCCAGCAGGTTAAATTCAAGTCTGCAAATAATACGGATGTTGTTGTTTGTTTGCTGTTTGTCCTTTGTTCTCAAAGAGGACCATGGCATCTGAAGGTTATGTCATGACTTGAAGGTGAATTGGATTTAAGTGAGGGAGGGCTATGCAAGGTCACCAGCCTCACTCTCTCTTCCACAGTCATCTGAATCCAGTGGCAAGATATAGATCAGGATGACTAGAGATGGACCCAGATGCAGTGGGAGACCTTGGTCTTTGTTTTTTTTTTATGTTTTATGAAATTTGGCTGAAATGATGCAAAGACAATTTATGACACTACCACTAGAGGGCAAATAGCTACCACCTAAATCAATGAGAGTGGAAGACAGGGCCAGGGGTGGAGCAGGATGAATGCATAAGGGGGAAAGGGGAAGAATGGGAGAGACAGAGACAGAGATGCTATGGAAGAAACTATGAACTACCCTACTGACAAGTAGATATCTGTGTTGTTTTCTTCCCTGCTTTTCAAGAAATTTAATCAAACTTTTTAGAACCAGAAAAAGGAGAAAGAAAAAAGAGGGAAAGGAAATTGTGCAGGTAAAGGGAAGTAGCTACATATAATCCTCAAGTCATTTCTATATTTTGGAAGATTATAATTTCATCTAAGTGGGATCTACAACAAGCTAGCCAGAGGCAGAACAGTTGGGGTCCTACAGACCCAAAGGCCTTTGCCTCCTTCAATTACATAGCCTAAGCAATGGCCCACCCTATGGCCCACTAAATTAGAGGTGTACATAATCATTTGTAGACTCTGACTGAAGCTGAGGGCCAGAGGTAAGCACAGGTGGATGGAACTCTGGAGGATTACTGAATGCCTTCGCCTCAAATTCACAAAGGAAGCAGGGTTTGGCATTACTTAGATAAGGAGAAATATATAAAGACGCAAAGTTTATCACTAAAGGCAGCAAGGTGTAGTGAGTGAATCAAGTGCTGGCCTCAGAGTCAGGAAGACCTGAATACCAGTCCTACCTTTGCCATGTAATTAATGTCCCAGCCAAGGCCTTGACCTCTCAGTGCCCCCGGGCACTTCTCTAAAACTATACTTTGTAGAATATGTGCTGATCTGCATTGGTAGAATGCCAAATGTTGCCAATACCAGTGAAATCACTGACAGAATTAGGAAATAAAAATTCTGTCAAGTGACTGAGTGTTTGAGAAACAAGCATTACATGATTTGTTGGGTGTGGGGAGGGAGGTATTTTCATTTTTGCTGAAAACTGTCAAAAAGGTATTTTCAAACTATTTCATTAAATTAAAGATGAAGAAGTGATAATAGGTTTAGTCAAAGATAAGGCCTGAGCATCCCCCTAGGTCTATAGGAAGGGTAGGGGAGGAAGGTAGTTTGTACTTAGTAGATGGTAGGATTTTACTTTTTATTCCATAGCCTTCTTAGACTTCAATAATCTCAATTTAAATTTTATTTCCATGGAGACATCAGATTTACTATTCTTTCTAGTAACAAAGTATAATCCTTTATCATGATGATAGTAAGTTTTTACTGATTTTGAGAGGGATGAGGTGATAGAGACAGAACTTAAGGTGATATTCCAGGAGGTCACAGAGCCAAGGGTGAAAGTCAGTTCAGTTCTCATGACAATAAATGCACTTTTGAAACACTGTCAGCACCCTATGCTGAGAATACTGAACAATCCAGTCACCAGTTCTTCAATTAATATCACCTACCAAAATTTCTGCACATAATGGGTTTTTAGTCTGTTGGACTGAATTGAAAATGCATTTCCACAGGATGTTTATCTTTTCAAAGAATTTTCACATCTTTTCAAAGAGTTTATAAAGTCTTCCAATCTTGTTTATTGCACAGGATTAGAAGGCAGGAAGGACTTGCTACTAGCAATCCTGGAAGGTATAGCCACACCAGTGAAGTCGAGTTGCCATTACAGAACTTGAGAGTTGCAAGGCCCAATGGTGACCTAGTCAGTCCATCTGCAAAAGGAAGGCCCAGTCTAGCATAACCAAACAAATGGTTGTCTAGCCCCTATCTGAAGACCACTAAGGAGAGGGAGCCACTACCCTGCCGTTTCTCTAGGCAAGCCATTCCACTTTGAAGAGTTCCAAGTGAACGGTTCTAATTGCTAGGACGTTCCCCCCACCACTACAGCCCCACATTAAACTTAAATCTGTCTCTGCAACTTGTACTCATTGCTGCTGATTTAGTCTTTTGGGGTCAAATAGAACAAACTGAATCCTTCCCACAAATGTCAACCTTTCAAATACACGGAGACAGCTGTCATGTCCCTACTGGGTCTTCTCTTCTCCAGACTAAACTCTCTAGTTCCTGGAAGTGGCCCTTCATCTTCCTGCCCACCAAAGCATAGATGTTATTTTTTTCATTAATAAATACTACAAGAAAGTAGAGATGTATACAATCATCCCCATTTTAGATTTAGAAATTGAGACCCAAAGGGCTTGAGGCCTTTTGCCTTAGTCTCTGCAGTGCCTAAGCTGATGTCCTGGCTTCTTGTTTCAATCTTCTTTATTCATCCCTATGCTTTTGCATCTGGTCAAATGGCTTATGGGAGGTTTGGATGCTACAAAAGGTCTTCCCCAAGGGGACTCACCTGCTCCAAGTCCTCTGATGACCTTTTGTTTTCTCCTGCAGAATCCTGATAGGGCAAGACAAAGAGTTCAGCAGCTGTGGGTAAGCCTGGAAGCACAGCCACCAATATGTGTTGGCTTGAAACACCTGTGGCCTGGTTGGGGAAGACACAGAGACTACCATCAAAGTCAAGGAAAACCAATGGAATGCATCTATTCAAACAAACAAGTTCTAAAGGTTTGAAGCTATGGGGAAAGAAGAAAGGAGTACCACTGGTGGTAATGTACTTCTCCCTAAAGCCCTGAAAACTTTGCTGGAAGTCTGTTCTTGGGACTTGTGTTAGGAAGTCATTTCATAAGTAGAACTGCCTTTTGGTAAGTCCTGTTTAGCATGTCCTTTAGACAAGAAAAGCTTTTGACAGATTCTGCTTCATAATAAACAGAATTCTAGCAGTAGATTCTAAGATCCATCGGGGCAGGAATGACTTACTTTTGTCTCCTTACCTCCAATGCCTAGAACCATTCCTCGTGTATCATAATTACTTAAAACATGTTTGTGGAATGTTGTTAAACTATGGTTGATTTCACCCAGGATTAAATGAAGAAACTATTTCCAAAATGTACTTTTTCTTCTCCAATAATTAAGAGTTAGAGCAAAATATTGAAGACCTTGCAGTGGGGTTGAACATGGGAGGGTTGTCTGGCTTAAAAGTACTCTTCCAAGTGGGGGAAGTTCTTCGAATGAGACAATTCAAGATGACTTTCAAACTTATCATAAGTGGCCTAATTTCTTTGCTCCTGAGGAGAATAAATCCACCTATCAGTACTCTCAGCAGAATATGGAACTCCACATCTCAGCAATAATAATTAGGAGCCCTTTCTAGCTTTCTAGACAGCTGGCAGAAAAGCTGAGGCCCAGAGCATCTGATCTCTGGGAAACAGGGGAATAAGTATAGAGATTGTCCTCTATAGGCAGAATGTGTTGGCTACTGCTGAGCTAAGACAGGTCAGCTTAAGCAATCCCTGGTGTGGCAGGAGGAATGAGCTACAGTTCAAGATGACCAACAGAGACTTTCTAGTCCAAGGAGAGCCAAAAGCCATCATCAGAGTTGTAGCCATAATTACGCCAGATGTGAATTGGCAGAGCGGTCAAGGAAAGGGATGCATCTTCACCTATTCTTAGGTAGTCAAGGAGGGGACCCATCCTGCCAATAAAGGTTGCCAGACAATAGACATCCAGACACCAAGGACAGCTCACATAGGGTAGCAGTGCGTGATGTGGTGAGAACCAGAATTAGGGTAGGGCATCCCCTAATGGCCAGTCCCCCATTATGTAAAGGCATTCTTGATACTGCCTCTTGTGTACCAAGGGGATGCATGATGGGAGAGCTACAGATTATACCTGCCTATGGGCATGTGAAGATGGTCCCTTTACCCCCAATCACACACATGTAAACCCATATGTCCCAGAGTTTTTTTTCTTAGTTTTAGGACAGGGCCTTCTATAATACATGTTTGCTAAAGGTAATTCAATTTCATAGAGAATCAGAAGGTGGCTATGAGGTGGGAGGGCTGAGAGCTGGCATCAAGTTCTCAGTAGTATCACTCCTGCCAAGTGTTAGCAACTGCCCATATCCCTTCTTCTTTCTGGGGATATATATGCTGGCACACAGTATTTGTAATTGTGTGAGATGAAGATTACAGAATCATAGACTTAGAGGGTGAAAGGTACCTTAAGGGTTTCCTGGTTCAACCTCCTCATTTTACAGATGTGGAAACTTAGGCACAGAGAGATCACATTACTTACCTAGGGTCACAAGCTATTAAGCATCTGAAGAAGAATTCTAACCCAGGTCTTCTCAATGCCCTCTCCTTCTAGCAATCAATTAATGTGACTTGAGAGATAACTAAGGTTAAGTTATCCAATAGGCTGCCATCCATCAGGAAGAAGCAGCTGTAATATTAATATAATGACATAAAATATGGTTTGTATAGAGCCTAGGACCTAACACAGAGAATTCCTACAAACATTTATCGAGGTTGGCTCTTCACTTATTCCTAGGGATGTGGATTGTGTGAGGGAGAAGAATGACCAAATGAAAGGGTCCTTTACAAACTACCTATGAGAGATACTTCGGAGTAGAGAAAAGCAAGCCTACTGCAAGAATTGGGGCAGGCCTTTAGTCAGAAAGGCGTGAATTCAAATCTAACCTCAGATACTAGCTATGTGGTACTGGGCAAGTCACTTAACCCTATTTGCCTTAGTTTCCTCATGTACAAAAGGAGCTGGAGAAGGACATAGTAAACCTCCCCAGTATCTCTGCCAAGAAAACCCCAAATGGGTTCACAGAGAGTTGGACACAACTAAAATAACTGTAAAACAACTGTTATTATTGCCTTGGCATTCAACTTAGATAAACTGGAAGGAGTGGAACTTATGATTTAGAGCTGAAAGAAACCTTTGAAATCATGTGGTCAAACCTTTTCTTTTCTTCTTTTTTTTTTTACAGATAAGGAATCTGTGACCAAGCAAAGGGAAATGACTTGTCCTTCCACTACCCCATGTTCGCTAACTGATGCAATAGAGCTCTAAAAGTGTGTCTGTCTCTAAATTTGACAATCCCCACGATCCAGCCTTGGTCCCTGCTGGTTTCTGTGTGCCTACAGCACAGTTGAGACAGTGTTTCCTCATGATTTTGATTTTTTAGGTCGCTTTGTATTACTCAGCTAAGTATTTCTGAGCCTCTTCATAGGCAGGGGTGTATGTGTGTGTGTGTGTGTGTGTGTGTGTGTGTATTGATTCCCCAAACAAAATGAATACATTTTCCTCATCTATACAATGAAGGGCATGGACCAGATACTATCATAAATCATTCTCAGCTCCAATATCCTATGATTCTCTTAACTCTAATTCCATTTCTAACCCTGACCCCTAATTCTTCATTCTATGTAATATGGATGGGAATCATATATCTGGTTTCTTTTTATTCCTCTTTCCCATAGGGCCTAGCACAGAGCTCTACACAGAAGTCACGTTCAGTAATGTTTCTATCTGACTGTGATCCCACAGTTTCCAGCTGCCCAGTCCTGACATGGGCCACATCACCATAAATCTCTCCAAGGTTGTAGACAGGCCATCTCTAGGTCAGAAGAAGCTATCTTCTTTACTTACTTCAACTAAGGCTCTTTTGATGACTCGACTGATGTCCCGCCTCCACTCTGGGATGTCTGGGTTATAGTCATCCAGGTTTGGAGAGAAGGACAGGCGGAGAGACTGGAATTCCTCTGGGGACATAAAGGGCAGGAGAACTCAGTGAATCAAAATGTTCCCATGTTCCTTACCAGTCACAACACTTAACAAAACAGAGTACACACTATACCTATACCCAGAGACTGAAGTGCTAGTAATTCAAGGGAGTGTTTTTTACCCCTGTTTAACTCTGAGACTGTAGAACTTACTTAAACGAGCTATTAAACGAGCAAGGGGGGAAGTTTGATGTCAAAATCCATAGGTAGAAAATAATGTGTTTGGGTTTCAGAAGGACTAACAGACACAGGGGCTCCATATTAGTCACACAGGAGGCATAAAAACCTACTTAAGCATTTCTTAACAATGCTACAGTCTTATCAAACACATGCCTTGGAGACTCTTGCATGACCACGTTTGCCTTTATGGTTCGTACCTTATTCCATAGAAGCATTTTTCAAAGCCTATTTTATGAGCCACTGGTCGGTCACCTACATGAATATCACTACCTCAGCCCTGATGAAGAGTAATGAGATGCATATTAATTAAGTTGCTCAGTAAATGCCAGCAGTGAGAAGCCGCCCACTGTGACTATCCGTTTTACTTTTAGAACCTCAGTTTACTTTCTTCTCCTCATCATCCTCCTCCTCCCTACTTGTTTTTGCTAAACTGCAAAGTAAAGGTGCCATGATGAAGTGTATGGATGATATAAAAGGGACTGGGATGGGGGTGGGAGGAATTTTAGTTGAAAAAGAGACCCTAATTTCTGTATTAAACAGCAGGGTGCAAGGATAGGGAATTAGAAACATTACACTGAAGTCTGTTTTGAAAATAAGAAAGCATTGTGGGAGGAACAAAAAGGGCAAACACCAATTACTTTTTTTTTTTTTTACAGCTGCTCACAGAGATGGATTCTGCACATTTGCATTTTTAATTTAAAAGAAAACCTGTGCCCTGAAGCAAATTTAGGAGAAACAAATCAACACAGCTTTTCCTTCTCAAGAGTCCAGTGTGTGGCTTCATTCCTTCCTTCAGATGACAAATATGACGTTAGAAAGATGTTTTCTCTTTTCCACTCTTCCTATGTCTGACATGAGAATATATGGTTATTGTGAGTAGGGATTGTTTAATTCTTGGTGGTTGTATCCCTAATGCCTAGCACAGTGCCTGGCACATAGTAAGCATTTAATAAATGTTTATTGACTGACAGATTACTCAACATCACTAAGTGAGAAAATGGTAGAACAAAGATTTGAACTTAGCCATTTAATTCTAAATCCAACACTCTTCACATTATACCAAGCAACCTCCCCTGAAGTCATGAGAAGGCAAGGGACTGAGAAGAAGGAGGTGGTGGGAAAAGTTCTGAATTCAGAAGCATTTGACACGTGGTTCTTATTTTGACTTTGTGGCTAACACACTGTGATCTTGGGCAATTCTTTTCTTGTTCCTGAGGTTCAGTTTTCTCTTGTAAAACAATCTCTAAGGTCCCACCTAGCTCAATTATCCAGAGATACTAAACAAGAGACCAGCAAATTGTTTTGTCACAAGAGTCATCAAAGGAACTGAGAAATACCTTATGTGCCACTGGTACAATTATGGCAGAAGAGAAGATGGAAAGATATTAGGAGATGACAGGGAGAGAGAGGGAGATTAAAGGTTAGCTTACTGTGAGGAAGGTTAGAGAGAAGGTCCTTGAAAAAAAGACCTCAGATATCACTGAATGAAAGTCTTTAGGTCAGGGCTATCAAATACACCCCTCACTGAATAAAGCCCACAACAGTCCCCAGAGTGGCCCTAATCCAATTAACATGTACTTGGGGAAATTTTAGCAAAATAAATAAAAACAAAACAGAACACAGATAATGAGAATGTGTCATTTTCTAAATCAACATGTAGCCCACAGGGATGCTTACATACAGTTTAGTGGCCACATTTCCATTTGAGTTTGACACCACTGCACTAGACCCTAAACTTAAGGCAGTTTTAACAAACTATAGAAAAGATTGGGTCTATAGAGTTTCTCCATGTCTCTCTGTTATACTCGTTGAAGTCTGTCTGGAGACCTCTCTATTAAATCTTAAAAAGAAAAAAAAAATACTAGGAGAAATACATTGAGAAACAGTTTCATGTAATGAATGGGGGACAGCCAGCCTTAGAAACAGAAAGACCTGCATGGGTACAGATCTCACCTTTGGCAAATACTGAACATATATCACCTGGAAAAGGCAATGCTTTTAGACTCTAAAGTCTTTTGGGGGAGACAACAATGTAGAACAGTGTATAGAATGTTGACATGGAGTCAGGATGACCTGGGTTGTGAAACTATTTCAGATTTATTAGTTGTATGACTCCAAGCATGTCAATAAAACTTTCTCAGACTCAGTTTCCTCATTCTTAAAATGGAAATAAAAATAGCATCTAACTTGCAAGGGAGTTGGGAGTATTAAATGAAATAATCAATGGAAAATGCTTTGCTTCCTCTGCTACAGGTTCAGAAGGGACCAAGATGAAAGATGGAAGGAGAGGAGGGAAGGAAAGAAGGAAGGACGAAAGGAGGTGTAATGGTAATAGGAATTTGAAGATCTTCCCTGCTTTGAAAATAAACTCTACCCCCTAACAGGCTGAATGTAATCACATGGAGCCTGTGGTGGGAGGAGTTTGCTAAAGGGTAGAGCAGAGCCCACAGGAAGCTGGGAGTCAGAGCAGTTAGATAGTGGGAGAGGGGGAGGACACTCAGGCAAGGAGACAGATAGACTTGTAAGTAAAAGGCTGTATTTGACAGCTAGGTTTGTGTTGGTTTGTGGGAAGGCTAAAGGATGGTGTGACTCTCTGCTACATTGTGGTGCATTAACTTCTATGTTGCTATGATGGATTCTGTTTCCAGGTGTTGGGATTTGGTTTTCTAGTGTCTGACAAATGTTTTGCTTCTATTTTATATATGGAGAGTCTGTTATATTCTGTGATCTAGCACCATCCAGGTGTATCTATAGTGAGTGTGGGTGCTATGAATATTGCACTGACATTACAGAAAGGAAGGAAGGAAGGAAGGAAGGAAGGAAGGAAGGAAGGAAGGAAGGAAGGAAGGAAGGAAACAAGGAAACCCAGCACTAGTTTGACTGCAGCTTATCCTCTCCCAGCCAACTCCTTTGAAGAGAACAGTGCATTAAGCATATGGCCACTCTGGATCCGCTGTTTCTAAAGCTGCTTTGGCCTTCAGACAATGTTCAATTTTACTTGTAACTGAATTTCTGGACTTTATCTTGCTTACAAGTTGGTGAGATAAGAGTAAAGAAGTTGCCTACATGAAAAAAAATGGAATTTTTCTGTAGGACCAAGGAATTTCTCCTTGATAAAATGATTTCATTTTCAGACACCTTAGTACATAATTCATACAATAGATATTTGAACACCGGTGTGCTCCTGTCCTCATAGCAAAGTATCAATGGACAACTTAGAACAGGGGTTCTTGAAATTTACAGGCTCCTTGAGTTAATTTTAGGGGGTTCATGACTGTGGATATAAAAATAAAATTATATGTTTATTTTTAGTAACTTCAAGATGAAATTTAGCATTCCCTTCAATTATATATGTATGTAACAAAGATTTCTCTGAGAAGATGTCAGTTTTCTCCACTTTAAAATGAAATGGTTGGAAGAGATAACCTCTAAGATCCAAGCCACCTATAAGTCTCTATCCTATCATGTCCACTTGTTTCCCAATCTTCCCTAGTCAACACCTAAGATTCCCATCTCCATTCCCTTGCGGACTCACACCAGGGCTACTTATTTTGACATGAAAGCAACCATAACATCTCAGAAAGAGGCACTCACCATACACGGCAATGGTTTTTGTGTCCTGAAGAATAGCACTCCCGGCTGAAACCTGTACTGTTATGGTGTTCATTCCTTCTGAAGTAAACTTAAATGATTTGCTTCCCTCCAGGGTGATCAGAGGCTATAATCACATAAACAGAAGCCCAGAGTTGAAAGACAAGGCTGCCTCTTTCCCTCCTTCTCTCCCTCCCTCCTATCAACATGGTTACTTGGTCAATCAATAAGTTAATCAAAAAGCCTTTATTAAGCATTTTAAAATGTGCCAGCCTCTGGGCTAGGAAGTAGCATCATAATTAGCAGAAATGCCTAAGTAGATATAATAGGAAGAGGTACTTTTCAATGATTGTACACTATTTTTACTCAAGGGCTGTAATGTGGAGTCTCTGGGAACTTATATAACTGAGCTTAGTTTATGCCTCATAATTTTTCACATGATAAAATGGAGGACAAGTAAAGTTAAGTGACTTGCCCAAAATCATACAGGTACTAAGTCACTGATCTGAAATTCAAGACCTCTGAATCCAGGAGGAGCTAGCTGTCCTCCTGAGAACCTTGTTCAGAAAGTACAATTTGGGTTCATTAAAATGGGTCATAGTGCATGACCATGCATACTATCTCTATCTGTCCATATCCCATTGTCAAGTAATTCTCTTGGATTGAAGAGAGATTCTGACTGGTCCAGAGATTCTGTGTCACTCTAACCCCATGCAAGATTTTCTGACCATCCAAGAGAATAGGCTAGATAGCAGGAACCTTGCCTGTCCTGGATTCCTCTTAATAGCTCCTGTAGGGACTTTTGCAGAAGGTAGTTGCTGGGAAATCTGCCCTTCTTTCTGAATAAGAAAGTAGATACTAATTGGATAGTGAATTGGGGAAACTAAATGGAAAAACAGAAGAATCAAAGTCACTTGGTATGGTGCCTTGCAAAAGAATTGGCCATGGGAGTACAGAAGGGAAAGATTATTAGCCTAGTGACCTCCCTTGACTCACTCCACAAAAACATTGCTTTTCAGTCTTTCCTTGAGTTCACTTAATTAATTTTTAAATCAAAATTCATTTAAGCCTATGTAAAGGAGCGGGAAGCATCAGGTACAAAACTAAGTACTAATATTAATGTGTGTTGGGAGAAAGGGTGTGTGTGTGTGTGTGTGTGTGTGTGTGTGTGTGTGTGTGTGTAAATGTGAAAGAATGGAAAAACCTACAAAAGACTCAAATGACACAGCAGAAAGATTCCAGACTTTTTCATCGCCTTTTCTCTGGGAGGGTCAAACTACATACATTCCTCATCCACCAGTGAGAGGTAATGGGCCACATTTGCACACATAATTTAACAGGGAGAAAAAGTAGGCCTTCTTTGTCCTTCACTCCCAGCAAAGGTGGGAGGGAAGCCAGTGATGGGCTCTCTCCTTCACAATCATGCAAGAAGCATTATTAGGTAGGTACAAGACAAGTCTTTCTACTCCCTAGGGCTATGCAAAGACACCTCTCCAGTGAAAGCAGAAATTCAGCTCTAGTGAAGAGGTTTCCTGATTTACATAAGATGCACTCAGCCTAAGGGGTAATGTCTCCAAACTAAAAGTGACATTGCTCAAAGATCAAGATGTCTTAACACAAAGTCACTTCATTCCCAGAGTTAGTAAGAGGGAACATGCTGCACTTTGGAAGTTCCAGAGAGAAAGATGTTACTAATCCCTACATAGACTAGAAAGCCAAGAGCGATGTTGCCTTCTAGCCTCATAATGTCATTTTTGGCACGGGGTAGCACATGGGGCACTGGACTGAAGAGTCAATAAGACCTGGTTTTGATTAGCACCTGAGGAACTTACAAGTTCTGTGACCCTGAGAGAGTCACTGAGTCTCTTTGGGCCTCAGGGTTCTCATCTACAAAACTGGTATAATAGCTCCACTTGTGAAATAAGAATGTTATGAGGATTAAGTTGTTTAATTGTTTCAGGTGTGTCTGACTCTTGGTGACCCATTTGGGATTTCCTGGGCAAAGATACTGTAGTGCTTTAATATTTCTTTCTCATACTCATTGGACAGAAGAGGACACTGAGGCAAACAGAGTCAAGGGACTTGCCAAGGGTCACACATCTGAAGCTGAATTAGAACTCAGTTCCTCCTGACTCCCGGTCCATCATTTATCTACTATGCCACCTAGCTGCCCCATGAGGATTAAGTAAAATGATGCTTGTTAAGTACTTTGTAAACCTTAAATCACTGTAAATGTCAGGTATTATTGTTACTTTGATAATGAAGTCAGTCTCCCCCACCCTCACCCTCATTATCTGCTTTATTACCTCCTGCCTTTCCCTAGGAATCTGTCTATTACACACCTATCTCTGCAACTCTGGGTGCAGGTCGAAATATCCATGATCATCATCTAGGTGATTAATTAATCCATGTGGTCTAGTAGGAAAAATGGCAGGCTAGAGGGCAGAAGATCTGGGATCTACTCCTAGTTCTGTATTTAATTCATAGATCAGCTTCACTTCAAACCTCTGGACTTCAGTGTCCTCATCGTAATAAAGAGCAAGGTTCTGGCCCTCTCCATGTCCCTGTTCCACCATCTTTCAAAGGAGAGGGTTAGGCTAGGCGGTCCCCAAAGTCCTCTTAGAGAATTAACATTCCATAAATTTGTGTTCTTGCATTGGAGTCAGGGTAGTTTAAAAAAAATTCATTCATTTGATTCTGAGAGTGGGAGAGAAAGGGCTATGGGTCAACAGGAGATGTTTTGCACTGCAGAGATGGGAAGTTCTAGAAAAGGAGGCTATTTCTTGGTGTGGGGAGTCAGAGGTGACCTACCTCTGTGTTGTTCCCATGCCACCAAACGTAAGTCAGGGTCCCTACTTGACTGGGCCACAGCACGGCTGTTGCATTGACCTCTTTGTTCTTGGTCGTGACAAAGGGAAGTGACAAGTGTACATGCTCCAAGGGACCTGTGAAAACAAAAGGGAAAAGAAGCCACAGACGAGGAGTATTTGTAGATAGATCTCCTCAAGTTTTCTTACCCAGTGTGGGGGAGTGTGCCACCCTCCCCCAGCAAAATACAGCTGGTCTTTGAAGTGGAACAGGACACAGCATGCCAACACTCATATCATGATCAGCACTATTCACAAGAGCAAGAGGGGAAGATCATTTCTCCATGTGGAAACAGACTGAAAGGGGAATGTTTGGGAAAGAAGCCAAGAAAGCCTGGGCCTGCTTGGCTTCTGAGCCTCTATTGCTTCCTTATGGTTCATTTACCTAATTTAACACCAATGCAGAATACTGAGGTCAATTTGGCTCTATAAGAATAGTCTCTTTATTAGGGGCCTTTACACTGTCAGCTATTACAGAAGACTTGATTGACAGGTGAAGAAATTGAATCACAAAAGTGACTAGCCTCATATCCCATAGGACGTAAGTTACAAAGACAAGGCTTAAACTCAGTTCCTCTGACTTTAAATACAGGTCTCTTCCAAAATGGAGGCCCTTTTAGAGAGTTCATGATAGACCCTAGGCCATAGAAAAGGATGGTTGCATGAAATCTAACTCCACTAGGAAACAACTCTGAAGGTTAAGTATTTAGCAGCAGATTTGAAAACAAAGCATTTGACCTTTGTTACTTAGTACTTATGGGAATCCTGGGCAACTAATCAATTGACAAGCATTTATTAGACACTTATTACTATGTACTATGCACTGTGCTGTCACTTAACTGCTCTGGGCCCCTATTTTCGCAGCCAAAGGGTCGTCCAAGGCACCTTGTGTTTCTAAATTTACTATTATGTGATCTCAGCAGCAAAGATCACAGCCCTTCTTGCCTCATGCTATTTCCCTTTTATCTCCCTGTCTCTCTCATGTCATAACATGGTGATAGGACAAGAACAGCAGAGGCAACAGTTATAGCATCTTTATAAAGATCATTTGAGGGGCAGCTAGGTGGTGCAGTGAATAGAGCACTGGACCTCAAGTCAGGAGGGCCTGAGTCCAAATCCAGCCTCAGATAATTAACACTTACTAGCTGTGTGACCTTGGGCAAGTCACTTAACCTCAATTGCCTTGCCTTCCCCCCACCAAAAAAAAAAAAACAAACCAAAAACTCAAAAAAAAAATAAAGATCATTTGATGGATCCAAGTGACAGTGTCCTACTTATTATAAACCTGCCCGTCATGTCACTCCTGTTTATTAATAATCCACCCATTTGTAGATTTTGTTCATATGGTAGCAGTACTATTTCTTTCAAGTGAAAGTTTTCTTAAAAACAAAATAAAACTCTCTTGTTGATGCTGGTAGCAGGTAGAAAGAAGTCATCCAAGGTCTACTGAAAAACCAAGGGTTAACCTCAGGGACCAAAGAGGAAATAAAACACAACTGAGCACTGATTTGGACTTTTTTCCCAGAGGATTATCCCTTAATGAGTATAATAAATAGGCCACTAGGTTAACATAGAATTGTCTACATGGGGTGGTCTGTAGATATCAGCCAAATACTACAGCATCTTTGCCTTCTACGTGGACTCTTGACTGAGGAGGGGATAAAGCTATTCCTTTTTGTGACTAATACAAATGACTTAACCAGGTGAGTATTTGCTTCTAGCTCAGCAACTATCCTTTTTAATAGCTCAGTACAGCGCATAGATGACCAGACACAGAAGAAAAGTGGGTGTTATTAGATATAGGAGAGAAAGTATACCAACTTAGTTATGCTGACTATATAAGTTCTCTAACTGTACTGGAAAGCTGCCTACTTGCAGTGCACAGATCGGACAGCAGGTGGAGCTGCATCACCCTATATCAAACAGGAAAAGCTAATTCTAGGGAAGAGCTGAATTTCAGTGTTCCTCGTCTGATGTCAGTTTGTAATCTACGCGATGCTACAGCATGAAGGGAATGTCTTTACAATTTGTATTTAGTTTAAAGCCCTCATTTAACATATGAGGAAACTGAGGCTCAGAAGCTATTAATTATATTCTAAGAATGCAGCCTTCTGGGTTCCCTGTCCAACTGCCCTACTTGCCCAGGGGAAGGAAATGAGGTTCAGACGCCTATGTCAGTATCACATATCCTGCAAGACTGCACTTCAGGACAATATGGCTGCAAGTTCTGATAGCAACAGAGAGAGGGAAAGCTAGAGGGTGAAAGCCAACCAAAGGGAGATTTCCTTTGTGAATCTTTTGAGAGAGAAGCTGACTTTCACTCCTAATTCACTGCATTTATAATTTTTCTCAAATCAGGAACCCTTTAAAATGAGCCCCACCTCCTCTTGTAAATATCTGACCACTACCGGTTGATCAGTTTCAGCAGCAGAGGTTTCTGTTTCCTTTCCACAGTCCAAGGGAGTCTGAGTTCTTCACTTAAAAAAGGACAGTGCTTCCCATCACAAACATAGCAGGGGACTGTCACATTCTGCTCATGTTTTTCCACTTCTCTCCTTCCAGGTTCTGTGCCCTCAGGCCTATTCCTCTAGAATGATAGCAGCAAATCTCTACCCATCCCTGGAGCCTTCTGTCCTGGGCTAATCTTCCAACCTGCCACAACATGTATTTCAGCTCAAATCCCAAGCATGCTCTTTTGTGGTGGCCAAGTTCTCATTTTATTGCCTTTACTAAAGATCTCAAAGTACTCTCTCTATAAGATAAAACTTGTTGCCACTGTTTTATGGGACAAGGATGAGTTATTGAACTACATGAAGACCTTAAGATTTCTAGCCTCAAGTTCCCAAATCACTAATGCTATGATTTAAGATTTTTAGTCAAGAGTCCTGTTGATGTCCTCAAATGTTTTGGTCCTGAGATTCTCACCTGAATCTGGAGTCTGAAGCAGTGTTTAGTAAAGATCTTCATATAAATGGAAAAGGGAAGTAGAAATCTCCCCTAGAAAGCAATTTAGATATCACCTCTACTATTCAGACAGAAAATGATTACATTTTTCTTTTTTAGGAGGCTGGGTTGGGGGAGGACACAGAATATGTGGAATTGGTGAAAACAAAATAATTGGTAGATTGGGTGACAATACCCTAATTCCTTTGCTGACCAATCAAAAATTTATTTGAATACTTATAAAAAGCTACTTCCTCTTCATCTGAATTATTCATAAATTGGCAGTATCCCCCAGATCTACTGAGAAAGGAAGACATTTACAAATGGCCTATCTTTCAGGGGTGGCTAGGGGAGGGGGAAAGAGATCTCCTATTCATCTTTTTTCAACTCATTCTGCAACTCTGCACAGTCCCTGATGAGCTAACTGCAGGACTGGCTGAGCTAGGCAGCTTTGCTTTCCTGTAATCTGCATTCCTTCCCAAGGAAGGAAACAGTCATTGCATCTTGTGGTTTCATTAGTTTGCAAACTCACAGAGCACTGTGGACACTCTCCCCAAGGAATTCCCTCCTGTCAAGAAGCAGCTGATTACCCAGGCGCTCCAGTGAGAAGCTGTCAGCCCAGTACTGGAAATAGAACCTCTGAAACATTTTCTCCATTAGTTTCTGATGACCTTTGCAAACCTTTATTAATAACCTCTGATTCTGGCTCAACTAACCTTTCTGTACTGGAGAGCAGAGAATGGAAGGGATTGTCATGAGCAGACTGTGTAGGAGCGTCCACCTGGGGATGAGATTACGAGGAGGAGCCATTCTGCCAGCCTTGAGCAGCTCGCCTAGAGTAATTATTGCCTAATTTCAGGACTGGGCAAATCCAAAGCCAGGTATCATTTTGAAATGAACCAAAGCTCACATTCCATCAGCTCAACTAATAGAGTGAACTGTCTACAGCCACACACCTAGATACCAAAACAAATGCATATATTGGTCTAGGTAAAAAAAAGATGGGGAGTCAAAAGACTTGGGTTCTATTTCTACTGCGGCTGAGATTTAGCATGTGGTGTTGAATAAGTAACTGAACCTCTTCGTACCTCATCATCTTCCACTGGGAGATAGGCCTGATAATACCTATGGTATCTTGGGCATGAAGATGATACTAAAAAAGGTCATAGAAAGAGAAAATTATCTAAGAGCTTTGGGAAAAAATTAATTTATATTATGATAGCTTTGATAAACACTAATTTCTTGTTTCATGAATTTTCTATGTTTTGGGGACAAATAATAGTAGTTTATTTACAGTAAAACTCTGATGTGATACAATTAAGTTTGTAAGAAATATGTTAGTCCTGCCCCTCAAGGTCAATGTTATAAAGGAGTTCTCTAATCTTGAGACTGAGGAAGTGTGATTAATCATATTGGCTCAACTAGAATTATTTGGTGTGATGGCGACATCAAAATTTTATTATCAGAACTCACTGTACCTCTAAGATCTCTGAAATTTCTCTATGTAAACATAATCTCCTAGTCTTCCATTCCCCTCCTCCCTTCACTTCCCAATTCCTACTATTCCTGCTCTTCACCCTCATTACAATTTTCAGGCTTCTTAATTTCTTCCTGTTCTAATGATTCTGGCTGCAATTACCTCTCTCTCTAGGTTAGAGCCATGCTTAGCCATGCCAATAATGTTGTTTTGTCAAGTTTCTAATGAATATCATGTCCCCTTAATTTTCTGCTATATTCATGGTGCTACTCTTCAATAATGCTAATGACTTCTTTCATTCATTCTCCTACTCAATTCCCTACTTATGAGGAACTGAACATTGCTGGAGGAAATCACAAAACCACAGTGACTGAATCTACCAAAAAATAACCTCAGATGAACCCTCCACACTGTGCAAATCCTTTTATCCTTCTTTTATTGATTCTTTATCATACTTGCCATAGCCTCTTCTCTCCTCAAGCCTCCTTCCCACTTAGTCTTAGCAGGTGGTATTACCTCCTACTTTACAGGAAGAAAAAAAAAAGAAGAAAATATTTTCCTAAGCCAAACCTTCTTCCTAACATTCCCATTATGGTCAAGGGAACTGTCATCTTTCCAGTTACCTAGGGCATATCCTAGGTATCATCTTCAGCTTCTCATTTTCTCTCACATCCATTTCTAATCAGCTGCCAAGTTCTGTCAATTCTACCTCTATAGCCTCAATAATATGTACCCCCTTCTCTGTGATACTTCCACCACTCTATGACTGGCCCTCATCTTCTCACATTTGCTGGATAATCTCTCTATCTAAAGTCTCTCCCTACTTCAGTTCATCCTCCACTCAGCTGATCTTCCTAAAGTAAAGACTGGATGACATCAATACTACCAGCCCTCCATGCCGATCACATCCAAGATCAAATAGAAAATGCTTTGTTTGGCATTCAAAGCCCTTCTCAGCCTAGCTTTCTCCGACCTTCCCAGTTTTCTCAGACTCTCCTTCCTGCCATCTATTCTTTGATGCGGTTACAATGTCCTCTTTACTGTTGCACAAACAAGACATTCCTCTTGGTTCTAGGCCAAACGAGCTATTCTCCATTCCTACTCACCACTCAGCCTTTACTGTATCTTCCTTATGCATTTGTATGTTCTAATCTCTGTAACAGGTGTAGACTATTTAATGAATTCTCTTTTTCTGTTCAAGGTTCCATTTAATTAGACTTTTCATGGACCACTTCCTCCATGAAGTTTTCTCTAATCTCAACTGAAAACATGTTCTTCCTCTTCCAAGGTCTCATAGTACTTCTTTTGGATGCCTCCTTTGAAGTAATTATTTTTTTCCTCTTATACATTTGTCACAGACACATGTGTTCTTTCACCATTAGATTCTATACTCTTTAAATAAAAGTCAGAGACCTATTGTTCACTCCTCATCACTTTACCCAGTACTTCCCACATAGTAGCCACCTGTTACTATTATGATAGTTGAACTAAACGCCTATTGAAACATTGAATCCATGACAGGTTTAGGATACAAAATTGGAGCACAAAAAGTTATGATTACCCAGGCCCTTCCTTTAAAGTCCAAGTTCAAGTCAGTTAACAACACATGAAATACAACTGAATATTATTACTGTGCCATAAGAAAGCACGAATGAAAAGAATTCACAGAAAGAGGAGAGGACTTAGCAGGAATGGATATGAAGTGATATGAGAAAAATTATCAAACAAATATATACAATGACTATAACAAAAGAAATGAAAAGAACAACAAAATGAAACTGAATGTTGGTTAATTCTAATAACCAAGACTGGTTCTAGGAGAAGAGTTAGTTTAAGGAAATGTGCCTCCTTCCCTTCATTGCAAAGGTTAGGACAATGATTGTAGAATATTCCCTAAAACTATTGAGCATAATTACATATTAGTTAGTTAGTTTTGCTGAACTTAAAAAAAATCTTTAATCTTTGTTATAAGGGAAGGCTCATTGCATTGGGCAAAGGAGAAGGGAAGGTTATGTGTGTAAATAAATGTCACAAAAACAAAAGATATGCATGTCTGTGTATTTAAATGAATATACACACACGGATCCAATTTATTTCCCTTGGAGATGGTGGCTACAAAATTCTTAGGGAAGGCAGGTAAAATGTTGTGGGAAATGTTTTTCTTCCCAGAAGAAATTATAAGTAGAAGCACAAAAGCTTAAAGTCATTTGCAGATTTTGGAAAGAGTATTGAACTGGAAGCAAGGAAATGTGGATTTAAGTCCCAGATCTCTTACTTCTTAACTTTGTGACCTCTGGGTCACTTCCTTTCTTTGGGCTTCAGTTTTTCCCTTCTAGAAAATAAGGAAATAGCATTAGATAATTTTTAAGGTTCCCTCACTTTTAACTCTACAGGCAGATGAGTCATTAAATTTCATTCTGGTAGAATCAATTCTTTGAAAATACAGGGAGATTATGAGCAATTTAAATAAGAGCTCTGTAAAGGAGAATATTCTAAAAAAAGAAATCCCCTTTCTGGAACTAGGAAGAGAACAAGTGATAGGGGAGGTGAATTGTTGCTTAGATAATAGAATCCAAATTATTTTTGGAAACCTTATAAACCATTTACTGATTGCTCTGGTGATAACACCTTAGATAAATTTGGAAAATTCTAGACCCAGAAATGACTCTTAAGGTTGGCATGCAGGTAGATAATGCTAATTAATTGTCTGACTTTTTACTTAATTTTTCAGGGTAATATATGAAATGTGCAATAAACCAAAACAACAAAATAACCATAACAACAACAACAACAAAATCCAGCCACCTTTTCTATTGGAGAGCAAACTCTCATTCACCAACACTTGAAATGATCTTTTGTCTATGTTGTAAAAAGATAAGTTTGCTAATAATTTTATAGCATCTAGTAATCAGTTCATGAAACCACTTTGTGTAGTATCAGTCTGGGAACAGCTACAGGAATTCAAGACAAATGGCACCAACTCCACTTTAGCACTCCAATGTTACTATATAAAACTCCAAGAAAAGTGAATTGGTCTTGGCATTAGTTTCCAACAGTGTGAAAAGAGTTGAAAGGATTATGCTCACCCTCAACCCCAAAAACAAGCAAACTTGTGGAGGTCATTGTAAAGGAGGAATCAGTCAGTCTTGACTTAAGGACTTTTGCTAAATTATAGTGGTACTCTATATATTACTGACTAAAGCTGTTCACAAAAGAGTTACAATAGTCTTCTGTGGGAAGAAGTCACCTAAGAGTTGTTTCTTTTTCATTTTAGAAGAAGACCAATGTCATCTTCATGTTGGGGTCAAAGTATAGTACCGTTGGTCTGTGGCTAATCAGTTCAATATGACTTCGGAAGGTTCTATCCCAGGTGGGTAGAATAAGTAATCAGTTAGAATATTTGAGATGGGGATGTTTCTGGATTTTCACAGCTCATGTTAACTTCGTGCTGCTGTGATTCTGCTTTGCTCTTGGAGTTACAGCACTTTCTCTGATTTGGGCACACCAAACTAAACAGTCCGGTGACTTTCCAGGGATATCTTAGTAGTTGTAATTAAGGAAGAAGCAAGTTGATGGCAGGAGCCTTTCAGTAGGGAAGCAACAGATGACAGTTTAGTGGAAAAGGCTGCCTAGTATATGACATGAGTAGACTGATAAATTTCCTACCCTCTTGTAGTAATATTTAGATTGCTAGCCTTATCAGACATATCTTCTGCATGAGGTCTTTCTTGATTCTTCCAACTACTCCAACTTGGTCACTTCCAAATGACCATAATTAAAGTTAGCTACTCTGTGTGTGTATTTTAATGCACTCATTAACTATATATTTCTGCTATATGTATTCTATATGTATCTATCGCCTCCTCCATTAGAATGCAGACTCCTTGTAGTAGGGATTGATTTATTCTATTTACTTTATCCCCAGTATGCAGCACAGTGGTTAGCACATGGTGTAGACTTAATAAATACTTCACTGATTGAAAATTGGACCACTGGATGACAAAGTATGACAAGTTCTCAAAAAGCTCTCTTTCATGACTTCAGTAGCCTGACTTAGAAAGTTACATAATGGAAAGGGCATTAACAACCTCAGTTCTAGTTCTTGCTCAGTCTCCTACTAATCATGACCTTTGGAAGGTCTCTTCCTCTCTATCTCTGTTTTCTCTTCTATATGGATCAGGATTTATCCATAGGGTCTATTAGCTTTCTTACAGATCTAAATTGCTATAACCAATCATCTTACAATACATAGTGTTTTCTCTCCTACACAACAGCAAGCCATATACCAAACATTCAGAAAACAGAAATGTTAGCCCACAAAATATTTGAACAGTATCAAAGCAAGACTATAAAACAGCCAAGAGGCATATTAGATAGGAACCAAATGGGGGGCAAGAAATCAGAGATTCCATTTCTGAAACAGATTTCTGGCTTCAACATTTACATTGGCATATTCAAGAGACTGAAATGTCTAACATGTACCTTCATTACATAGTCACAACTCAAGGAAGTCTAAGGCATCTACATTAGTATGAAATAAACAAGAAGAGTGACAACCCATTCAGAAAGGAAAGCAGAGGTAGAAATCCTCTGTAATACATTATCTCATTTTTCTTCTTTTTCTCTTTCCATCTTTCTTCCCACTCCTTTCTCCCTTGAGCTTCCCACCTCTCTCTGTCTCTCTCCCCATCTCTTATTCTCTCTGTGTTTCTCTGACTCTTTCTGAAAAAAAAATCAAGGAGTTCCATCTAGGTAGAATATTTGAGGTTTACAGATTTAAAGGTGTGCTACTCAAGGTATTTCATAAACCAACAACAGTAATAACATACAAGTTACATGTAAGTACAGGACGGCGCTGTCAGACCCCAGACTGTTGTCCACCTGAACAGTCACTCGGAAAATGCCCACATTCTGATAGACATGTTTGATCCCATCCTCGGTGGAGCTGAGGTTGACATAAGATACTGCAATGCCATCGCCAAAGTCCACCTGGATGAGTGTCCTTTGCAGGTCACCCTGAGGAAAATAAAAATAGAAGAATTAGGATACATGGGCTTTCCTTGAATGTAGCATAATAGAAACTGGCCCTGTTTCCCCCTAAACCCATCCATAGTAGTACTGCAACTGAAACACAGAATGACTGAAAAGTTTTATGTTAGCACAAAGATGATTTGGTTATAGGTAATAGGTAATCATTTAAACCCTGTTAATCAACAGTTACGTAACACATAATGTTTACAAAGTTCTTTACATATATGTTCCCATGTAGTCTTCTTTTTAAATTTATTTTCTATTTACAGATAAGGAAATTCAGGCTCACACAGAGAGAACTAATGAGACTTACCCAAGGTCACTTTAGTAATAAATATTATATCCAAGATACAAACTCAGGTCTTCTTTTATCCAAATCTAGTACATTTTCCACTATACCACCACTGATTCAATGGAATCATTAACAAAAGATCCCCATTCATATGCTTCCTGAATTAAAAAATGTGTCATGGGTTCAAAAGAGTAAAAAAAGGCTCCAACTGTTCTCATCTATGTTAATGAGCCAGGGCACATATGTAGTTTAGATTACTATCAAAATTATATTTTCCTCTCAATCTGAAAGTACTTTAATGTATGCTAAACAATGGCTGGGAGGCAGTCCTAAGTATGATCTGTATGATAAAAAAATAAGTTTAACATATATTGTTATTTCTCATTACATTATGACAGTAAATTATTTGTATTTGTATCACGATTTGTTATTTTTAAGGTTTTTTTTAACTATTAACACATATGAAAAAAATGCTCCAAATATTTTTTAAAGAAAAATACAAAGAACAAAACAACTTTGAGATTTCATGTCACAATCAGCAAATTGACAAAAGTGACACAGAACTGGAATAGTGTTGAAGGGGTTATGGAAAGATAGTCAAAAAAATTATTCTGGAAAGCAATTTAGTATTATACTAAATTAGTGAATAAAATAATCATACCTTTTGACACAGCTAGTCATCTGCCCCCAAGTAAGTTGAAAAGTTCCAAATAAAGTCCCAAACTATATACAGCAACATTTTTGGTGGTACTTATTGATTTGGGAACAGCTAAACAAATTACAATTTACAAACTTAATGGAAAATTATTATGCCTACAAGAAAGCAAAGAAAAATCAGGGAAGCATTAGAAGACATATGAATTGATGAAGAGGCAAGTAAGCAGAATCAGGAAGACAAGGATGATTCTGAGAAGATGGTGGAATAGGTCAGAAAACTTTCTGCTCTCCAAATTTCCTACACACACACACACACAAAGACATTAATACCTCAGAGCAGCAGAAATTAACATGGTTTAAGCAGCTTTCCTCATGAAACAATTTGAGAAGACCCCAGGAAAGACCAGATCTCCAGGGTCAGAGGTTCACCCTGAATGAAGTGCAAACACCTTCAGCCTGACTCTGCAGAATCAGTAAACAACAAATCCTGGGAACAGTTGAGCTGAGAGACAGTCTCAGTCTTAGAAACTTTCATCTCACAGAGAGTGTGGGGGTCTGACAGCTGAGTAGGAAAAGACTGAAGGACCTTCCACTGTTGAGGGATACCAAGCCCAGCTTGTCCTGACTGGAGGAGTCCTGGACTCTGGCTCTAAGGAGAAGAAGCTAGCATAAACCTGGTGAATGCTAAAATGAGAGGCAGGGACCCTGTTGACTATGGGCACTTACAGGAGAGCAGAGTTCCTGGTTTAAGTTCCAGAGAGAGAGGCCAGCTGTAGTTTGAAGCCACTGGAGGGACCACAGAAAGCAAGATTATTTGCAGGACAGTGTGGGTAGGGGCCCTAATCATGGCTTGGGAGTAGAGAACCCAAGGGTGGACCCCAAAACAGACCTCAGAAAATAACAGTAAGAAGGATCTGAAGCTTGGGGCACCATTCCACACACCTCAGGCCTACAAACTGATTACACTAAAAGCTGCTAAAAACAAAATAAATCTTTTTTTTTTTTCCAAATGTGTAGGCAAAGGAGAAAGAATCCAACCATAGATAGTTACTATAGGAATAGTGAAGAACTGAGTTTATATTCAGAGGAAGATAATGGAGCTTTAAAAAAAGCCACTTATTTTTCACTGAGAAATGGTAAATGGTCCCAAGAATAAAAAGTCTTGAAGAACTTAAAAAAGGACCTTAAAGAATCAAATAAGAGTAATCAAAGAAAAATTAGGAAAAAAAGAGCAATTCAAGAAAATTATGAAAATAAAGTCAATCAACTGAAAACAGAGAATCAAAAACTTAAGGAAGAAAGCAATTCCTTGAAAACTAGAATTGGGCAAGAAAAACCAATGACATTCTATAACACAAAAAAATCATAAAACATAATGAAAAGAATGAAAAAAATAGAAGAGAAGGTGAAATATCTCATCTGAAAAACAGTTGATCTGGAGAACAGATTGAAGAGAAATAATAGAAAATAGATGGACTACTTGAATATTATGTTAAAAAGAGAATCTTAAAACAATAGTACAAGAAATTATCAAATAAATTATCCTGAAGTTCTAGAACAAGAAGGCAAAGTAGAAATAGAAAAAACCCCACTGATTACCACCTGAAAGAGATCCTAGGAGGAAAACTTACAGGAATATCATAGCGAAGTTTCGAAGCTCCCAATTTAAGGAGAAAATATAGGAAGCAGCAAGAAAAAAATTAAATATCGTTTAATAAGAATTACAATAAGGATTACAGAAGACCTAGCAGATACTCATTGAAGGACCACAGGTCTTAGAATGCTATATTACATAGAGCAAAAGAGCAGGGGTACGACTACGGGTTACTTGCCCAGCAAAAGTTAAGAATAACCCTGAATGAAAAGAAAAAAATAAAGACATTTAACAAAACTCAAAGACTTTCACATTTTAGTGCCATAAACCCCAGAACATAAGGGAAAATTTGACATAAAATATCCAGGAAAAATATAAGGTAAACATTAAAGACCAATTTTAAGAGACTCCATAATATCAAAATATTTACTTCCTATATGGGGAAAATTGTAGCAGTACTCTTATGATTGACATCATTATTTGGGCAGTTTGAAAGAAAGGCATGAACTGGGCTGAGCCTAATGGGGTGATTCAAAACAAAATAAAACTGTCAAGGAAGAGATAAAAAGGAGTAAGTATCTCATACAAATGAGGTATAAAAGGAAAAAAATTGATATAGAAGAAGTTAGTAGCAAGGAGGACAGGTAATGCTGGAACCTTACTCTCATCAGGAATGGGTTAAGAAGGATATAAAAGTTTTCTAAATTCAGAAAGAAATAAGGGGAGAGGGTAGGGGGAAAGGATAAAGCTGGAACTCTTAGTGGGATGGATAGGTTAAGGAATAGAAGGGCAGGGTAGTCAGTAAAATAAGGCAGAGGAATGAGAAGTAATAGGGCAAATAGGGTGAGGAGGTTAATAAGGAAAAACAGGAAGGAAAAAAATATATACAAGAAGTAATTCTAGCTTAGAATAAGAATTGGATGAATTTACCCATTGAATGGAATCAGCAGATTAAAAAACTGGATTCAATGACATTTTGCTTTCAGGAAACATTATAAAAATGGGAGATACACATAAAGATAAAATAAAGGGCAAGAGTAGAATTTATGATGTTAAAAAAAGCAGAAATAGTAATCACAATCTCAGGCAAAAGTTAAAGTTAAAACAGATTTAATCAAAACTGAAAAATAGAAGAACTACACATATTATTCTATATTATTTTAGAGCCTTTAAAACACTTAGTATAAAATACCTGAGTGTATACCTGCCAAACAGACACAGGAATTATATGAACATAAATATAAGACACTTTTTATACGAATAAACTCAGATCTAAATAACTGAAATAATATTTATTGGGCATGGTTAGGTAAAGCCAATATAAGTTTAGAAATGACAGTTTTACCTAATATTCTATTTATTCAATGTTATCCCAATTAAATTACTAAAAAAAATACTGAGTTAAAAAAATAGTAACAAAATTCATTTGAAAGAACAAAAGGTCAGGAACTTCAAAGAAACAAGGGGGGGGGAATATGTAAAAGAAGTAGATTTAGCAGTATAAAATCTTAAACTATATCATAAGGCAAGAGTATTGTTGAAGTGTAAAAGGATAATTTTGATTATTTTAAATTAAATTTTTCTTGTATAAATGAAAACTATATAGCCAACAATCAGAAGGAATGCAGAATTTGGGGGGGGGGGCTCTCATTGACAATCTCTCAGGAAGTCAATGTGTTAGAATATTGCTGTGTTATAGGAAATGATGAGCTGGTTGATTCAGAAAAAAAAAAGCAAAAGCGTAGAAAAGACTTGGACTATATGGACTTTATAGAAAAGACGTGGTATCCACCTTCAGAGAAAAAAAGAGAAAATAAATGTAGTAAATAGTAAATATATGTGGTTGAGTATATATGTGTATATTTATAGCTATCCATGTATATGCATATATATGTATGTATATATGTGTGTGTATGTATATGTTTGTGTATATCCACACTTAATTAGAGCCTTCTTTAGAGTAGGTGTAGCACCAATGCAATATTTACTGGACCCATGATCACTATCAAGACTGTGACTATAAATATCGCACAATGTTTTATCACAACATATACCAGTTTCTCCAGGTAGAGAACAGAACTGAAGCATTTAATTAGACACCAGAAAACCCAATCCCAAAGCCAGTAAACTGATTCCATTATAGCTCCAAAGGTATTCAGAAGCCATAATAATACTGAAGCTACAGCATCCTTCAGCCTTCCCACAAACCAATATAAGATCAATATTTACTCACAAACCTCTCTCCCACAGTCTTTCTGGCTCTGGCTCCCCACTTCCTGTGGGCTCTGCTTCCCTTCAGCAAACTCCTCCCACCACAGGCCCATGTGACTATATTTAGCCTATTAAGGGGCAGAGTTTTTCTTCACAGCAGGGAAGCTCCCTGTGGGCTCTGCTCCATCATTTAGCAAATTTCCTCCATCACAGGCTCCATGTGATTACATTCAACCTATTAGGGGCAGAATTTACTTTCAAAGTAGAGGAGGTCTTCAGACTTCCCCCCTAGGTCTATTAAGGGGCAGGGAAGATCTTCAAATTCCAATTCCCATTACAGTGGGGGAAAGGAGGAAGGGGAAAAATAAAAGTAAAAAGTGCACAGCAGAGAACAAAAAATACGAACAAGGAAGCAAAGAAAAGCTGGGCAGCTTTGAAAACAATGTGTAGTATTTATTATATAGGTTTTCTTGAAACGAAAATGTATTCCTTTACATTGAAGTCTCTTTTATGGTCTGCTGTATACATGCTGATTTTTTTTTTCTTTTCTCATATTGTATTTAAGTTTAAAATAAAAAAAAAACCAACCAACCAGAATCAGGAAAACAATATACATAATGACTACAACAATGTAAATAGAAGGAACAAAAGTGCTGCTGAAGTACCTTACAACTGAGTTCTATACTTCTGTATCAAATGGATGCTCTAAAATTATAATGATCAAGTTAACCTCCAGAACAGAGATGGGAAAACGTATCTGTTCTCTTCTTTGTGAAAGGTGTGTGTATGGAGGGGCAGGGGGAGAGACTAAGGATATAGCATATTATGTAATGTTAGGAAGAATTGATGTGCTGGTTGCTTTTCCTGGCCTGTTTTTTTTTAAACTGTATGTTGTAAGAGATGGCTTGCTTGAGGGGAAGAAGAATGGGGGGGAAGGGATATATTTAGAAATGAAGGTGATATGAAAACATAAAATTCAACAAAAATAAAGTTTGAAAAAAAACTTTTGAAAAGTGTTTGAATCTTTCAGAAAAAAAAAACAAACAAAACTTTCACAACAGAATGGAGAACTTCAGAGTACATCATTTCCTGAAGCAACAATTTGTAAAAAATATATATATATATATCTCCTTTATACAAAATCTTCTTTATAACAAGATATGTTAGCCTCTTCTATTTGAAAAGGAGAAAAAGGAGGGGGGAAAGAAAACACCTTTCAACTATAAGTATATTTTCCATTAAGTAAGGTTCACATAGCATCACATTTTTGAAAAGGCCATGCTTAAAATGCTGACATTTAAGAGATCTAATTCAGAGGGGAGGAGAAAACAGAGTAAGTCCTATGAAGATATGTGACCCTGATCCCGTGTTCCATTTGCACCTGGGAAATGTGGGTGGGAGACAAAGCAGCTTCAGAAATAGGACAGCCCCAAACTGAACCCTCTTGTGGAAAATAAAAAACTCAACAGGATCCAAAAATAAAAATGACTTTGAGGACCCCCCCCAAAAAAAAAGAAGGCATAATATCAGTAAGAGACAGGTTACAACTGCAGGAATTCTCCCCATACCAAAAAAAAAAAAAAGTAGCTGATCTAGCCAATGGATCATGTCTATGGATTCAGTATGACCAGGTTAGGGAAACTGCTCCGTATCTCTTTTAGTTTTTTTTTTTTCTTTCTTTCAGTAAGCTTCATTTTACTAGGGCCAGAAAGGAAGTCAGACTCACGATCAATTTTCTTCATGCACTCTCTTCCTTGACATTTTTATAGAGATATGGAATAGTGAATGGAGAGAGGACCAACCTGGGAATTAGAAACCTGGGTTCAGGTCTTGTCTAAGGGCAAACACTTAATGTCCCCCTTTCCCCTGTGTCCCAGATAATTTCTCTAAAACAATATCAACAAGATGATTCTGTCTTCTAGCCTAGAGTGGAATTCCAAATAATCTCCTTGCATCCATTTTTTTCTCCTTTTGAATATATCCCCCACACAGCTGCCAATATGCTTAAAGCACAGATCTATGACATCTCCTTGCTTAAATAATTCCAGTGGTTACCTACTGTTTCCAGGATAAGTTGCCAATGCCACTACTTGGTGTTTAAAACCATTCACAATAGGGCTTCAGCCAAATTCTCAAGGTTGATTACTTATCACTTTCCCTCATGCAGTCTACTGTCCAACAAATCCTCTAAATCACTGGTGTCAAACTCAAGCAAACAATGGGGTTGCTTTTTCCTGCATAAGGATCCACATGTTGACAGTTGTAAAATACAATGCTATCTATGTTTTATTGTATCATTATTTGTTTTGTTAAATATTTCTCATTTACATTTTAATCTTGCTCAGGCACACTTGGGGGCGGTTAGGTGGTGCAGTGGATATAGAGTGTAAGAACCAGGATAAGGAAGACCTGAGTTCAAATCTGTTCTCAGACACTTAATAGCTGTGAGACCCTGGACAAGTCACTTAACCTCTGCCTCAGTTTTCTTATCTGTAAAATGGAGGTAAATCTGTAAAAATATTCCCTAGCTCCCAGGGTAGTCATGAAGATCAAATGAGACAAGTCAGAGAGTCATTAGCACAGTATTTTCCATATAATAAGCTGTATATAAATGTTAGCTACTGTAGATATTATTATTACATGGGAATGTTGTAGGCCACATATGACTGCAGGCTATTTGTTTGAGACCTCAAATCTAAATAACATTTTCTCTTTCTCCATGCCTTTGAAGAGTCTGAAAAACTTTCCCCTTCACTTCTTGGAACCTCTAACTTCATTCAAAGTTCAGTTTAAGCACTACCTTTTCATTAATCCTTTCTGGATTCGATTTCCATCTTGTTGAGTCAGTTTACCACTGCCCAAATCACTTGTCATGTATTTTCCATATATCCTGATAAGGAAGCATATATTCTTTTCAACAGAACAATAAACTCATCGAGTGGAGGGACTATCCCACTATTGTATCTTTAGGGGCTAGCACAGTACTTGGGATATAGCACATGCTCAGTGAGAGACTACTGGTTATCTGTATTGCTGGGGGTACTTTCAACATCGGAGATCCTAACATCAATGAAATCATAGCTCTGGACTCCCCACTCCTTTAGTTTATTTATACTGAACTGCAAAGGTCACTGGAGTCTGATCTTAATGCCAAAATGTAGAACATAAGCATGTTAGCATGTAGTGTGGCAATAACAGGGGCAGAGATGCTGCATGTTTCAGATTGCAGTAAAAAGAAGTGATGACCATGAGCAGTGTTTGTCAGTTACTATGTTGCCCCCCACAAATCTATTACAAAATGCAGAAAGATCTGTTGATTAATTTTTATGTTTCAAGATTATTTCTCAGAAGACACATATAAGTATATTGTATGCTTATGTTTATATGCATATATTCATATGTATGTATATATACATATAATGTGTATATATGCCTAAATATGTGTATATTCATCCATATGAGTATACATATATGTAAACATACATACATACATATATATACAATAGTACAGAAGTATAAGTCTATTAAAATTCAGTTGGACTCACCACATATTCACTTTTTAATGAAACCCAATCAGATTCTCCAAGTCAACTTCTGTAGACTACCTTTCTTCTCCAATACCCAACTAAAGCCCTTCCCACCATGGTCTCATCTTATTACCTTGCTAACTTAAGGAAAAATTCTAAATCAAACTAAATAAGATTTGTGAAATGCTTAGCATGGCACATCATTGGCGCTTAAATGTTTATTCTATTCTAGATCATAGGGTCATTGATTATAGAGTCATAGTCATGAGATGAGAGATTAGAGGTGAGAGGGAACTTAGAGGTCAGCTAATCCAACTTTTTCATGTTACAAATGAAGAAACTGAGGTCAACATTACATAGGCCTTCTACTATCAGTTTAGCTCAATTCCACACAATAGTTTCTTTATGTCTTTGCCTAAACTTTCTTCCCCTCATCATTCATTCATTCATTCAAACAACATCGATACAGCATTTAATAGGTATAGTATGCCACACAAAGAACTATAGGACAAGATTTAGTTCCTGTCCTTTGTGAACAGTCTAATGGAGATAAATAGATATACATGGCCAAATGTAATTCAAATTAGGATATAAGAAGAATCAGCAGGAGATAGAGTTCTTCATTGTCTAGACAAACAGTTTTTGTTTTTATCCGGGGGTATCATCTTCTAAATGAAGGTTTCTATAAGTCCCATAATTCTTGGGTCTGTGGCTAATTTGACCCTTTTCCTAACATGTATAAGGGTATGTTTTCTGTTAAGGATTTATGTAGCTGCAAATGTCATCTTTCCTTTGTGGATATAAATAAATTTGCATTACTCCTCTAAAAAATATATATGGTTGGATACACATTTATCCAAGGTTATGATGATAGCTGAATGCCCCCTTTTCCTAATATTAGTATCCTCATATATCTTAGTAGCTTATCTTTCCTCTAGAAATCTTATTGCCAAATCTCTCCTAGAAACTAGACCAGCATTCATATGTAGAATTCAAGAGGGAAATCAGTAATTCTCTTGATGAAATGGACTGCTCTCTTACTTGAAAAGGTATCTTGAGGCCATTCTCATAATGGCAAGCAATTTAGAAATGGAAACATGTCCCAGGATATTTGTGCCCATTACTTATTTATTATGTTTTATACTACATAGTTTTAATTGTTTCCCACGTCTTTTTGATTGTGGATTTAAGTTTCAAACCCATATGAAAGCAGTTCTCCCTAAAAATTAGGATTTTATTATGTCTATCTGGGCACAAATGATCCCAAGGTCCCTTTCACACCTCCATGTGAAAGGACTTTGACTAAAGACAGAGCAAGTGAGCATTCTATTCTGAAGACCCGCATCTTATTTAACCAAAGACAATGCTCAAACTTCCCAAAGTCTTGAATTAGAACAAACTAATAAGTTCAAGATTACTCACTAATCACTGCCCTAGAAACTTGGAAAATCAAGAAAATGAAGGAATATCTTAAATACATGGTCATAAATGGCAATGATCTTTGCATATAAGTGGATATTTGGAAGCCAGCCACCCTTCTAGTTGCTACTCCCCCCCCCCAACCCCATGAACTGGACTGACATGGATTGAAAATGTGCAGCATCCCTCATTTCCAGACCTCTGTTGTGGTTGATCAGACCTTCAGTCATGTATCAATCTTCATGACCATAGCATGTCAATACTGTCTATAGGGTTTTCTTGACAAAGATACTAGAGTGGTTTGACATTTCCTGCTCCAGTGGATTAAGGCAAACAGAGGTTAAGTGGCTTGCCCATGGTCATATTGCTGGTAATTGTCAGAGGTTGGATTTAAACTCAGGTCTTCCTGGTTCCAGTCAGAGTGCTCTATCCAGTGAGCCATCTGGCTACATCATTCACAAATAAAATATCCATGTGGTTAGATGTTTTGCCCATAGGGTTTTTCTTTTTTCCCTTACTTTATGCATATGCTGATTTTTGACAATATCAGTCATTAGAAGTGTTATTTACAATCACATGGAGTGGTATTTACTGTCAGTGTATGAAATAAATGACTGAACGAATCATATGAATTATCCTTTCTTTTTAAGGAAAATCCCACAAACTTGGTAATTCAATGATGAAAGGGGTTGTTTCAAAGAAATTCCATCAGACATGTATAAATTAATGCAGAGTAAAGTGAGCAAAAATAGGAGAACAATTTATTCAGTAACAACAGCATTATAAAGAAAAATGTTTTGTAAATATTTAAGAATTCTGATGATTGCAGTAAAAAACTATGACACCAGAGGACTATTGATGAAGCAGGCTAGCCATCTCCTTCAAATTATCAATAGCCATATGAGTGCTCTAAATTACTAAAAAATAAAATGAATATAAATCAGAACACCCATGAGATTTAATCTCATTCACACCTAGAAAACTGTCAAAATGTAAATTTTTGTAGAGTAACTTTACATATAGTAACTATGTAGAGTAACTTTAGTAAATTGTTGGTACAACTGTAAGTCATTTGGAATTATGCAAAAAAAAAAATGACTTGGATGTCCCCTTTGACCCAGAGATTCCATTACTAAGTGTGTATGGGAAAAAAAGTTATTGATAAGAAGGAAGTCCCCCTTTGTTCATTAAAAACAATTGTTGTACAATTCAAGGATAATAAAGAATTAAAAACAAAATACACACCCGTCAATTGTAGAATAGCTAAACAATTGTGGGACATAACATAATCCTAAACTGTATTGACAAAATCAATTATTAGGAGAAATATGGAAAGAATTAATGGGAAAGGGAATAGCTTTTACATAGCACCTATTATGCACTAGGTACTGTGCTAAGCACTTTTTGAGTATCTCATTTGACCCTCGAAAGAACTCTGTTAGGCAGGTACATTATTATCCCCAATTTACAGTTGAGGAAAGTGAGTCAAATAAAGGTTAACTAACTTGCCTGAAGTAACTTTAGTAAACGTCTGAGGCTAGATTTGAACTCAGGACTTCCAGATTCCAGGCTTTAACCTTTGTACTACCTGCTGTCTCTACTTACATGACATTTCTATATGATTATATAGAACTAACTAAACAGAAAGAAAACAATATACAAAATGACCACAACAATGTAATTGGAAAAAATAACCATCAAATGTCAAAATTTAACGTTGCAGAATTACAAAGAACAAGAATGATTCCAAGGAAGATTTAAGAAGTCACCTAACCCTTCTTTTGCAAAGGTTACACAAAGAACAAGTGTCACCTCCTTCAAAAGTATGTTTTTTTTACATATTTGAACTATATCTTTGTATAAATTTTCAATTTATTGACTCATTAGATTTGTTTTCTCTTCTCTTTTTTCCCCTTAATATATTCTTTATTATAGTGGGAGATATTCAAGCAATGCAAAACCAAAAAAAAAATCAATAATATTTATTTAAAATTATATGTACATAAGGGAACAAAAGGGATTTCAGAAATAATCATAAATAAGGACAGTTTTGAAAATAAGATGTTTAATTTATTATATGCATTTTAAAAAGCAAAGTTTGCAAGAGATTCACTCTTTCACATAAAATTTTCTTTTCTGTTATACTTTGTATCTTTCTCTCTTTCCTTTAATATCATTTTAAGAAATAGCCTTAATTTGCACAACCTAGATCAAGCATTACTTCCTCCATGAAGCACTTATCAATTCGCCTACCTCTTAATAATATAGATAGATACTTGCTCTGTAATTTATAATCTTAGAGTTGTCCTGGGGGTACTGAAAGCTTAAGTGATTTGTCCTTTGCACAGTTGGTAAGTATGTAAGAAAAACTGAATGAAGGTCTTTTAGATGTCCAGTACAGTTATTTTTTCACTAAGTCACATAGAAATGCACTCAGATTGTAATTATATTCCATTTACCATCTGTTATTCAACAATTGTCTTACATCAGTGTCGTATCTAGATATGGAGGAAACCATGGATTTTTAAGTACTTGACAAGAGGTTCCAAGACTATGCCAACAAAACACATTATGTCAAGCATAATGCCATAAACAGACTATATGTATCAGGAGCACAAAGACCAACTGACCTAAGTATGGAGCTTCAGTTCATCACCAGAAGAATGATGAATAGATAGTGTTTGTTTTTTGTTTGTTGTTATTTTGTTTTTGTTTTGGCCATGGTAACCCATGAAACAGATAAAAATACCCAATTTTCCTTGTATGGTGAAGCCACTTCCCTACACCCCTCCATTGCTGTAACTGTCAATATGACAGAAAAGAGTAGAGAATCTAGATATCATAATCTGAACTAATGAACAAGCAATTCATTTAACTATAGGCAATCTAAATACAGCAGGTTGGATAGAGAACCAGCATGATCTAGGTGAAGAGAACCTGGTTCAACTCTTCCTATGGCTGTGTGACCCTGGGCAAGTCCACAACCTCTTAGCATCCTCAGGTATCTCTGTAACCTTACAAATTGCAGAAAAGGTACTGATCTTCATTGAGAGACTAAGTTTCTCTATCAAGAGTTCCCTATATTGATGAAATCAAAGGTACAGTCCTTTTTAAAAAAGTGACTTCTTGGTCCAAACCTTAATAAGCTAAAGCAGGGGGACCTGAACCATATCCAGACTCAGAGTATCTCAATAAAGTCACATGGGAGACAAAGCTGCAGATGAATGGGTGAATGGCCTGTGAGTTCTCCTCATGGTTAGAGTTTATTTTCAAAAAATATAAGAAAATATTATTTTATAAGTTGTGTTGCTAATCAGTTGTATCTGATTCTTCATGATCCCACGGACAAGTCAATACTGTCAATGAAGTTTTCTCAGCAAAGATACTGGAGTGGTTTGCCATTTTCTTTTCCAGTGGATTAAGGCAAACAGGTGAAGTGACTTTCCCAGAGTCACACAGCTACTAAATGTCTGAGGCCAGGTTTTAGCGGAGGTCTCCCTCACTCCAGGCCCAGTACTCTATCCACTGAGCTATCTTGTAGCCTCCATTTTCTATGACACCTCATCATCTTGCCTTACAGTGCTCATGACAAAAATAAGGAAAATTACCTCTATGCATATTCTCTTACAGAAGAGAAGGGATGGACAAAAAAAGTATCAACTAAGCCTCAGTGCAATGCTCCATGTCAACTAAAAGCAGGAAGACAAACAGAAAGGGAAAAAATCATCTGCTCTGAAGGAACTCATACTCTATTGGGGGAGACAGAATAGGTTTCAGCAGCAAGTCAGATAAAAACTTTCCATTATTCTTAAGGTGAAATGGCAAAGTAAATGATAGTGCATATTCTTCGATGTTATTTCTACAGATATACCATGTGTGTCTGTGATGTTGAATCATTTGTCAATGCCAAGGATCTTTGTGGCAAGAACTTGCTTTTCTGGATTTTCAGCAGCTGAAAAGGTTGAAAAGTTTCTGGGATCCAAGTTATTTCTCAAGATGATGTCGGAGGGGGCTGTGCTAGAAATAAGATTGGTTTTCTGGAGGCAGGGCAGAGGGAAATGTTGCTACTCTCAGAGTTCTTAGGCTTATATGTTCAATGATAGGAATTAGTAATTGGTGTTGGTGGTGGGAAGGAAAATGGGAATTTTCTCCATAGCAATTAGTTCCTTCAATATTGGCTGTGGCTAGAAAACAGGACTTGTCATCTTGGAAGTTCTGCTCTTCCCAGGGATCTTGGATTTGGGGTTCTGGGTAATTTCCATCAAAATCTTAGGGTTGTAATTATGGTACAGGTTTGATGTACCTGACACTACTGTCTCTTTATCAGGGTTCCTTGATGTTTTAGTTAGGCTGACTTGACTGGCTTATAGGCAAGAATTTCTACCAACAAAATAATCAAGATCTAAAGATCCTAGAAACATGATTTCAGAACTGAAAGAAACCTTAAAAGTCATTTAATTTGATGCCTTTGTTTTACAGATGGTGAAACTGAGGGCCACAAGAGTAAAGTGACCTCTCTTCAAGCCAGAGGCACTAGACTCCCTGCTCTCTTCATACACCAGAATATGTCTCCCTACTCCAAGCATTTTCATACCTAGAATTTTCTTCCTCCTCATTTCCATCTTCTAGTTTCCCTGTCACCTCTCAAGTTCCAGCTAAAATCTTACCTTCCACCAAAAGCCTGTCATGATCCCCTTTCTTCTGTTGAGCACCTCCAATTTATCCTGTATATACCTCATTTGTCCATGTTTGTTTCCATATTTGCCATGGACTGGCTTTTTTGCCCTTTTATGTATACCAAATGCTTAGCACAATGACTAGCACACAGTGGGTGCTTAATCAATGCTTCATGCCTTGCCTTGCCTGAGGTTACACATGTAAGGAAAACCAGGATTCCAACTCAGGTCCTCTCACTTCAGATCAAGGAGTCCTTCTAATATGTTGCCCCTAAACTGAGCCAACACATACTTTAATATTTGGTTATTTCAGTGAAAACCTGATAACAGGAGTTTGGTGAAAACAAATCTTTAAAAAGAGTTTGAGATCCACACATGAAAGAGACCAAAGATTTTAAAAATACTTAGCAGTCTAATGTATGTACAAAATGAATATTTTCTTCAAGAAATGAGCTGGAAAGTTCTCTTGCAGGAAAATGTGAAAATATCATTATTTTTTAAAAAGAAATAAATGGACTATATCTTAACATACCAGACTGTCCTTAGTTATTTCAGAATTAGTTGTCTGAATGTAGACAGATTAAAGCCTAGTTAGAGCAAAGTTCAAAGTAATCACCAAATGAGGAAAAATGATAAAGGATGATAAAATCATTCTGCACAGGTATAATGACTCCAATCTGAGCGGCTTAAACCACTTGTTGACTATGAATAAAAAATGGAGAAAAGAAAAAAAGACTCCAAATATTATCATTTCTTCAAGATGTTTAATCAGTGCTAAATGATCTTCTTAAGAATAATTCTGAAAGAGGCTAGAAACCAAGTTAGCCAGTCAACTACTAAATTCTTTGCCAAGCAGAGAGACATGACAGTCAAGAATAATACTAGTTTAATGTGCAAGATAATTTGCCAAATATTGTGGAGGAGGATGAGTAAAGACCATAGGTATTACTAAATCACAAAACAGCAAAATTCAATTGAAAGAGAAAAATTAGGCTACAAAAAAGTTTGGCTAGGAATCCAGTAAACAAGGTCATCCTGAGAACATCTGATTAAACTAGACAGAAAGGAACAGATATGAATGGAAACAGATCTTTTAGGGTTTTAAGAGTGATCTATATTCATTGAGGACAATATTAAAACCACCAAACTTGGACTGTAATAGCTTAGAACCTGATGTATGATGAGAAGAAATGACAGCTGCACTTAAGAAGATGAAGTTGGGAAGAGCATCTGGACCCATTCAGGCCTGAGTCAGCACCAGGCAGTGCCACTCATCTGGGCACTGTCACAAAATGAGATAAAGGCACACAAACCCCTGGAATAAAAAGACTTAAGCTTCCAGGAAGCAGCTTGAATTTAGACAAAGTATGAAGTCCCTTCGATTCCTGCATTTTTGGCTTTCTAATCATTGACACATTCCTTCAACATTTGAATTCTCTGGTTGGCAAGCAATTTACTCATTCATCTTAACCCCTTAAATTTCTGCATTGTGTCTTTCATATTTGCCCCTGTCTTAACCTTTGTGTTACATTTATTCTCCTCTTATTCTGTTTCAACTACTATACCCCAGACAAAAGTTGCTTCATTCTCAACCTCTGCTCCCAATGACCTGGTTGCTGCCATAGCAGATCCGGCAGCCATGAGTTTCTCTTGCCTAATCTCTACAAAGAGACTGTTTGTCATTATGGTACAAGAGTGGCCATTTTCCTAACAAAGGGCCCTGGAGACCACAAAGCTTATAACAGCAGCTGGCTCATACAATTAGGAAACATTTGGGACCAAAAAAATTCTTGGTTTAGTCAGTGCTTGCGGTCTCAGATACCAGCTGGACTCTCCCAGACTTTGCCTGGTGGGTAGAAGAATTTATATTCCTGGTTGAATTAAAATCATTTATAAATATCAATTTACCCTAGGGAATTCAATATGGACTGGGCAAACATGGCCTTCATGGTATCCTTTCCAGCAGATTATCTCCTTTCTGTCCTACCTACTTGCTCACAAATAATAGTGTTCCAGTGGAAAAGGTAGAGATATTTCTTCTCCAGAGGATCTAAGAGATTTTTGACACTGGTTGGATAAGAAAAAATGGACCAAAATAGAATATGCTAGTCTTATCATGAAGTTTCTGAGAGGGACTTGACCAGACCCATTATGAACCCTGGCTAAGACCTGTCCACATTTGCCTGTCACTATGTGTACATCAAGGCAATTAGGGTGTAGTAGAAGGAACAATGGATTTGGATTCAGAGAACACAGGCTCAAACCTTTGTTCTGATACTTAACATACTTGTGTGATCACAAGCAAGTTAACCTGCTTCATTGGGCCTCAATATCTTTACTTGGTAATCAAAGGGATTGGATGAGATGACTTATCAGATCCCTTCCCGTTCAATATTAGTATTAAGATGATGACTTCTTCCAGGTACAATTAGCCATGTGACACTCTCCAGCATTCTCCTAGCTCCACTGATGGGAATCAGTTGCCCAAGATGTGAGATTTAGTATAGTTCAAGGAAAACCATACCTAACCTACCTTTGCTGCTTTTTTCATGAAATTTCACCCAGGCACAAAATAATTTGATTTCAACAAGGAAGGTGGTGATAAGACTCTCCATCTCCCTCCATTCTCCTACACTCAAAACAAAACTTAGAAAGTCAATATATCATCAGAGATTGGCAATCTCTCTATTTTTTACACCAAATCTAAGGGATCAGTTGGCAAAGAGTAACTTGGGCCTCTGTGGGTCTTAACACAGATTGGATCCAAAGTGAAGATTTTACTGAAGATAGCTTTCCAGATATGGTACTGACAATGTGAAAATACAATCATACCATTTGGGTTCTAAGACAATTGTCCAGGTTTTCAGAGGCTTATGAATTCAGTATTTCAATACCTACAGGGTCAAAGGGGAATGGTTTGGCTCAATTATATTTTCATATGCAGGGGGGATGCTCACCCACCAAATGAAATAATTTTGGTCATACAATAGTCACATCAATTCACTTGAGACAGAGATTGTTCTATGGTGGACAACCTCCTGGCACACCAGAAGACCTACCATTTTTTATTACCTTTGTAAGTTACTATCATTGTTGATTCCTTGATTCGTTATCCTGAGGGTACTCCTTGTCATCTTGATTGTTCAAGAAATCTGACTGAACAGTCAAGGTTGCTGGAACAGTCTATAGCCTGGAGAACCAGTTCATTTTAGCACTTATCCTAATCAATATACTTGGATATGCTCCAAAACAAGTGATTATAGAAGTAAACACCTCTACTGTTGTTGTGGGTGTCACCTTTTCGTTTTTCCCACTACTTTCATTCTTGTCCCAGTCATGCACAGACTTCTCCTGAAAGTAGGACAATATAGCAATATATCTACAGAATTGACAATGAGCTCCTCTCTGTCAAAATTTTATTTCAGAAATGGAGTTATCATTTTATGGGGCCTTACATCATTGTCCAAACTTATGGTAAGTATCCAAAGTACTTTCATACTACCTAAAAACTTAATCAATACCTTTAGAGTTCTTGATGGGTAGGTTGTGTACATGCCAAAAGAGCACAGGTCAATTTACCTTCTTTTCCAGACATGCTACTTTCTAATGCAATTTTTACACTGCTCCTAAATTTTTCTTCAATGGTAGTATATTGTAGCTTATTCATATACATCATGCCCCTTTCCATTGCCCTTTGGGATGCTTATAAAGTTAATTCTTGAGACACTGCTTTATTCCATGACAACTATTTTGCACCACTGGAAGAATATCAGTGTTAAAAATATGATTCTTTCTTTTGGAATAAAGTTTTGATTCACAAAGTCAACCAAGCTCACTTTCTTTTTCTTATTTATTTATTATCTGGTCCAGTTAATTATCAGTGTACAGTGCCTGTTCGAGCTATATGTACTGATGGATGAGGTCTATTAGTTATACATTCATTTGCATAAGACAGTATGGGCAATAGGCACTCTGTAGCAACTTTTTTGCTTCCTATGTGGCTAGTCACTCCTCCTGTGGGGGATATAGACATGACACACTATCAAAGAGAGTCAATGCATTGCCACTTGCAGCATTGTAGGAAGTTCCTCCACATAATACATAATCATATGTCAAAAATGTGTGTATAAGTATGTATGTATGTATATATATATTGCATATATATGACTACAGATGGTAATGAAATGGATTCTGAATTGAGTAAGAGGAGACAAATGAACAGGAATGAATTTGGGAAATTACATAGAATTTTCACTAATTCCAGAATGTTCACTGTCACAAAAGACCATTTCTTTAACCTCAAACTTCTTCCAGGAATGTCATACCAATTAATTGTGAAATAAAACAATCCTGAAGAATTCAAATTTATCCTAAAGCTTAATGAGAAGACATGTGACAAGCATCATCAGTAGGCTGAGTGCAGCATATGATCAGTGATAACTTTCAAGAGGGATGTGGCATGAATGAAATCAAGTAGGAAGAAAGCAGAAAGAAGTGGAATATGTCAAAGATCAGAGGCAGCAGATAGAGTACTTTATTAGACCCACTAAATTATTAAAAAGAACTACAGGAAAATCTCTAGTGGTTTGGGTGGATCCCTGTTGAAATATTTTAAAAGATGAAAAAGCATCAATGGCTTATTACATATGCTGCTTTACGGAGAGCCCACATCAATAGTGCCATAAAGTATAAGAGGAAATGGCCCATGAAAGAATGCAAGCCAAACCTATTGACATGACATTCTGAATCAATTCAAATATCACCCTGCACTGCTAAAGACTGATCCATGGGAAATAGTTTACTTCTAATTATAATTATTTGTTTATAAATAAATGTCAATACAAAGTTGCTTGTAAATTGATTTGGTGTAAATCCAATAATCTTTTTAAAAATATACTAGAGTAATTCATTGTTTACAGGAAACTTCATATGACCCCTTTCTAAAAAGTTATCACTTAGCATAACATCTTACAGTTTACAAAGCACTTTCCATATATATCTTATCAGACTCATAAAATTATGAAAGAATATCTACTCTAATCCTTTCATTTTGCAGATGATAAAATAAGATCCAGAGAAGTAAAATGTCTACCTCTAGATGGAAAAGCTTCTTAGTGGAAGAACAGAGGTAACACAGTTTTCTTTACTCCCAAACTGATGACTTTTTTTTGTTCTTTGCCACACTGCAAATTGTTTATCTGATGATGGTGTTCTTATAAATGTAGGCTATAGAATAAGGTTTCACTCTGAAGATGAAGGCTGTAAAGTACTAGGTTGCAATAATCACAAAGGGTGGGAACAAAAGCAATCCATTTAAAAATTAAAAAAAAAAACATTTGTGAAGGACTGGTGGAGGAAATTATAGAAGGTAAGTTTCTTGAAGGAGAGTATCATATATTAACTTCAATATTACGTAGAGTCATAAGATATTAAAGGTAGAAATTACTTTAGAGGCCATCTCATTCACTTTTCTCATTTTAAAGACAAAGAGGCTGAGGCTCAGAGAAATTAAAGAGACATACCCAAGATCAAGTACCTATCAAGTGGAAGATTGAACTCAAACCCAGAACATCTGATTGTTCCAATGTTCTTTCCAGTATATCACACAGGTTCAGAAGGATTTTTATTAATACGGTTACTGCAATGATAATTAGATGATTGCAATGGTAACAACTTGTGTTTCTATCACTTTGCAGATCCTTTTCAGATACATATATATCAATTACTTTGTAGAGTAAAGTAGAGAAGACAGGCCTAATTTCTTTTTGGTCATTTAACAAATAATAAACTGGAGGCAGAGAGAAATGCTTAGTCCTCGTTAAAATCATAGCTACTTGTAAACTAAAAAGTAGAATCAGCATTAAAATGTTAGTATTGTGCCTATCCATGGTACTCAACAATATATGCCATAGCATCTTTGACAACCTTCAATGATCTCTAGTGATGAAAAAACTGAAACTGATCAGAGAACTTCATTTCATCTATTAACTTCAGCCCTGTCCACCAAAGTTTTGCCATAACTCAAGTATAGATTGGCTTGAATCTCATTTTTTTTTAATTTGTGGAACCTTCTTTAAACTACATAAACTACATACTATCTTTGTTAACTTATGTGCCTCTCTCTGTCCCTAGGATTGTACTCATGTACTACAGGTCTTTAAAATTTGTTGAATCAATGGCAAACGAACTAGTGAGCAGTGATACCTTTTAAAGCACAAATAAAGAAAGGGAGAAAAGTAGCTAAAAATGAGAATAATCTGTGAACAGAACAAGCTGTGCTTGAATAACCAAAGCTTGATTGCATTTAATATATGAATAAAAGCACTCTCTCCTTAGTTATTAAATTATGAATTGTTTCCAAATGCTGGTTTGCAAACAGCCATGACCTAAAATTTTACATTTTTAGTTCCAATACTAGTTTTCAAGGGGGTCATAGACAAGGGCAGAACATGTCCCCTTTACTGGTGATGGAAACAGAAAAGAGAGAGAGAAGGCAGGGTTGTTTTCAGTCTCATTTCTCTCTAGATTTCTATAACAATGGCCTGTTTTCAAAAATTTTAATATCACAAAACTGAGAGTGCTCATTGTAAAGAAGGGCTTAGTCACAATGGAGAAAAGGGAAGGAAAGTTATACCACAAACCCCTAAGGACATCAGTAACTTTTCTAATAGAAAAAAAAAACCAAATATATCAAAAGCCAGCAATGAAACCAAGATTAACCTCAAAAATGAAAGGGTTGTGAACCTATCAACACATGTTATAAGAATTCAACAAGAAATGGGAAAACAGATTCCATGGGAACTCAACATTGACACCCCAGGCATAAGAAAAATGGACACAATGACATTTCTGAAGGTACAGAGAATATCACAGAGACTCCTTTGTGATTTAATCTATGGGGAGAGTACAATGGCATATTCTCCCCATCTCTATCCTGATACATCTGAAAGAGAATATTAGACACATATTAGAAACTACAGAAACATATCAGTCCAAAAATCTACCAGAATCTATTGCATCAAGACACTTTCTCATGCCTAGACACTTCTATTCTAAATTTATGCTTAGAATTCTAAAACTTGCTTTACATTAATGATTCTACCTTAACCCTTTTCTCATGTATATTCAACACAAAGATAAATCTATATACACATAGTTTGCATGTTTGTGTTTATATATTGAGAAGAGGACCACATCTTGACTTCAGCATTGCAGTAACATCATGAGAAAGGCATCATCTCAGCAAAAAGGTGACTGAGAAAGTATTTCTAAGCATGAGTCTCTGAGTCTCACCATGTTCTCAGTTTCCATTTCTCCATTAAACTTACAGACTAAAAAGATCAAGTTCATGCCTAGCAGAGTATGGGATCAAAGAACAAGTCAAATTCTGTGATCAACTCTGATTATAGAGGTGAAATCTAATGAAAGTAAAGATCGGATCAAGTGGTCTTGTCCATCATGTTCACCATGCTCCATGCATATTTCATGTCCCAGTGGTCATAAATATTGCTAAGGGACATTTCCCACTGAGAAAAATATACCTTTGTTCTCATTATTTTACTGTAAAATGTGTATAAGGTCACTCACCAGGAGCAATTATGCAGTAATATGTCCCTAGTATAGCAAATACAAATAGAGTGACTGAAGCAAACTTTTTTTTAAATTCAATGGGACCCCCTCACAAATGGAATTGTTCACACATCATGGAACCTCTTCAGACTCCTTGAAGAGATTAAAATAAAGGCATTCAGAGAAGGAGTATGACCTAGTGGAGGTTGAGCTAGTCTGGGAATCACAAACACCTGGGTTCAAATACTATCTTTGACAAGTTCCATTGGCCACTCAACTTCACAGTGCCACAGGAAACTTTCTAAGATAAGTTAAAGAAGAGTTCACAGATGTGCATTGGTGGACAGAGTTTCCATAACAATGAAAACACAGAAATGGCTCAAAAAATGAAAACTTAATGACATTTTAAAGGATAAAACATATATAAAATATATTAATATATTATAAAATAAAAAATATGTATTCTCTGTATTTTCAGAAATGTCATTGTGTCTATTTTTCTTATGCCTCGGGTGTCAATGTTGAATACCCATAGAATCTGTTTTCCTACTTCTTGCTACAGGTGTTTATAGTTTCACAAACCTTTAATTCTTAAGGTTAATCTTAGCTTCATTGCAGGTTTGAGTAGATATTTTTTTACAGAAACATAGCATCATATTCACCACTTACACAAATAATCCATTGTACACAAAGAGAAGGAACTATCACACTCTCTGTAACTTTAGCACACACCCTCAGGTTTTGTGTTGTCTTCTAGTGCTTCATACTGTGAAGGAGTCTCTTTTTGGACCTTCAAGAGTACTGCTAGACAAAGCTCAAGGTAAAACCTACTTTATATGGAACACCATTCAGTAACAAATAGTATAATAACCAGTGCCTTTTACAATATCCATGGTTTCTAGGCCTATGTTAAAACTACTGAAGAACACAAAGATCCCCAGGAACACACTTCTTGACTAAGAAATGAAATAACCCCCTCCACCAAAGAAATTATATATGTACAAATGACCTTATTATATGTTTTTTCAAGAACTGGTGGGATTGATCCACCCAGTAGGGGTGGGGGGGAGTCTATCAGTGACAAATGTTATGGCCCTGACTTGGCCTTCTATTCAGCAAAGTTTTCTTTCCTCTCTAACAAACCTTCCCAAAGGGATTCCCACTGTGGAAAATTAACAAAAGTTCCTCACTTTGTCATCTGGAACAGCTTACAGTTACCCAGATGATCAGACATTTAGTCTTAAATCATCTACCATGGCCTTGCTAGGTTTATTTGCTGTTCCAAAGCTGACTGCTGTGATTCTGGCAATTTTCCCAGGGGACTGTGATAGTAATGGCAATTAAAGATTCCCCTGTATTGGCTTGGTTTTCAAATTGATTGTGTTAAAACCCAGAGTTTGTTAATCCCGCCTGTGGGATGGGCTTGTTGATGTGAAAAGAAAGTCCTGAACTGGGAGGAGCTGGTGATGTTGATTTGGAGAGACACTAGAGAGAGGAGGGAGATCTTTTTGGAAGCAGCACCTCATGGAGAGAGAGAGACTAAGAGAATTGCTGGTGGCCGCTTTGAATTGCCCTGGACTTTTGAGACCTGCCCCCTGAGCTGCCAAGGACTGAGGAGACATGGCTGTTTTGCTGGTACTTTGTCTGTCTGTTTTGATGTTATTTTGCCAGATTTGTCCACTGGTGAAAGACTGTCCTTTTGTTGAAGAAGTCCTGGAACCTGGCTGTTCGCTTAAGAAGCCCTGAGACTGTCCTGCAGACAGAGAGTGAATACTGTCCACTGGTGAAGGACAGTGCTGTTGTTGCAGGGGTCTGGGAGCCTTTCTGTTGGTTCAGAAGCCCTGAAGAAGGATTTTCTTGTTGTATGTTTACAGAAATCCTGGGAGAGGGCTTTGCTAATGTGTTCAGGGGTCCTAGGACTGTTCTACAGACAGAGGATAAATTCATGAAGGGACTGGCAATGTATCTTATGGCCTTGCTAAGCCTTGTCTCCCCAGGAACTAAGATTGCTGAGAACTTGCCTCGTGTCAAGATGAAGAAAAGACCTCCATTTGGGTATTAAGTGCTGTGTTTAAACTTGATGTAACTCTGGGGTAGATTCAATTGTGATCCAGGGGTGGGGAACTTTTGACCTTATGTTTGGAAACTAATCTCCATTTGAGAAGAGGGGTTTTGTGGTGGACTTAATTAAGGTATAGCCTAGGGGTGGAGTAGTATTTAGAACAGGGACTTTGTAATTGATTGAATGATTGGAAGGTCCTGGGGTGGGGTAGTACTTGGAGATTATTTAATCACACTTAGTAAATGCTGTATTTTGAATGATGTCATGTTTTGATCTTCTCTGTTCTGGGTTTGTTACTGAATAAAATAGAGAGCACCTATGCTGGTATTTTGAACCTGGGAAGTTGCCTTTGCTTGGTATTACATTACAGGGACCCAGATGACTACATACTGCGTACAGCAAGAATGTAAACCTTACTCTCCTCTCTCCTATCCTGCACTGTGAGATGGTTCTCTTAAATACTTACTCCGTCTAAATATACAGGTTTTCTTTGAGAGGTGACAACAGCCAAAACCCATGTCTGTCAATGGTGGATCCTACACAGTCTGTTAAAGAAGGTGGCAGAGGAATTTAATCATTATATTTTGCCATTGAAGTAAAATGTGAAAGAGTCAATAACTTCAGAAAGTCAAGATTATGAATGCACCATAAAATGGAACTCTGTTCTAGACATTATACCTACCATTTGACAGACAGCAAATGGAAGACTTTTTAGTCCCTTTCCAAACATCCCAGTTCTTGAGGAAATCTATTATTCTAAATATCTTGTTATGATAAAAAAAGTTTGCATAAATTACTTAGCCGCCTACATATATGACATGGTTGATTCCTGTCTAAACGATTCATTATCTGGCCATTGGATTCAGATGACTCTGGAGGAAAAAGTGAGGCTGGTGACTTTGCATAGCCCTCCCTCCCTCAAATCAAAGGCAGCTAGCTGCAAGTTATGTCATCATCTCCAGAAAAAAAAGGACAAATCACAACCTGTAAGTAGTCTGAGCTGTCTGAGTGGAGACGCAGCTGGCCAGTTCCCAGTTGGGAAACTAAATCTCTTCTCTCCTTTCCTCTCTTTTCCTCTCCTCTCCCCTCCTCTCTTGTCTTCTCTTCCCCTTTCTCCTCTCCCCTCCCCTCCTTTTATCTGAGTGTTTTCTGTCCAAAGTAAGGTAAATTTTGATAGCCAAAAGCTGCCTCGTTAACTTGGGGTTTACTGGCTAGATTTCTTTCTCAATGACCAGGCCTTAAGCCCCATTTACTCTGGATCTCTTGGGTTGGACAATAGGCTCCTGCTTAAGTACCACTTAATGGTTATTTTGCGGGGCCCTCCTGCCTCAGAGTGAATGCAAATAGCAAATGTTTTTCTTTTGGCCAGCAACCCTGAGGCTCCTCCCTTTTTTTTTTTAAAGGGGCCATCCCTTGACTCATTTCTTAAAGAGGCCTATTCACTGAATGGGAAACCGTAGCTTAAAAGGGCCAAGGTCTCCCACTGCATCCTGGGCCATGTCCAGTCACCCTGACTGATATCTGGCCACTGGACCCAGATGGCTCCAGAGGAGAAAGTGAGCCTGGTGACTCCACATAGCTCTCCCTCACTCAAATCAAAGTCAATCGCAAGTTATGTCATCATCTCCCTGGGTTCATGATCCTCTTCAAGAGCAAACCACAACCACAACCTGCTATAACATGTCACATTTTGCTTGGAAGTAAATATAATATGTCTGTCTCCTTATTTTATGTTATAGTGTTGATTCCTAAGCACAGGAAAGATGATACATAGCCCTTTTATTTGTTGTTAAATATAAGCATGGAAACCTTCAAAAACTGTCCCTTGGGATGAAATAGCACCATGCCAGCATTATTTTTTTTAGCTCTGAAGAGAAAACTGGGTTCATATCCTACCTCTGGCATTTCTCATATCTGGGATGTTGGGTAAGTCACTTAATAATAATGGGCTCTATCTGAAAAATGCAAGTTTAGATTAGATTGCTTCTGAGGTTATTTCAGGTTCAGATTGTGACAAATAATTTATTAGATGCCTACTTTATTCCAATTACTATTAATCAGTTTGATATGATTCCATAAGGGTAGTGATTTTTAAGTTCTAATATTAGGCAACAGAGTTATGAACTACATATTTTAAGTTCCCTTCTTTAATCGCAGGAAACTAACTAGAGGACCTCCATTCTTATTTTTCCTTATTATGGTGACCAGTATGGCAGAGGAGACTGAATTACATGGAGAGCTCTCCAGATATTTTGGTTTCTCCTCCACTCTTTGTCATCCCTTTATTGCCCAGTATGGGGAGATGACCATGAGCACTTGATCAACAAGTAGTCTTGGTTGCCAGCCTGTGGGTGGTCTTTCTACCAGACTATGGGTGTATACTTATGAGCACCTCCTGACAAGTCAAAATATAAGGTCTCCTTATTAGCCTGATTGTCAACCAATGGGATTCTGTATTTTGCATAGACCCTCCTGGAGGGTCAAGGGAAAAGTCTATCAACCAACGAGATTCTGCATTTTTAGTTTGTTTCATCTCTATTTTCCAGGTATCAAGCCCTATAGAACTAAGGCCATGGAAGAAGGAGGCATCTCAGATCATGAGAAAGATCTGTAGTTCATTTTATTAGAAGGACCCATGGACCCTTTAATGAGTGCCATTACCTTGAAATTCTGTCTCAGTTTATTTTATTTCAGGTTGGGAAAATTTGGAACCCCATGTTATCTGTACCTTGTGATCCTATAGGAGGAACCAAGTTGGGTAGAGTAGACAGAGTGGGTAGAGTGCCCATGCCTAGAGTAAGGAAGATCTCAATTCAAATCCAGCCTTAGATACTTACTAGCTGTGAGACCTTGGAAAAGTCATTTAATTTCTGTTTGCCTCAGTTTCCTCAACTATAAAATTAAGATTATAATATGACCTACATACCACTCAGGATTGATGAGAAGATCAAATGAGATAATATTTGTAAAGCACTTAGTACAAAGCCTGGCACATAGTAGTCACTATATTAATCCTTATTCCATTCCTGCCCTCTTCCCTGCCCTTTTATCTCTAGAGCACACTGCATTTCACAGTGATGCAAGAGGTATCCCAGTGGTTTTACACATCTCCTTTTTTCTGCACAAGTTTAATACTACATATAAGGCATTCTGAGATGTGTACTTCAGTGGAAAGAAAGCAGGATGGATAGATGATCCAAGGGATTCAAGGTCTATTTTTACCTTTGCTATTGACCATTCATTATCCATTCAGTGTTTCCTATGTGAAATGTATGGTATTATACATTGGGGAAGGTGCAGAGATAATTAAGACATAGTCCCTGAATTTAAGGAGCTTGTACACTAATAAGTTTTGTGACCTTGCCACAAGTTATACAATCTTTGGATATTAGGTTACCTTTTATAAAGTGGGAATAACATAGCCATTGCTAAAACTCTCCTTATCTCCACATGTCTACATCGCAAAGATGATGAGAAGACTAAATGGGAATAAAGAAGTGAAAGGGCTCTTGAAATTTTCTGGGGTTTTTGTTGTTTGATTGTTTTTAGGGAATCCAAGGCATCCACAGGGTTGAATAAGAAAAAAAATGAGGCAAATTATTGAGAGTCTTTGGATAAGTATAAAAAGCTAAATGAAAATAGGATTACTGTCTAGATCCAGTCCCTCATACCTAGCAGGCACTTAGGAAATATCTGTTGAATTAAATTGAATTATTATTTTTACCAGTATTATTAAGAATTTCCTGCATACTATTGGAAAAGCATAGCTGCAAGCTACTTTGGTTGACTGCCTTCATGTTACAGAGAACTCCCACAGTGCGTTGATGCTATGCTCCACAAAGCTGAGGGGCTAGAGGAGCTGAGGTGAAGAGTTGTGAATGCTTAGGGGAATTAGTGAAGTGTAAATCCAAATGCCCAAGGGACTCAATACACTCAAATGAAAACACCAACATTGAGCTCTTGCCTCAGTGAAAGCCTATAATTCCCATGTTGATAGACTTATCACGGTTCTGAGTCACTGAGACAATGCCCCTCAAAATATATTTGATTATACCAGGGACCTAAAAACCTTAGAAGATGTCCCATTAATCTCAGGGGCTATATTCCCTGAGCAGAGCAGACATAGTTAGGGTTTCCTTTTTAACCCCAAGTGGAAAGAAAGAAGTCATTTTTGCTGAATTAAAAAGACATAAACTTGAGTGGAAATGAAAATAATTAATAGAAAAATCTCTCCTGTGTCTAGCCCTTTCCTCTTTATGAGAGAAAATGTAGCTGACACCTTGGCATAGATCCTCTAACAGGGATCAGGAAGCATTGATACTAGCTTGCTCACTTATTAGCATGATTAAAAAAAAAACACACCAAGTTTTTCTCTACAGAGAAAAGCATTTGTACATCTTAGAGGAATGAAAAGAAATGGAGGCCCCTGAAAGGACCAATCCAAGAGCAACCTCTTTTTCCCCTTAGCACCAGCAGCGGCCTCATGCAATTTCACCCAGTGTTATTACATTGTGATTACTTTTATGCTGCTGTTAGTATGTCTGTGTACTTGAAATTAGGGTTCATTCACATCCATCTAATGAGGATACAGCCCTGCATTTTGGATTTAAATCTCACATAGAAGTTATAATCATGAATTTTCCTTATTAAGTGCCAGTCTTTGTATGTAAATTGAAGTGTTAAAACAATGAGATACAGATCAAAGTTTTAATTTTAGTCCCTTGCCTCAGATTTAATTTAAAAGTCTTAAATTATGCATTGAATTGCATCTCTTTATTCTTACAGCTGTTTAAAGCAGATTTAATTATCTTCTGCAACATGCAGACACTACTTCTGCCTAGTAGTCCCCTTAAATGAATGTCTTCAGAATCTGCCCTGCTGAGTCCTTAAGACTGATTAGTCCTCTCTCCATCCACAACATGCCTTAAGGCCCTTCCATTGGATTTCTCCTAGAGCCCTGAGTTCCTGTAAAAGTCCACGGGCTCATTAGAGGCTCGTTAGTTGGCTGAATTGAGGATATCCATCTTGTGTCTGCCCTGAGATGAAGAGGGATATTGCCTCTCATTGGATGCTACATTCTCAGAGCAAACATCTTCGATCCACCCCTAGAATATGTGCAGAGTTAAAGAATTTTCTGCCTCAGAAAATGAAGTTCCCAGATTCTTCCTCACCTCTCTCCTGGAGTTCCTGGATCAATTATTTTCTTTGTTCTTGAGGTACAGATAGATAGAAAGAAAGATAGGTAGGTAGGTAGATGGATAGATCAATGATTGACAGCAAACTAATGAATGGATAGACAGATAAATAAATAAGTGTATAAATAAACAAGGACATAAGTAATTAGCAAGCATATCTTCAAACTGCAATGGCCACTGTGTATATGAGACAGAAACGAAGCTGCTTTTCCTTTTGCCCCTTGCCTGTTATTAACAATAACCATTCATTGGTGTTTAGCTTGGATGTGCCCTAGGGTACAGCAGTGTTCAGACCAGTTTTTCAACAATGGTATATTTCAGGAGTTCTGACTTTGCTTTAGTATTCAAATGTGCATGATGCTATGGCAGATACTGAGGATGTAAAGACAACAATGAAACAACAAATGATGCAACTATCCATGAGGATACATTCTACAAAGTAATAGTTAACATTTGTTGTTCTTCAGTTGTTTCAGTTATATCTGACTTTCCATGACCCCGTTTGTGTTTTTCTTGGAAAAGATACTACAGAAATTTGCCATTTCCTTCTCCGGTTCATTTTTACACAAAAGGCAACTGAGGCAAACAGGATTAAGTGACTTGACCAGGGTCATTCAGTCAGAAAGATAAGTCTTCCTGATTCTAGGCCTTGCCTTCTATCCACTGCACCACCTACCTGCCTTCCATGTACATAGCAGGTACTTAATGAAGGCATATTGTATTTTCTTGCCTCGTATTGTACTGTACTAGATATTGTTATCTATGCTAACTCCACAACTAGTCATCTCTTTGAGGGCAAGGATTAGTCCTTATCCATCTTTGTTTCTCAAGGTCCCTATCTATATCTCACCACTGGACCCTAGAGGCTGGTAACTTTGCACAGTCCTCCATCACTTAATCTGATTCACTTGCATGTCATGGCATCACCTCCCTTATGTCATCGTCCTCTTGTACAGACTTGGGTACAGACTAAGTGTTGAGTAATTATTTGTCTATGCTAGAAGGAAGGTGTCCTGAGGAGGCCTGTGGCATCTCTCTTTACAAGGGGATCTCTTAAGATAGTTTTTTCTAGACATCACAGTTTACAACTCTGTGGCTTTAAAATGATGGGCTGGAACTGTTATACATTCAGTGATGCTTAAAGACATGAACACACTGATCTTCACCCCTTCCTGATAAAGGGTGAGGTACTTCTATTCCCAGGAAAATCTAATGATCCTACAAAAAAACGAAAAATGAAAATTTTCTCTGCTTATTTCTGTTTTCCCAGGACCCTCATGAACTAAATATTTTAATGTTAATGGAATTTGAAGATCTTCCAGGTCCCTTTGCATTGGCAAGTAAGCAGGTACTTAGCAGCTTGTTTCAAGTTAACACCTTGTTTAAGCTATTTAATTAACACAGAAGTAGTTAACACCTTAGGAGGAAACTGCTGACCTAACAGGAAGGGGCTGAACAGGGAGGAGCAATACTGTATATAAGGAAAAACCCCAGCTGGAACAGTCAGAATTTCTCTCAGTGAGCATCTGGAGGCTAGAGCTTCTGCTGAGACCTTTCTTCTGGGAACTTCTGCTGAGACTTTTCCTTTGAGAATTTCTGCTGAGAACTTCCAAGAACCAGAATGCAGAGCTACTGTGAGTGAGAAAGGAGGATCCCTGTTTGAGGGAGCCTCTTCTGTTGTAAAGGCTTGGAAATGTGGGTGTTTACTACATTAACCATGTGTACCAACTTTGTGGCTACGGTAATGACTTTGGCTTTCTGCTTCTGGCACTTGGTTTTCTGGTATTTGAATAAAGGCTTTGGTTCTGCCCTCCATGTGAAGAGTCTGTTACATATTGTAATCACAACTATACCAGCATATTCATAACCACCATGAGTGCTGTGAATATTGCATTATTGTTACAAATATATATCATGAAATGTCATACTTTTCTCCGTCAAATGCTTCAGTATCAAAGAACTAAGAAAGGTAATGCCTCCTAATGAGGAAGTAGAGACTTCTTCATTCATTAACATCAAACTCTACCTACCCCAGTGTTTTCCCTATCTCATGTGAAAATAGACCTTTGGTGGAGTATGATAAACTGACAGACCTATAGTATTGAAAGGATGGGTAGACCTGTCAGGAGAGGACAACACATTTCACTTCAGTGGCTATGAGATGGGTTCCCCAAAGCAGAAAGAAATGACTTGTTATTTTTTTTTCTCCTTTTAATACCAGAAGCACAAACTGCAACTGAATTGTCATCACTTTGCTCACAACATTCAGTCCTGTTTGAGATGTCTGCAGTTCTCCACTACAAGGAAAGCCAAGTGGAACAAAATGGATTCTGGCTCTCATCCCTGGAGTTTCTTTCTTATCATTTTTATCCAGATCAGAGCATTTCCCAAGAGAGAGAATTAGTGTTGCAGATCTCAACATCTTGTTTTTCCAAAGGAGAAACAATAATGTTGTCCTAGCATAAATGCCTAAAACTTACAGAGTTGTTGTTTTTTTGATACATAATTAAGCAAGGGTTTGATATCACACTGGAGTGAAACTACAGTTTTCTTGTGGTGAGAGATACTGGAAAGAACTTTTCAGGTGACATGATTCTTAGTCCTATAATATTCCAATAACTTTTCAAAAATTATTTTATTATTCATTAAATAGATTTCAAACAATTAGCAGTTATCTGCTGACCTATGCCTTCTTAAGCCCAATGGATGAGATGTTTCTGGAATTTTCTGGGTTTTTAAAAGTATTTTATTTTACTTTTTAATTACATTTAAATAATTTTTAACATTTTTTTTAAATTTTGGATTTCAAATGCTCTCCCTTCCCCTCCTCCTCATTGAGAAGACAAAGAATTTCATATAAGAAAGACATGCATAGGGAGCAGAGTCAAGATGGCACAGTAGAACAGGCCTTCCACGAGGCTACAGCTTCCACCACCCCCAATTCATGTAAAAGGGGACTCTGAACAAACTTTGGAGCTACAGACCCCACAAAATGACACAGAGAAGCTAACCTCCCTCTGAGGACAGCCTGGCAGGCTGGCAGGAATCGGCCAGCACAGCACTCTGGGAGCCAAGCCCAGCCCCGCTTTAGCCAGAGGTTTTAGCCCCAGGGTGGGCCTGACCAACCACCAGCTGCAGGGACTCCAGATCACCAGCAGCTCTGGTGATCCAGAATTATCAACACATAGATGCTAAGGACAAAGTGAGAGCTCAGTGCAGTGTGGACTTTGGGATCCAGTAGTTGGGAGTATGGTCAGCCTTTGTCCCTGAGGCGAGAAGCCACTGAGGCACAACAGACCTGTAGCTGCAGCCACAAGGCAGGTTCAGCTCCTGGCCTGCAGAATGTATGGGGACCAAGAGACCAGTCTGAGGGTAATAGCTCTTGCTTTAACCTGCTTGGACCAGGATTTCGGTACAGGGTGGAGGTCCTGGGGTGTGTGACCAGCTTGTCAGAGCTTGTGGAGGCTTCAGAGAGCACCCTTTGGCAGCTGAGAAAACCCCAGCATTTTGGACAAAGCTCCCCTGTCTGGTGGCAGAGTCCTACTGTGGCAAAAAGCCCAGGTGTCAAGTGATTGAGTGGTGACATGAGGAGGCAAAGGAAGCAAAATAAACAGAGAAACCCAACTTTACACTCCTATTTTGGTGACAAGAAGGATCAAAGCATGGAACAGGAGGAAGACAGTGAAGTCAGAAATCCTACACTGAAAGCTTCCGAGAAAAATACAAGTTGGTTACAGGCCATAGAGGACCTTAAGAAGCAGATAAGAGAAGTGGAGGAAAAATTGGGAAGAGAAATGAATGATGCAAGAAAATTATGAAATGAGAGTCAACATCCTGACTGAGGAAAATAACACCTTAAAAATAGACTAACTCAAATGGCAAAAGAGACGCAAAAAGGCAATGAGGAGAAGAATGCCTTAAAAAGCTGAATTTGACAAATGGACAAAGAATCTCAAAAGCTCCCTGAGGAGAATCATTCCTTCAGAATTAGATTGGAGCTAGTGACTTTTTGAGAAATCAAGATGCTGTTAAACAAATCCAAACAAATGAAAGAATAGAAGGCAATGTGAAATATCTCATGGGAAAAAACACTGACCTGGAAAACAGATCCAGCAGAGACAATTTAAAAAACACTGGACTACCTGAAAGCCATGATCAAAGAAAGAACCTAGAAATAATCCTCCAAGAAATTCTCAAGGAAAACTGCCCTGATTTTAGAACCAGAGGGCAAAATAGAGGTTGAAAGAATCCACTGATCACCTCCTGAAAAAGATCCCAAAAAGAAAACTCCTAGGAATATTACAACCAGCTTCTGAAATTTCCAGATCAAGGAGAGAATATTACAAGCAGCCAGGAAGAAACAATTTGAATATTGTGGAAACACAATCAGGATAACACAGGATCTGGCAGCTTCTTCACTGAGGGATCGAAGGGCTTGGAATATGATATTCCAGAGGGCAAA
>NW_027186296.1:82828663-82836458 GCF_028583685.1 Petaurus breviceps papuanus
CAAATGAAAGAATAGAAGGCAATGTGAAATATCTCATGGGAAAAAACACTGACCTGGAAAACAGATCCAGCAGAGACAATTTAAAAAACACTGGACTACCTGAAAGCCATGATCAAAGAAAGAACCTAGAAATAATCCTCCAAGAAATTCTCAAGGAAAACTGCCCTGATTTTAGAACCAGAGGGCAAAATAGAGGTTGAAAGAATCCACTGATCACCTCCTGAAAAAGATCCCAAAAAGAAAACTCCTAGGAATATTACAACCAGCTTCTGAAATTTCCAGATCAAGGAGAGAATATTACAAGCAGCCAGGAAGAAACAATTTGAATATTGTGGAAACACAATCAGGATAACGCAGGATCTGGCAGCTTCTTCACTGAGGGATCGAAGGGCTTGGAATATGATATTCCAGAGGGCAAATGAGCTGGGATTATTACCAAGAACCACCTACCCAGCAAAACTGAGTATCATGATTCAGGGGAAAATAAGGTCATTCAGAGGAATAGAGGACTTTCAAGTATTCTTGATGAAAAAACCAGAGTTGAATAGAAAATTTGACATTCAGATACAAGAAGCAAGAGAAGCATAAAAAGGTAAACAGGGAAAAGAAATCATAAGGAACTTATCAAAGTTGAACTATTTACATTCCTACATGGAAAAATGATAATTGTAACTGATGAAACTTTTCTCAGTATGAAAATAGTTGAAGGGAATATATATATATATGTATGTATGTATATATATATGTATATATATATATAGGAGGGTATATGGACATATGAATACATATGTGAATATGTGTATATAGGTTTACAGGTATATGTAGATAGAGGTCACAGGACCAATTTAATAGGAAGGGATGATACTTAAAAGGTGAAATTAAGAAGTGAGAGAGGAATATAATGAGAGGAAATGGGGAGAGACAGAATGGGGTAAACTATCTCATATAGAAGAGGCAAGGGAAAATGGTTACAATGGAGGGGAAAAACAGGAGGGCAAAAGGGAATGGGTCAACCTTATTCTCATTGAATTTGGCTCAGGGAGTGAATGACATACACACTAAATAGGGTATCTCATCCTACAGAAGAGTAGTGGAGAAGGGGATGAGAGGGGGGATGATGGATGACTGCCTGAGCCGGGGGGGGGGGGGAAGTTGGAAGCACCCACTTTTGAAAAGGGACAGGATCAAAGTAGAGAATAGAACAAGTGGGAGGTGGGATAGGAGGGAAGGAAATATAGTCAATTTTTTACAATGTATCTACTATGGTAATGTTTTTCATAGCTACACATGTACAACCTATACTGAATTGCTTATCTTCCCAGTAAGGGAGGGTGTCAGGGGAGGAAGGGAATGAATCTGGAATTCAATGTTTTAAAATCAAATGTTTAAATATATATATATATATATACACACTATTTTTAATACTATTGTACATGTAAATGGGAAATAAGATATACAGGCACTGGGGCATAGAGATCTACCATGCCCTACTGGAAAAGTTGTAGGGGGTATAGGAGAAGATACGTGAGAGAGCAGATTGGAGGAGGGGATATCTGTGGGACTGCTATTTTGGGGCAGTGGGTAGGGGGAAAATGGGGAGAAAATTTGTAACTCAAAATCTGGCGGAAATGAATGATGCAAACCAGAAGTTAATAAAGCATTTTAAAAAATAGAAACACATGTATAGGCATTAAAACATATTTCCATATTAGTCATGCATGTTGTGAAAGAAAACACACAAAAAAAACAAACAAGAAAAATAAAGAACAAAAAAAAGATATTTTAATCCACATTCAGACTCCCTCATTCTTTCTTTAGAGGTATATAAAATTTTTTACCATGAATTCTTTGGAATTGCCTTACATTATTTTGTTGTTGAATATTGTATAGTTCAGTCATTTATAATTGAGCATCATATAGTATTGCTGTTATTATATATAATGGTGTCCTGGTTTGGGGGACTTCACTTTGCATCAGTTCATGCAAGTTTTTCCAGGTTTTTCTGAATGCATTTTCCTTATTTTTTCTTTGAGCAAAATAGTATTTCATTACAATAATATGCCACAACTTGATCAAACAATCTCCAATTGATGGGCTTCCCCTCAATTTCCAACTCTTTACTACCTCAAAAGAGTTGGTATAAATATTTTTATACATAAAGGTTGTTCTTGTTTTTCTCTTTGAGATACAAAACTAGTAGTGCTGTTCCTACATCAAATAGTATGCAAAATTGTATAGTCTTTTGGCTATAGCTACAAATTGCTTTCCAGAATGGTTGGATCAATTCACAACTCTACCAATACTGCAGTAGTATCCCAATTTTCCTATGGCCCCATTTCACTTTTTGGTCATAACAGCCAATTTGATAGTTGTGAGGTGGTATCTCAGAGTTGTTTTCATTTCCATTTCTTTAATCAGCAATGATTTAAAGTATTTTCTTTTCAAATGACTATAGATGGCTGATTTTTTTTTTCATCTGAAATTTGCTTGTTTATATCCTTTGAGTATGTGTCAATTGGGGAATGACTTTTATTCTTATAAATGTAACTCAGTTCTCTATATATTTGAGCAATAGAACCTTTATCAAAGAAATTTTCAATTAAAAAAAATCCCATTTTCTGTTTTCCTACTAATCCTGGCTACATTGATTTTATTTCTGCAAAATGCTTTTTAATATAATGTACCCAATATTGTCCATCTTATATCTCTTAATGCTCTCTATGTCTTATTTGGTCATAAATTTTCCCCTTATCCATAGATATGACAGGTAAACTATTCCATATCCCTCTAATATGCTTACAGTATTACCCTTAATGTCTCAATTACATACCCATTTTGACTTTATCCTGGTATGTGGTATGAAATGTTGGACTATACCTAGCTAGAATTTTATAAGTTTCAAAGAAGCAACTGAAGGATAGAAAATGAAAGGAGCTTACCTTTTCAGTCTTTTTCCTCATTTGGGGAGAATGTTAAACTTCCTTCTGTCCTACTCCCCACACATATTAAACTTCCACTTATCTAGACTCCAACCTATTACTTATTCTCCTCTTCCAACTTAGTTGGAGTTAATAGTAACAAATAACCCATAATTATCGGATACATTAAGCATCCCAAAGGACTTTTCTCACAACTGGAAACAACGTAGTGTAAATAAAATCCTCAATTTTACACATAAGAAAAAATAGGTTCAGAGAAGCAAAGGTACTTGTCACAGCTAGAGTCAGGATCAGAACTGAAGTTTATAGATTCCATCATTAATATACCCTTCACTACATCATGCTGCCTCTCTAATAATAACTCATATTTATATAACGTATAGGAATAGAATAGGGATATCATAAGGACCTGTGATATAATTAGTATAGGAATTCCAAGATGAGAAAACACCTCTAATGCAGATTGGCATCTTCTTTGCATCTTAAAGTCTTAGGGCTCTAAAAGATTTAAAATGCTGTTGTCTAAAATGCTCATAAACTTTGATCCAGGGATCTCACTGCTAGGCATATACCACAAAGACATAAAAACAGGAATTATCCTATATGCAACAAAATATTCATAGTCATACTTTTTTGTAGCACCAAGGAACTGGAAGCATAATAGATACATATTTCTGGGGAATGGCTAAACATGTTGTGGTATATTAATGTAATGGAATATGTATTATAAGAACATTATAAATGTGGAAAAGCATGGGAAGACTTCTATAACCTCATGAAAAAGTAGGCAGAACTAGGAATGATAAATAGATAGATCAATAGGCATAGAGATATAAACCTAAATAGATATATGTGTATAGTATACGTATATGTATGTGTGTATATATGCATAAAGGCATGAGGAAAATATACATATATATACAGAGAAAGAGCAGCATGGGAAATATGTGTGTTTATACATATATATACATATATACACACATATATACATACACACAGTATATATACATACACACATATATGGAGAAGCATGGTGTCTTTATGTGTGTGTGTATTTTCACTGCAGAGAGTGCAATTTTGATGTATGAACTACTTTGTTCTAATGTCAAATGTATATTAGATTAAAATACTATTTTATGGAGAGCTCGCACAGGGCAAGCACTCACATGGTGGTCAGAGGAAGTAATACAAGGATACTCTCAAAGTCTCTCTTAAGAACTCTGGAATTTACACATAAGAAAAAATAGGTTCAGAGAAGCAAAGGTACTTGTCACAGCTAGAGTCAGGATCAGAACTGAAGTTTATAGATTCCATCATTAATATACCCTTCACTACATCATGCTGCCTCTCTAATAATAACTCATATTTATATAACGTATAGGAATAGAATAGGGATATCATAAGGACCTGTGATATAATTAGTATAGGAATTCCAAGATGACATGGAAGACACTAGCATGGAACCACCTACCATGGTATGTCCTCATCAGAAAAGGTGCTGTGCTGCTCTATGAGCAAAACAGAATTGAAGTAGTTCAAAAGAAATGAAAAACATCACTATTTAACCAAAAATTGGGAAAACTAGAATATACTATTGCAGAACTGAGGCATAGACAAGCATCTTACACCATATAACAAGATAAAGTAAAAATGGGGACACAATTTAGGTATAAAGTCTGATACTATAAGCACACTAGGAGACCAAGTAATAGTTTATATGGCAGATTTATGGAGATTGGAAGAATTTGTGGCCAAACAAGAGTTAGAGAACATTATGAAATGCAAAATGGATAATTTTGATTACATTAAATTGAAAAGTTTTTGCACAAAGACAATGCAACCAAGATTTGAAGGGAAGCAGAAAGCTGGGAAACAATTTTTACAGCCAGTTTCTCTGATAAAGGCCTCATTTCTCAATTATATAGAGAACTGAGTCAAATTGATATGAATACAAGTCATTCACCTATTGATAAAGGGTCAAAGCATATGAACAGGTAGTTTTCAAATGAAGAAATTGAAGCTATCTATAGGTATATGAAAATAATGCTTCAAATCACTATTGATTAGAGAAATGCAAATCAAAACATCTCTGAGGTACCACATCACACCAGCCATATTGGCTAATAAGACAAAACAGGAAAATGATCAATGTCAAAGCAGAAGTGGGAAATTTGGAACAATAATGTGTTGGTGTAGTTGTGAACTGATTCAACCATTCTGGAGAGCAATTTGGAACTATGCCCAAAGGACTATAAAACTGTGCATAAGCTTTGATCCAGCAATACCACTTCTAGATCTGTCTCCCAAAGAGAACGTAAAATGGGAAAAAGACCCACATGTACAAAATTATTTATAGCTGCTCTTTTTGTAGTGGCCAAGAATTGAAATTAAGGGATGTCCATCCATTGGGGAATAGTTGAACAAGTTGGGGTATGTGAATGTAATGGAATACTACTGTTCCATAAGAAATGATGAGCAGGTGGACTTCAGAAAAACCTGGAAAGACTTCCAAGAACTGATGCTGAATGACATGAGCAGAATCAGAAGAACATTGTATAAAGTAACAGCAACATTGTCTGGTGACTAACTCTGATATTCTTATCTCTTCTCAGCAATGCAAGGATCTAAGACAACTCTAAAAGTTTCATGACAGAAAATGTTGTCCACATCCAGAAAAAGAAATGTGGAGTTTGAATGCAGATCGAAGCATTCTATTTTCTCTCTCTGTTTTTTTCATTTCTTCTTTCTTGTGGTTATTAGATCTAATTCTCCTTTACACCATGACTAATGTGAAAATGTTTAATATGAATGTATATGTAGAGCCTATATCATTTTACATGCCATTTTGGGGAGGGAGAAGAAGAGTCAGGGGGAGGGAATTTAGAACTCAAAATCTTATGGAAGTCAATGTTGAAAACTAAACATAATTAATAAAAAAATTAAAGAAATGAGAAATACACAAATTTAGAAAATCCATCCCAAATGTTCATATGGACCATTTGTGCCTGACCTGTTAAAGCATTCTGAGGTTGTATTGGTCTGATCAGCCTCAATTGGACACACTGTAACTTGACTCTAACATAGTAATGTCATTTTGGTCCACTTTGAAAGCAAAGGACAACAACCAACCGTGTGTGTGTGTGTGTGTCTGTGTCTGTGTCTGTGTATGTATGTATGTATAGATATGTAGAATGATATATGTGTGTATCACATATAAAAATATATATGTATATATATATAGAGAGAGAGAAGCATTGGGTATATATTTTTCCACATATTGTATATGTGTTTTATATATGTATACATACACATATATACAGATATACATACATACACACAACAGCAATGGCATAAATGGAAAGAAAATCAAAAACATAATCAAAACTGACTTTGGAATAATTCAAATATTTAAGCCCTTCTCTGAAAAAGAACAGGGAAAATGTATACACCTCCCTTCTTTGTAGAGTTAAGGAACTATTGTGACGTGAAGGGGGTGTACTAAATGGCTTATGAGGTGTCTTGTAATTGTAGATCTATGACCTTTTAGGATGTGGAAAATTGTATATACTGTCTGCCTTAGCTGATGTGTTGGTGAGTCTGTCTGCCTGTCTCTCTCCCCCAAGGTTCCCCTAGGGCTCTCTGGATAGAGAAGACATCTATGTAGAAGAAAAGACAATGGGGAAACAATAATTAATATATATTTTAAATTTTAAATGCTATCCTCACAACTCCAATAGTAAAAGTTTCTTTATTCCCTTTTTACATATGAGGAAATTGAGGCTCAGAGAAGTTAAATACCAAAAAAAATTAGGGCTGGAGTAGAGGAAATCCTTACTAACAATTAGAATAATATAAAAGTGAAATGGGATACCTGAGGGGGCAGTAGGTTCCACCTCACTGGGTCTACAAGCAATGTGTGGATTTGTGAGGCACAATGTATAGGGATTCTTGTTCAAATAAATGTTGGATTATACGATTCCAGTGGTCCCTTTGAGTCCTAAGATTTAGGGCTTACCCATTGTCACAAAGCTGCTGAAGTCAGAATATGAAATCATATCTAGCCATGTTCTTCCTATTTATTATATCATGTTGGCTTTCTAAATGGCTCAGATTATACAATTCTGAAAAGACTCATACATAAAATGGTATACTCATAGTGTTGATTCTGAGTCAATGCATGGTAGTAACCTAGGTGGTACATATCTAGTGGACAGAGTGCTTGGCCTGGAATAAAGAAAAACTGAGTTCAAATCCATCCATAGAAACCTACATGCTGTGTGACCATGGGCAAGTCACTTGACTTCTGTATCTCAGCTGCCTGAACTATAAAATGCCAACAGGGTTGTTTTGAGCATCAAATGAGATATTTGCAAAGTGCTGAGCACAATGCCTGGCACATAGTAAGCACTTTAAAAGATTTATTCCCTTCACTTCCCCTCTTAACTATTCTGTTTCATCAAAGGAAAATCCTTCTGCATAATCATCATGCTAAAATATGTTATTGTACTCTAATTCTTTGGAATATAGTACAGATCCTAACTTTTCATTAACTAGTCTTCAGTTATCTGGAATACCTCATTTCCCAACTATGTTGCATAAATTGGAGGTTCCTGCATACATCAGATAGCTGAAGTAAAGCTTTATGAAGACTATTTTGTAAAGTTCTCTCAGCACCCCCCAAAATGACAAATCAGGGGAGTAACTAACAGCTGGTGAAATAAACTCAAAGGAATTTTGTAGAAATACACTCAGGACCTCAAACTTCTAAGCCAAAAGGTGATAACCATGTGACATTTGTAAAAAGTGACTTTCACAGAAAGGATGGAATGTAACCATATTTTAGGTTCTCTCTCTCT
>NW_027186296.1:82836558-82837356 GCF_028583685.1 Petaurus breviceps papuanus
CTCTCTCTCTCTCTCTCTCTCTCTCTCTCTCTCTCTCTCTCCCTCTCCCTCCCTCTGTATGTGTGTGTGCTTAAATGTTTGGGGAAAACGCATTGCTGAGGTGCTAATGAGGAACCATGAAATCAAAACAGTGCCTCTGATAGTGAAGAACAAGTAATAATGAGGAGCACAGGAACAAGGATGCTCAGGATTATCCTTTCTTAAGTATCCTTAGATTCCTGGAGAAGAGTGAAAATGACTTTGAGGCATGTTTTAAGAAAGGGGATGAGAGGAGACAGTCCTTCTGCATCAATGTCACTGTGAGAGGACTGTGTGTCTCATGGTTGGGTCTTTTAATACCACTTGCCAAGGTAACTGCAGAAATTCTAGGGTCATTGCATCTGTAGCACAGCCCCAATTCTAGTTAACCAAATGGTAGACAGGGATGAATTTCTTCTCCTACCTCTTCCAGTTGTACCATGAGGGTGACGTTGTGTCCTTGTTCTGCAGTCAATTTCCCATCAGAGGTGACAATACGGAGACCCCGGGGGGCCTTGCCAGGACACTGCTGGGGCTTGGCAGTATATTGCTCCCTCACTCCATCTGTGCAGTTGTTGGAAACCACCTTACGATACCTGAGTGTAGAAAGCCTTTTGTCACAAACGAATTCCAGGATATCAGAACTCAGTCCTAGTCTAACTCCTATAGTGTTGTCTTGAATGTCCATTTTCCTATCTTCCTTCCTTCCTATCTTCCTTCCTTCCTTCCTTCTTTCCTTCCTTCCTTCCTTCCTTCCTTCCTTCCTTCCTTCCTTCCTTC
>NW_027186296.1:82837366-83011078 GCF_028583685.1 Petaurus breviceps papuanus
TTCCTTCCTTCCTTCCTTCCTTCCTTCCTTCCTTCCTTCCTTCCTTCTTTCCTCCCTCTCTCCCTCCCTTCCTTCCTTCCTTCTTTCCTTCCTCCCTTCCTTCCAGGGACATTTATCATACACTTACTGGGTGCCTACATTTTATGTTGCACTGTGGGAAAGAGAAGATACAGCAGACACTGTCTTTAGAATCACGAATATAGAACTGACCTTAATAATAATAATAGAGCTGAATCATGAATATAGAGGACCTTAAGAGTAATCATGTGGTGCAGCTAGGTGGCACAGTGAATAGAGCACTGGCCCTGGAGTCAGGAAGACCTGAGTTCAAATCTGGCCTCAGACACTTGACACACTTACTAGCAATGTGACCTTGGGCAAGTCACTTAACCCCAATTGCCCTGCCCTCCCCCCTCCAAAAAGAAAAAAAAAGAGTAATCATGTTAAACCTCCTTATTTCACTGATTAGGAAACAGGCTCAGAAAGGTGATACAACTTTCCTTTGCCACAGTTTCCTTAGAGCAGATGGGTATATTGCATAGAAAGCTGCCTTCAGAGCCAGGAAGAAGTGGGCTCTACTCCTATCTCTGGTTTTGTCACTCTGGACAATTTATTTAACCTCTCAGTTCTCTATAAAACTCATTACGATTGTAAATGGCATAGAACCTATAAAACTGTTCTAGGAGAGGGCATTTCCTCATCTTTCTCTATGCTAATGAAATCCCTATCCCTTTCCTAGAGAACTTTGTATGAATTTCTCCTTTAATATTTTTGCTTATTATCTAGCTTTATACTTATTGATTCCATAATCCTCTAGCAAAATGGAAGGTCGTTAAGGAGTGGTGGACTTTGATTTGCATCTTTGTAATCCTCAGACACAGCATAATGCCTTGAACACAATAAGCATACAACAAATGTTTGTTGAACTATTTAATTGGAATAAAACCATCTCACTGCATATTGTTCCCCTCTTTTGAAATATTATTTGATTTATGTGCTGATCTGTGCTCATATCAGATATTTACTACTAGATCCCAAGTTCCTTGAGGAAAGTGACTATATTTTATTATAGTTCTATATTCTTAGCAGCACAATGCATTGCAAATACCTGGTGCCTAACAATTGTATCAAATGAATGGATGTATTGGTGAATGGATGGATGACTGGAAGAATGAATAAATGAACTACAGAAAAACATAAAGGCTCTAGAGGAGTATTATTATGTGTACTATGAGCTGTCAGAGCAGGGAGGAGATGAAGTCAGTCAGGGAAGGTTTTATGGGAGAGTGGAAGTGGTGGGACTTGAGTCAGACCTTATGGGGTAGAAGTTATCTAGGTAGAGGGAAGAGAAAGGAACTACATAAGCAAGGACTTGAAAGTGAAAGTAATCATGGTATATCCAACAGGTTTCAAAGAGCAAATACATCCCATTAATGGAAGTTGAGTTTAAGTAACTGAAACAATTGAGCTGAAGAATGTGATCCACCCATATTCAGAAAATACTACCTTCTCCCAGATTCACTCTGCTTCTGCAAGAACAATGCTCTGTGTCTTTGGCTGATCCTACCTAGATTAATAGCAAAGCAGACACATGCTGGGAGGGAGTTAACTCTATGGCATTAAGATTGTCTGTGGGGTAACAAGGTCCTATGAAGGCTATTGGCAGAGAAAAACAATTTAAAAGAAATCGAATTCACTTCCTTCTTAAATATCCCCAAACCTGGCTTCTATTCCTTCCATTCTATTCAAACCTAACCAATGACCTCTGAATCATCAACTCCAATAGAATTTACTTAGTTTCCTGACATTTTCTTGTCCTCTCTATACTGTCCCAAACCATCAATCATTTTTATGATCCTATCACCTCGCTTGCCTTCTATGAAACTACTATAAGTTGTCCTCTCTCACTAAAAATTCTTTCTCTATTTCATTGCCTACTCCTCCTTTACCTCCTATCTAACTGTGAGAATCACCCAAGGTTGAAGACTCAATCCTCTGATCTTTTCTTGCTATACTTCCTCCCTCTAAAACATCATCCATTCTCTCTGTGTGTGACTATTTCCTCTAAATGAATAATCCCCAACTTGGTATTTCTACTTCACATTTTCTTTCTGTCTTCTTCCACTTTCCATTTCTCCATGTATAATCAGTCATCAAATCCTGTCAGGTCCTTATCAATGTTTTTCATTTTCATTACTTTTCGTTCTCAATGCCACCATCTTTCTTTCTGCTGATTACCTGGCTGTGATATTGCTATAACCTCCTAACTTACCTCCTTGTCATCAGGCTCCCTCTCCTCTAATCCACATTGCTTAGTAACGACAGACTAATTATCTGACAACTTTATTGTCATCATGACAATTCCTTCCTCTTAGTCTATCATTTTGTTCTCTATTACCTTATGCATAAAATCCAAATTCCTTATTTTGACGTTCACAAGGATCACCAAAATCTGGCCCTAAGCTAATTCTCTATCACTATATCATATGGTTCTCATACACATAAATCTTCTGCTATAACCAATAATTTTAAAATTATTATTATATTTGTTTGGACACATGACACAGCTTTCTAACTAATTATCAATTAATAGAGGGAAGGGCCCTAATCCTTCATGTGGATTTTCCTGTAGCAACTGGCATAAGGTGCTAAATTTAGGAAATACCAAATAAATTATTTCCTGAATTGAACTGGATCATCACATTAAGCAACTGATTCTTTACCATATACCAAGAAATATGTTTTGTTCTTTCCAATTCCGATAAAGTTTCTTCTTGACCCCTCTGTTCCATTCAGCTACTCTTCCATATCTCTCCTCTCCCAGTCCTACTCCTTCCTGAATGTCTGGACTTAAAAATTATGTCTCTAACACATATAATCCTAGAGCTCCCTTCAGTACCTGGGGTCTCCTTGCCCTAGAATAGTCTGCCACCCTTTCAGTCTCTTCACCCTAGAACATTCCTCCACAAGACCTGCCCTTCTTGCCCCACTGAGGAGTTTCTCCTAGAGGTTTTTTTTTTTTTTTGAGGGCCATAGTCTATCCTGCCCTCATTACCTTCTTGGACCTGTTCCTAATTTTCTGGACTCCTAAACCATCTCTGCTCTACTTTGCTTTCCAAATTCCTTTTGTGTGTTATCTTCCTTCATTAGAATGTAAGCTCACTGAGGGCAGGAACTATCTTTCTTTTTGCTTGTGTTTGTATCCCCAGAATTTAGTATGCAGATGTGGGTAACCTGCAGCCTCAAGGCCACCTTTGGCCCTCTAGGTCCTCAAGTACAACGCTTTGGCTAAATCCAAACTTCACAGAACAAATTCCCTTAATATAATAATTTGTTCTGTAAAACTTGGACTCAGTCAAAATTCTTCAACCAAGGACCTAGATGGTCCTAAGGACTATCATAGTACCTAGCACATCGGAAACACTTAACAAATGTGAGTTTCCTTCCTCCCTTTTCTGGGGCTGTTAGAGCAGTGGGTAGATGGCTAGAACTAGAATCAGGAAAAGGTGAGGCATTTAGCACTGTGCTAGGCACACAGTCGGCTCTCAATAAATACTTGTTGACTGATTTCCTGGGAAGTTTGGATTAGATCACCTTGCAAGGTCCTTTCAGCTCAAGATCTATCATCCTAAGTCCAGAAAAGTGTTCATTCTTTTTCTTTCCAAGTTTATTCTTTCTCCTAGCATCACAATTCTTGTTCAAAGAACCCCCATTCACTTGGTCTCTCATATTCATTGCCATATGTGATTCTTCCCTCTCTTTTACCTTTCATATCTATTCCACTACCAAGTTCTATCAATTTCATCTCTGTAATAACATTCACAAAGTTATTACAGATAATTACTATAATAACCTTTTGTCACTTCCTCTAATTTGTCCATAACTGTTCATCTGGACAATAATCTAACCAGAGGTCTTCTAACCTGCAATTCTTTCTTCATATCTCTGTCCAAATAATCTTCATTACACATAGATCTGGTCATCTCATTCCTCTGTTTAAAATTTTCGATAGGCTCTTTAGGGAACTCCTGAGCCCATGGCCTTTTCTTGGCCCTCCACAACCTGGCACTATCTGGGTTTTTTAGTCTTATCTTATTCATTCATTCATGCATGTATTCATTCATTCATTCACTTGATTTGTTTTTACTCTGATTTCTTCTACTATAGAGAGTTGCAAAAGAGGAACTTTCCAAACCAATGCAAATTGGTGAATTATCTTCAGTTTCTAGTTACCTGAGACTTTAATTGGTTACATCATTTATCCAGGGTCACAAAGCCAATATATCAATACCTAACACAGACTCAAAGTATTTGTCTTATAATATTTAACCCAATGTTCTAGTGCATTAAGATCTCCTGGTATGACTTGTCCTTGATGAAACCATGCTGGATCTTTGTAACTTCTACTTCCCTTTTTTAGTAGTTTACCATCTCTTCAATAATGCATTTGAGAATTTTCTCACAAATCAATGTCAAGATTATTAGACTATAATTTGCAGACTCTTCTCTTCTGAAAATCAGTGCAATATTTGCTCATCTCTAATCTTATGGTACCTCTCCTATTTTCCATGATCTTTCAAATTATCATGGACAGTGGCTTAGTGATTCTATCTCATGCTTCTTTCAGAATGTTAGGTGCTAGTAGATCTGGGCCAGATGACTTGAATTAATAAAGGGGGATTGGGTACCTTCTTACTTTTATTAGTTATCTTGGGTATCAATGCCCATTTAGCCATACTAATTCTATACGTTGTAGTCCCATTCTCTTTGGCAAAGAAAACAGAAATAAAATACCAAACAGGTGCATCCTCTCTGCTGTCAGTGATCACTGCCACATCTATCCCAAGGTTTCTATCTCTGTTTTGATTCTCCTTTTTCTCCCAATAAAGTTAAGAAAACCCTTCTTCATTGCACTTAGTTTTAATTGCCAGCCTTTAATTCATACCAAACATTAGCCATCCTGGCTTATTTTGACTAGGACATGCTCTTACTCTGTCTCTCTTTCATATACACACATATGTATACACAGAACTGTACATATACACTATACATGTACATATATACACATTTATGTATATTTCCTGCATTATTTGACATTGTTTACATCTTCTGTCCATTGCTTTTTAAAAACAAAACCTAAATTGGTTGATGAGTTCCCTGCGCACCCATATTTGTCCCATCAGATAAATCCTTTCTTCTTATTTTAATTGACCCCTCTTTTGTCTTCAGATTTGATTCTTAAGCATTTCCCATCACTCCTGAGCTAACTTCCCCTGTAAAATTTAAACCATGGGATCCTACCTATCTTTCCTCTGAACTTTTTTGGAATCTGCTCTCTCAAAACCTAAGGTACAAATCAGACTATGAATAGTCCTTTCCTCTATCACAAATTCTAGGAGGGATTGGTCACTTTCCACTAGGGTTCCAATCATTTCTATGCCCAGGAATATCATGTTCCTCTCCCCATTAGTGAGAATCAATTTCAGATATGCCAGATTATGACCTGCCTAAATACTATCACTTAGTCCCTAAGCTAGCATTCCACATATAGTATATGACTAGTAAATATTTACTGATTGATTGGCTTTCTTGGATCTGACACCATCTCAGTCAATGCATGATTAGGATTCTTTACATGAAACAATAGGAGCTCTGCTTAAAAGCAAAGCAAAATACCATCCCTACCTCCACCCAGTTATATGCCTCACAGGAGAAGGATGTCAATTGGAAAAAGAAAAAGAAAAAACGAAACAAAAAAGCCAATTAAAAACCACTCTGAAATAATTGCATTTCCCACCTGAAAAGAACATTGCATTAGCCTGAACATACCTGGCTCTGAAATTTAGAAGAAAATTGTTCAAAAATAGAGAGTTCATTTACACTAGTCAGCATATACCTGTTTTCTATGCTATAGAATGATTCTATTTTTGTCTTAACAGCTACCTCCTGTTTGAGAGTTACATAAATGAATAATACATTTAATATGTCATTAAATGGGGCTGCTACCTCAGTAATAACAAGGGAACTTATGCTCATGTTGGACCTAAACACTGATTATTATTGGGATGCATTTAGTTGGTAAAGCATACTTCAATCTGCTGGGGGAAGTGGGAGAGGGTGGAAAATGCTTTGTAATGGCAAGGGAGCCTTTGTATTGTAACAGAAAAAGAAATACTCTGTAAATGTACCTTTGATATTAAGGTAGGAAAGGCTCATCAGTACGGAGCTTCTTTTACTTCTGTATGTCTGATTTTTCACTGATAACTGCATCTCTCTCAGGATGATATTCCCCTGACACCTCCTGAGTTTCTATGCCTTCCTCTGACTCCACTCTGCAGCTTGTCTCCCTTTGGCAGTCCTTCCTCCCTTTTGAGGCTCTTTGGAGATTGAAAATAAGTCTGGCATGATATCTATACTCTATACACCTAAATTTAGACTATGGTCCTCCTTCATTTTCTCTGGAGAAAAATGAAGATGTTCAGTATACCCAATGTATGCCACCTACGAATCTAAGCACCTTGAGGACAAGACCTACACTGTTAGCTTGAATTTGACTTACAATACATTATAAAGTTATATACATATCCTTACAAATAGTTAAATACTATGTAACATCTACATCAACAACAAAACTTTTACTAAATGCTCAAAACAAAGAAGGCACTTTGATAGGTGCTATGAAAACTGAAAAAGATGAGAATGATATGGTTCCTGCCTACCAGGAAACTACAATCTATTAAGAAAGAAAACAAGACCATAAAGAGTTATAATACACAGTAGACAAGAGAGGTTATTAACTTGAGGTATGCAAACTTTTTTTGTTTGTTTTTGGAGGGCAATTGGGGTTAAGTGACTTGCCCAAGGTAACACAGCTAGTTTGTGTGTGTGTGTGTGTGTGTGTGTGTGTGTGTGTTTTTAGTTAAAGTGTCTGAGGCCGGATTTGAACTCAGGTCCTCCTTATTCCAGGGCTGGTGCTCTATTCACTGCACTACCTAGCCACCCCAATTCAAACATTTTAAAGGTTTTTTTTTTTTTGAAAATTTTGTATTTCAATTCAATGGGTTTCCTTTGTAATCATATGTGTCTTATTTTATGTAATTAAAAACATTCTGAGAAGTGGTCCATAGGTTTCAGTAGGTCATCAAAGGAGTCTATGACACATACACACAGAAAGTTAACAATGCTTGTATAGAAAATGAAGATACATAAAAGAAATAAGATATGCCAAGAGAGTTCAAAAGAAAGGGCAATCTCATTTTCAGTTAGGGGTGGGACAGGGAAATCATGAAAGTCTTTATGGTATATAATTATACACACACACATATACATATATATCTGCATATATATATATATATGTCCTTTTCTTAAGGAGTTTTGTTCTGTGAAGTTTGGATTCAATCAAAGGATTGCACTTGAGAACCTAGAGGGCCACATGTATAGGTAGCTTTGGGGCTGGATTTGGAAGATTGGTTGGGATTTCAAATGGTGGAAATGCATTCTAGGTACAGGGAAATGTAGTGAAGGGAGCCATTTTAGCCATTTTCTCCATGTCTTTTTGTGAGTTGTTTGATTAAATGCTGTGAAGCTAACTGGCCTCTGTGGGATTTCTCTTGAGATGTCTGGTTGTGATGGAAACCAGTGGAAATTGCTACCTGCAAACAGATTAGCCTTTAAGAGATTATCCTGTCTTGATATTACAAATAGGAAAGATGTCCTGCATTTGTGATTACTAATTATCTTTACTGTACCTTGGAAACCTGAAGCGCTGATTAGCTGGGCCAGACTGATATAGACACATATAGATGGCCAGAATGGAGATCAACACATTTGATGAGCTGAGGACAGACTGGCCACTAATGATAATTGGACAGCTGTAGCAAATCTATAAAGAGAGTAGTTCAATACCTATGGGACCAGGAGATTGCAGGAACATGTGATAGAGTTTTATCTTGTTCTGTTTTACAGTTTAAAGAGAGGTATTAAACTACACAGACTATCTTCAGTTTAGTATTTGTTTTAAGCAGGAAGAAACTTTAGAGATCATTTAGGTCCGTCATTTTTTTTCAATGAAGAAACTAGGACCTAGAGAAATACTCTGACTTGCCCATGATCCTTCTTCTGAACTGGCAATTCAACATAAAAATTAACTCCATGTGAAATTAAAGATGGTATAAGAATCATATATTTATATCCAAAAGGACAGGTAGAAACCATGTAGCACAATCCCTCCTTCTACTTCCAAGCTGAAGAAACTGAAAGACAAGAAGGTCAAATGATTTCCCAAGCTCACACAGGTATTATGAGGTAGACCTAGACTTTACACTCAGGTTCTCTGACTCCAAATCCAGTACTCTTCACATGATTGTGCAGTTGGCTATCTCTGCCATCAATACTGATAAAAAAAAACAGCATAGGTTGCAGACAGAAAGCTGGTCTCAGAGCCAGAACAACCTAGTCTGAAGTCTTGTGATTGACAAATACTAGCTTTGTCACCCTGAGCAAGTCTCTTAAACTTCTTGTGTACGAGACCATTCTTAAAGATTGTAAATTGGAAAAAGTTGCCACCTTGACTTGGTAGATGGTTCTGTGAGTTCTCTGTTGTAAGGAAATCTCAGGTCTTACATCTATCCCCTGTCCTTTGAATAAGCATAAAATTAGTTCTGTGTCCATTAAACGGTAAATAAGATTCTCCAGGGCTCTAGATCTAGTAAAATAGGTACCCTGCCTGGCCTATTAGATTTGTTAATAGATTATAAGAATGCCAGAAACACAACACTGAGTCAGTTTTCAGACTGTGCAATCCAGGATTTTGTTTCTGATTTTGGAAGGCCTCCAGGTGCCTTTCTTGATACAAGCCTTGAAGGTTAGGCATTTATTTCCCCCAAATGTCATTATAGCAACTTCCTTAATGAATCATTATGGATGTACCACCCAGTCATTTATGTAAATCTTTAGAATATATTTATAGATTTATATAAATAGATGACATCCAGCAGGCATCATAAATCATACATTTATCTTTTCAGTTTGTTCTCTGTCTGTTCCTCTAGATGTAATATTCCTCTAGCACCCGATAGTAGAAGAGATACAAGAATAGTTATTAGGTAAAGTTTGAGAATGATCTGTCATAAAACGTTGCCTGGATTAGTTCTCAGGAAAGTTGCATGCTAGCCCTGGAAAAAAAAAATGACTTATCAGCTATTGGACCTTGGGAAATCATTTCCTTTTCCTATGTCTTTGATTTCCTCCCATGCTTGGAATCTCTCTCTCTTTTCACCTCCACCTCTTACATCCTTGGATTCCTGCAAGATTCAGCTCAAATGCTACCTTCTACAGGAGGCCTTCTTTCCTCCAGCCACCCTATGGATGCTTTCCTTTTGCTCCTTCTATATCTCATAATTCCCATTTAGTTACTATGTTATCTCCCCTCTTAGAATATGTGTTTCCCGAAAGAAATGACTGTTTTTGTGTTTTTGACATACTTTTATCCCTAGAACTTGGCACTGTGTGTCACAAAGTATGTGCTTGTTGATTGAAATAAATTAATTATCTCTATTATCCATACCCATCCTATTAAATTACTAAATGATGGAAGAGGGATTCATGGGATGTAAATCATATTGCGCTTCAGATTAAGACAACTGAGAAATGTGAGCAAATACACCTTTCACTGTGACCACCAGTAGGTTCCAGGCAAAGCTGACACAACTATAGGTCAGAAAGCAACATTCAAGGGAAATTGTAACTTCTCTGAGTTAATATCCTGCAAATCAATAAGCATTTATTCAGCATTTTTCATGAGCAAGGTTCAATGCTAGAAGAAATACTCTTTGAGCCCCCACAACCAAGATTATAGAAATAAGCTGTGCCATGTGAAGTTCCATTGGCTACATGTCCTAGAGTTCAGAGTCATTATTTTTCTTGATGCACACTGATAATTCAAGTTTGGTGAATATCAGATGTAATGGGAATTTGAAGACCTTCCCTGCCCCATAATAAGCCTAAGGGAATTTGAAGACCTTCCCTCCTTTGAAAATAGACCCTGTCCCCTAATAGGCTGAATGAAATCACATGGAGCCTGTAGTGGGAGGAGTTTGCTGAAGGGTGGAGCATAGCCAACAGGAAGCTGGGAGTCAGAACAGCTAGACTGGAGGGAGGAGAGGATGCATCCAAGGGAGACAGGCTTGTGAGAAAATGTTGGTTTGTGAGAAGGTTAAAGGATGCTGTGGCTCTGTGCTGTTACAGCTTACTAACTTCTCGGCTACTATGATGGAAAAAGAGGCTATGATAATGCGTTCATGGATTTCAGAAGCATGACTGACCCTATATTTCTTTCTTTTTGGATTTTTCTCTGTTAAACTTGATTATGAGATTTGTTTCCTGCAAGTTTAGTACCCTTCACCTGCAGATGCTTGATCACTTAAGCCAGATGTCAACCCCATCCATGACTGTGATGTGTCACCCCTGGACCTGGCATCACCTGAGCTCCAGATGCCAGCTAAAGAACAGTTCTTTCTAATAGGACCTCCTGGACATGGCATCAACTGAGCTCCAGATGTCAGCTAAAGAACTGACCTCTTGAATGAGACCTCTTGGGGCATGGACAGCTCTACATTCAATTTCAGCTGGAAGCAGCTATGGAGAATAAATCTTTGCCCCTTAACCCAAGATTTTGAGCCCCATTGGTTCCATGGGGGGAAGATGGGGTGCTTGTGCCCAAGTCCCCACCCTAATATATATTTATGTGCTTATTTTCTATTATCCCTATTATATTGTTTCAAAGTTCTGTTGACACCAGTTACCCCTAAACTCTCATTAGTCTGTGTAATGAAATGTATTGTTAATGCATTTTTGCTATGTAAGGGACATGAAAGATCTTGGTGTCAAATGTAATAGTAATGGGAATTTGAATACCTTCCCTACTTTGAAAACAAACTCTGTCCCCTAATAGGCTGAATACAATCACATGGAGCCTATGATGGGAGGAATTTGCTGAAGGGCAGAGCAGAGCCCACAGGAAGCTGGGAGTCAGGGCAGTTAGCCTGGAGGGAGGAGAGGACACATCTAAAGGAGACAGTTAGGCTTGTGAGTAAATGTTGGTTTGAGGGAAGGCTGAAGGATGCTGTGGATCTCTGTGCTGTTATGGCTTATTAACTTCTTTGCTGCTATGATGGAAATCAGTTCACTGGTTTTGGGATTCAGTTTTCTAATGTCTGAATAAATGTTTTACTTCTTTCATATATATGGAGAGTCTGTTATATTTTGCAATTGACCATTATGTAGGCATATTTATAGTGACCACTGACACTGTGAATATTGCATTCGTGCTAGTACCACTATGCATAAAGAGTGCTATAAATAGGGTCAACTTGAGAGAGAATAGGATATAAGGCTAAAGGACAAATTGCTTCCTTGATCTCCTGAGTCTAACTCTTACACTACTGTGCTTATAGTCTTCTCTTATCATTAAAATGTTTCCAATCCTATAAACCCTCCTCTAATTGCTGAGTGCCTGCTAGGCATTACTCTTCATAGAGTACTTAGGCCATTCATGCTCACTTCTGTCCTGTTTTTACTTCTACCTTTTCTCTATGGCTTTATGACTGTCTCCAACCATTTCATCTTGAACCACTCTACCTTCCCCACCCCCACACACTCACTTTCTAGATTTTTTATTTGCTGTCCTTTCCATTAAAATACAAATTTCTTGAGGGTGGGTATTGCCATTTTTGGTTGTATTTGTAACACCAAGATTAACTAGAATACAGTAAGACTTAATAAATTTCTCTATCTATCTATCTATCTATCTGTCTATGTCCAAGCCCCCATTAGGGAAGTTCACATTCAGGAACTTTACTCTGAAATGCTGTTATGGCATGGAGGAACCCATAGTATAACTATGAGTTCTCAAAGGCTATGGCAAAGAATTACAAACTCTGACAGGTTCTATTAAGATTGAAAAGCTTTGAGTACATACCCAGAGATTTCTTTTCAAGAGTCAGCCTAAATAAATCCAGAGAAACTCATTACTGATATGCTGTCCACTAGGTAATGAGTTGATTGGCTACAGCAATCCATCAAAAAGAAAAAAAATGCAAATGGCTTTCAGATCTGTATGGTCCCCTTCTGTTTATGTGGCAAAGTACCATATGTAAGGAGCCAATCCCAAACTGATATTTTTAAACAAGCTATTAAAGTAGAAAATTAGGAAGGAGAAAAAGAAACCAAACTCCAACATGGACTCTCTCATTATTTCGCAGAAAGTTTCATCACATGTTAAAATAGACACCAGACTGAGGAGGCCAAATGAGTCAATAAAACATCTTAACCTGGGTGAGACTGGCCTTCTTGCCAAGCAGAGATATGGCAGATGAGAGAAACACTAGTTCATAATATAAACTCAAGTGAAAAATTGCAGGGAGAAGGATGGAGAGAATCTTTGGATATCTGCTGACTAAAACACTGAGAAGCAGTAAGGGGGAAAGAGAGGTTTTATCAAGTTTTGTGCTAGGCATGATTAAACCAGATTTCCTTCACAGAAATGGAAGAACAAAAGATGCAAACGATATATCAAAATTTTTATATAATTGGTTTTCTCCACTGATATTGACAGTGGAACACCCAAATGTGGTCTTCATATTATAGTTCCAAAGTGTTGTTTAAGAAAGTAGCAACAACTTAAAGAGTTGCTGCAGGGAGGCAAGATGGTGCAGTGAACAGAGCACCAGCCCTGGAGTCAGGAGGACCTAAGTTCTCAGATGCTTAACACTTACTAGCCAGGTGACCTTGGGCAAGTCACTTGACCCCAGTTTCCCTGCTTTCCTCCCTCCAAAAATTAAAAAAAGAAAACAGATGTTGGATATGACCATATATATCCTCAGAAGGTACATGGTGTTGTTGACACAATTTTAAGCACGTAAAAGGATCAATTCTTATGATGTCTGAAAGTTGTTAAGATGCCAAACAATTAGAAAAAAACTTCAGATGTTATTACTACACAAACAAGGAGATCTAGAGGATATCAATAAATACTGATTTATATGACTACTTTTCCATTGCTACAAAATCTTTATGAAAATAATTTACACATGCATCAAGGATATCCTTGGAACTGACAGGCTTTCACAAATGATATTTTATAGAAGACCATATCTTTATAGTCATATGATGAACTGAAAGATGCAAAGAATACAAAATTTTACTGTGTTTATTTTTTGCTCATTATTTAAAAAGATTTTTATTCAGAAAGTCAGAAATGAGGCCTGAAAGACTCTCCTCTAGTAAAGTGACTCCTTACATATGGTAAAATACAAGATTCTTTAACAGTTTTCTTTAACAGTCCTTTAGTTTTTAATATATAATTTTATGTAATATTATATACATATAAAATATTGAGGTGTTATTATATATCATATATGTCCTACCGTGTTTCCCCGATAATAAGACACTGTCTTATTATTTTTTTTTGGAAAGAAAAACACCAGAGGGCTTATTTTCAGGGGAGGGCTTATGTTGTCCTGCCTCAGCTCTCCTCCGCGGCACTGCTCTCAATGGTGCCAGCAAGCAAATCACTGGGGAAGAACAGGATGACGCGCTCACTGCTGCAGCTCTGATTGGATGCAGCTCAGAGCGCGGCGTGTGTTTCACGGGGGGGGGGGAGACACTGCATACAGAGGGTACCATAATGTAGTGTGTAGCGCAGGGGATCACCTTCACTACAGTAGCAATCTCAATAGGGCTTATTTTCGGGGGAGGACTTATTTTAGAGGAATCTTACACAGTAAGGGGAGGGCTTATTTTCGGGATAGGTCTTATTATTGGGGAAACACGGTATAATAATATATCATTATATAATGATTGTATAATAATGTTAATATCAAGAGATATTATGATATATCAAGAGATTTTATGACCTCAATGCAAGAGGTCATAAAATATCCAATGGTATTTATCACTTTATGGGGGGTATCCAGTTTTCTATACAAAGGGGAGAAGTATTCTGATAGGTGTAGGGGTCCTAAAGATGTTCTTGTCTATGGATGACCTTGTCAGAACTGCCTCCAATCCCCAAACATCACGGAGCCTAGTGAATGGGATCTATACTCACTTGAAAGAGTTCAGCCAAACTGTTAGGTACTGTAGCATGGTGGAAAGAGTGCTTGAAGTGGATTTAGGAAGACTCAAGTTCAATTTGTAACCATAGGTTTTTGCAGTTGTGTGACCTTATACAAGTCACTTAACCTTTCTCAGTCTCAATTTCCTCCTCTGTAAAATGAATATCTATTAAGTACTATCATATCTTATAGTGTACTCATCACTATCAAACAGGACATACATTTAAAATGCTTTGTCAATTTTGAAGCACTACAACAATTTCAGCTATCATCATCATCATTATAAATATATACACATGAAAATCAAAATAGATGAAGAGTTCCTATTGTCCTAACTATGAAATGCAATAAGATGAACATTGATATGGTTCATTAAAACATACTGTATCCCAAATTCTTAGTGCAGTTTTAAGTTTTAATAACTTCAGAAATATATACTACAAACTTACAAAAAAATTCAATATTTGAAAGGTTATTTGTGTGTTTTTTAAAAAATTGATGTTTCTTATTAACATTGAATATAATCACCATCTTGTGCTCTAGTGTATTTTCAAGCTTTGTAAAACTGATTATCTGCTGTTCAGTGACTAAAAGGATTTCATTTGTGATCTTAATGTTCAAATAATCCAAATAATAGGTTTTGATACATACATTAAAAGTTTGGTTTTTTTTTTTTTTTGCTTTTTTTGGAGGGGGGAAGGCAGGGCAATTGGGGTTAAGTCACTTGCCCAAGGTCACACAACTAGTAAATGTTAAGTGTCTGAGGGCTGCATTTGAACTCAGGTCCTCCTGACTCCAGGACCGGTGCTCTATTCACTGCACCACCTACCCACCCCCCATACATAAAAGTTTTAATGTGACCCACTCCACAAGAAAAAAAAAAGTATAATGAAGATAGAACAGATGTCCAAGATAGCCAAGCAAGAAGACCTTCTCTTCCAGTTTGTCAAGATGAGAAACATCATCAAGAAACTGCCACACAAGCAATGGATAATGCCAGGGTGTCCTGTCTTGTTAAAATTTAAAACTAATTATTCAAAATTCACAAAAATACAAGAAAACTAAATAGTTAAACTTTCCACACTTTTGAAAGTTTATATGTATGATGTATGCTTTTGATGTTTTTAAAGAATTAAAACTGCAGTAAGACTTTGGGGACATGCTATGTCTTAGACTGATGCCATAGATATTGAATGGATTAAGTCCAGGACCTTAAAAGAGAAAGAGAAGGTGGGACCAATTTTGAGAAATTGTGGCATTTTCAACATCTCTAAGAATCTCCATCCAAACAGCACTAACATATCTTTTCAAGTTCACTATTTCCTAGGTGTCAAAACTTGTAAGAGTTCCAGGTAGCCTTCTAAGAGTAAAAAAGTATGTTGCAGAAAAGGTATCAACCTACATTTATAAGGTATTTCTGCATTGGGAATGTCCTATACCAAGAAAATCTCAGATCTTGTCCATTTTCCCATTCTTTTAATGATGTTGTATTTTTAGAATCATAGATTATCACAATTTCAAGGATTCAAAATTATGTATCAATCAAAAGGCAATGGCATGGTAAGTAGGCTAAATATATAAAGATGTTTATATATCAAGTGCCATAAAATATATTATCAAAAATATGCATGAACAGAAAAGAGGAATGAGGCATAAGAGACTGCCCATGCATGTCATTGCTACCCATGAAATGTCAAGAGATGTATAGCTGTGATAGTAATGGCAATTAAAGATTCCCCTGTATTGGCTTGGTTTTCAAACTGATTGTGTTAAAACCCAGAGCTTGTTAATCCCACCTGTGGGATGGACTTGTTGACTTGAAAAGAGAGTCCTGAACTGGGAGGAGCTGGTGACGTAGATTTGGAGAGACAAGAAGGAGGCAGAAGAACTTTTTGGAAGCAGCATCTCATGGAGGCAGAGAGAGAGACTGTGAAGGATTGCTGAAGGCCACTTTGAATTGCCCTGGACTTTTGAGACATGCCCCCTGAGCTGCCAAGGACTGAGGAGACATGGCTGTTTTGCTGGTACTTTCTCTGTCTGTTTTGATGTTGTTTTGCCAAATTTGTCCACTGGTGAAAGACAGTCCTGTTGTTGAAGAAGTTCTGGAACCTGGCTTTTGGTTAAGAAGCCCTGAGACTGTCCTGCAGACAGAGAGTGAATACTGTCCACTGGTGAAGGGCAGTGCTGTTGTTGCAGGGATCTGGGAACCTTTCTGTTGGTTCAGAAGCCCTGAAGAAGGATTTTCTTGTTGTATGTTTACAGAAATCCTGGGAGAGGGTTTTGCTAATGTTTTCAGGGGTTCTAGGACTGTTCTACAGACAGAGGATGAATTAATGAGGGGACTGGCAATGTATCTTGTGGCCTTGCTAAGCCTTGTCTCCCCAGGAACTAAGATTGCTGAGAACTTGCCTCTTGTCAAGATGAAGAAAAGACCTCCATTTGGGTATTAAGTGCTGTGCTTAAACTTGATGTAACTCTGGGGTAGATTCAATTGTGATCCAGGGGTGGGGAACTTTTGACCTTTTTGTGCTTTGTGCTGGACCAAATGAAGGTACAGCCTAGGGGTGGAGAAGTATTTAGAACAGAGACTTTGTAATTGATTGAATGATTGGAAGGTCCTGGGGTGGGGTAGTACTTGGAGATTATTTAATCACCCTTTGTAAATGCTGTATTTTGAATGATGTCATGTTTTGATCTTCTCTGTTCTTGGTTTTTGTCACTGAATAAAATGGAGAGCACCTATGCTGGTATTTTGAACCTTGGGAAGTTGCCTTTCCTTGGCATTACATTACAATAGCAAAACCCCTAATATATTTAGAGGACATCTATTGGAAAATTTACAGAACTCTATAGACAAGAGAAAAATACTTACAGGTTTCTATCTTCATCAATTTATGGAAATCCATTGACATACTGAAGTTCATTTTGCACCATTTTCCCCTAGAGTTGTTAATGTTGATGATATGCTGTTTCTATAATTTGTACTCATTTCTCAGAATCCCTCAGTAAATATCTCCACTCTTTATTAAACAAGAGCCCTGAAGAGCAGTCAGTTTGCTATATAACCTTCCCATTGGTTGCCTAGTATATTCTGTAGAGAGATGCATGTTATCCCTATGGAAATACTATAGAAAAAAGATCCTCTCTATATATATTCTGAATAGCATTCTTAACTCATTTAGAGTTGGCTCCTGAGATGATCACAAAGCTAATATTAGGAAAAGAGCTACCCCCTGGAGAATGCTCTGTTGGGTTGCTTGAAATGAAGAAAACCTACATTATTCAGTACTTAAATTGTACTTTAGTTGGTTTCTTAATTTAAGCTTTCCTACTATATGCAACTTCCCCACCCCCCGGTTAAGAAACAATAGGAAAGAAATATTTTACTGGACAAAAGTATGTGTAAATGTGTCTTTGGGTCTATATGTAAAGACTGATGTAATTCTAGACTTTTAGAAGATTTAGGATAGTACCAAGAAAAGCTTGCTGGATTTGAAACTTTATGACCTGGGTTCCGATTCTGTTTCTTAGGCTTATAAATTTGGACAAGTCATTTAAAACCTTTCTGGGCCTCAGTTTTCTCAATAAAATGAGGGAGGAGCAGCTAGGTAGAGCAGTGAATAGAACACTGGTCCTAGAGTCAGGAGGACCTGAGTTCAAAATTGGCCTCAAACACTTGACACATTTGCTAGCTGTGTGACCTTGGTCAAATCAGTTGACCCCAATTGCCCTGCCTTGTCCCCTCCTCCAAAAAACGTTTTAAAAAATAAAATAAAATGAGGGGTGTGGTCTCTATGATCTCAAAAAATATTCCCAGCTCTAAAGTCGTGATCCTATGATCAATTGAGAAAAAGAACTGCATAAAGGTATATTCCTATACATCTTAGTATATACAAATGTCACATTGATCAAACTAATAGTGATGAAATTTTATTCACTATCAATACTTATATAGCTCACCTGCACACCTTTTCTCATGGGGAACTAAGTTACCTGCCTCCCCTCCATGAGAAGCCTGAAGTAATAATTCATTTTAAATTCAGCTGGACAATGTTACTGGTACCAGAGCTCAGGCCCAATCCTAAATACTCAAAGTTCATAACATCCTTGGCACAGAATGGGCCCAGACACAATTGGGGCCCACAGACGTACTGGCATTACAAAAGACAGAATCTTCTTCCACCACTCCTTTCTTAAACAGAACTTAACTTGGTTACAGGTATTAGCAGGAAGAAATGGAGCAGAGAGGACCTTTTTGAATGTAACTAATTTTAGGTCTCTGTGCTAACTAATGATCACTTGATTTGAAGTGCTTAGTACTTGGCCAGGAAGAAATCAATCAGTGATCAATAGGGCATTCTAGCTCTTGCTCCAGTCTGACAGCCCTTGTGTGTGAAAATGATGACTCTGGGGTCGATGGCAGGTGTTTTATCAAGGGCTGAGCTCAATCATAAATCCTCATTCCCCAGTGTATTCTACACTCTCAGCTCTATGAGTGAAAATCTTGGAAAGGGGGCATAAAATTAATAGTTTCCTATAAACAATCAGGCTAATTCCTCCTGGGTCAGGAATTGCCTTGGGATATCCCATGACACTACACATAAGGGAAAATACTACAGAGTCTGATGAGGGGCCTTCAAGGTCTTGTGATTAGATATAAATTCAGGGCATCTTAGTATACTAGCATATGGGAGTACCTAGCTTTGAGCAATAGAATGTTACTGAAAAGTCTTAAGTTAAATTTCTATACATTTAATAGACAAGGATTTTTTTGCAAAAAAAAAAAAAAATTGGTAAATTTGTATTTCTAAGCATTTGGGGAGAGTTTGTTATTTAAAGAACATGTTGACTGACACCTTGTATTAAATAAAGGATCATTTTAGGAAGAGATTAACCACCTTCTAATTTTTCCTCAGGGTAATGTACAACTTGATTTAATCTGGCTCTCTTCAGAACTAATTTCTTTAACACTGGCCACACCTGAGCACTTTAATGTGGGAAGCAACAATCTAGAAACTGTCACAGTTTTTCACTGAACATCACATCTCGGATTCGGAAAGGAACTCGGGGTCTATCTTATTCAACCTGTACTTGAACAATAAATTTTCTCTTTAACATCCCTAACAATTAATCTTTAAGTCTTATCTTTCCAGCATATGCTTGAAGATTAGTAGTGAGAAGAAATCCACTGTCTTCGGTACAAGTCTTTTTCTCCTTGTGTGTTCTTTCCTCTGAAGGCTGGATTAGCACCAAACTTCAAAGCTTAAACAAACATGCATACATGTGCAAAACATGCAGTGCTATTGGTTGGACCATGCACATTGTAAAACTCAAATGTTACTTCTCTATTTATTTTTACATAACCCAGATCATATTACTTGTATGCCATGGGAAACTTTGATTATCTAATACTGCTTCATGGTTTTACTTTCCACCTCAGACCTCTCTGCTTAGCAACTCATAACTCAGGCAACTGATCTCTGGCTCTGCATGACAGGATTTGGACTTCTAGTTTCCTCTATGACAAAAGCCTCCCTGCCTAATGAAAGTCTTTTCTTCTTAACTCAAGAAGCCTCAGTCTGTGCCATAGGGCACCTCTAGGCTGACTCAGAGAGGTACATTTCTCTAAGTAACTATGTAACCTTGAAGAAATTGCCAGGCCTTTTTATTACTTCTTTATTAATAGGGCAAGTAGAGATAAGCCCACCTCTTCTACCTACTTCATAGGACTAAGGGAAGGATAAAATGTGGCAGAAGAGATTAAGCGATAGTATCAGATCTATGCAAAGAATTATTTATTACTATTATTACTCAAAGATCACATCACACTTCTTTATATGCAACTGGGATCTGACAATTGTCAGATGAAAGTTGTACTATAAATGCAAAGCATTGCAACATTATTAAAAGGGACAAAGTCAGAGAAATTATACTACGCTGAAACAAGTCTTCAAACACCCTTTGATCAGAAGCCTGATTTCCAGGCGCCAGCAGAACATAGCAAAGGTCAGCTTCTCAAGGGCATTCTATTAGCCCACTCACCCGGTGCTGTTGAGGTAACTCTGTCCCAGACTGCAATCTTTTGAGAGGGAGGATGGATTGAACCAGAATGCTGGCAGGCACTGACCATTGCTGTGCCGCTCATAGCCGTAGTCACTGGGAGGGAAAGAGCACATGGAAATCCTTTCAGACACAACCAAAAGATGTCTTCTTTTATGAAGTCCATTGATAAAGTTAACTTTTATTACTGTTATTTATTTACTGATCACCTTCCATCTGATTATTCAAATATTCATTCAACAAATTTCTAGCAACTATGTGGAAAGTCTGGTGCTAGAAGAAGCAGGCACGCATACATGCACATATACACAATAAATACATACACGTACATTTACATATACATATGCACGTATCTATATGTCTTTCTCTCAATATCTAGTCTATAATTTTATACCAGACCCTTAAGAACTGGAAGGAGACCAGAGTTCATCCAATCTAAGACATAATGGAAATATGAACCAATTCAACAACATCCCTTCACTAAAAAAAAAAAAAAAGTGATCATTCAGTTTCTGTTTCAAAGACTTCCTGTCATAGGGAGGTTTAAATGGCTTTCAGTTACATTTTAGGATAGTTCTAATTGAAAAAAGAGCAAAGCATATTTCCCCTTATGTTGAGACAAAATCTATTTCTCTGTAATTGTCATCCGTTGCTTCTAGTTTTTGGTCCTCTAGATTCAAAGAAAATAAATCTAATCCCCTTTTTCCACATGATAGAAATGCTTAATGTTTCTGGACTTAATATCCCAAATCTTTTAGTGTATTTCTTTTATGGCATGATTTGAGCTCTCTGAAACATCCACATCACTGTCTTTAGAACACATTCTAGCTTATGTCAGGGAGTATGAGATGTGTACACAGAATTAATTTTAAGAGTAGGATACATTAAATTCCACAAGAGGTACATACTATACTGGGAGTTCAGGTAAGAGGGAGAACTTCTGATTTGGGTAGTAGTAGAGCAGAAAAGGAGGTTTGGGGGATTCACATGGCAACCATTGGGGCAAGACTTTGAGTCAGCATTAAGAAATTGGTAAAATATCAAAGTATTTACTCTGTATTTATTTTTAACAAATTTATTTATGGAAATTTTGTCCTTCATGATGGAATGTAAGTTCTTTATGGACAGTCTGTTTCATTTCTGTCTTTGCACCCCCAGTGCCTCTCACAAATCGCTTAGTATATGCTTATTGATGGAGATATTTATTGATTAAATAGCGAAGTTGGGGTGGGGACCAAAGGCACATTTTAAGCATGGGAAATGTTCTGAACAATGGCAAGAAGCTCTGTGGTATGTTCTTTATAGCAGTTAAAATATTACACTCTTTGCTCCCAATTTTAGACTCACTGAATATCCCAGAGTTGGAAGGGAAATTCAGAAGCCATCTAATTCAATCCATGACTGAACAAAGAGTCGTCTAAGAAAGAGTTATTCATCCTTGGCTTGAAAATGTCTAATCATCCAGTGCTTATCATAGTTCTGGCACAAAGTAAGTCCTTAATAAATGTTTACTGATAGACTGATTATTGAGGAGGAAATGTCATACCTTTGGGGGCAGGCCATTTCTCTTTTGAATAACTCTATTTATTAGAAAGTTTTCCCTTACACTGAAACAAAAACTGCCACTATGCAACCTCTACACCTTGTGCCTAGTACTTTCCTCTGGGTACATGGAAAACAAGTCCAACTCTTCTTACATATAACAAGCCTTTAAATATCTGGAGACCATAATGATCACTTCTCTAGGTTAACTAGCCCCAATTCATTCAACAAATTCTCATATGTCATTAGTCTTGATGACACTTTTAATTTTGTACACCTTCCTGTTGGGAAAATCTTTACCTTGTCAGTAATCTTCCTGAAATATGGTTACCATTAATTAAAATACCTCTCCAGATATATTCACTACAGTAGGACTAGCATCTCTTATGTTGTGAAAGTCACGTCTCTTATTGTACCTTAAGACCATATTTTTTAACTGCCACATGCACTATTGCTTCATATTTATCTTACAGTTTATTCAAATTTTCTGTAGATTATGTGTTACTGGTCTGTGTTTTATGAAGCATTGTGTTATTTGTCCTACTGATGTCTCTTAGAAGGAGAATGGGAATGACCAGATATCCAAATTGATATGATCAAAACTAGGACATAGACATTAAATGTCCAAGTAGTTGGTTTTAGGATAAGGAAAAAAAATCCCTACTTTAGGAAAGTTGGTGAGTAAAGCAATAGAACTCATTATACCTACAATGAATTGAAAATTTGGATGGGCCCAAGAACTATAATATATTAAAGACAGCCTGACAAAGATACATTGTGTTAACACAACAAAGAAGGGAACATGGTTGAATGGGACAAGAAAGGAAGATTTCTTGTCCTAGGCTATTCATTCTTTAATTCATTCATTCAACAGTCATTTCTTAAGCACCTTCTTTTTTTCCAGGCTTTATGTTGGGGATGCCAAGATAAAAAGTCAAAGGTTCCAGCACTCAAGAAACTTATAATTTATTTGGTGGGGGAATATTTCTACAAATAAATCAATTCCAAATATACATAAAGTAATTTCAGGGGCCACTAGCAATTTGGGGATCTAACTGCTATTCTGAGAGTTGGGTTTAGGGTAAAGATTTAAAGGACACTATGGATTCTAAGATACCAAACGGTGGGTGTGAAGGCTGGGGGGAGGGAAATAGTTCGTGCTCAGCATGGGAGAGAGGATCGGCCTATGTAAAGGCATATACATGGGAAACAGAATGCCTAATACATGTAAGAACAAATATGCCAGTTTACTAGAATATAGAGCATGAAGGAAAATTGTGTGGAATAAGCTTAGAAAAACAGGATATAGTCAAATTGTGAAAGATTTTTAATGCTAAATAGTGGTTGTATTTTTTCCTAGAAGCTACAGTCAGTCAGCCAATAAACACTCATTAAGCTCCTACTAGGTGCCAAGCACTGGGGATATAAAAAGAGTTAAAAGATGGTCCTTAGCCTCAAAAATATCAAAATTTAATTAGCAGGAGAGAAAAAGTCATCAAATATGTACAAATAATCTTACGGCAGACTACCAGCACATTATTGCAATAGCCTAAGCAGGAGTTGATAAAAGCCCGAACTAGAGTGGTGGCAGCATCAGAGAAGAGAAGGGGACATATTTGAGAGACATTACAACCGTGAAATCAATAGGCCTTACTCACAGATTGGATATGGGGTTGAGAGATAGTAAGAAGTTGAGGATGACACCTAGGAAGTGAGCCCTAGGGAAAGGGGAGGATGGAATTGTCCTTAACATTTAATAAGCTGTCTACTGGACATACAATTTGAGATGCTGAAAGGCAGTTAGAGATATGAGTTTGGAGGCCAGAAGAGAGGTTAGGGCAGGATAGGTAACTTTGATAATCATCATCATAGAGATGATAATTAACTTCAAAGGATTTGATGATATCACCAAGTGATGTAGTATAGCTGGGAAAGAGAAGGCCCAGGACAGAACCCCATGGAACACCTATGACTAGAGGGTGTGATCTGCATGAAGATCCAGTAAAGGAAACTGAAGAATAATTTAATAGAGAAGAACAAAGAAAGAATCACGTCCTGAAAACCCACAGAGAAGAGAGTATCAAGGAGGAGAATTCAATCTACAATGTCAAAGGCTACAAAAAGATATAGAAAAATGAAAATTGAGAAAAGGCCAATGAATTTGGAAATTAAGAGATCATTGGTAACTATGGAGAGAGCTCCACAGAGAGCCACTGCAAGTCCTTGAGAAGAGTGACAGGCTCCTCCATATACTCTAGAAATATAAAAGTGGTAACTGGAGAGAGAAGTGAACCATTGAAAAAATAGGTGTTTCTCTGTACTAAAGGTAATAACTCAGTATAATTAAGTATCAAGAAAAATTGCATGTAGTTAATTAATGTTTCCCTTATAACCAGACATAACAATTTTGTAAAAAGAATGTGAGAGAAGATGGCAGAATAAAAGCAGGACCTCCCTGCTGTTCCAGCTTCCATCTTCCCCAATCCATGTAAAAAGGGCACTCTAAACAAACTTTGGAGCTGCAGAACCCACAAAATGACACAGAGAAGCTAACCTCCCACTGAGGACAGCCCAGCAGGCCAGCAGGAATCGGCCAGCACAGCTCTCTGGGAGCCGAGCCCAGCCCCACACCTGACCAGCCGCTGGCCAGAGGGACTCCAGATCAGTAACAGCGGTGGCATTTCCAGAGTTATCAACACATAGATGTGAAGGACCAAGTGAGAGGTCAGTGCAGTCTGGACTTTGGGACCCAGTAAGTGGGAGTGCATGGCTTTTGCCCCCCAGGGTGAGAAGGGGGTGAGAAGCCGCTAGATGCCTGCACAGACAGACAGCGCCTTGTGGCAGCTTCAGCTCCTGGCCTGCAGAGTGTAGGGGGACCAAGCACCAGTCTCAGGGATAATCGCTCTTGCTTGAACCTTCTTGGATCTGGATTGCAGTCTAGGGTGGAGGTCCTGGGGGTGTGTCCAGCTTGCCAGAGCATGTGGATACCTCAGAGAGGGCACCCATCTAATACCTCCAGCAGCTGAGAAAACCCCAGCGATTGGGATGAAAGCTCCCCTGTCTGGTGGCAGAGTCCTACTGTGGAAAAAAGCCCAGGGGGTCAAGTGATTGAAGGGCGACATGACCAGGCAAAGGAAACAAAGCACACAGAAGATTCCAACATTAGACTCCTATTTTGGGGACAAAAAGGAACAAAGCATGGAACAGGAGGAAGACAGTGAAGTCAGAACTCCCGCACCAAAAGCTTCAAAGTAAAATACAAGCTGGTTACAGGCCATAGAGGACCTTAAGAAGCAGATAAGAGAAGTGGAGGAAAAAATTGGGAAGAGAAATGAGAATGATGCAAGAAAATTATGAAATGAGAGTCAACAGTCTGACTGAGGAAAATAATACCTTAAAAAATAGACTAACTGAAATGGCAAAAGAGGCTCAAAAAGGCAATGAGGAGAAGAATGCCTTAAAAAGCAGAATTTGCCAAATAGAAAAAGAATCTCAAAAGCTCCCTGGGGAGAATCAATGCTTCAGAATTAGATTGGAGCAAATGGAAGCTAGTGACTTTATGAGAAATCAAGATGCTGTTAAACAGATCCAAACGAATGAAAGAATAGAAGGCAATGTGAAATAGCTCATGGGAAAAACCACTGACCTGGAAAATAGATCCAGGAGAGATAATTTAAAATTATTGGACTACCTGAAAGCCATGATCAAAGTAAGAACCTAGAAATCATCCTCCAGGAAGTTCTCAAAGAAAACTGCCCTGATGTTTTAGAACCAGAGGGCAAAATAGAGGTTGAAAGAATCCACTGATCACCTCCTGAAAAAATATCCCAAAAAGAAAACTCCTAGGAATATTACAGCCAGCCTCTGAAATTCCCAGATCAAGGAGAGAATATTACAAGCAGCCAGGAAGAAACAATTTGAATATTGTGGAAACACAATCAGGATAACCCAGGATCTGGCAGCTTCTACACTGAGGGATCCAAGGGCTTGGAATATGATTGAGTATCATGTTTCAGGGGAAAATATGGTCATTCAGTAGAATAGAGGACTTTCAAGCATTCTTGCTGAAAAAAACAGAGTTGAATAGAAAATTTGACATTCAGATACAAGAAGCAAGAGAAGCATGAGAAGGTAAACAGAGAAAGGAAATCATAAGGAACTTATCAAAGTTGAACTATTAACATTCCTACATGGAAGAAAAACCAATAATTGTAACTGATGAAACTTTTCTTAGTATTTGAAGGGAATAGAAATATATATGTGTCTATATATGAGGGCATATGGGCTATGAATACATATGTGAATGTGTGTATGTATGTTTACAGGTATACATAGAGGGTACAGGACCAATTTAACAGGAAGGGATGATACTTAAAAGGTGAAATTAAGAGGTGAGACAGGAATATAATGAGAGGAGATGGGGAGAGACAGAATGCGGTAAACTATCTCATATAGAAGAGGCAAGGGAAAATGGTTACTTACAATGGAGGGGAAGAACAGGAAGGCAAAAGGGAATGGGTCAACCTTATTCCCATTGAATTTGACTTGAGGAGGGAATGAAATACACACTAAATAGGGTATCACCCTCCAGGAGAGTAGGAGGGTAAGGGGCTGAGGGGGGGATAATGAAAGGGAGGGCAGGCTGGGGGGGACGGAAGTTGGAAGCACCCTCTTTTGAAAAGGGACAGGATCAAAGTAGAGAATAGAACAAGTGGGAGGTGGGATAGGAGGGAGGGAAATAAAGTCAGTCTTTTACAATATATCTACTATGTTATTGTTTTGCATTAGCCACACATGTACAACCTATACTGAACTGCTTATCTTCCCAATAATGGTGGGTGACAAGGGAGGAAGGGAATGAATCTGGAATTCATAGTTTTAAAATCAAATATTCAAATATATATATACACTTATTAATACTATTTTACATGTAATTGGGAAATAAGATATATAGGCACTGGGGCATTGAGATCCACTGGAAAAGTCGAAAGGGGTATGGGAGAAAATATGGGAGAGAACAGATTGGAGGAGGAGATATCCTGTGGTACTACTATTTTAGGGTGGTGGGTAGGAGAAAAATGGGGAGAAAATTTGTAACTGAAAATCTGGCGGAAATGAATGATGTAAATCAGAAGTTAATGAATCATTTAAAAAAAAAGAATGTGGGATCATAAAGGAGAAAAGAAAGGCAGGGATATTGGTTCAGTTAGATTAATAGACTTCACTGAACTTCACTCAGCAGATGTCTTACACATGTGTGTGCATGTGTATATGTGTGTGTGTGTGTGTTTGAGAGAGAGAGAGAGAAAGGGGGAGAGAGAGAGAGAGAGAGAGAGAGAGAGAGAGAGAGAGAGAGAGAGAGAGAGAGAGAGAGAGAGAGAGAGAGAGAGAGATTACTTTTGTTTTTAGTTCCCTATTGCTATGCCTCTTATCCTGGAAAGGCAGATAAGAAGGTATTTAGCATGTTTGTCCTAACTAACTACACAAGTGTCCATTCCTGCTTTAAGAAAATGCTAGATTTCATAACAGAATATCAATGAATAATCAGTGGCTAACCATTTGTGTCACCACATGCCTGACACAATTTTCTGAGACCACTCTCTTTCCCTCCAAAACGATGCTCATGATAATGGCGTTAATGTCACAGAGACCATATTGCATGTCACAAAGGAAGGTTTGGAGTATATTTTGGACTCCTTGCAGTTGCTGCTATTAAGAAAAAACTATGATCTCTCATAAGATATTTGGTGCTGGAAACAGAGATGGAATGCTTGTCAGGACCAAAAGACTGATCTAGGAGTGTAAGTCTCTTATTCTTGTGACAGCCAAGTTTACCTGCTACACACAAAGCAATTCTGGTATGCTTAGGAGCAACCAGATTATCTTCACCCAACAGGGTCCTTTAGGGCCTGCAATTAAATTTCTATGTAACTAAGTATTAATGGCAAAAATGTAATATGAATGCAATTTCCAAGGTGGCAGTAGGATACCCAGGATGGACTTATCGGTTCAAGTGAAAGGGTAAGATGATCATAAGATTTACAATGGATATAGACTTTTGGGAACAATTCCCTCACTTTCCTGAGGTTCAGAGAGGTTAAGCAAATTGCCTATGGTTGCAACACAGTAAAAAAAAAAGAGCTGAGATTACCAAGAAGGTGTCTGAGCCTCTGCCATGGAAAGAAAGTGTGGTTCAGTTCAATAACCTCAGTGTGGTGCTGGCAAAAGAAACATTACTGCCAACATCTTCTGGTTGCTCTTCCAAGACATCTGCATCAAAATAGTTAAGCTGTGCCAGGACTGTCTGTATTTATACCATATACTTCAAAGTCATAGCAGAAAACTGAAAGTGCTTCAGGAGGGTTTGGAGCCCTCCCCTGAGGAAAAGTCCTATGCTACGCATCATTCTCTCCCCAACCAGGTTTCCTGATATAAGCACTTTATTGATGAGTTTGGCTGTATTTTTCTCTCCTAGACTCCTCTGCAAAGAGGTTCCAGAATCCCTGTTGCCTCTGAGAACCTGGGAAGGGATGACCTGAAATCAAATATGCTTCTTGGCTTTAGAAAGATGAACCCAGGGCACAAATGATGACAACAAATTGCTGCCTGAAATTTGGCCTTCACAGCAGAGGTACAATCACTGCACATTAGCATAATTTGGCTCATTGGTGTGGCAGAGAATCTGCTCAACCTGGAATACTATGAGGAATGGTATGTGGGGGGGGGTGGGGGAGAGGGAAGTACAAGCTCAGCTGAAAAAACAAAATGCCAGGCACCTGACATTTGGAATTCTGCATGAACCAGCTGGAGCAAGTACCAGATTCCAAACAGCACGGGCAAGAAGACTTGAAAATAGATTCACTGATTCCAAGTACCCTAGAACTGGTATGACTGCTTATAGAAGCCCCTGTGTTCCTTTCAAGGATTTATTTTTATAAAAACTTGCAAATGGATGTCATGCCAGGTGAAATCATTTCAGGGGAGGGATGACCTTTCATTTTGTGGCAATAGAACACAGAACCAGAGAGACTCAAAGGATTGGAAGGTACCCAAGGAAGTCATTCAGTCTAGCCTTCCAAAACATTTTTTTCAATCCTTCAGTTAGGATAACCATATCTGTTGAGAAAATTACTATACATTTCTCCTACCTATGCATTCCCTCTCATCTCACTAAGCTAGAACATAAAAGGAAGGCTGGATGCAGATAAATTCAGGAGTTGATGCACAAATTATCATTCTCAAGAGTGTTTAGTAAAGTGAGGGGAAAAGACAAGAATAGAAAGATAGAGGGAGGAAGGGCAGGAAAAAAGGAAAGAGGAGCAGGAAGGGAGAGAGATGGAGAAGACTGTAATAATTGCAATTGTTTTAGAGTCTGCTGAAAACTTTGACTTCCTTTAGTTTCCAAAAGGGAAAAAAAATCCCCTCGGAAGCCGAAAAGGATAGGAGGCAACCAGAGGTGAATGATCGCCAGCTTCATCATGCAGAGTAAAAATATTCTTAACAAAGAATCAGAAATTTCTCTTTGACTTGGTTTGGGAGAAGAGCTCATGGATGAATTAAACTTTTTACTCCCTTGAATCTTCTTGTATGGGAGGGGTAGCTTTAGTGGTAAATATGAAGAAATGGCAAGTATACAACATGTGTAGACTAATTTAAAGAAGTGATTTAAGCCATTGTTCCTATGCATATATGAATCTTTCACTCATGATATATACATGAATAAACATAATCAGAAAAAGCAAACAAGAAAAAAAAAACACACAAGCTGGTCATGCCAACGACCTCTAAATTCATCACTATGTGAATGTCTTCTGATAGTCCAATGGAAGAGCCTTGACCAGCCATGTTTGACTCGCTGGTCTTTTCCACTATACTTTAGCTGCACTCTCCCTCTGTTCCTACAAGCCCCCTTCTTACAATGGTGATTTCTTCCTGGAATCTTCATTTTAAAACAGGGTCTAGATCACTCATGATTCACTCTCCAGTCTTCATCACCATGCCTTTAAGCCCACATGATGCAATTACAGATTCTAAGTAAGTACTAGAAATAATTAAGTGTAAAGAAGCATACTTTGTGTATGAGGGTAGGGAAACTTTCCTCCAATAATTTGATGGAATTTTAGGAATGCATGGCCTTTAAAAAACCTGCCAACACTTCATATATGATACACACTCTATTCTAAGGAGATAATAAAAAAATCATCACCATGGTGGCATAAAGAATCATCTCTGCAATTCAAGGGGGAGTTACCCCTGCATATGAAAGATAAATTGCAGAGAAAAGCAAGCTTAGGTAGAAAAGCTAAGTTATTTTTCCAGTGGTGGTTCAGCACCCAGTAGTCTGATGATACATCTAGAAGAGAAAGGACATCAGGCCTATGCAACATTGGAGATGTGAATGGTGTTGGCCACATGTGTTCCCAGAACATGTTTCGCTCTACCCCTGTACTCTATGTGTGTTCTGCCTATTTTTTTCTTGCTGAAGTTTTATTTATGGGACAGTGGGTACCAAGTTTACAAAGAAACATTTTGTTACCACTGGTCTTGCTTTGATATTCCAGGAAATGCATTTGCTTCAGGATAATTATATCAACTGTCTGCCTAGAAAATTTGAACTTATTGCAGGATGGGGTGTGGGGGAACAGTTCATGAGGAATAGAGACTCCTAGAGGACCTTTAATCTTCTGGTATTGCCCCCACCCAACCCCAAAACCCTACCTGGGACTGTTAACAGAGGAGGTACTACTATATCTATATCTATCTATCTACTACATTTATATATGTACACATACATTATAAAAACATACTACACACACATGCACTCATGAGAAACATATACACATAAACTATACACCCTCATATATACTCATCCAACAAGTATTTGAGGCTCTTCCCTCTGTTAAGGACTGAATTCATCCTTGTGAGAGATACAAAAAATAAGGAAAGGCCCTCACAGAATGAACTTCCTAGTACAGAGAAAAGCCATGGACTCTAATGGATATCATAGATGTCAATATATGAAAATTTAATAAGACAATTACAAAATGCTACCAGGGTAAAATGAGAAAAAACACTTTCAACTACTGATATCATGGAAGGCTTAATGGAAGCAGCAGAATTTGAGTCATGACTTGAAGGATGAGTAGAAATTAGGTATGTTTGGAAGGATCAGTATGGACAAAGGCATGGAGACAGGAAAATAGTATAAGGGGCTGATAAGGAAAGAGTGAATGGTCCATTTTCCTTGAAATACATAGACTACATATAGAGTAGTGGAAGCTAAAGTTTATCAGTTAACTGAGGCCATATCATTAAGTGCCTTAAATTACAGTATAAGGAGTTTGAATATTATTTAGACAATAGGGAGCTGCACAAGTTTTGTGAGCAAAGATCCGGTGACATAATTAGTATAGTGTTTTAGGAATAATAATCTGTATTACTACGATTAGAGGGAAGAGACTGTATTCAAAGGGACCATCTAGAAATTGTTGAGATGATCCAACACATCCAATAAAAGTGCTTGTAATGGTCATTTGAAGATCCCTTTTTGTATTGGCAAGTAAGCAGGTACTTACCACTTAGTAACTAATCAAATCTCTGAAAAAGAAACAGAAAGTATGAACCCCTATTCCTGACTTAACAGGAAGGGGTTGGCTGAAATAGGAAACAGCTAATGCTGTGTATATAAGAAAAGCCCCTGGGGCAGCCAGGTAGCACAGCGAGTAAGAGCATAAGAGCACCGGCTCCATTGTTGAGAAGACCTGGAGATCGAATCCCGGCTCAGACACTTAGCACCCACCCAGAAACACCTGGCCATGTAACCTGGAGCAAGTTACTTAACCCCAATTGCTTAGGGGTGGCCAGGTGGCTCAGCGAGTAAGAGCACTGGCTCCAGTGTCGGGATGACCTGGATCAAATCCGGGCTCAGATACTCAGCACCACACCCAGAAATAACTGGCCATGTAATCTTGAGCAAGTTACCTAACCCCGATTGCTTTAAAAAAAAAAAAAAGAAAAGTCCCAGAGAGGCACAATCAGAATTTCTTGGGACAAGAATCTATAGGTAGAGCAGCTATAGAAGAGAGAATGGTGACCTGAGCCAGAATTTCCTGAGAACTTTTGGTGGTGGAGCTTCTTCTGAACCTTCTTCCTGGGCCCAGGAGCCCAGGAGCCCTCTCCCCCCAGGCTGGATAATGTGATTCTAATTTTTTGAATGAGCTGCAGAAGACTGAGGAAGCATGACCAGGATGTTAAAATTTTGTCTGTTTGTGGCTTGGTTGAGCCTTGAATTCCCTGGAGCAGAAATTGTGAAGGATTTGAGATGGGCTGGACCCTGTGAACTTCACGGTGGAGCAGGACCTACCCAGATAGCTGTACAAGGAACTGGGAGCCATTGAACCCAGGTGACAGTCTGGTGAATCCAGGTAGAATCTGGGACCATGGAAGGGGATCCAGGGAATCTGAGAACCAGCCCCAAGTCAAGATGAAAAGACATTTTGGTGGGTACTGAATAATGATGAAATTCTAGTTTACTAGTGACCTAGGGGTGGAGGGTTTGTGTATCTTCTAATGATTGTACTTAGTGATTGATTGTTGAATAAGTGACTGATTGAGTTAATTTAGTGTGCCCCATGAGTGGAAGACTTTAACTATGATACTTTGAGATGATTGTTATTTGTTTTAAATATTGTGACCACTTTGGTGAAAACTATGTGGCCATTTTAATGATAAGCTGTTATGAATACTATATTGTGGTTTTTCTATGATAAGTTGTAACATTGTCAATGCTGTGCTTTGATTTGTTATGGATTAAATAGAGTGTTCACTGTACCATGTAATCAGAATCTTGAAAGCTCTTCACAGCAGCAGTCCTCTAGAAAGCTGCTAGTGCGTGGCTTTATATTATGGCATGGTTGACAGCATTACAAAGTATAGTGCCTCAATTTGTTCCAGGATCCATGGCCATTAAGATTGAGATTGTAAGGCCAAGGATCCTGGAGGGGTAGAATGTAATGGTGAGCACAGAAGTGGTTCACACCTTGTTTCAGCTATTGAATTAACAACTAGTTACAGACTGTTAAGAAACACAATGTGTGGGGGCGGCTAGTTGTGTATGGCTTTACAGTGGTCAAAGTCTGAACTAGGGTAGTAGCAGTGGAAATGGAAAGAATAATATAGATAATCCAGAAATAGAAATGAAAGGGCTTAGTTACTGATTGTTATAAGGACTGGAAAGAGAAAGGGTCAAAATGATAACAAGGCTGGAAGATTAAATAACAAGGAGGATGGGGGTATGGTATTAACGAAAATGAGACAGTCAGAAGGGTCACAAGAAAAAATGGGGGCATAAAGTAAGATAATAAATTCTGTCTTAGAAATGTTGTTTGAAATTTTAGTGCACTTGATTGCATGCCGCCCATGGGGGGAGAGAGGAGGAGAGGGAGAGGGAGAAAATTTGAAACTCAAGGGATTGAGGAACTGAATGTTGTAAACTAAAAGCAAATAAATAAATTTAAATTTAAAAAAAATGTTAAAAATGAAATGTTTGTGCACATGTATGTGGAAATGTCCTATATATACACACATATATATGTCTCTATATGTTTGTGTCTGTGTGTGCATATATGTGTGCATATGTACACATATACACATAGATACATGCACACATATGCGCAAACATGTGTGTATAATGTGTGTCTCAAGTTTATGTGATAAGAGGACTTGACATATAAATTTGAGAATCATTAACATAGATTGGACAGTTATAGCTATGATGAGATTGCCACAAGAGTTAAGAAGCAAAGAAGAGAACACTAAAATTAAACAATGGAGAATTCTAATATTTAGAAAATAAAAGGATAATATGAAGAAGAGAAAAAGATGAAGAAGGAAATGATAAACTGACTGAAGCATCAGGAAAGAACAGTGTTATGGAAGTCAAGAAAGAGAAGGTATAAAATAAGAAGGCACAGTAATAAGACTAAACTTCAGAGCATTCAAGGAGGATGAAGTCTTATAAAAAGTCATTTAATTGGGTAATTAGGAGGTAAATGGACCATAGAACAATAGTATATAGAGCTGGAAGGGACCTTGGAGATGGCCTATCTTAACTTATAAATTTTACAGATGAGAAATAAAGGCAAGGAAAGGGAGAACGACACCCCAAATCCCAAATATAAGTGGCAGAACCAGAACTCGGTTATTGAATTCATTGCCACATAACTTAAGCATAGTCTTCCATTGGTGTTAAGTAGTTCTGTTTTGGATATGTTGAGTTTGAAATGTCGCCAGGGCAACTAGTTTGAATTGACCAAGAAGCATTTACCCATGCTAGACTGGAGAACAGGAGAAAGTATGGGGATGGAAGGATATATAACTCTGAATCATCCAGATAGAAATGATAAATAAATTCATGGGAGCTGATGAGAGAAAGAGAGACAGAGACAGAGAGAATGAGAATGAGAATATAATGGATGATGAAACTGAGAACTAGCAGACAGAGATGTAGAAGGAGAACCAGGAGGGAATAGTGTAACAAAAACCTTGAGAGGAGAAAGTATCTAAGAGGAGAGTAATAATGGTCAATAATTTCATGTATCATAGAGGAAAAGAAAGATGAAGAAAAGATCATCAATCTTTTTTTTTTTTTTTTGCTTTTTGGAGGGAGGAATGCAGGGAAATTGGGGTTAAGGATCTTGCCCAAGGTAACATGGCTAGGTCATCAATCTTTCAGTAAAATAATCATTAACTTTGGAGAGAGCATTTTTAGTTAAGTGATGAGGACAGAAGTCAGACTTCATAGGGATGAGAAGTGAATGAGAGAAAAGGAAGCAGAGATAATGCATGTAGACAGATTTATCTAGGTGTTTGTCTAAGAAAGAGATGAGAGAGATATAAAAGACCTTTTTAGGTGATAATAGTGTCACCTTCTTATTCCTGATCAATAAAACCAGGGAAAATTCTTAAGGAGAAAGGGATAAGGAGAACTTAACTCCAAGAATATAAACACTAAACCTTTTCTCTCTGCTTTCCTGTTAGTAGGCTATAAGGGTGAAATTGATACTTGTATCCAGGACACTGACTTAATCTACACTACATCCTTTTCTCAACAAATTGCATTCTGGGGAATGATTTTTTTCTATAGACCCTAAAAATATTGCAATAATGCTGGTGTATCTAACAGATACACAATTACAGTAAATTGACAATATCATCTTTTGCCTATACTTTACTTATGCAAAAGGTAAAATGAACATGCCAAAGAAGAGAGGAAAGCTCACCAATCAAAATCAGCCTCTGTACAGACACATGGTTCAGAAGCCATGGCTCCCGCATATTTTCCCTGCATGCATTTCTTCTCTGATTTACGTTTTTTGTATATCCTCTTGGCTCCCATAATGCATGCCTCTCCCTATGTAGGAAAATAGAGATCCTAAATAAATAATCATACTACCCACTTCTGGTAACAGTACAAGTGAGTTCTGACTAGCCTTCAGTATACGAATAAGTTACAGTAAATTGATTTTTAATTAAGAATGTTTAATTGGTATAGCTAATGTGAATAATAATACTAATAAACCTGAAGTGGTTGCATTATTTGAATTCACATTGTATATTTCAAGTGGGCTGGAGACAATTACCACATTTTACATAAGTGGAACTTTGAAGAGTGGAATTCAGATATATGTAGCCACTTTTAGAGATTCATTATCCATACTAACTGGGACCTTGCTAAGGAATCCAATATCTAAAGGGAATTTCCAATAATCTAATATTACAGAGCAATAAAAATATTCCAGAATACACCTGGAAATTAGTAAGATCAAAAATATTAATTATATCATGATATAAAAGCTGAATGAACTGGGATTATGGCAGATATATTTTAGAGATGTATAATCCCCATCCTGCCCCTTTATCACATCTGTGACCAGATGACCTCATGGCAATAATTTCACATCTTCCTTTATGATGAGAAAATAGTATGCAGTATTCTTTAAAAGATTCAGATAAAAAGCTAAAACAACTAAATGACAATGTATGCCAAAGGAGATATACCAACTGTATTGAAATCTACCATAATTTCATCTTTTTTCTTCTGAACACAACTGTGACCCAATATCCTTTGAAATTCAATACAACCATGCTATCAAATCCATCTTCATAGTGATTGAAAATTCAGTGCAAAGTTTAATTTAATCCATTTCTATCTGCCTTCTTTGGACTAACTTGCTTTATCAGTATCTATAATACATTTATATGTAAACACAATACTTAGATTGTACTTTGAGTACATAACATACTAATTCCTAAATATAACAATTATTTTACATTAAGATTTTTTTAGTCTCTTGTAGAACCCAAGAATTTTTTCTTCCTATATAAATCAGAGGAAGGAGGGATCATCAAGGCCAAGACAAGGGGCAATTCCTTATTAATAAGTCTGTTCTCCTTGCACCTAAATTATATTGGAAGGAGCAAAAAGATATTGCATAATACAAGGGAATTAGGATAATAAAAAGTGCTTCTTTAGTTCCACTTATCCAGTTTAATATCATTGTTTTACGCCTGTTTTTGCACTGTTGGATAAAGCTGAAGCTCCCCTCTCCAGTCCCCCTCCCATAGCCAGATGACATGCCCAGACAAATTATGCCTGGATCTTGGTGCTCAGTTGGTATTTCATTTTGAGTTGTAAGTCTAAGCCAAGCATATTTGAATTTTATCTCATTATATCTCAGCATAATAAAAACAGAAATGACTTCACAACAAGCTATAAAGGCTGAGTTTGTTCACTCCTGTGGAACACAAAACACATATGGAAACACCAGACAGGAAATATGGCCTCGATAACCCCAACCTCCTCCCCACTTAGCCGTCAGGAAGAATATACAACTCTGATGACTCTGTGAACTAGTACATCTTTCCCCAACTTTAGGCAAAGCTCCAACTTGAATCCTCATTCCACTTACCTGGCTATGCAGCTGCCATGGTCTGTAGTCTTCCTCAGCACACCGCCTATCAAATATAGACTTGTAGTCTACTTTGACCAGCTGCCATTCAGAACGATGGCTGAAGTGTCCAAACACTCTACAGAGCACAGCAATGGGGAGTGTAGGTGTGTTAGAACATCAGTAAGTATTACTTCCCATTGAGTTAATGACTATCAACTCTAGGGTCCTGGTTGTTACTCTACTGTAATCTTTGTACTGACCTCTCTCAGGCAGCTAAAGCTCAACCCTCTTTTCTGCCTGCCACTAGCTAACACTAGCTCCCTGCCCCCAGAGTCATAATACACTTCCACACTTTAAGGTCTTCAGAGAAAGAGCCACAGTTTAAACTGGACATTGCTGATCATATGGCATAAAAAAGTGAATGATTTGCTTTCTCAGTTGTTGGTGTGCTCTGCAGATTTTGCAAAAAAAAGGAAATGGAAAAAGCCAAAGTTTAAAACAAAGAAAAACTCTATCTACACTCATCTTCAGAAAAAAAAACAAAATTATTTGTGTTGAGTAATTGTATTTTTGATAGAACATGAAATGTGCTAGGATATATTCAAACAAATCTAGCTTCACTATTGAAACTTTTTGTTTAGTAAAGGCCAATATATTTTATTATTCCAGTAAGTTTCCCTTACCCAGTTTTGTTATTAGGTACAAGTTATATTTTGAAAACTTGAATACATGCATTTAAAGTCCAGATTCATCTATCATTAATGATATATTTCTCAAAATACTAATTGTGATGTATTAGGTAAAGAAAGACCACAGCAATGTGTCAAATATGCCTCGCCTCCTGTTTGTGTTAAGAATAGGTGTGGTAGGGTAGCTACATGATGCGGTAAATAGAGCACCGGTCCTAGAATCAGAAGGACCTGAGTACAAATCCATCCTCAGATGCTTGACACTTACTATCCATGTGACCTTGAGCAAGTCACTTAATCCCAATTTCCTTGTCTTGCACCCTCCAAAAAAAAATATGTGTGGTTGATGACAGAAAAAAAGAGGAAAAAAATGCTCCATTTTAACAAAGGAACTTATTTTCTTATGCTCAAAAATGGGGTGCATTCACATGTGTTGCTACAGCTGTAGGTTTGCAATGATTCAGTGTTTCAGGCTACTAAAAATGGTTTGAATTTTAAAAGTATAAATATCTATTATAGGGCTAGAAAACATTTTTTAATGACACGCTTCTTCATTTTGGGGTGTGAGGCATGAGGGAGATGGATCTGTGATTTCTTCAATGTAAGGACTCCCACTATATAAGGAATAACTAGCATTTATATAGGTCTTTAAAGTTTGCAAAATGCTTTAAAATGTTATTTCATTTTATCTTCATTATAACATTGTGAATTAGGTGCTATTATTATCCCTATTATTCACTTGAATAAACTGAGGCAGAGAGAGGTTAAGTGACTTGCCTAGCAACTGTCTGAGACCAGATTTGAACTCAAGCCTTCCTGACTCCAAGTATAGTGTTTTGTTTACTGTACCACCTAGCTGCCTCTTGTATGGAAACTTCTGCTAATGGAAGTTGGTAACTCATCTGTCAAACAAATTCTTAGTTGCCTGGAGCATTGAGAGTTTAAGCAACTTGCCTGTGATTACATATATTTCTATCTATCTATCTATCTTTCTGTGTATCTATCTAATCTATATCCATCTATCTACATCTATATATCTATATCTATATTGATATAGATATTTCTCTCTCATATATATGTATATATATAATACATATATATATATACATAAAAGAATAAATGCTTGTACCTAGGTTCTAGTGGCTCCAAGGTTGGCCCTTTCTTATTCTTAATATTATACTTTTTAATTACCAGGAAGAAATTAGAATGGGAAAGTTACCTTCTATCTGAACACATTGGTTCTCCTTACTAGGAAATGTAGAGTCATTTCCACTGATTTTACACATAAAACCAAATTTCTCTTCAATTATAGAGAGGCCTTAGAAAGCATCTCTAGAAGCTTTAACCCTAACCACCTGCTGAAAACTATCTAAGCAGCTATCTTGGACAAGGCTGGAAAACATAGGAACTTCTCACAGAATCATACTTACGTCATAATCAGAGTCTCTTCTCCAGGCTCACCCAGGACTCCATCCACAAAAAGAGGGATGGAAGTGAAACTGTATTTACTCCATGATCTCCCTTCATCAAAACTTAACCTAGTAGTAAGAAATACAGAAATAGATAATTAAGCTAATTAACTGAGGAATTTTTCCCCCTCAAAAATATAAGGAGGAATAAGTCAGGCAATTTTTATAGTCAAAGGGACATAAGCAAACTGATACTTAGAAGTCAGAAATTATGCTTAAATTCATCTATAGAGATAGACACAGTAGGGCTGCTTATCTAAGACCCAGGAATGTTAGACTGCCTCTACCAGGGAAAATAATGCCGAAAGAATATAAGACACATTAAACAATCTTCTAGGGGTGGTTCAGTGGCGCAGCGAGTAGAGCGCCAGCCCCGGAGTCAGAAGGAGCGGAGTTCGGATCTGGCCTCAGACACAACACACACACATAAAAACCTAGCTGTGTGACCTTGGGCGAGTTACTTAACCCTAATTGCCCTCCCCCCCCCCAAAAAAAAGAAAGAATCTTCTGGCATATGTACTCTTCTCAAATTTTAAACCTCAGTGAAATATTCTCCATATTCCTACTACAATTCAAATAAAGATATGGTAGACAGGAAAATTTGGAGCAATTGCTTCCAAGAAGGCCAAAACATATGACTATTTATAAGGATGGCTTTCAACCTAAAGCAAATCTCTTAAATATAATGGCTATATTTATTCTTTCATTTCACACTTATTGATTGCATATGATATACAAGATTATCGTTTCCAATTGACCTTCCCTAATTCATCCCTAAGCCTACAGGCACACTTGTTCTTTTGAATTGTCATATTATGTTGTGTTTCTCAATCTACTATTATATTATATTTTTTTATTCTATTCCATATGTGTTTCTATGCCTTGATACCTTTGTGAAGTTGTAAACTTTTTGTGGGTAGATCTCTAGACCTTTGAATATCCATCAATGCATAAAACCATGCCTCATACATTATATTTGCTTAATATCTGTTTTTGAATGACCAGCTTCATTTTAATGTAATTGAATATCTTATCTTATCTCTGTTAGGTTTTATATTTGCTATATCACTGTTTACAAAGACTAGAAACTCAGGGATACCCTGAGAGAGTGGAGAGAAAATAATGGCTTGTTAACATCCTTTTATCCATAGTGTATGATTCACCAACCACTAGGGTACATTTCCTGCAGCCTTCCTTTCCTCTTGCTGCATGTCCCTGAGACCCAAGCCTTTGCTTACCTATTGGTCTTGTACTTCTGTATTGTATTCCCCAACTGAAATCACGATGCTCTATTTTCAGCATTTGAATTATTCACTGCCACAGCAACTCATAGTGGTATTGCAAACGAGATTATGACTTGAACAGAGGCAGAGCAGCTGAGACCCTCTTATGTGAAAACAGGTAGAAAATCATGGAAAACCTTGGGGCTCTAAACCTGCCCCATATACATAAGCACAACTCAAAGCCATTGAATTTGCCCTTGTATATAAACCATAGCCCAAGGGGTTCAGGAATACTGCCAAGGCAAGAGGGATACAGACACTGAGAACCTAGGGTTAGGTATAGCATTTATAGAGCAGGCGATAAGACTTGTAGAGACAAGTGACTAAGAATTGCTGTAATTCTAGGCAGTTTCACTTGAGAAAACTGAATGTAAGAGGTTAACTACAAGGAGTTAAAACTTCTCAAAAAAAATATATCTTGGTATCTTCATTGGTATATTTTCTCACCCATAATTCTGTGGGAGTGGGAAAGGAACTGTCATATCTGAAAACCATAATTCATTTTTTCTTTTACCCCAAGGGCAGCCTTTTTTTCCCTTTTTTTGTGAAACTGCATTCAACAGTTTCATGTTAACAGAGAGAGGGTGTAAATTATGTTCTGATGGATTCTGGCATTTTACTACAAACACCAGCACAATCTGTCTGCTGATAGCAAGACTTTGGGATGGGTTTTTGCAGTTCAGAATGATCAGCACTGTGTCACAGCAGGCAGCACCATTACCAGAGATGTCGGATCGGCAGAGATGTATGTTTCATAGCAACCAAGACCCCACCTTGATCCAGGTATAGAACACTATGCTCTTCTTCAAAGATCTATGGAGGAAAAAAGAACAACACAGAAAAACTGATATATCTACTTTATCCAGTTCTCAAAGATTAAATGCAGAAAAGATTCCAATCAATAAATCAACAAGATTTTACAGTGATAATTCTTCCCTATTCACTCCCCACCCCCAAATCTCAGGAAGTGCTTAAAGTAACAGAATGGATTTTTTTTTTAAATTCGAAAGGATTATAGGGATTATGTTTTATCTAAATTCTCCATTTTCCAGAATACCAATAGGATCACCATATAACGTAGGAGGAAGAGACTTAGATTGAAGTCAGACAACAAAATTCAAATCCTGTCTCTGTCACTTACTACCCATATGAATTTGGAAAATGAATTAAACAACAACAACAAAAAACTTTATCAAGTGCTTACTGTGTATGGGCACTGTACTAATAACTAGGGGTCTAAATATGAACAAATAAGATAGCCTTTTTTCTCAGGGAACTTAATTCCAATGGGAAAAGACAATACATGTTAGAAGATTAAAGTTGGAAAGTGAAAAGGAGTTGGCTGAGGGTACACACACAGGGCTTGGATGGAAACTGATTGGAAAGAGAAATGATAACTTGGTTCTGGGAGAGATAAGGTAAAAGGAAACCAGTTAGAGACAGGTCACTTCACATCTCTGGACCGCAGTTCTTCATCTATAAAATAAAGGGATTAGCCTCAATGACCACTAAGATCCCTTCCATCTCAAAACCTACACATCTGGGATGTCTAACTATCAAGTTTGCTCAAGGCCACAGAGTTTAGTTAGTGGTGAGGCTAGGATTAGAACTTTGGTCTCTTGACTTAGATTCTTGTGCTTTTCCATTCCACTTCTACTACTGAAAAGTAGAAACATGTTCTTGAGGAGAAGCATCCTTGCCAAATGTGCTATTGTCCTGCCAGGTTATGAGGTGGTTAAATTTAAAATGGGAGAACTGGAGTCCATTCCTCTGTTCCTAACATGTTCTGTGTATCATCCCTCAAAATGAAGAGTAACTAGTTTTATGCCTGAAGTGACGTTCAAGGAGTGGGAGAATACCAAGTAATCCACTCTAGCCTTACAAAAACAATGCTCAGAGATCTTCAAATCAAGGGCACTTCTCAGATACCGATGCTGTGCCTATGTTCAGTAGATCTTCCCAATTAGGTCTGGTGAATATTCTAGATAACAGAAGATGGAGTAACACAGTGTCTTATTAGACATGTCTTCTTCTTGTATAGCATTTTTCTTTGAGAGAAGGGCACTCAGGGGCAGGATGGGATGAGGTACCACAATGTTTTCAATCTCTTCTCAAATTTCCTTCCCAGAGACCACTTTATTAATCCCACTTTTATATTCCTATGCACACCTATATATCATTCTCTAAGTTTAACCACTTTCTTATTTTTTGAAGTACTTTTCTTTCCTCTGAGCCCCAAGGAGCAGAGTTTTGTACCTATAAATGATCTGGATCCAAGAGCTGGTAAAGAAAGTCTAAAACAGGTCACCCTCAGCAGGAAATGCAATGCAGAGGATTCTCACTGCTGAGTGCACTCACCTGCATGTTAGATTTCAATTTATGATGCTAGTTATTGTATGATAATTAAACGTCAGTGGGTTATTAAAACATATTTATTGAAGTGTAACAAGCACGCATTAGACACATATCTTGTTATGATTGCTAAACCTCATTAAGTGCCTGTTTTATAAGCAATGGATACCTAATTTACATGCAGAAGACAGACAGGAGGCATTTGAGCTAAACACATTGGATTAAAGCGATTCCGCTTCTACTTTTCCTGACATATGCACTCTGATGGTTATTACTCTGTCTTGTGCACATGAGATTTAAACATCTCAGAACACCACCTGTGTAATGGCTATTTCTTTATGCAGCAATTCTTACAATGTTCTGTCTTCAAGGCAAAAGGAATTTATGGAGGTAACTCTGAGTGAGGCTTATTATAATCAGGCCCTTCAGGCTTCGGGCTCCATGAACAACAAAACCATTGGGTTTTCGACTTTGTTTTATGAGAAAATTTCATTCTGATTTAATTTGGTTCATTGTCACTTACAGATTTTCCTCTTAATAAAAACCAAACTAAGTTAACAAATGAATACTAAATAAAACTGACTGGGATTATTATAGTTATTACTGGCTTTCGAAGACTCTACTAAAATTCAACTTTAATGCCTTGCTTTCTCATAGGTTATTATTCCAAAGGTACACCAACCTGAAAAGCTTCCAATATAAGCTGGATAATGAACTGCCAGAATGCCTGTTGTTTATGGACCAGTATTATTACCAAGTTCAGACATGCACATCACTATCAATCAATCAACAAACATTCGTTGTGCCCACTATGTGCCAGACACTGTGTAATGTATTAGGAAAACAAATTAAAAAGTAAGACAGTCCCTGGTCTCAAGGAGTTTCACATATAATCTTTGGATACCAGGTGATAGATTTATATGGATTTATTTTAATTTTTCATAAAAACCTTTAAAAATAACTGGGTCTCCCTGATCTTACTCAGGCTAGTAAATAGTAAGTAGTAGCAACTACTCATGAACCTGATCTCCAGACTGATAGGTATGGAATTTTTAATCTGCTCTGTTTTTCTACCTGGCCCAATTCAGTCATTCTTAGGTAACTGGTTGTTCCTCCACTTCTACAGGCTCACTGTCATGGTGCCAGACTTATTTCAGACACCTGGTCAGTTTTATCCTTGCTGTAGTATAAAGCTCCCAAACTCAAGTGATTCACCAATGTCAACCTCTCCAATAGTAGGCATTCTAGGTCTGTACCACCATAACTAGTTGGTTAAAGCCATTTATGGAAAAAAAAATAGGGAAAACAAAATCACATACCAAGAAGTTGAGGGGTAAAGTACAATCAAAATTGGTATAACTTATGCTCCCACTGAAATTCACAGCCTCTTTAAAGCCCTAAATATTATTTTGAGGTCTTAGGTTCTTTTTCACAATGGAAATATAAAAAAGGAAAATTCAACAGGCATATGTAGCAGAATAATTTCCTAGCATTGGGACTGTTAGTGGAAGATATGTGACTCTTTTTACCACAGGGACCAGACACAAGTTACTTACCTGCCTCCACGTGTTCCCAGCATCTGAAGACACAAACATACTGATATCATTGTCAGACAGCTCAGATCCAATGTTACCTGGAAAGAGAATAGCACCCTTAGAGGAAGGAACATTTTATAAAAGAGTTGCATCAATCTCATTTATAAGCACATCAGAATCTCTCACACTATTTCAGAGTAAAAATACATAGCTGAATGGAGATAGTTAGCATTATGTTTTCAGTTGTAATGAAGCAATTTGTTTTTCCTCTTTCCAGTTTGCTAATCAAAAAACAAACAGAAAAAAATGTCTTTTCTTGAAAGATATTCTTCACATCAGGAATAAAACCAAGACAAGTCCTCTTACCAGAAGCCACTATGATGCTGGGAGCTGTGTCACGACTGGCAATGTTTCCAGAGGTGTATGGGTTGTCAGAGACCTTTAAGTGAAGATGCAGGGAACAGTATGGCTGTAGAAAGAAGAACAAAGGCACCACAGAAACAAGGGCATTTAAAGAGTCCACTAAAAGTCTTGATTTATAGCAATGTCCAGGTCCTGTATTAAGTTCTACCTTAATGACAATATCCATCTCAATGCCATATGTCTGATTTGATTTTGAGGGGCAATGTTGAACATTTGATTCTGATGGGTATAAAAAATGCTTGTGAAAATGATCAAATTTAATTTAAACAAGTTCAAAAAAATTCAATCAATATAGTACTGGGATAGCATTACAGCTAGTATTATGCAATGTAGAAGCTATACTAATAAACAAGTGGTACTCGCAGTAACAATTCCAGTGAAATTTTAAGCAACTTTTACAGTCTCTCCCTGAGTCTTAATCATGTCCCTTGATTAAAAAAATCAGCAGTTTTCAAAGAAGCACAATAAATCTTAAAGGGATTTCCTTAAGAAGTGCTTTGCTCCTAAGTTGTCAAAAATAAAAGTTTCTGTTTGAAACCCCCACTCCTTTTCTTCCATCAGGATGATTACTTTCTAATCTTATCAGTGTGGGATTTTAGAATCACCACTGTAGCTCTGTTATTACTTTTATTCTGCTCTGTTGGAGTTACAACCAGGAAAAATTCATAGTGCGGCAGAGATACAATGATTAAATTTATATGGGATAGGGTAAATGATAAATGAAAAATGAGTGAGGAAGAGAGAGACAAAAAAGGCAGGGGAGGTAGACAGAGGCACCGAATTAGAGTAGCGGTCTTTGGCCACCACCAGCATAGAGATTCAGACATAGGCTCTCTTCTACCTGAAAATTTCCTATTCAACTTAAAAAAAATAACTCCCATACTATCATGTACTACCACAATTATAAAGGCCAGAATGTTAATTGAGATGTGATAAATGAGGCTTTGCCCTAGATCACCAACATCAGGGCAGAAGTTGTACATTCTGTGATGTAGGTACTTCCTCCTCAGAAGGTGATGCTTTCTCCCCACAGTGACTATTTTCTTAAGCCTTGGCTCATGTTGTATTTTCCTGGCCTAAGATGCTGCATGGCATGCCACTCAAGATTCTGATGCTGTAGTGCCCCTCTCTCAGGACCTTTCTCCCCAACACACACAAATGTTGGACACTCTGAGGGGCAGATGTCCCAGCTTCCATTTTGGATGAAACCGTGCTCAGACTTTCCTTTCTGTCACCATCATGGTACTCCTGAAAATGTGCCATCCTGCATTTCTATTTAACTAGTGTTGCTATTTTTTTATTTAATTTTCAGTTTTACTTTCTATGAAATTTAAAATAGAAACAGACATGAATATCTATGTATACAAAGACCAGAAAATTAGGATTGATTTGCAATCATGAATCTCTATTATATATACAGATTAGCTTTTTAAAAGTATATAACAAATTCAACATCTTAGATCCAAAGATATCTTTTCTGAACTTCAATTAACTTTTGTGTGTATGTGTGTGATTGTGACTTTTTTTGCTTATTTTCCTGGTGAGAGTCTAATTTTGGGGAGGCAGGAACCACCCAAGACAATTTTTCTACATGACTGACAATGATGAATACAGAAAGACGACTTAGAAATTTGATAGTTTCTGAATTAAAGCGAGATATTAAGAAAAAATAAAATAATTACATATGTATTTATGTATATGTGCAATACGTGTGTGTTTATATGTGTGTGATATATCTATCTATTGTGATATATCTATCTATAGATAGATAGGTATATAGGTAGGTAGATAAATAGGTAGATAGATAGATAGATAGATAGATAGATAGATAGATAGATAGATAGATAGATAGATAGATAGACAGACAGATAGATAGGTGGATAGGTAGATAGGTGGATAGGTAGATAGGTAGACAGATAAAAAAGTATGTTGCTGTTCAGTCATTTAGTCATGTCTGACTCTTCATAACCCTGTGGACCATACTATCCATGGAGTTTTCTTGGCAAAGATACTGGAGTGGTTTGCCATTTCCTTCTCCAGGCGATTAAGGCAAATAAAAGTTAAGTGACTTGCTCAGGGTCACATAGCTAGTAAGTGTGTGAAGCAACATTTGAACGCGGGCCTTCCTGACTTCAGATCAAGCACTCTGTCCACTGAGCCATCTAGTTGCCTCTATGTGTGTGTATGTTTATATGTACACATAAACATGCATATATGTAATTTATAAATGGAGAAATAATCCCTTTAACTTTCAGCTCTGGGCAATTTTGAGTCTAAGTGCTAATCATAGAATGAAGCCTCTGAAGTCCTCCTATGAAGTTAATAGTATGAGGCATAACATTTAGGATGATATTACATGAGGGTCGGGACACATGTGCAATGTCAAACTGAGAATGCAACCACACCCTGGAGTGACTAGCATCCCCCATAGAAGAAGTACCTGTTCTGGGATTTTCTGACCACTCCTCCTCTGTGAAACCAGCATGCAGCCCAAACACATAAGATCCCCACAGTTCTATGGACATCTGATCCAGGGCATTGTGCAAAGTAAGAATGCCATTAAAAAAGGAAGCTGACTTTTCTCATTCCTGACTGCTGTGTGGTATGGTTGCCATGGCTTTTGGCTGCCTGGATCTGCTATTATAAGAGGCACTGATGCCAGCTCTAGTAGAAACATTACAAATGCTCTTTGCAGTGCTCTTTCCTCTATACTCTCATTTGTGGTCCTGGATTGCCCCCAGCTGGTACAAGGAGAATGTTCTGTGACTTTTCTTTTCTTCCCCTCTGCATCAAAGTACAGAGTCTATATAAATACTTGGGAAATCATCTTCGAGCCCCTGAATGATGAAGGCAAACCAAAACTCAATGATTTGTTAGCCCTCCTTTTCCAGTGAGTATGGATTTCAATGCAGTAAATATTCCCGTGACAACTGCCTTCAACAACATAGATCATAATTCAATAATTAAAAATCTAAATTGCTTAATACTCACACTAGTTAAATGACTTGCCTATGGTTACACAGTAAATAGATATCAGAGGTAGATTCTTCTTGAATCCAACTTCAGTACTCTACTATATCATACATTATGGAAGCCTTATCCATGGTAGCAGCCATTATTTTGTGTGTCAAGAAATACTCTGAGAAGACAGGAGTTCAATTCCCATCAATCTGGTTATTAGAGAATATATGAACATTCTTCTCTCTCCTCCCCATAAAGAAAAACCAGAAATAGGAAACCGAAAATATTAATCATAACAGTTCCAGAAACTGACTTAGTAGAGAAGCAACATTAGCAATCTTTTTGGATGCTATAAAGACAGAGTAGTCCCAACCAGACTGACCTTCTTCTCTCACCCCCACCCCTACCATAATCAATGATATCTTTCTAAGAGGTATTTCTACATTACCAAGCAGCTAATAAATCAAATATTGAACATCTGCTGTGTGTCTGATCCTTTGCTAGTTAGAGAGCTAAAACTTGTTGCATCTGGAAGGTGCCTTAAAAATTCTCTAATCTTACTATTCAGACCAGGAAATTGAGACCCAAACAGATTTGTCTATGATTATATAGGTTGTTAGTGTTGAGACAGAATGGAACTCAGATCTCTAAACTTCCTACTCAAACTTCTTTCTTTAAGCTGTCTTTTTTGTCTTCATGCAGGGATCCAAAAAGATTGAAGATGGGGACTATGAAGAAACTCTTGGGTGAGGTCACAATCTTTGTGTATTTCCACACTAGTACCAGTTTGTTCCTTACAGTCAGGATGACCTAGGGTCAGTATTCTATTTATTAACAAAGGGTTTGAAGTATGGAATGGATTTAGAGTTACCACATTTGCAAACCATATGATCACAGGGCAGCAGGTATTGTGAGAAACAGAATGTTCCCCTAACTGGGCCAAATAAGGCCCTAGATACAAGATCTAAGAGTCAGAAGCAAAGTAGGGAGGGAGGCACATAGCTAATGGGGCATAAATGGGTCATACTTACCTCTCTAACACTAATTTGTACCTCATGGGGGGAAGGGAAGGGAATGAGATACCCAACAGAGGTTTGCCCTAGGGCATCCAATTTCCTAGTGCCAGCCCTTTCAGGGAAGTACTGACTATATTTACTGAAAAATGGGCCTTCCTTTTATTAAGTGCTATATTTTCCCTAGGGACCAAGAATATGTAATGAGTTCAGCTGGTCTCACATGCTGCTCCTCAAGAGTCCAATCCCAAGACTTGGGAAGGTAGTGAGCCCTGCCCTGGTAATACCCCTGTCTAATTGCACAAAGCAGTCTGTGGAGGAAAGAATCCCTGCTGAGCCCTGCAGGTAATCAGTCTAAAAGGCCTTAAAATATGGTCCCAAATTATCCTGGATGTCTTATTTCTATAGAAAGCATTTTACAAGGAACTTTCCATTTGGGGCTGTAATTCTGAACTTGTTCCACATTTGAGGCAACCCTGCTGGAAAATCTCTTTTCTAATCACTCAGCTGGGCTGGCGGTGACACTGTCACTCTCCAAGTACTCACAATCTCAAATCACTCTTTATCTCCTCACTGCCAGCCACCAGCTCCTGGACCCAAAGTAGGTTGTTAACACTCTGAATCTCCTAGAGCTCAAAGATTTTCGATCCTATTTTCTGTCTTTGGCAGATTTTTGCAAAGTGATTTTAGTCTCTGGCCCAGTTCACTGCCCCCTCCTTCTCTGGCTCTTCCAAAGCCTATGGTGAAACAAATTTAAAGCAGGCAAGAAGCTGGGTTAATGGGAAGAGGGAGGAGGAAGGCTCCTGGGAGCTGTTTATCTTAGTCAGTTTAATTAATCTTTTCTCCAGTCTTAATGACCCTAACAATTATTTTTGAACTTCGAGGTCAGCTTAAGATCAAGAGCTCTGATTCAGCACACCCTGGTTAGACACTGAGTTTTGTATTTTGGTATTTCTCTTCAGCAAAACTCCTTCCTTCAAATAATAATCAGTCAGCAAGTAAGTATGATCCCATGCATTATGTCAATCGCACTATATAATAATATGAAGTACAATCATGATTTCCAAGACTTCATCTCTGGTCTTATGTCTTACTCCAGAATGGCTATTCAGAGCCCTACCCCATTGTGGTCAATTATATCTCTTCAGCAGTTGTTTTCCGTAATACTTCCTGGGAATGAAGGACCATACTGATGATCAAGAGTATTGTGCCAGTGAAACATTTGCTGGCCTTTAATCACAGAATGACTATCAGGAGAAGTGGTTAGTTAGAGATGCCAACAATTCTTCCCTTAGAACAACACACTCACAACAATTCATGGGTAGAGTTCATCAACACCACCACCACCACCACCATCCCCACCATCATCCCAATAATTCTGATGAAGGCTGAGTGGGAGATCTTCCCATGAGATGCAGTGACATTGAAAATATTCACAACAGGAATTAAAGTCAGGTCATTGTTTTTAGCATCTCATGATGAGCAAAGTGACTCAATGACAGTGACATTGTTTTTCAAAAAGAATCCTTTCTCTTGAAACAAGGGTGGTTGAATAGGGATATAATCAGTCTAGATTATATCCTCAACCTTTCTTTGTGTCACAAACCTCGCTACTTTGAATCTTATGGACTACTTCTAAAAATGATACTTTTAAATGTATAAAATAAAATGCAAAGAATTATAAAGGAGACGATACCGATATCTAGTTATCAAAATAGTTTAAAATATTTAATATGTTATATATGTGTACATATGTATTACATATAAGTACATATGCAAATATATACAAACACACCCACATGCAAGGTCATATTAAGAACTTCTGCTCTAGGTAATCATACTGATAGGATGAATGTGACTTTATTCCTCAAATCTCAGAATACTAAGACTCAGAGCTGCTCTTTGGACATTGAAGCATCTCTCTTTTCTGAAATTCTGTATTGATTTTAGTCTGTCCCACACAATTTAGTCCTTAATGGTGCATTGGCTTATGTTATTCTCTGGTTGGCTCATATATCTATCTCATTTCTTCAACTGAATTAGAAGCTCAGAGCTTCTAACCATATCTTAAAGTTGTTATTGCAGCGTGTATGTTTGTTCTTGCTCTCTGTCTCTGTCTCTCTGACTCTGTCTCTCCTCCCTCTCCCTGGCACAGAATATAGTAGTTGATCACTCAATTCTTATTGACTGATTTTTAAAATGACCTAAATGGAGTTCAACTTTATACATTCAGGACCTATGATTTCCTCCACCTCTACTTACTTAGACCCATTGACAAACTTAAAGAGTTTTAAGAGATCTGTCTGAGTCTCAGAGAGGCCGAATGAGTCATCTGTAGTCACAGAGCTAAGTAAGTTTCAGAGGAACAAACTGAACTCAGGACTTCCTGAATGTAAATTCAGCCCTCTTTGCACATACATGGGGAGTAACCCATGTTACTCCCTCAATTTGTACCATGGAGGATAAAAAACAAATAATGGTGCTTCTTACCCCCAGAAGAAGTACAAACTAGACAGAGATACAAGTTCAAGAATGTTTAGGCAAAGTCAATGAATGATCAAATAATAAAAGGGCACACTAGCAGAAAGGTATGGATGTGGGCAGGATGTCTCTGTCATGGCAGACAACTACTAAATTCTCCTATAAATCTCCTTTCAGTGTCTCAGTCAAAGAGAGAATCCTGAATCAGACAACTCAAACATTTTCATACAATTTTGGTCACTTACATCCATTTGAAAGGTTCTGTAAAAACTCAATTCATAATGATTAAGTGCTTATGATGTCCCAGGCACTATGTTAAGAACTTGGGATACAAATACCTACTGTGTCCTTGTTCCCCTCTACCCTCCTTTTCTGAGGAAGTTAGCTCTTCCTCAAAAGGTGAGGTAGGCTGGCCTATTTCCTCTCTGATTCCCAGCATATTCACACTGTTACCTGGGGAGAAGTTTGTTTAAATGTGGTGACTTACCAGCAGGCAATGTACAGGGTCCCCTCTCAGATCGGTGTCAGGAGCCTGCAGCAACCGCCAGTCTCTGCCTTTGTTATATGTGATGAAAGTCTTCACTTGGTTGTCAATCTTCTTGTTAGCCAAGAACATTCCCTTTATCCCTGCTACCTGGGAGAAATTGACATGGCTGAAAAATACATCAATTTGAAAGGAGATTTTTTTCCCCAAAAAATGAAATAACAGGCTCTCAGATCTAGCCAGAAAGCAGAACTAGGTGAACCTTGAGGAGTTCACAAAATTTGAGGGGGACTAGGCAGTGGATTCCATTGGGCAAGAAGCATGACATTCATACCAACTTGTGCATCAGGTTGGATTTGCCCAGCAAGCCCTGTAGTGTCTTCCTAGTTTTCTTTGAGTGTACACTTCAAGAGCAGGTAACCTTGATTTATATATCGTCCATAGTTTTAAAAGTTAGATCATTCATACATATGGCTAAGAGTAATGAGATAAAACTCACCATTCCATCAATATTATTATTCCTATTTCAGTACAATTCCAAAATGATAGCATAAATTAGTTATCATCATTTGAACACAGTCAATTAAAAAAACAGAGTGGTTTGCTCTTCATCATAAGCACCTGTCTTTCTTGTTCTCCCCATCCCTCCAAATCTATCTCTTACCCTCATGCCCTTGGAATTAATCAACGTCTGGTTTCCAAAGAATGAACAAACACTTATTAAACATTTACTATGTGCCAGGCACTGTTCTCCAACTGGCAACAGAAATACCAAAGCAGTACAGTCTCTGCACTCATTGTGCTTACATTCTAATAGGAAAGGCAACACATATGAAGGAGTGATAGTCAGGGAATGGATATTTTGTTCCGGGCAATAATTAATGGAACAAAAAGACTCAACTGATGTTGCATTTCCAGAGGAATCACATCCCCTCCCACAGGCTGCATCCATTCAGTGCTGAGGCAAATGAAGAAATATGGATCCATGGATGTAATAAACAGAATCTTGAAGTTCTTTTCCAAAACCTTCAGAACCAGGGTACAACAACTGAGGTACAAAAGGAGACATCTCAGAATTGTTATAGGTTCAGAATTTGACTATAAAGGACTCATTGAGGAGAAAGACAGATATTTTGAACCTTCCCTTCTCCTACTAGGTCACTGGGTATTTGTTAGAGTAACTACACTGGTGCACTAAGTCTTAATGAACCATTCTAATAGTTCTTGCTTCCAGGGATCCTAGGTCTACTTTCTCTGGTAACCAAACCTCTTTTGCTTCCATGTAAGTTTTTTTTTTCATCTTGTTTCTTATATGGGTCCTATTTTGTGTGTCCTTTGGGAGAATGAACTTCCCTGGTAGATTGGTTTATCTGTGTGTCACAGTATAGATCTGAGAAGTGGGAGTGGGGAGAGATAATGGACTACCGTGGAAGTGAATTCTGAAAAGTTGATCTTCCAGAAACAGAACTGTAATGAAGGTAGGATCACCTAGATGTTTTCTCAAGGTGCCAAAATTAGTTAATATATGTAAAACTCTTTTTCAAACTTAAAGCTGTATATAAATGCTAGTTACTACTATTGTTGTCTACCTCCTCCTGGGGCTTTGGAGACAGTAAGCTATGCACTGGGAGTACACAACTCACTAACCTAGGGTGACCCTTAGGGCATAATAGATGTCCTTAAACAAAGGTTTTTCATAAATATTTATTAAGGGGTGGCCAGGTGGTGCAGTGAGTAAGAGCGCCAGCCCCAGCGTCGGGAGACCTGGGATAGGTTCTGGCCTCAGATACTTGGCACCCACACAAAAATAATAACTGGCCATGTAACCTTGAGCAAGTTACTTAACCCCGATTGCTTTAAAAATAAATAGATAGATAGATAGATAGATAGATAGATAGATAGATAGATAGATAGATAGATAGATAAATAAATATTTATTAAAAGAAGGAATGAATAAACTCAATTAATATATACTGTATACATATAGTTCCTCTATTTAAAAGTTGTAATTCCACATTTTCATTCAAAAGTATTTCATGAATCATAATGTTTTATTAATTTAGATTATGTTTCCTTATTCTATTGCTGTTCATTCTTCAGTCATGTCCAACTCAATGTCCAACTCATTCCCAACCAGGGATAGGGAACTGTGGCCTTCTCGGTCCTTGAGTGTAGCCTTCTTACTGAGTCTGTTTTATAGAACAAATCCATTTATTAAGGGTATTTGTTCTGTTAAGTTTGGATTCAGTGAAAGGGCTCCACTTGAGGACCTAGAGGGCCACATATGACTTTAAGGCTACAGGTTCCCCACCCCTGCCTTAGACCATAACGTCCACAGAGTTTTCCTGACAAAGATATTGGAGTGGCTTGCATTTCCTTATGTGGTTCATTTTACAGATGAGAAAATTGAGGAAAACAGAGTTAAGTGACTTGTCCAGTGTCACACAGCTAGTAAATATCTGAAGCTGGACTTGAACTCTGGTCCTCCTGACTGCTGGGCTGGCATGTTGTGCCACCTACATACCTAATGCATCCTTACACGGAATACAAATTAATGATTTCATAGATTTAAAAGGAAAGGCAGTCAAGGGCTTTTTATTTACTTCAACCTCTACTTAAAAATCAATTTCATTTCTACCAATACCTGACAAGTGGTCATTAGGCTTTTATAACTTCCATCTACTGCTTCTATGCTGTGAGGCCAAACAAAAAAAAATTTAATTTATTTTCCACATGACATTCTTTCGTATACTTGAGGATAATTGTCATCCTACACACACACACACACACACCATCCCTAAAGTTTTCTCTTCTCCAGCTTAAACATCATTACTTCTTGCAAATGATCCTTCTGTGGCATGAATTTCACCATCCTGGCTGCCCTCTTCAGTATGTTCTCCAGCTTATCAAAGTCCTACTTAACTGGCACACAAAAATGAATAGAAAGTTGTCTGACCAAGGCAGTGGATAGTGACCATTATCCTCTTATTTGTGGATGCTTAGCCTATACAAATTCTATTTTAGAGTACCTAGGCAGAAACAAATGTGCTTTTGAGGCACAACTAAAACTTTTGAGGTAAAGTCAGACACGATCCTGAGCTCTCCCCTAAACTCCTCCAAATATTATTCAAAGAAATAATGACTCTAAACAAATCCTAGACTGGTAAAACCAACAAAAAGATAGAGTAAAATGATTTTCCAAGCCAAAACAACTCAGAAGACTGGAAAGAAGGGTCTGTGGCACCAGGGTGAGAAAGGAGCATAATCCAGTACAGGCCATGCCAGCACAGTCCTGGACTCAGGCAAACCAGGAGCAGGCCTTGGGAGCCACTGAATCAGCAACAGAAGCAGCTGTTGCTGCTTCCAGACCTCTCAGCCCAGATGCTAAGGGGGTTGAGCAGTGGGTCAGAAGTAGATTACAGGGGTCTCTTTGCTAGCATTGAGGCAGGACTCTGTTGCTTTTCCAATACTTGGATCCAGATCACAATCCTGGGTAGCAGTCCCATGGTAAGGGGAACAGTAGCATAGGGTGCTTGTGGTCACTCACAGACAAGAGCACAGGCCAGGAGAGTAGTAAACCCCTCTCAGATCATATCACCTCAGAAGAACTGAAAACTTACATGTCCCTAGAAGCATATCTGAAAACAGCTGCACAAAAATCTATAAGCTTGGGATAGTGCACCCACCACACTGGAAGCAAATCCTCACTTTAACGAAGACTTAAAAGTCAAGTAATAGACTAGGAAAATGAGCAAACAACAGGAAAAAAAACAACTCTGACTATAGAAAGTGACTATGGTGACAAGAAAGATAAAAATACACATTCAGAAGAAGACAACAAAGTAAAAGCTTCTACATCCAAAGCCTTCAAGAAAAATATGAACTGGACTTGGGTCATGAAAGAACTCAAAAAGAATTTTGAAAATCAAAGTAAGAGATGTAGAAGGAAAATGGGTAAGAGAAACGAGAGGGGTGCAAGAAAATCATGAAAAAAAATGAGTCACCAGCTTGGTAAAGGAGACATGAAAATACTGAAGAAAATAATACTTAAAAACAGGATAAGCCAAATGGTAAAAAGAGGAGTAAAAAGCCTATAAAGAGAAGAATGCCTTAAAAAGCAGAAATTGACAAATGAAAAAAAGAGGCACAAAAATTCACTAAAGAAAAAACAAACTCCATAAAAAGTGGAATTGGTCAAATGAAAAAGAAGGTTCAAAAGCTCACTGAAGAAAAGAATGCCTTAAAAATTAGAATGGAAAAAAATAGAAACTACTGACTTTATGAGAAATCAAGAAATAATAAAACAAAACCAAAGAATGAAAAAAAAGAAGACAATCTGAAATATCTCACTGGAAAAACAACTGATTTGGAAAATAGATCCAGGAGAGATATTTTAAAAATTATTGGACTGCCTGAAATCCACGATAAAAAAAAAAGAACCTAGACATCATCTTTTAAGAAATCATGAAGGAAAACTGCCCTAATATTCTAGAACAAGAGAGTAAAATAGAAATGGAAATAATCCATTGATCACCTCCTAAAAGAGATTCTGAAATGAAAACTACCAGGAATATGATAGCCAAATTCCAGAGCTCCCAGAACAAGTGCCATTGTTAGTATAACACAAGATTTAGCAGCTTCTACATTAAATGATTGGAGGACTTAGAATATGATATTCCAGAGGACAAAAGAGCTAGGATTACAAGCAAGAATCACCTCCCTAGTAAAACTGAATATAATCCTTCAGGGGAGAAAATTGATATTCAATGAGAAGAGGACTTTCAAGCATTCTTTATGAAAAGACTAGAGATGAATAGAAAATTTGACTTCAAATGCAAGATTAAAGAGAAGCACAAAAAGATAAACAGCAAAGGGAAATCATAAGGGACTAAATAATGTTAAACTGTTTATATTCCTACATGGTAAGATGTTACTTGTAACTTATTAGAATCTTCTCATTATTAGGGCAGTTAAAAGGAGTGTTTATAGACAAAGAAAACAGGTGTGAGCTGAATATGAAGGGATGATATCTAAAAATCAAATTAAGTGGTAAGAGAGGAATACAATGGGATAAAGGTAAAGGGAGAGGTAAAATGGGGTAAATTATCTCAAATAAAAGAGGCAAGAAAAAGCTTTTATAGTGGAGGAGAAGAGGGGGGAGGTGAAAGAGAGCAAGTGAACTTTACTGTCATCAGAACTGGCTCAAAGAAGGAATAACATACACTCAAATAGGTATAAAAATCTATCTCAGAGGGCACCTAGGTGGGACAGTGAATAGAGCTCTGCCCCTGGAGTCAAATCTGGCCTCAGACACTCAACACAAAAACTAGCTGTGTCACCTTGGGCAAGTCACTTAACCCCAATTACCCTACCTTCTCCCCTCCAAAAAGAAAAAAAAATCTATTGGTCTGTAGGAAAATAGGAGGGGAAATGGATAAGAAAAGTTGGGGAGGTAATAGAAGTTAGGGCAAATTGGGGGAGTGGGTGGTCAGAAGCAAAACACTTTTGAGTAATGATAGGGTGAAAGGAGAGAGAATAGAATAGAGGGAATATGATGGAGGGAAATACAGATAACAATAGTAACTGTGAAAAAAAGTCAAAGCAAGTTTCTCTGATAAAGGCTTCATTTCTCAAACATATAGAGAACTGAGCCAAATTTATAAAAATAAGAGTCATTCCCCAATTGATAAATGATCAAATATATGAATCGTATTCAGATGAAGCAATAAAAATTATTTATAGCTATATAAAAAATGCTCTAACTCACAACTGATCAGAGAAATGCAAATTAAAACAAATCTGAAGTACTATGTCATACCAATTAGATTGGTTAATAGGACAGAAAAGGAAAATGACCAATGTTGGAGAGGATGTGGGAAAAATGAGACATTACTTCCCTCTTAGTGAGTTATGAACTGATTCAATCATTGTGTGGTACAATTTGGAACTATGCCCAAAGGGCCATAAAACTATGCATATCCTTTGACCTAGCAATTTTTTTGTATCTCAGAAGAAATTAAAAAAGCAAGTAAAGGACCCATATGTACAAAAATATTTATAGCAGCTCTTTTCTGGGGACAGAGGATTGGAAATTGAAGGGATATCCATCAATTGGGGAATGGTTGAACAAATAGTGGAATGTGGTTATGAAGAAATACTAATGTGATATAAGAACTGATGAAAAAATGGTAAGCAGGATACTCTCAGAAAAATATGTAAAGACTTACATGAGCTGATGCAAAGTGAAATGTACTGTGTACAAAGTAACAGCACTGTTGTAAGATTATCATCTGTGAATGACTTAGCTATTCTCTATTTTTCCCCCTTTTTGGAGGCTAATTGGGGTTAAGTAACTTGCCCAAAGTTACATGGCTAGTTTTTTTGTGTGGGTGTTAAGTGTCTGAGGCTGGAACCGAACTCGGGTCCTCCTGACTCAGGGGCCAGAGCTTTACTCACTGCACCACCTAGCCACCCCAGCTATTCTCAGAAATACAATGATCCAAGACAACACTGAAGGACTTAAGATGAAAAATGCTATTCATTCCCAGAGAAAGAAGTGATAGTGTTTGAATACCGATGAAAGCATACTTTTTTTTAAACTTTATTTTTCCTGGGGTTTGGGGGGGGAGAGTTGGCCTATGTCTTATTTTACAACAATTATGGATATGTTCTGCATGACTAACCATGTATAACCTATATCAAAGTGCTTGTCATCTCAATGAGGGGTTGGGAGGGAGGAAGGGAGAGAATTGGGAACTCAAAGTTTTCAAAACAAATGTTAAAACTGTTTTTGCATATAACTGGGGGAAACAAAATGCTATTTATTTTCAAAGAAAAAAATTCTTTTCCAGGAATAGGGTTAAACTAAAAGGCCTTGGGAGAACTTCTTAAACTGTCTCCCATTTAGAATGTGAGCTCCTTGAGGGCAGGAATTGCCTTAATTTTTCTATTTTTATCCCCAGTGCTTAGCACAGTGCTTTGAATATATTAAGTGCTTAGATCATTAATTCATTCATTCCTTATCCTTTTTAAATTCTGGGACTCTCTCCAGGAGAAAATATTGTTTTTTGTCTCTTTTTTTTTCATTCTACTCACTGACATTTTATCTTGTCCTGTCTTTTGGAGTCTCCTGCATTATTTCTTCTCATGTTATTTAATTCTTATTGCTGTTTAATTTTTTATATATTTATACTTCTTCCCCACTAGACTGTAATCTCCTTGAGACAAGAGGTCACATGTTAATAATTCAATACCCAAATAGTGCCAGGCAAATTTTGAGTTATCATTATTTACTGAATTGAATAGTGTTGTTGTTCAGTTGTTTTCAGTCATGTCTGACTATTTCTAACTCCATTTGGGGTTTTCTTGGCAAAAATACTGTAGTGGTTTGCCATTTCCTTCTCTAGTTCATTATACACATGATGAAACTGAGGCAAACAGAGTGAAGCAACTTACTCAGGGTCACCCAGCTAGCAAGAGTCTGATTTGAACTCAGGAAGATGAGTCTTCCTGACTCCAAGCTTCAGGCTCTAAGCTCTATCCATTGTACCACCTAGCAGCCCTGAATTGTGTATTCATGTTTAATTAGGAAACACTCCTTTTCCAACAGCAATAACAATGTGTTTTTTGGAGTAAAACATAAAAGTGGGATGAGGAGCATGATGTTTATTTTATCATGCTACCCTGTTCCAAGATAAGAAAACTCAACCTCACAGAAGATAGGGTCAACTTCTCATGGAAAAAAAGCTTTCCAGTCTTATCTAACCTCACCTTCTCTGATTCTACTGAGTTGTTGGACTTGCATAACCAAAGATTTTTTGCCTATACCTGCCTCTGCTAAATGAAAGAAACTACTCTTCCTCTCAATTAATTTTACTGGAAAATAAATTAAAATAATCCCAAACTCAGTATTTGAAGTGACCCAGTAAATGTCAGGGAGAGGGTATGCCATGATTAATATCAAATAAAGTAACACTTCAATTGGTGTGATTTATTTGGGGATTTGGAGATGGACTATTTTTCATTGAGAAATCAGAGGAATGTCTAGGGGCAAGCTTAGTATGAGAGACTATAAATAGCCAAACTTAAGACCATGGATCCCCAGTGCTGCTCTAGCTTTCAGAGAATCCCTGACTTTATAGTTTCCCCTAAATCCACTCTGCTACTGTCCTAAAATGACACTGGCAGCCCAATAAGATGTCAGCCTTAAATAATGAGGACAAACTTAGATATCTGATGATAAATATGTTTTTCATCTTTTCTTTGTTGAATCTTGAACTATGTATGACTCACAGTCTTTCTTTCAAGCAATCAACATTTAAACAATTTCTACCTTTTTGGTTCCCTTTTAGTTCACTCCAATAAATTCAATAAATGTTAATATAGCATTTATTATTACAAGGCACTGTGCTGGGGACACAAAGAACAAGACAAAAATAAAACATTTCCTTCACTTTAGGAGTTTGCAATCTTTGAAGTCTAATCATCTGTATATAAAAACTACTTACACAGATAATGAATAATTATAACTTGAGGAAGAAGAGAGTACTAACAGATGGGGAGAGGAGAAAAGACTTCCTAGAAAGTAGCTCTTCTTTTTTGTTTGCACATCTTCGGAATATCTCTTAATCTTCTAATTTTTAATAGGTATGTTGGCACATACATGCTGTGTTTCCTACCACAGACTGTAAGAGCCTAGAGGACAGCTACTATGGTGTATTCTCTAACTGTTAGCAGAGAGATGCCATGGGGGAAATCATTCAATTGAATTAAATTAATTGGAGTTATAATATTATGTCTGCATGCTTTCATTTTGCAAAATACAAAGTTTGCATTTTGTTTGACAACACACACCACATGCCTCATGCACATATATGTGTATGCACCATCACTAACTACATATGTCAATTCTTCCTATATTATGCAAGTCCCTTGCATAAGATTTGTATATCTTGTGTATGCCAAGCAGGTGGCTTCAGAATGATCACAACCATTTTCATCCTTGCTGGGCCAACTGTCACTGTCTATTAAGCCATAGTGTTCTTTATCATCATTAATTAATCTTCTTTTCCCAAAGGAAAGTGGATATTCTCCAGTCCTGTCAAATCACCACTTGTCATCCACACCAATGCAAACATACCAGGAGACATGCGTCACGGGCACACACATCACAGTCCTATCTGCAATGACTCCACTGGACAGGCTTCTCTGTTATCCACTCCTTTCAGTGGTAGCAGAAACTTATCACTTGGTATTTCTGCTCTGGGGACAGAAGCCAAGGGGCATCTATTCCCAGAGATCTCTTAGTCCAATGTATAAAATCACATAGCACAGCTATCCGCTGCCTGCCTATTCAATGTATCCCTCACAATTTAGAATGTTAGAGTGCTATTGACCAAATGAAAGCACACAGAGACTTATAGTTCCTAACTACATATGCATTTGCATTTATATGCAAATTAGTTTAGCAATTAATAAATGCTTATTGAATGAATGATTCCTAAGATTATTTCCTTTATCCTGTGTGATACATTCTCAGATACTTTCTTTCTCTTTAATGTAAACTCTAAGGCTGTGCTAATTCATCACTAACTAGGCAGAATCAATTCAATTTAAGAAACCATTTTTAATCATTTAGCATTAAGCATTTATTAAGAATCAACTATGTACTTCAAACTGTACTCGGTGCTGCAGATTCAAGAAATGTCTAATATGTGTAGCTAAATAAATTAAATAAATATGGTCCCTATTTTAATGAAGTGCTGTCAGATCTAGGTGCTGTTTGTTTTTTGGTTTTTTAATAACCTTGGATTGTTCACATTTTAAAACCATCTCTACTCATGGTAGCATGAAGAGGGGCCTATGAACCAAGAAATGATAAAAAACAACTTTACCAAAGATAGCATGTCCTAGTGTTATCTCACTCTAATATTGCCTTTGAAGGAGGTGCCTAGATGTTGTCTTCTAATGAGCTCTATTTGGAATCCCACTGACATATTCAGGAGATGAGGTCTACTAGTGACTGGAACTCATAACAAATTCCAGCGTATCCTGAAAGTGTTAATTGGAAGGATCTGAGGGTGTTGGTTGAGAAGAAAAAAATACAGTTTTAATGGGTAACATGCTACTCTCTTAACAAATCACAAAGAACCAACATCAAGTATAATAAGTTCCATTGCCAACTACAGTAAAGATTGCATTGGATTTGTATTTTCACTGGTATAGGAAATTCCCAATGAAGAATTTCCCTCTATCATTGTAGAGTAAAATCTGCTAGCTAAATTACTTATTCAGGGTCATACAACAATTATGTGTCAAAATTAGGACATGAGTCCAGGTCTTTGAGAATCTGAGTCTTTCCTTCTATTTATTCTACCATACTAAGACTGTCTGTCTTTATACACACAAACACACACACCACAGAAATTCCCTTCTATAGAAATGGCTCAGTAAAATCTAACCAAACCAATATTCCTGGAGACTCCTACAAACCCAGATTGCCTCTTATTTATTTCTCCCAGGTTTGACTGATATCCTTTACACTTTTACCCCTTAAACCACAGCACTGAAGTTTCATTCTCCCTGCCCCTTATTAATTCATCTATGAATTGCCTTACTTTCCATTTATCAGTAAGCACTCATCATTCATTGCAATTCAGCTGGGAGATTCTCTCTGGATGGTTTTCAGCTCCCTTCTAGCCAGAACAATCATATTTAAGGGAAAATTTGTGCCAGCTTCAGTGCCAGCCAATATTCTTTCCATCTAGGTAATCAGCAGATAAGGCACCACTAGTCTGATCACATCAATTTCAATCCAGGTTGCTGTGAACTGTCAGTGAAATAAAACAAAGCCTTCTTTCTCCACCCTAGTCCCACATCCCAGGATACTGGATACCTTTACATAATATAGTCAAACTACTGCTCAGACTACTGATAATAGGAGGCAGAAGTTTCTCTATAGGCAGCCAATGGCCAGACAGACCCATGACACTTCTGACAGGAACAGGAAAAGTCTGAATTGTGTCTAAGGGTCACCTTGATCCCTGTCCCTCCTCATTCTGTACGCAGGACAAAACATTTGAATTTTACAGTGAGCATCTTGAATAGCTTCCTAACAACAGGAAAATACAAAGTCAATCTTGTCTAAACCTGTCAATCTTCATGTCATCTTGGGGCCAATTAAAATGGGCTCTGGGTCACTCAAAAAAAGCAAAAACCCAGAAAAAATATTTCCATGCTGAGCTGAAGAATTAGGGTAAAGGGGAAAAGAGGTAGAAAGGGAGGAGGAAAAGTAGCCTGGAAATCAATGAGGAAAAGACTGGGGCACACAGGCTGTATAGCTAATACTCAGCAGAAAAAGGGGGGCTGAGTACATGAAAATATGGCCCCAAGATTTCTGCATCACAGAAAATCTGGGGGCAAGATATTGCCATCTCAAATCCTTGACTAATGGTAGAAAAATAGAAGGTAATTATAATCAATATAAAGAACAGTGCATATATATGTATATGTATGTATATACACACACATACATATATGTATACATACATGCATGTACACATTTGTATTTAAAATAGAAATTCATAATGAGGGGATCTCCACTTTAGTTAAACTATAAATGGATTGTTAGGTATTATTAAAAATTAGAATATGTTACTAAGACAAGATATTGAATACATAAATGTGAAGCTATATCCTTTATATTCTACAATTCTTGATATACTCTTTTAGATACTAGATTAACTGGAAAATGAGAAGGAAAAAAATGACAAGTCTAGAATTATTTGTATAGTGTTAACATTCTTAAAACAATGTATAAAAGTTCATGGTGGACATTTTATTTTCTCTATGTATTATGAGATTCTAATATAATTTTCATCAAAATCATACATGTTGGCTATTTTATTATATATTTTACTGAAATGGTTAATAGTATCTTAGCTGCTTTCCCAATGAACATTTAACACAATTGCAATGAATCCCCAGAGGGATAACCTCTACCCTTAGAGTCAATGGAAGAAGGCATTCAGGTCATGAGCCCCCAGTACTGTGGTCTCTGTCAACAGCCAGCCAGTAGATTCAACTGACTCTTAGCAAAGGCATTCACTGAGATGACATGATAAAACGACAGCTCTAAAGCATAAACCTGGGCATATTTTCCCACAGATACATGTAACAAACATGAGAAGAGTGGATACTAATTCAGCGTATAGTGTTAATGAGATGCATGTACATGAAATATAATTGACAACTGACAACTCTTGGAACTAAAGGACCTAGAACTTCATTCTCTCTTCATAGAGCTCACACAATGTCCCTTGGTCACTGCTAGGTGTTTTGCTTAGTTAAGCTATCAGAATCTACTCTTCTCCAAAACTCTCTTCTCTGTTTCCAGGAAGTCTCATTCTTCAAAGCTGCTTCCTCCCTTGGGTGACTCTGGGTATTTTTTTTCCAGTGGCTACATGGAGTGTGACTCTGTTCCCTCATTTGTACAGTGAACTAATGAATATGTGAACTCTTTAAAAGGGTGTCTCTCTTTGGGCAAGTTGTGTCTAGATGCCTAGTCAGTGGGGGAAGGAAGAGGGAGAGAAATCCCTTGTTCCTTTACCCCTCTCCCAACAAGAGTTCCTTCATAAAGTGCTCCTAAAAATGTATTTCTTTAGGTTCTCCAAGGCTGCTAAAATGAAATCCTCATGAACTTCTAATAACGGTGAGGGAGATGGACAAATATGTAGGGCATCATAAGGATTTGTAACAACAGGTAAAACTGCAACAATAAGTAAAATACATGGCTTTATGGGACCTGATCCTTTATGTTAGTCCTTTTACTCATGTTTCCCAATATGACCCTGGGCCATTCCAAGGCAAACTGAAACACAAATCTTAGGGTTTTTACTTTGCTGATCACATAGGTTGCTCTCTGACCAATGAGTCACTTTTATGAGATGAATTAGATTTAGGGCTGCGAAGTAGGAGCTAGATGGAAGATGGAGTTTCAACAAATTATGAGTGAAGTTTTAAATTCTTCATTACAGAATACTGCAATCCCTTCCTCACAAAAGGCAGGCCTTCTAACAACTGCTGAAACCTTATGCAATAATGAATAACTTTCCTTCCAAACGGCTGTGCCTGAGATTAATAGAAACAGTACTTAAAGGTAAGATCTTTGATGGACTTTCTGTGATGCTGACATCTCACACGTCTTTTGATTTTAAATCTTGGTGATTTTGGGATACCAAAAGCAATTGAATCTACAATGGATTTTAAAAGACTCTGATGTCCTCTCATTTAGAAGTTCTCTGTTTTACAGAGTAAGAAATTGGAGGCAAAGTTATTTACTCTGTCATCTAAATTCTTGTCTACTGGAGAAAGCTAAAATTACCCAGGGAAATTATTCAATCTGGAAGTTCTTTTTCTTTAACTTTAGTCTCTTTTATGGCAATTTAAGGGAATTTCTCTTTACATTATTGTCTGGGGGAATGGAGAACATCTGTCAACTTTATCAGCTTACATACATCCTTGCAAATATTTAGAATGATAGAAACAGAGTTTAGAAGGAAAATTTGGGGCCACATAATCCAACCTCCCACTCAGTTCAGGAATAGATAAATCAAAAAGCATCTATCAGATACTTACTATATGCCAGAGACTGCACAAGACAATGATAAAACAAAGACGAAAATCAGTCCCTGACCTCAAGGAGCTTATATTTGATTAGAGGAGATAATATATATGTGTGTGTGTGTATCTATATGCATATATTTAGATTTCTATGTATATGACATATATACAAAATAAATGCAAGACATTTCAGGGAAGGGGAAAGGGTACTGGCAGTGGAGGGTGGGGCATCTGAAAAGGTCTCATGTGGAGGGTGACAAGTAGGTGACGCAGTAGATAGCATCAAGTCTGGAATCAGGAAGACTCATCTCCCTGATGTCAAATCTGGCCTCAGAATAGCTGGGTGACCCTCAGCAAATCTCTTGACCCTGTTAACTCCAGTTTCCTCATCTGTACAATAATCTGGAGAAGGAAATGCTACCAGTATCTTTGCCAAAAAGAGACAAAACAAAACAGAACAGATGGGGTAACAAAGAGTTGGACACAACTGAAAAATGACTGAAAAAACAACATAGCTGGTCCTTGAGTTGAGTTTTAAAAGGAAACAAGAGATTCTAAGATGCAGAAGTGAGGAGGGAGTACTTTGAGGCCTAGGAGAAAGCCTGTACAAAAGCATGTAGATGCAAGGTATATCATTAGAGAGGAAAAAACAAGACCTGTTTGGCCAGATCATAAGGTGTGGGGAAAGGAGTAATATATATTATAGGGCTGGAAAAGTAGTAATGAACTAAGTTATAAATGACTTGAAAGGCTAAACAGGGGAATTGATATTTTATCCTAAAGGAAATTGGGCACTACAGGAGTTTATTGAACAGGGGCATGATATGATTAAATTTTTAACTTTAGAAAAATCACTTTGGTAGCTATATAGAAGACGAATCAGAAAGGAGAAAGACTATAGATAAGTCAATTAGGAGACTATTGAATTAGTCCAGATGGGAAGTGATAAAGGCCTGAATGAGGGTGGTAGTCATAAGAATACAGACATGGATGTGAAAGATATGGAAGAGGTAGTGATTACATTAGAAACAATTTGGATATGTGAAGTGAGGGAGAACAAGTCAGGGAACATGAAAACCTCAGTGACTAGAAGTATGATGGTGCCTTTGACACTAAATAAGGAAGTTCATAGGAGGGGTAGATTAGGGGAAGAGAATTGGGTTCTATTTTTGATGTGCTGAATTTGGTATGCATAGGAGACATTCAGCTTGAAATGCCCAGTAGGCAATTGGGAATGCATGAGTGGAGGTCAGGAGAGGGATTAGACAGGATGAATATATAGGTTTTAGAATAATGTGGATCAAAAGAACCTACCATATAAATACTATTATATCCTCAATAGACATGACTTCTGCTTTAATTTTTTATAGTTATGGGGTCCTATGATAGGTTATAGTCAAGACTATCAACATTGCAATGAAGGAAGTGAGCACTAGAGAACAAAGAGGATTCCAAGCAAAAAGTGCCTGTGCTATGGGTAAAAAAAAATAGTAGCACAAGACATATAGGAATTAGTGGATGCTGATGGACAGTAGCCTTGCAACATATTCATCTAGAGCTTAGTTTTCTTTATTTCATATATAATAGACATAATTTATATAACAGGTAACCTTTTCAGAGCTTACTGGGACAATTAGAAAGTGAGCACTGATAACATGGTCTTTGGTGTATTTCCCCCGATTCCATAAAAAGCCCCCATCAAGACAACTTTCCATTTTGTCAGACGATAGATTTTCCCCTCTATGGAGGCTACATAGGCCACCACCTGAGTGTTGTCTTCATGGTAAAAAGGAGAGAAAAGGCAAGTTCTTGGCATTCAAATAATCAGTTTAACTGAACCAAAACCAAAAGCAGAACCATAACCATTAACATGCACTCTGGTCCTATGTTTAACAGCTGTATTTTCACAAGCTAAGTAAACCTTCTTTCATACACCGTGACTATGCTGGGTCAGTCATTGTACCATTCTGATACCTGGTTTATGGCAGTAGCAGCAGCTCACCTCACTGCCTGATAAAGCTGGGCATTCCTCTGCTTGACAGTTGTGATTTTTAGAAAGTTCTTTCTGAATATGAATTCTAGTCTGCCTCCCTTCAACTTCCACCCATTAATCCTAGCCCTCTTTTGCTAAAGAGAACCACTGTACTCCTTCTTCCAAATAATAGATTTTCAGTAACTAAAACATAAAAATACAACTAGACTGTAGATTTCATTTTTATAGGGAACTCCTGGGTGTGGAAAATCCTTTTATTAACTGACTGTCATTTTCTCTAAAATTTCTCATCTTAACGAACTGCATAGGGCACCAGTAGATTAAGTGACTTGCCCACAGGTGAATGGTCAGTAGGCATGGACCCATATCTTCCTGGTTTCAATGTTATCAGTCCTTCCTCCATACTACATTGCTTCTCTGAAAACATGGCCTGTAAAAGTTTTCTTTTCTAAGATAAATATCCCTAATTTTTTTCAAATCTTTTTATATGTGGTTTTGAGAATATCTTTTAGAAATGCCTCACTTTTTTTTCTTTCCATACTAATTATTCCTAATTCTCCTAGGCTTTCCTTTGAGGGTCCCTCATTGGGAATCTCAACTATATTGAATTTTTTTAAATTGTCTCCTCCGAAAATTCTCTGCATATTTCTAATATTATTAGTAAGCAAATAGATGCATATGTATAAATATTCTTGACAGTTAGTGGCTCAGTGGATAGAGCAGTGGGTTTGGAGTCAGGAAGACCTGAGTTCAAATCTTCTTTCAGACATTTTCTTTGTGTTGTGTGATGTTGGGAAAGAAATTTAACTTCAGTTTTCCTTAATCCACTGGAGAAGGAAATGGTAAACCACAAATAGCAAACTTTGCAAAAAAATAAAACAAACAGCATTAGTGTGATATGGTCATGAAGAGATGGACACACCTCATTTACTAAACAACAACAATATAAATATTCTGATACTGTTTTAATGTAAAAGGGCTAAGAAAGTAACTGGTATAGGGGGAAAATGAAAAATTTATATTTCCAATAGGCATATAAGGCCTTGACTTAAGAGATCAGCCTACCCTACGTGACATACCTCATAGAGGTCAATCATGACATTACCCTCTGGCCCTCGGCTACTCTGGACATTCTCCAGAGCCAGAGTGAAGTAGACGCCACGTGTGTCTGAGATGTAGAGGTTGTAGGTGTCATTTTGGTTCCATTCCTGGACTGCGGCAAACACTTGATTCTCATCTGTGCTGATGACGTGCATATCCTGGAAAGAGGACAAAGAAGAGACATAGTCTGCAGTCTTATAAGAAATCCTTTAATAGGCACTGTGATTGCAAATAGTCTCTCTTTTGCATATATGCAAGATATTAATTAATTGAAGGAGTGTTAATCAAACATTTCTTTTGATGTGTTTGTGGGGATGGGCATTAAAGTAATGGGGGAAGGGGGAAAGGAGCTTGTGTATAATCTGGATATCTTATTAAACAACTTGAAAAATGCTTTCTCCAATCAGTAGGACTTGGGAGAATCAATCACCATGATTTATTTGCCAAGCACAAATACAGAGCCTGCTCAAAAGGCTTACATAGAGTAAACTTGAGAGGAAAAAGGCTGAGAAGGGGAGGAAATGAAAAGATAAAATGAGAGGGAGTTGAGCTATCCTAAGCCCAGCCAGATCACAACTTTTCCCCTGAGGTGGGTCGTCATGGCATCTCATGAAGATGGTCAATGCTATATGAGAGAAAAAGATAGGCCAGTTTAGCTGGTTGCTTTTAATAGCCATGGTTTACCCATATCTTTGTTCTCCAAGGTACAGCCAGAAAACTTAAATGAAATTAATCTATTCAGCACTTTACCTATCTACTTGCATATATTATGTATACACTTATAATTTGTATAATAGGAAACTTTTTCAAATCTTGCTAGGCCAATTAGACTGTGAGCAGCTTGCACCTTGAGTGCGAGGGACCATCTACTGCTTTCTCTTTTATCTCTACTATGTAGCACAGTGCCTAGCACAAAGTAGGGAAAGAAATGCTTTCTCTTTCTGAACTGTCTTATCACTCTTATAGTATATATTCATTCAACAAAGAGTATTTTCTAGGTATGATGAAGTTCTATTATGGAATTTTCATGGTGTTTCTTGTATTATTTTTTCTTGTATTATCCTCTACACTTCCCTCTCTCTTTCCCCTAGAATGTAAGCTCCTGGAGGTTAGGTTTTCTCCTGACTCCTCTAGTAGATAGTGTTCTCCATTTCTTTACATTGTCTGGTATTTATCTATCTGTTTACCTGTTGTACAGCCCTGGGAGAATGGAAGCTTCCTGAGGGTAGAGCCCCCTCCCGCCTGCCCCCTGCTTTATCTATGTTTTCCTATTATCAGGGATAATATTTGTTTGGAGATCCCCAAGCACACATTAAAGTTATTTTCCCCTCTACCTTCTTTCTTCATCATCTAATCTCTTGGCTACCCATCAGTTTAGCCTCAATCTTTCATGGGTCCATTTAATGGCATGGTAAGATTAAAACAAAACAAAACAAAGCAACCTAAGCATAAAAGTTGTAGTTTATTCTTTTCCAAACATTCTAGTTCCTGGTATTGATAGGTACTTCTAAATATATGCATAAATGGTTCTTCTAACTCAAGCCTGGGATATTTCCATTTTGAAAGTGTAATGAGGTTATAATGAAATAGCTCATCTCCTTAAATAATACACACTCACTTAATCAAAATAATACATTTGCTGGCTGTTCTGACTTCTATTTCTCTGAGAATAACTTAAATTAATCACAATATCCTCTTTCCAGACCTCAGAAGAGGCACTGCCATAATGTTACCAGAGCAGGAGATGAGGAAAGGAGAGAGATGAGTGCCAGTGTTTCAAAGGCAATTCTTTTGGTCCAAATTGTCCATTTGCCACCCATTGGGAATCACAGGACTTTAGTGATCAGAGTGATAGCTGAACTTGGGCAACTGCAAAGTACCCATTCTAAAATCACTGAGTAATGGGGAAGAGGTTTCTTTAAATTTCAAAAATCTATTTCAAACCACGCTTCTTATGCTACTCAGGGCAGGTGGGACATTTCCTATGACACCAATGAATACACGTCTGGCTTTGTTTTTTTTTGTTTGTGCATTTCTTATGAAAGAATCCCCAAGTGTTCACAGGTCTAGGTTAGCATATAGGAAATAGTGCTGGAATGGCAGTTAGAACATGTCTGACATTTTGCAATGCTTTTAACATCCCTCAAAGCTTCTACACATTCTTACCCGATTCTATAATCTCAGGAACTGGTTAAAATATAAATGCTATTGTAGTCTCATAGCTTAAAAACTGAAAGGGACCTCAAACATAATCTAGAGTAATGCCTCTCATTTTAAAGATTAAGTAACTGAGATCCTAAATGACAGAGATGGAATTGGAACCTAGGTCCTTTGAGTCTAAACCCATCCCTCTTTTCCAGTGTATCAAAACTGAGACATAAAGAGGTGATATGACATATTAGGTCACACAATTAGTTTTTTTTTTTTTTTTAAAGCAATCGGGATTAAGTAACTTGCTCAAGGTTACATGGCCAGGTGTTTCTGGGTGGGTGCTGAGTATCTGAGCCCAGATTTGATCCCCAGGTCATCCCGACACTGGAGCCGGTGATCTTACTCGCTGTGCTACCTGGCCGCCCCTCACACAATTAGTTAATAAAGAATTAGGTCTCTTGGTTTCTGTTTGGGTTCTCTTCCTATTAGGCATTCTTCTCTTCATAAGAGGAGATGAATGTGTGCAAGTGTAAGGAACACAGAAGGGCAAGATAAAGAAAGGGGCCAGCAGGGTGGTAGATGATTGTCTGACAGAACTACAAATGAGTCAGAGGTCCTAGGAGTAGACTATGTGTTGACATAGCCGCTCTCTGAATTTTCCAGAGAGCAAAGTTTTGGGGTTTGATTCCCTTGAAGTTATAGCTTATGGTTTCCTATCTTTTGCTTTATTGACAGAAGGGAAAGTGGGAGAATTTTATTCAAGAATATGGTCATTTCCATCACTAGTTCTCCTGGAAGAGCAGGAGATCATTCTGCCCTTCTTTAAGGATCCCCTACATGCTAAATTTTCAAGCATCAATTGCTCTGGGGTTGGCTGTTGGAAACTGACCATTGAAAGGACCTGGGAAAATAGCAAGTATCATTACAACTTCATATAACATATATTTATATAACACTTTAAGGTTTACAAAGTTATCTTTTACACACAAACTCATTTAATCTTCCCAATAACCTCAAGAAGTAATGTTATTATCTGCATTTCACAAGTAAGGAAACTGACGCTTGGGAGAATTTATTAAGTTATTTTTCCAAAGTCACAGTTAGTCAACTTCTGAAGTAAAATTCAAACTCAAATTTTTACTGATTCCAAATCTTGTTCTTAATCCACTAGGTTACATTGCCTCAAAATGACTGATCCAATAAAGAGATCAAATGCAAGGAGTCTTTTTCTTTTCTTTTTTATCTTGATCTTCTCCTCCAAAGATTTCAGATCTCTCATATTTACCCTTATAAATGTATGTTTTTTTTCCTCTACCCCACATACATGCCAACCCAAATATATGAGCTCCCGAGGAATAAGCAAGCCAAAAGAGAGGCAACATGTTACAGTCATTACAACGCGGAGATCACTAGATTTTGAATCAGAGCACACAAGTTCAAATTCTGACTCTGTTACTTCTTATTTGTGTGAAATTTGATAAACTATTTAACCTCTCTGGGTTTAAATTTTCTCATATGTAAAAAAAAGAAGGCACTGAAAAAGATTATACCTAAAGTTTCTTCCAACTCTAAACTCTATATCCCCATGTAAAAGAAAATTTATTTCGGGCCTACAATTCACTACTAATAAACTTGGGATTTTAAATTCAGGGTTTTGATCTCTTAGGTCAGTATGCCCTCCACTAGGTGGTGCTAATACCTTAACAGAGTATAAAAGCAGATTTTTGAAGAGGTAGAGTGATAGAGAGCTAGTTTTTGACCACTATTTGCAATAAGACTTACTGTATGGATTCAGGAGATATCTACTCAGAGTTCCATGAGAGCTAACCTAGGAATCAGAAAACTTGTCTTCTTGTCCTGACTCTAATATTTGCTCCTTGTATAACCTTGAACAAGTCATTTCCATTCTCTTGACTTTGGTTCTTTCACCTAAGTAAGAAGACAATGGTTTTACTCTGGCCAAAATGCAATCAAAAAAGTGGGGGTTATTGCTGCTGATAGATATATACAATAAAGACAGAAGTGTAAACCAGATGAATGGTGTCTCTTTCATTTACATTTTATTTTGAGATCAAATTCATCTATTTTCCAAGCTAGAGAGGACCTTGGATATTTCTTGCTCTTAATCAAATTGTCTAGGGGAAAAAAATTACTTCAATATTCAATCCCAGACACAGATTTTAGAAGAAAAGCTTTCATTCTAGTCTGAGGACACTCTTCACTTTTGCTAGATAAGTGGTAAATTATAATCTTTTGGTATGACTCAAGAGCTATCTATCAGACTACACTTATTAGGGAGAGGCTTTCTAGTCACTACATACTAATAGAATGGAAAGGGGTGTTTAGATAGCTAGTAGGTAGACCTAAAGAGATTTTGAACAACAATGGGTATCTGGGAATAATGCTCAGGAGATCAGTTGAGCAGCATACCCAAGAGGGAGAGGAATGAAAGAAGAGAAGGAGAAGAGAAAAGAAAATGGAGGGAAAGAAAAGAAAAAAAACAGAAGGAAAGAAATCAAGAGGGAGAAGGAGAGAAATCAAGAGGGAGAAGAAGAGAGAAGAAAATAGAAGACAGAAATCAAGAGTAGAAGAGAGATACAGAAGGAAACAGAGAGAGAGAACATGTCAGGAAAAATTGGTAATATCATGTCTTACAGGGAGAAAAGCATTTATGTTGTTCTGCCCAGGTACAGGTCCAGAAATAATGAATAGCCGTGTGGAGGCCCAGAGCAAGCAGTACCATAACATCACTAGAAAACAATGATTATTGCATTATTAGTGGCATGCGTTGCCCTTTTATGAATGTTCCCAGGTCACATATGCTCCCTATATGTGTGACTTTACATGTGATCTCCATGTTTATCTGTCTTCTCAATGATAGCATATATATTTGTGGGAGAGTATTGCCTGTGTTCTTTGGGATAATATTCCATTGCTATTTTTTAAACTATGCTCTTTCATTTAATAACTTTGCTTTGAACTGTGTTCTCTGGATGACTATTAAATCTAATCATATTAATGAAGGCCTATGAGCTGAGGTTTTTGTGTAAATATATAATCATAGATTACTTTGCACCTAAGGTAGTTTTTCTGAGGACACAAAATGTGCAATGGGCAGGGTTCCCCAGGTGCAACATATATAACTTTAAGGAGCTGAATAAAATAATCTCTAAAGCTCAGCAAGGCAGTGTGGTTTAGCAGAAACAACAGAGGCCTAGGAAAAGGAGCCCCTAATTCTAGTTCCACTTCTTATACTAGTTTATTTTATGAACTTAAGTGAATTAGTTAATTTCTTGATGCCTCAATTTCATCACATGTAAAATTTTAAAATGTACTAGATGATATATGAGCTCCTTCCCTGGGATATTTTTTTTGCAAGTCTATGATCCCTTCAGTCCCTTCCAGTTTGAATATTAATATAGTTCGATAAGATTGAAAAATAAATAGACAGAGGCCAAATGGGATGTCTGTAAGAAGCTGAAAGGGAAAAATGTAAGGAAGATTATCCAACTGTACCTTAGGCAGGGCATACTTGGGTAGCTTCATCTGTGCAAATGCATTCCTACGGTAAGATACGTAGTAATGTGGTCGTCCTCCTGAGGTCAACTGAGACACAAATAGAAAGATTATAACAAAAACATTTATTAATATTACTTGTGTTCAGTGAATAAGTAGAGGCAAGAAAGGAACCACCAATACAATGATGCGAAGGTCTTCATGCACAGTCTTTGGGGAGCTAAGGTAAAAAATAAGATATACCATATGTGTGTCCATTAGGGTCAAATATGTATCTCTGGTCAAAAATCACATTCTTCAACTTTCAACATGTCTTCCAAGTGAACAGCCTCAATAAACTCTCTCACCTTGATATAAGATATGGGTTTATGATATAATTGACTCGAAGTCAACTAGAGACTTAGATGTCTGACTTGAACAAGCACAAACAAAAGACCAGACTCCCGCTGCTACTTAAGAAGGCAGTGGCTCAAATCTAGCATTGACAGAGCCGGGACCCAAAGCACTCAGGTCTTCTTTCTTTTTCTGGGGGATTCTGGTCCTCATAACTTTATAAGAGTAGCTACCCTGAAGAAAAAAGGAAATCCAAAAAATGACCTTCCTTTAAGGCTCAGCACAGGTGCCATCACCTATTGCTAGCCTTTCCTGATCCTGCAAGTTGTTAGTACTCTCTCCCTCCTCAAATTATCTTATATTTACTCATCATTCTATTTGTTTTATTTTCCCAAGAGAATATAAGTTCCCTGAGGACAGATGCATGTCTTTTTTTTTCTTTGTATCTTCAATACACAGGGTCAGTGCCCCATATTTAGCAACAGATTAATAAATGGTTTGCTAATCTATCGGGTTATATGTCATGTTAATTACAGATCCACCCAAACTAGAAACATCAGAAGTAAACCTACAAGATAAAAGATCATACTATTAAATCAAAGAACACAAAGGGATAGAATAGCTGTCTCTTTTCTATGTGAGCACCTAGTGACTCATGGCCAACTGTCCCACCACTGTTCTTTCCCATTTCCAAACACTTTTTTTTTCTCTCATCTCTATCTGTTTAAACATCAGTGGTTCCAAGATATTGTATTTTTATAGTAGGTTAGTGATAAGACAGGTGGTAATTTACAACTGTAATGAGATGACAAGTTGGTGTTACTGATTGCCTTGACTCCAATTTGAGTGAAAAGGTAGAAATTCAAAATGGCAGAATTGATTTTAATGGGCACGTAATATCAGAGGCTTTGAAGGAATTACTAGAAAATGCAAAAACATAAAATAAAATGTTGCTAAGGTGGCAAGAGAGTGTGGAAATGAACTTTTAAAATTAACTACCTGTTGCTGTATATCAAGGTAACATGGTCAGTTTGAGATAGAAGTGAACTAGGTACACATTTATCTAGAAAATGTATGAGACAAGAAGGTAGAGAAATAAACATATATAGGTGTATCAAGCTAGAAAATAAGAGCATGACATGTGTCAAAGCCACTGATGTACATTCCTCATGTCTTCTTTCTTAATTAATATGCTTTGAAATGTGAGTTTCATAAATTTCAGTAACAAGATGTCATTACCACTTGAATGTAAACTTAAGGAAAGGTCTATTTTTTTAATTAAAAAAAATAATCAGCTCTGTTTTCCCTATATTTAACACAGTGCCTTACTCATGGTAGGCACTTAAATGCATGTTGGATTAGTGAGTAAGTACTCTGAATTTTTTTTTTTTCAGTTAAAGGCCTCCTTTATTAATTAAGCACAGGAAACATTGCTGGGTTATTTTTAATCTACAGTCCAAACATTTCTAACAATTCCCCTCCCAATGAATGTTTCACACAGCAATAAGTAAAAATTTGCTAAGTGGCCTCCTTTGCTCTTTGATTCAGGTAGCCTTCCAAATGAAACCCTAACTTCAAAAACTGTTCTCTGAGGTGAGAAACCTGCCTTAAAACATCTCATCTAAATGCTCCATATCCGAATAATAGTCAGTGCATGACAATAATGGTTGATTACATTCTTTCTCTATGTCTCTATCTACCCTTCTACCACCTCTAGCTGTTTTATAACCTCTGCTCAGTCTCTGTTTTTTTACCTAATACCTTTTTTTTTTTAAAGAAGAAAGCCTGATTGGTCTGCAGCTGTCCTGATAGCAAGAGACTGACATATCTGCCCAGCTCAATGATAATAGGGAACTGGCAATGGAATACAGGATGAGGAGGTTGATTGGAGATTCAGATCATCCCCATGTCTATTCCTGATCCTATGAGAAGCACCCCTATGACCTCATAGTGATAAGGTCTTACAGGCATAGTCAGAAAAAGCTAATTAGTATTCTGATGATTTGGAAACTGACATACTAAACTCTGTCCCTTTTATTGAAAATCACAAGCCTTTTTTAAAAAAATCTTTCAGTGTGGCAAAGGGGTAAAGGGACACATGAGAAAGGGACTATGTGGGGGAAAAAAATCTTGGAAACCAGTCAATAGAAGTGGATGCTACACACCTGAACAAAAACGTAATCATCCTGAACAATCAGAGAATCGGGGTCAATGTAGCCAGGGAAAGGTTTATTTCTGTTGCCTTCTGTGCAGTTCTGCATTCGGCAGGTTAAGTATTGTGAATCTGGAAGGAAAGAAGGAATGAACAAAAAGAAAAAGAAAAAAATATCACAACAAGGACCAACAGCTATTCATTTCCTGGTTTCTTTTCTCATCAAGAATGTACCTACAGCTCATTACTTTTATTATTTTCCCCCCTGTTAGATTGTCACAGTTCTTGAGCAAAAGTATTTCCTCCTTGAGGTGATAGGAGAGAGGGAGGGGGGAAAAAAAGAAAGAAGAGAGTAGAGAAATGATCAGCTTTTGGTTATTTCAGCTTCCTTCCACAAATATGTCTCTTTTTCATGCTTTGTTTCACTACTAATTGAACATGGTGGGGGAAAAAAGCCCCTGCATGATTGTTAGATCACCGTCACACTTTCCACAATGAAGGATTGTTGACACCATTTTTCCTCTCTATAACAGAAAGGGAAGAAGAGGTGGAAAGGGGACCTTCAAGAACACTGCCCACATTCTGAAAACGAGCAAACTAAGATTCTGAAACTCACTCGAAATTCTACCTTCAGTGTCAGGTACAGCCAAAATGAGGACACTTTCCTTTGACAGTTCCATTAAATAAGACATCAGGAAACCCTCACCAGGGCAGTACTGCAATCCCTCCCTTCATTCCATATACCCCTTGCTTTCTGAAGTGCCTTTAACTAAGATGTGTCATATAATGATGTACTCCACTTCAAACTGTATGAAATTCCAAACTTTTAAAACAGAAGGAGTGGGTAGCAATTCACATCACCAAGGGAGCCTTCAATTTTACAAAAGAATTTACTTTAGATTTCCTTTCAAATTCCACTTGCAAAACTTTTCCAAGAACATTGCCACTGAATGGGCACTTGCACTCTAGAAGTCAGCCACTAGGGGGAAACATGCCCATATATTCTATCCAACCAATAAGAAGCTTCTGAAAGACATTTCTGCAGTTGCATCTCCACAGAAAGCTTGTGTGTCTCATCCGTCCCTTTTCTCCTCACTTATTCACAAGCCCAGGGTGGAGAAAGGGGAGGGGAGGGGAGGGGAAAGGGGAAGGAATAATCTGATTTAAACAGTCACAGTAAAATATTCCTTTTTCCTTCTTGTTCTCAAGTCAGGGCCCAAAATTTCTCCTCTATTTACCAAAAGTATATTTATTTATTTTTTTATGGAACCCAGTTTAAGACTCAACACCCAATGATACTCTTTTGCCGAAATGCCTACAAACCTTATGAACTGAACCAAACTTGACTGTACTGTTTTATCCAGTTTTCTAAGTATACTCTGGCCTGTGATGATCCTATCCATTCTCCAAGGTCCCCAATTTCAGACTTTAAGCTCTGTGAAGTAAGTAACCTTCAAGACTTCTTTGCTGATCTCCTTAGTGGCAAATGATTTTTTTCCTCTTCTAAATTTTTATAGCACTGACTGTTCTTCATTTGTCTTTCATCTCCAGAGGCCAGGAGAATGCTATGCACACACAGGGTAACTAGAAATTATTTTTTTTAATTGAATTGAATCATACCAATCAACTTTTCTACTGGAAACTACCTGGTTCTTTCAAAAAGCATCCCTAAATGCAATTTAATGGTCAATCTGTGTTAAATATGCCTGTCTTTGAAATGATTCTTGCCTGATTATTTGTACAATTTTCTCTTTTATGACTCCCAGCTCCACCTCCTCAATGACACCCATCTGGAGCCCAGCTGAAAATCAGTAACAAAGAAAAAAAAAAAATCTCAGCAATGGAAATAGGTTTCACAAAGTTCATGTACCTTTGTCACAGATAAATACATCAAGTGCCAAATCAGACTATAATTCCTCTTAAATTAGATTAGTTCTTGCTAAATTGCTTATCAGTTGGTAAATAAATCCACTGTAGATTAGAAGAAGCAAATTGGAAGGGAGTAAGGGGCCAAGCTAAAAGAGGCAAAATGAAAGCACTGAGAAGTGACATTTGACTGGCTAACTTGGGATAAAGACTTAGAACTACTATAAAAAGTCAACCAAGTAACTCAAAAAGTACTACATTTTGGTTTTTAATTAGGGGGAAATAGGTTTATATCCCTCAGGAGACCTAGAGGACTCTAAAATGAATAATAGCACTTCCATGATCTAGCTTAGATAAATTATTTCCCCTCATTTACAGATGAAGAAAATTAGGGATAATGGGAGTTAAATAATTTGCCTAGGGCCACACAGGTACTAAGAGTCAGAGTTAGGAACTAAACCAACATCCTACTGACTTCAAACCTCTTTACACTGCAACATGTTGCTTTTCTATACGAGAATTTAATATAAGTTTATATATTTAAAGCTATGAGCGACCTTAGAATTCATCCACTGACTTCAGTCCTCTCATTTTAGAAATGAGGAAACTGAGGTCCAGACAAATTAAGTGACTTGACCAAAGTCTTACAGTCAATATCTAAGTCAGGATTTAAACATCCATAATGATCCTAAGAAATCAAGGTAAAGGAACTTATTTATCATAAACGCTGGATGAGAAGGTAAGAAAGGGTAGAGCACATTTCACGAAGATTTCCATGCAAAATGGCTAATTTTCCTCATGCTTGGGATGTAGTCCCTCTTTATTTATGTTTTAGAACACAGAGTAGTCCCTTACCATCTCAGGAAGGAGAGGGCAAGAAGGGACAGAAGTAGGTATAGAATCTGGAACACAAAACTTTTTTAAAATGTTAAAAAATTGTTTTAATATGTAATTGGGAAATTTTTTTTAAAGAAAAATTTATTGGAATCCTTAGCTTCCTTTTTGGAGGTTTCCTTTTTCTGGGGCCATCAGATTTACAAAGATTTTCCTCATATCCCTCGTTGTTAGTGTCCTTTCTTCTTCAGATGCTCTTCTATTTCCTTAACCTGAATATATGTGGCAGCCTTCCTCCTTATGTCCATGTTCTCTGTCCTTCTTCCCCCAAGTATCTAAGCTACCTGTGGTTGAGGAGTTCTCATTTCTTGTTTCTGTATTCTTAACAAGCACAACACTTTGTATTGGCAGTTACTTAATAATTACTTGTGGGACTGGTTAAAACCATTTACCTGTCCCCAAAATTGGGTTCCCTGAAATGACTGCTTCTTGTTGTGGAATGTGGGATTTCCTCCAGCCGCTCTTGTAAGAAAGGCCCAAGGCTTGAGCCCCATATCCACTTCTCACTCAATGTGAAGTTGGAGGGGAAATGATTGATTCTTAGGGAATAGCTCAACAGCTGCCCCATGGTAAACTGTTCCCAATTTGGTTCCCTTCTCCTCCTAATGGAAATACAAAGTAATTGGCCGTACTTCATAATGAGAGACCAATCACTCTTATTTCCCTTGGGGCTCATCATAATAGCATTAAGTGTGATGAACTCTTTCCATATTCAATTCCTGTGGATATATGCTGTGATTCCATAGGAAGTGTCTTGTAATTTGGCATTAATTAACGTCAATTAATATATGCAACTGCTAAGCTTCAGAATTAATTTCATTACTTTTCCTGCACAGATGTTTTCCTTGCCATAGGTAATTAGGACATTATGCTTCTCTTTTCAAGCATTCTCACCCTCTACAACAGCTGCTGCTTTGAATAATGTAATAACCAGTTCCCCTTAAAGAAACTTTGCTGCATATCTAGGAAGGGGGCAAAATAAAGTCAAGTCAATTCTGGCTCCCCAATAACCAATGATCCAACTCAATCTCCTTAAGAATTTCAAGAGACTGCTCTAACGTATTTTCCCTTCTTCTTTTTGGAAAAGAAATGTTAGAGGGAAAATGTGTTTTTTATTGTTTTTTGTAGTTTTTCTATTTTTTTTTTCAAAATATCCCCAAAGATGCCAAAATTGCCTTGAAAACTAGAAAGGGAAACCACTTTGGTACAATCAGAGAGGTACACTGAACAAAAGAGTCAGAAGCCTGGAATTTGGCCTGACCAGAGTAGTAAGGCAAAAAAAAAAAGGGTAACTTGGGTTGTGTTCAAAGGCACTAAGGATAGATGATTTCAGGATCAATTTATTTTCTGGTATACTATTTCAATCCTGGCTCCCTCACTCGGTTTCAGATTGCCTCTTCCCTTGAGCCAGGATCCCATTTTCATGGCATACCTCTCCTGACCTGCACATTTCCTGTACCATTGCAGTAGGTGCTGGTGTGTGCAGGAGCTGAGTCAAACCAGTTCTCTATAAGTCCAACTGATAAATTTTCAGGGTGAAGATACACTTGGGAAATTGGTAAACCCCAAAATCCAAAGCTAGATTTATTATCTGGTTGATTGTTTAAGCTCAAAAAAGCAACGGCAAAAAATTTTAATTATGTAGATTTAACTTAACAGTGTGTGAAAGGTAAATAAGTTTTTGTTTTCAGAGAGTCAGTTCTTAAACATTTACTAGAATATCACTGAGTGGGACTTCACCCAGAGGGACCACATCTAATAAGTGACTGTCCATTCTCCTCAGACTCCAGTTCAAGACTCAAATGAATCTATTCCAGGTGTGAGAAATCCTGGTTAAGATTCTAGTCCCAATTTTGCCACAAACTAGCTCTGTGACTCTGTGCATGGACCTTCCCCTTTTGGTGCCTATTTCTTTGTCTATAAGATGATAAAATCGGATGTAAATGAGTCTCATGGTCTCTTCCAGATATAAAATTGTATGCTTGATGGAAAAATCTCATTTTGGTTGTTATTGTTGTAAAATATTTCTTTTGAATAAGAATATTCCTAGTCATACTAACTTTGAACACAGAGAAGCATTAAAAACTTAAGAGTGGGTTCATTTACCAAACTTCTATGCTTTAAATAAAATATAGATAGATAGTTAGATAGATACATAGAAAGAAAGATAGATAAATCACTGCATAAGAACATAAGTTCCAGAATTTCTTCAGTTTTATACTTGGTGTATAGATGTATGTATACACAGACAACACACACATCTACATATATACATACATACATTCATACATATATACTATATAAAAATAAACATTTTAAAATGTAGCCACTTCTGCATGTTAGTCACTGCTAATTAAGCTTACTTCCTAATTTACAGTAATTATAATAAATATTTTCAATTTAAATTTCATGTTTAAAAGCGAGATAGGAAGAGATAGAAAGGGAAAGGAAAAACCAGAAACAGGCAGATGGAGAGAGAGAAAATACACACACACATACACGCATATTTTATATTTACATATGTACAAACAACAGACCCAGTGGTTTGCTGGAGTCATCTCATACCATCTCATGCAACCCATTGGTTAAATTTCTATTTTAAACATTTATTCCTAATAAATTGGCAAATGATATAAATTGAGGCTTGAATTATGATTTTATTTATTGTTCGGATTTAAGAAAGTCATGAAGAACATGTTAATGCAAATGAAAGTGTGCATTGTACATGTGACCTGGTTGTTAAATATTTAACAGCATACTACTTTGTTTATACACACATATCTCTATATAGTATACATACACATGTGTTTGTGCACATGCTTAATGTATACGTGTGTATATGTGTGTGCAAGATGTATGTTTGCATGTGTCTGAAGTGGCTGGTGAGCAGCATGACTCCCTGGTCTTCAATGGCTGGAAGACACTCTATTAAAAGGGCATCACAGTAGTCTAGGCAGGCAGGGATAAAGTCCTGAGCTATAGTGATGGCTGTGAGTAGAGAAAGCGGCATATGCAGCAGCTATTGTGGAGGTAAAATTGACAAGATATTGCAATTGATTAGATATGTGGCAGGGAGGAATAGGTTCTCTGATTCTGTTTACATGTCAGGGGCATCATGATTTTTCCCCCTTTGGCAAGGTATTTATTTGCACATGGAAGTGCTGGACAAGTTGGTATCCAATGCCTGACAAGGGAGAAGCATAAAACAGCTATCTTTCTTGGCCCTAATTATATATATATATATATACTTTAAGATTCATACAAATTAATTGATCATTCAAGTTGGAAGGGACCTTAGAGTTTTTTTTTAAAGCAATCAGGGTTAAGTAACTTGCTCAAGGTTACACGGCCAGTTATTTCTGGGTGTGAACCTTAGAGATTTTATATCTATTCCCCTACCTTCATTTTACAGATGAGGAAATTGAGTCCTCTTCAGTATAAGATAAAGTCACAAGTGTCTTCAAAGACAGAATAGCATTGTGTGATTATAAATGGACCCAAGGGTGCCCCTCCCATCTAATTCCTCCCCAGTATGATTATTTATATTGGAAATTCTCTTAACAGATCATAAAGTTTTAATTCCAGTTAGACTTTAGACTGGAAATGCAAATATCAATTTGCCCCATTTGAGGCAGGAAGTGCACATGGCCCTAAGGTGCTATTGGATGATATTAGAGAACAGTTTGTTACTAGAGGGGATAGAGAAGGTAGAACAAGAAAATGAGGGCAGAGAATTCCTAAGTGGGTGGGGAAAGCACATAGGAGAAGGCTATGCAAGGGAGTGAAAATTAAAAATCTGAGGATACCAAAGAAAACTTGACAAATTTGCAATTTTTCCAAGGACCAGCCATGTAAGCACAATCTATATTAATAAAGGATAAGTGTGGTAAATACTTTGCTATTGATTTTTACCAAGCTGTTTCCCCCCCATTGTAAAGATGGGCACATGGAAGCCCAGAAAAGTGAGAATGATAGAGTAGTTGAATTGGAAATTTTGCTTATGCAGTTTTCCATTCCACACTGCTGGGTCAAATCACCAGAAACTGGAGAATTCATTGTCAAAGAGTGAGAACTATTCTATCTACTCCCTCCATAACCTAGATATAAAACGTATGTGTTGGGGAGTAAGGAAGGAAGAGGTGGTTTTACGTCTTGGGAACATCCAATGAGGCTTGTAAACAAATCTTTCCCAATAATCAGAAGGCTAAGGTTTTAATCTACTCATGTGACCTTGATGAAGTGAATTAACCTCTCTGGTCCTCAGTTTCTCCCTCTCTAAAATTAGATGTTGGAATAAATGATCTTTGTGATGCCTTCCAGCACTAAATCTTTTCTCCTGAATTTAATAGTATTTTATCTTTTCCAATTACATGTAAAGACAATTTTCAACATTCATTTTTTGAAAGATTTTTAATTCCAAATTTTTCTCCTTCCCTTCCCCCTCTCCACAAGACAGCAAAAAGTCTGATATAGGTTATATATGTGCAATAATGTAAAACAAATTTCCACATTAGTCCTGTCACAGCACTAAACCTTAAAATTCTTCCAGATCAGGAATTTTATTATTACCCACTGTCCCTTCCAGATCCAGGAAGATATGACCATGAAAGAATTGTTTGAAGAACCTGGAGATGGTCAGCCTGGAAAAGAGAAGGTAGAATAGATGGAAAAGTCTGGATGGTCTGAGTAGGGCAAAATTAATCTCTCCAAGTATTTGAAGGGTCATCACATGGAAGGGAGATTAGACTTTTCCTGTTTTGCCCTGGAGGATAGGACTCTGAGTGATAGAAGTTGCAGAGTAGCAAATTTTAGCTTCAAGACAGAAAAGAATTTCCTACCAATTAAATGAGATGGGCACATTAGGAGATAAATGAATAACTGAAAGAATGAATAAATAAAAGCATTTATTAAGCACTTACTATTTGCCATGCATGGAATTACATGAATTTTCATCGGTTATCTTTTATGTTTGTAATTCTTTCCCTCCTCATCTCTATCTCTAGAATTTCCCTGCTTCCTTTAAATCTTAGTTAAAATCCCACCTTCTATAAGACTATTTAAAAAAAAAGATTAAGTATAGTAAATATTTGTTATTGATTTGTACTTTTCTCATTGTAGAGATTGAGGCAAGTGTTGTCCCAGTAAGGAGAAAATGATAGAGTAGTTGTACAGATTAAAAAGACATTTCCCATCCCCCTTAAGGCTAATATCTTCAGTTGATTATTTTTACTTCATCTTCTATTTATTTTTGCTGTACTTAAGTGTGTCACATTTCACACCTCCATTAGACTGTAATCTCCTTGAGAGCAGGGACATTTTTTTGAACATATCTTGTGTCCACAGTGCTTAGCAGAGTGCCAGTAAGTACTTAATGCTTACTAAGTTCCTGAGCAGGCACTAGGCATACAGAACTTCCCCTCTAAATGTGGAAGTAACAAGTATAGGAGAGTAATGGTCAGGATGGGATGTTTTGGTGAATGAAGTCACCAGGATTGTGAGCAGAACAATAAGGTACTGGGTGCAATGGAAATGTACATTTTTAAGATCTTCCCTGCCCCTAGGCTAAAGTGCACCTGGAGCCTGGGGTGGGAGGCTTGTTTTTCAGTAGATACTTTTTGATTGGCCAGTGGGTCTAGAAGGTTGTTACATTCTCTGAGCCAGGAGAATGCTACATGAACCCTGATTTGAGGCTTTGTTTTGGGGCTCACTTTGAGAAGTGTTCTGTGATTTGATCAGATGAGACTCTGGGAAGCCGTTGTTGAGAGCTCCCACCCCCCACCCCCACTTTGAAAAACCCAGATGTTGATTTGGTATGGATGTAATGGTTGGACAGTTTGGAAATCTGTCTACTTGATCTGTTTCTCTGTCTTGATAATTCTGTCTGTATACTCTGAAGTTCAGGGTGCTGACCTTTTTCCCATGAACTAGGTAAACGATACATATTTGACTGATTAAAGTAAGCTTGTTAGCCCATTTTGAGTTGCTTTCCTTTAAACAAAGCAGATCTAAGAACCTGTGTTGGCAGCCACCCTAGGGACACTGGGGTGCTTGCTGCTACACTGGGCCATCTAGATCTAGTGAAGTCTCACTAATCAGGACAGGAAGAGGTTTTCTTTCTACCTTATATATTCAAGCAAAGGATAATATCACAACACATTGGGCATATTATATAGGATGGATTATATTTTAGGTATGGTTTAGACTGGATGACTACTTACTAAGTCACAACATGAAATATCTGTGATTCTAACCTGCCTCAATCAGGGTAACGTTGAAAAAGAAATAGGAAGCCATTGCCTTCTCTGACCTCTCTACTTGTACCCAGGGAATCTGAATGTCCATACAATGACTCAGTCACAACCCAGTCAAAAGAATGATTGGATTAAATATTATTAACAAATACTATTGATGAAGAAATTAAGCAGGGATAAACATAGAGTAAGAGGAGAAAAATGAAAGTATTTTGTGGGTGTACAGTATTTAGAAGGGGGAGATAATAATAATGCTATATACTAGACAAGTTTTTAAACTATTTATATAACAATAATGGAAAGCAATAAAGTTAACTAGGAGATACCCACTATGAACCATGCTTAAAGGCTTAAGGAACACAAGACTTCTGTTAATCAATAAGAACATAAGCTTTTAATGAACATGTACTATATGCCTGACCTTATGCTAGATGGTGTGGAGATAATAAGACCCATAAGTCTTAGGACCTTGATATTAAGTACTTTATAATTTACTTGATACAACCTCTGCCTCTGTTTCCTCATCTGTAAAATGGGGATAATAAATCCACCAATTTCTCAAGGTTGTTGTGAGGATGAAATATGATAATGTCCATAAAGAACTTTGGAAACCTTAAATTAATGTAATAAACATTTTAACTATTATGATTATTTATTATTAAAGGAATGGGATAGTGCTCAGTATAGAAATGGACTAGGGAACAGGTAGATACAGCAGGTGGGAAAGACTCCTGGGACTCAGTCCCTTATCTCAAGAAGTTCAGTCTATGTAGGAAAGGAGATTCATATTTACAAAATAACTGGAGAAAAATAAAAACATCTCTAAAATAATAGAATCTCATTTCTTTCCAGGACTTGTCAGTCTCAAATCCCAACAATATTTACCCCTCTTAATGCCTTTTCCCCATCCCTCAATCAGTATTGAATGGTATAATCATAATCCTTGCAAAGAAATTCTCTATAGACATCTAAATGCCTGTATTTAATTTTTGTGAAGGTATTGGGGTAGGAATTGGGGGGATGGGGAAGTTAAGGTGAGATAGTGTATTGTTCTCATTGTGAAATGGAATAACTCTAAAGAGAAATATCACTCTTTGCTGAGATAATCCTGAAGATGTTCTCACCCTAGAACATCTCTCTGCCCTGTGCTCCCCCTTTTTTTACTCCTGGTACATCCTTTTGAAGAAGGGCCAGACATTCTTCTCCTAGATCTGCTTCTGATTCACTCTCTGGACTTCACTACTATGATCCCATTCTGGTACTTTATTCTCTTTTTTTCCTCCCCCTTTTTGAGGTCCCATTTATGAACTGTCCCCCCCACACATACTCCCCATCCCCATTGAAAGGGAAGCCCCTTCAAGTACCAGGCCTATCTTTCTCTTTGCTTGTATTTTATCCTGGGGCTTAACACACAGCAAGCCTTTAATAAATCTCTGTTGGCTGACTGAAGCATATAAAAATGGTTCTGGAGCCATAGAAGTTTGACAAAATAAAGAAACTTTTTGAGAACTCCAAACTAAATGAATGGGAAAAGTAGGAGAACTGAGATAACTATTACATCTCCTCATTCCTTTGGTAATTCTGTTCCCGTACAAATGAAGGGGCACATGCATACCATGGAAGATGGGAAACAGGTTGAACAGGTGAGGGAACTGAGTGACACTTCCTGAATTCACCCCCTTGTAAACATGGAGATGTGAGGAAGGGTAGGGAGCAGCTTCTTTCATTAAAACTGGTTTGTGAAATTCCAGCTTGGGGTTTATTTCAAGCAATGTTTTTTTTGATTAAGGACTTCCAATGTTAAGTGGCAATAAAACCACAGGGTATAAACTTCCCCTTTGAAGGGTTGGTCCAATGAATCTCAGCAAGTGAAAGAGATTAGCAGCAGGGGAAGTTTAGGGAAGATTATTCAACTCAAGTAAAAGTATATGGGAATGACTAATTGTCTCCTATGATTCCCCAGCAATAATTGGCACCACGGCTCAAACACTTACATATCCACTGGATTCCTCATTGGAGAGGTAGCATTTAAAATAATCAAGGGAAGAAATGATGAAGGCCCAGCTATGAACTAGGGTTCTTGGAATCTACATATATGCTTACATTTGCATAGACATTTAGCTATGACTAAAAGCATTGAACGTTCACATATGTGCATATACTTCTGTCTCACACATTTTCAAATCAGATTTCTTTCTTCCTTTTTTTTTCCCCCTGACCCAGAGAACAGGGCATTTTTACAGTTCTCATTTGTCAGTTTGCCTCTGGATAAACACCGGGCCCAATAGTGAATGTCACTTCCAATAAATATGATCAAAATCTTCTAATAATACTGCCTATGATGGATTATATCCAAGATTGCTCTTTTCAGCACACCTCCCTAGGCAGACAGAGAGTACAAGTAAAAGCAGCATTTCTGTCACAACAGCAACCTGCAAGAAACACTGATTTCAAAGGACATTGAGCTCAGCAATAATTCTGCCTGGCCACAGACCACCACATCATCCCAGGATGCGAGTGTGTGGAGTGGAGCAGGATATTCTCCAAATCCCCTAAAATTTAGGAGCTATAATAGAAACTGTAATTAATTATAATGTTTTCATCAAAGAACAGGGGAATTTATAATTGAGCCAGGCTGAATTCTGAGGAGCAAATCCTAAGAAAGGATAAGAAATTTTGTCAGAGATTTAGTAGATGTTATGATGTTATAAGAGATTTTCATCATGGTCTCTAATTTCTGTTTTCTGGAAGTAATGTCTCTCTAAAGGTTGGATTTTTATTAAGCAGACATGCTAAAAACTGATGTACTATGGCCAAAACATTATCTCGTTATATAATCCATGTTGTATATGACTTTGTATTGAAATAATATGCTATATACATGAAGATTTCCTGCTCCCACTCCAAATATTTAAAGGGTTTCTTGAGTGGAGAAATAAAGAACAAATATTTATCAAGAAACTGGAAGGAGAGGAGAGACAATATAAAGATATTGGTATTCCAGCAGCAACTGGTCAGCCCTGAGTTTGATTTTGATAAATGCTCTCACAAATCCTGCCAACTGCATCTACTAACACCTTCCTCTTCTGACATCTCTACTCTCTCCTTCCCTGCTTCTTTTTTTTTCTCTTTCTCCTCCATTTGGAGCCAGTTACTAAACTGCTAATATATTTCCTGTGGGGTGGGAGGAGATAGAAATATTATGAGAATGAAATTATCTTAATTCTTTTCTTTAAACATATTAGTCAGGTATTGTGCTGAGATTTAATTCAATTCAACAAGTGTTTATTAAATACCTACTAGTTCCACATTTCAATGGACAGATAAATTTGAGAGGGTGGTTCTGGGTTTATGTTGACATAGTTAACTTTTCAAATTAAATCCCTTTATTGGATTTCCACCCATGGTTACTTTCTAAAGATGCTACCTTTGCAGAAAATAAAATAAATACAATTTGAAGTTGTATGTTTCATGCCTGATGCAATCTGAACCAGCAGAGACATGTATTAACAATCTCTGTGCCAAATGAGAAAATAATATGACTGGGGTGAGAAGCCCCTGCAGATCTTTAAGAGGGATTGTGTTCTTGGAATATTCAGATTTGTGTACTACATATTAGAAGACACAGAATGGACGTCCTTGGCACATTAGAAAAACTAGAAGCAATTTCTCAAGCAAATAGTGGAGAACTGGGCGGGGGAGGGGGGGAGGTAAGAGGGGAAGGGTGGCAACTCACTCCTGGCCCTCTGAATTTGAAATAAGTCAAAGGAAAAGAAATTGAAAACAGGAAGCATGGATTCATATAACTTTAGGGTTGTAGGTCTTCCAGAAATAATACATGACATAAAAATAAACAAACAAAACATTAACACAATATTGTAGAAGGAAGAAGTAAGAATAGTACCCACAATTTTAAAATACAAAATCTAAGTACTGACTGACTGAACCCCACTATTCAACACAAGGGGAAAAAAGTCCATGCTTGAAATTCAAAGGTATATAGTGCTGAAGCTTCAGAATTTCAATGGTAACAAACAAACACATTTCACAAGCAGCTAAGATAAATTAAGTTGTTTATTAGGGAATCTCAATTTGAATGACCCAGGATTATTCCACTGCTATAACAACTGAGAGAAAATACTCCAACAAGCAATGAAGTTCAAGTCTCAACCCAAAATATCACACACAGCAAGTCTGGGACTAATAACCAATGACAATGGTGGATATTCCTTAAAAAATAGGGATTTCTGGCATTTATGCAAAACAAAGAGAAGTGATCAGAAAACTTAACATGTAAAAAAATTTTTAAAAAGCCCTAAAGAAACTTAAGTACAAATATTAAGAAAAAGAGTAAGAAATGAAATATTTTTTTATATTTTACTACACTAATATTTTGAAAAATAAAGTGGTTTGAAGAACAAAGAAACAAAGAGGAATCATCAGGAGAACAGAAGGATGCAAGAGGCTAAATATTTTATGTGATCTTAAAAAGCCACCAAAAGGTAAGGAGAAAGAATGGAATTAATATCAATTGACTAAGTCCTATACACTCTGACAAGTGAATTGTGGTAGGGCATAACACTATAGAACGTCATTTAAGCAGGGGAAAAGGGCAACAAGAGGTAGTGTAGGTAGGTAAAGGAGGGATAATAATTTAAACAAGTATGCGTAATCAGGGAAACAAGGAGACAGATTCTTAGCAATATGGGTTAGGTTTTAAGGTGGGGACTAGAGATAAATGATAGGTCTCATCTCAAAAGGAAAAATTAAATTGTGTCATTAAAGAACATTCTCATTGAGAGAAAAGATATATTCTTTGATGATAGAAAGGGGTCTTATCATTAAGGAAAAAAGACATAATAACAGATGAACTTATCTGAACAAACAGGCTTCCAAGGATTGCATCGCATCTGAAGAAAAGGTATAAATCAGACAGTGGGTCAAATAGCAGATAGGATGCAGAAGAACCAGGACAGAATAAATTGGTCATAGGAAAAGGGAGGAATCAAGTTAAGGGCAAGGGCTAGGACCAGGTCTCATTATTCAAAATACAGAACAAACCTCACTACAAAACACTACTTCTTTCATTAATGGTTATTTCTGTGAGTGAAGCCCAGTAGTAGTAGGCCACATTGAGGAAAAAAAAATACAAAGGAAGAAGAGAGAAAAGGTTATAATCTATAAATACATTGGCATAGAAATAGGATGGAGAAGGAAAAATAAAAGAGGTACACTAAAAGATATATATATATCTATACATGTACCTACATATACACATGTGTATATACATATACATACATTTACATATATAAATACACACATACATATAAAGGGGAGAGAAAGAAGTGCTTTTATTTAGGAAAGGTGAATTTAAGAGTATTAGCCATGAAAGAGAGAAAATATTTCATGAGAATAAACTGGAGGACAAAGTAAATGAAAAATGCATTAGAGATCACAAAAGACTATTAATTTGAGGGGAAGGGGCAGTATGGGTTTTGACTCATACATTTTCCTGGTTGGAGAAATGAAAGAGTCAAAAGATGGTGAACAAATAGAAGAAGTAAGGAAGAAGAAATGAAAGGAGGAAGGAAAGAAGGACTTAATTCAATTTAAGGAATTTAGGATTAGGATGAATAGCAGTATAGGGCAATGGAGAAGAAAAGAGGGAGTGGGAAGAGATTAAAATCAAATTAATGTAGGCAAAACTCATTACTGAGACATAGTATTGACTTAAATGACTAAAGAGGTTTAAAAAATATGAATACACACATAAGGTGTAAATGGAGTAAAATATAAACCTAACAATAATATTTTTAATGTGAATGGATTAAAATTCAATTAAAAAAACAATTACAAAATGAAGAAGAGGATAAAACCCATAATTTTCAGGACATAAGGAACACATCTTTTAAAAGGTACATATGGAATAAAAATAAAAGGCTGCGACAAAATATATTATGCAGTAGGTGATTGCAAAAAGCAGAGACTATAATATTATTAACAGAGAGAATCAGAAACTACTATATGCTAAAAGGTACAACAATGAAAAATGTATTAAAAACAAAAAAAATGTATTAAACAGACATGCTCTAAATTGTATAGTATTCCAATTAAAAATGAAACATGATGATTTGCAAAAAAATATATACAGCAAATAATAATGATATATAATTTATTTCTCAGAGCTAGAGAGTCTTACAAAAAGACCAAGAAAAGGGGATATATGAAAATCGATAGTTGGAAAATTAGATTTGAACAATTTCTGAAATATTTAATATATCTGCCAAAAAGGAACTTATGAAGCTAGGAAAAAAGTAACAAAATTAGGGAATATTTTACAAAAATAAAACATATGAGGGGCAGCTAGGTGGTGTGGTGAATAGAGCACCAGCCCTGGAATCAAGAGGACCTGAGTTCAAATTCAGCCTCAGACACTTGACACACTTACTAGCTGTGTGACCTTGGGCAAGTCACTTGGCCCTGATTTTCTTGCCCTTCCCCCTTTTAAAAAAAAAAAATATATATATATATATGTTAGCTTCAAAATAAGTTATTAAAAAAAACAAAAGGCCTTTTTTAAATCTTTAGTATATATCATGGTACCTGGCATATAGTAGATGCTTAATAAATGCTTGATAACTTGACTAGAAATGTTAAAACACTCTCTATATACAATAACACAATAGAAATAAATGATAGAGAACACAAGCAAAAGCCCATACATAAATGTAGAATTAATAATGATATTTTGAAAAATCAGTATATCAAAGAATAAACTAATAAACTGTTGAAATAATTAAGTTATATGAAATGTAGGAAGATAAATACACTAGAACATTGTTGGTGGAACTGTCAATAAGGAATTTTGGAATTGTGAAAATGAAGTGACTAAAATATCCATAAACTTTTGTCCTGAGATTCTTCTGTGAGGATTATACTCCCAAAGAGTTCATTGATAAGAAAAAGGTCCCCATATGGAGCACAATATTTATAGTAGCAATGTTCATGACAGTAAAGAACTGGAAACAAAGAAGATACCCATTGAGTAGGGATGGACAAATAAAATATGGTAAATTAATATAATGGAATTTTACTCTATTCTAAAACATGACACATGGAAAATGTCATATCATGTGATGAAGAGAAAAGTAAATAGAGACAAGAAAACAACATACACAAAGTCTATAACAATGTAAATGGAAAGAACAACCACAAAACAATCAAAAGGTAATGCTAAAAAATTCATAGGAAATGAATGGCTATAAAAAAGATATGTGCAAAAACAGTACACCACATACTTTGGTAGAGAGGAGAAATGTACAAGTCTGATATACTGTACGTATTTTTAGATTTTTAATTTCACTGATTAGTCTTATTCATTTTTTTCTTCTTTATATCTTGAAAAATATTATTTGTTATATGTGGGATGGCTCTTTGGAAGGGGAGAAAAGGAGGCATACTGGGAGAAAATATTGCTTTATTAAAAACAAATTACGTCAATAAAAATTTATTTTTAAAAGAACTATATGCAGGAGAATGATAATGAGAAAATATACCATAATATTAGAGATGTAGCTAAAGAATCTCTCAGAGGAAAAACCATATTTCTAAAAAGATACATTAACAAAATCGAAAAAGAGTGAATTAATGACCTGAGAATGCAATTTTAAAGCCATAGAATCAACATATTAAAAAATATGGAGAAAAGGGGAACTATTGAAAGTTAGAGAAATAGAAACAATAAGAATAAAAATGCTACAGAACTGATAAATAAAACTAAATGATGATTCACTGAAAAGACTTTACAAATCCATAAACTTTTAACTAATCTGATAAAGAAAGAAAAATGAGGTTACCAAAATCAAACCTGAATGAGATTAGTTCACAAAAAAAACACAGAAAAGAAATGAAAATGTTATTCAGACCCACTAAACATAATTATATGATACCAGAACAGAAAACTTGAAGAAAAAAGTGATTATCTATAAAAATATAAATTACCCAAAATAACAAAACATGAAATTCTAATCTACATCACCCAATAACCTAAAATGAAAATTGAAGGGTCATAAAGCAACTACAAAAAGAAGAAAAAAAAAAACCCTTGGTACAGATGGATTTAGCGTTAAATTACATCAAAAGTTTAAAGAGAAATTTTAAACTATACTACACAATTTTTTTCTCAGAAACTGAGAAAACACTCTAAGAATCACTTCTTTTAGACAAATATAGATCTAATATTTAAACCAAAGAAGGATAAATCAGAGAAAGAGAACTAGAGACCAATCTTACTAAAGATTTTTGATGCAAAAAAATTTAATATTATATTAGCAAAAGGACTACAAAATTATAATAAAAATTATTCACCATAATAAAATTGAATTTATACAAATGATATTTTTTTACAATTAGAGGAAAATATTAAAAACAAAGTCAAGACCAAATTATTGTATTATTAGATACAGAAAAGACTTTGAAAATTTATCATTAGTCTATCCTAAAAACCCTGAAACATATACTTAGAGAAAAGTCCTTTTAAGATGATAACATTCTGGGTGGCTAGGTGGCACAGTGAATAGAGCACAGGCCCTGGAGTCAAGAGGACCTGAGTTCAAATGTGACCTCACACACTTAACATAAAAACTAGCCATGTGACCTCTGGCATATCACTTAACCCCAATTGCCCTCCAAAGAGCAAAAAAATAAAAAAGATGATAACATTCTAAAACTAAAACCAAATCTTAGCATTATTTAAAACAATAAAAACATTCTCCAAAATACAAGGATAAATCAGTCATTCCCTTTCTTCTCTTTTATTACCACTTCTGGTAATGCTAGTAAAAAAGGAGACAGGAGAAAGAAATCAATATCATGAACACCGACAAGTGTGATGGCTAAAACCTGAAATAAGTGAGGAAACAAAGATTTGAGCTCTTTTATTTATTTAGCAATGCATGTCAATTGCATAACCAATTGGGAACAGTACTTCTCAGCTTGGCATCAGACACCAAATACAGGGGGACAAAGATTTTTATACATTAAATAAAAAAATAACAGAATAAAAAACAACATACAAGATCAGATAATCTGAATTTCTCATTCAAGGAAATATTGGGGCTTTCTGAGTTGGAAGGGGGAGAACAAACAGGTATGACTCCCTAAAATTAGAAAAAAAAAGTGTCTCACTCTCCCCCACATGCCTGTATTCCATCAAAGGAAAAAGCAAACAATAATTGATTTACCATTACAGGGCCAGTTTTGAGATAAGACATATGGGTTGCTTGAAATGTATAACTTGTGAGAAAGTTCCTTGCATCAATCTTCAGATTTGAGTGGGTTTCTGATCAGCATATAACCTAAGTCTTTAGTTCAGTATCTTTAAGCAACAGGCAAAGGTGAACCAGCTTCCCAGAAAAACAGGCCTCGGTTCAAGCAACACAAATAAATTTTCTCACCAGCCCCCATACCGGATAAAATCCACCCCCCCCTCCCCAACACACACACACAGGTCAGAAACTGAACTAGATCCACAATAAAATAGAAAGGAAACTGAGCTAGTTCCAGAACAGAATCACAATATAGAGTCAGTTTCACACAATTCTCACCATTCCCTCATAAGGAAAAGAGAAAAAAAAATATCCCTACTTGTAGATGAAATGTTAACTTACTAGGAGAACCACTAAGAATCATGAATAGATCAAAACAATATAATTATTAATTTTGAAAAGTAAGCAGTAATAAAACAATACCAAAAAATACAATACCAAAATAAATAAATACAATAAAAACAGAAAAAAAAACAAAAGAAAATGCATTTCAAAATAACTACAAAATATGTAAAATGCATATTAGGTTATATCATGTATAAATACAATGATAAAAATACTCTTTACAATGGGGGCCTCTAGGTGGCGCAGTGAATAGAGCACTGGCCCTGGAGTCAGGAGGACTTGAGTTCAAATCCAGCCTCAGACTCTTAACACAAAACTAGCTGTGTAACCTTGGGCAAGTCACTTAACTCCAATTGCCCTACCTTCCTCCCTACAAAAAAAAGCAAAAAGAAAAATCTAAAAAAAAAATACTCTTTACAATAACGAAGGGAGACAAACAACAAAATTATCAATTATGCCTGACTTCTACCAATATAAGAAAAATGACAATTATACCTAAACAGACTTACAAATTTTCTTTGACCTTGATCAAAGTATCTAAAGCCATTTTAAAGAACTAGAAAAAAATATAATAAAATCAATTTGTAGGGGGGAAAAGCCAAAGAAATTTAACAGAAATGACAAAAAAAATAGCAATGAATACCACTTCAATACCACCTCAAACTATATTATAAATAAGTAATATAAATAAATAATCATTAATATAAAGTAATATAAATAAGTAATCATTAATTTTTTTGGCAGATGAATGAGAATCAGAACCAATTTAAATAATATAGTATTTTATTCCCAAAATTAAGAACACTAATTAAAAAATGATTGGACAAGATCTGTTCAAGAGAGTGGAAAGGTGGGGCAGCTGGGTGGCACAGTGAATACAGCACTGGCCCTGGATTCAGGAGGACCTGAGTTCAAATTAAAATTCAGACACTTGATACTTATTAGCTGTGTGACCTTGCACAAGTCACTTAACCCCAATTGCCTTGTCTTTCTCCCCTCCAAAAAAGTGGAAATGAGTTTTGCAAAAATGGAATTTACAGCAACATCTTACACTATATAAAACAAAAAGTTCCTGATAGATATCCGACATAAATATAAAACATAACATCATTAAAAAAAAAGACAGAAAAATGAGAGGAACTTTGATTTGAGAAAAAAAAAAAACTTAACCAAAAGATAGAGAGAATCCAGAACCAACAAAAACTACAATTTTAATTTTCTTAAGTTGATTTTCCTTAATCAAAACCAAAATGTTGCCAAAATAGGAAAGGGGAATCAATATATTAAATATAACTGAAAAAAACCTATACACACATATCTGTATATGTATGTATGTATACATATATATATACATGTGTACTTATATACATACACATGTGTATACATATCTATATATACACACACATGTATGGAATACCTATAAACAAGTAAGATTAAGAGACATTATTCAATATGTGTTGTGAATATATATCCATAAATATTTCTCAAAAATTGAAGTAGAAATTATTAACACAAATATAAAACATTCTTGGACCTGTGATGTGAAATCATATTGCCTCTAGCCATGAGGAACTACATTTACCCTGAAGTGTATAGCCTTAGAGAACTACATATGTATATTGTGAGGGTTAAGTGACTTTCCCAGGAAAAAGAATTCACACGTCTGAGGAGTAACTTGAACCCAGGTCTCGCTGACATTAAGGTCATCTCTCTATGGTATATCAAAATCACTCCCCCAAACCCATACATGGTTATTTTATGTCTTCAATCACTTCTGTCAGTCTTTTGTGTTGGTACCGAACTTCAGTGCTTTGAAGAATAATATAAGTGGTTGCCCTTCTGAAAAGGGGAAGTAATTTCCAGTTTGTTCACAGAAGGTTCCAGGGTAAATAAAGAAACAATCTCAGATGCTAAAGAACCTGAACTGTCATGGAGCCTTCAGATTCAATAGGCTCTATTTCTGAGGCAAAGTTAATATGGAAAATTTGTTCTCCCTTACTTTTTTCTGTAATCTAGAATAAGGAGATACCCATGGAATTGTTCATGGTCCTGATCTTTCCACTTGGGCTTTGAACTGACTTGTAAAGACTTTTTCCTTTGTCAGCTCTAACTAAAGCCATTGCTTTGGTGGTGAACTATGATCACTACAAACTTCCTTCTAAACTGTCCACCAGTTCTCTGTTCTTCAGAGAATTTCAAAGAGCTATAGGCCTTTGAGATGGAGAGATTATTTTGGACAGGGAGAATATTTGGAGGTTTTTATGGATCTTTAGTCTTGGGGAGGGGTGAAGTGTATGGCAATTAAAAAAAAATAAAAACAAAGTAGATGTCGATCAAATGGATGACAGCAAAACAAATTTTGGTAAAATTAATGTAATAGTGTACCACTGCACTCTTAAGAAATGATTAATATGAGAAATTCAAAGAAATACAGAAAGATTTGTATGAAGTAATAAGCTGTGAAATGAGTAGAACCCAGCAAACAATATTCACAGTGAAAACAATTTATATTAAGAGATTAATTAGATTAACATGTACAATTATAATGACCAATGGGGGGCAGGGGAACTTGAGAAACATTTCTTTCTTTTCATTAGAATGCAGAGTGATTACAAATCTGGAATATTGCATATGTATATGTGGTTAGATGAGGTCCACATATTAGTCAGCTTTGCTTAATTCTATTTTTCCCCTTATTTATAAGGAAAAACTCATTTGCTAGTGAAAGAAAGGAGTGTTGGAGGTAAATTAAAAGCAAAATACATCAAAAGAATAAATTACAATTAGTGGACTTCGCAAGGTTTAAAGTTGGAAAGGGCAATAGAGGTCATAAGAATATCTAGTTCAATGTTTTCAATATATACTTGAAGAAAGTGAGGCCTAGAATGGTTAAATGTCTTGTTCAAGTTGACCCAAATATCAAGGTAGAATTGAGATTTAAACCCAGGTCCTCTGCTTCAAACACAGCATTCATTTCTTTACCTTCTATCTCTAAAGTGCATGACGCCTCCAACTCATAAATTCTTTAAAATTGACTTCTGTGGTATGAGGAGAATTTTTACACCAATAAAAGTTATGCAGCTTTCGTAAACCACACAAAACAAAGTTGGAGACTGTGCTAAAATATCTATGTGTTGACATGGGAGAATCACACCAAGTGCATCTATCATAGGGGAATGAAAATCCATACAAAATACAAGATGGAGACAATACAAACATATGACACAGGCTTCAAATGGAGAAAGAAAATCAGATGCAGGGGAGGAGAGAGCACTATTTCCATGATCGTTCCTTTCTGTGATTCCAAAAACATAGACGTAAAAATTTTGAGTTTTCTCTTTTTTAAACTCTAATAAGAAGATTCACCCATATGATCATTCCACAAAGAATCCAGTTTAACTCAATCTGAATTTGCCAAAGAACAAACCTGTTCCTGAAAGGAGAAAAGTAAACCTCCATCTATAAAAATCCAAAGCATGCGTGTACAGTATTGAAAAGAGTGCACAGTAGGAAGTGTACAAAAGCAGCATACCTACCTTACTCCCCCATAGGATCACAGATTTTGAGCTGCAAGGCACTTGAGCACCCAACTAGTCCAACACCTTCATTTTACAAACTCAGCTTTGTAACTTACAAAAGGTCTCATCAAAACTTCAATACAACTACTAGAGGACAGAGACTTGCAGATTTCCTTTTATCTTAGTAGCTTAGCAAATCATAATGATAAACTGGCAGACCCTTTCCCTTGACTATGAGTATCTGGAAGCTGTTCTCATGAGGCAAAGAACTCCTCACAACTTGCAAAAAACAGCAATGGACCAAGATTTAAGCATACTACAGCACTGCACTTTAAAGCATCACTTAAAGCCATCCCTTTATCATCCTCTTTTTACCAAACCTTTCTCTGTTTCCTTTTGGCTGACATGGAAAAATGGACTAGATTTATAAAAATACCTCATGTTTAAAAAGTACTTTGTATATTAAGTAGTTGTTTATTTAGAAGCTTATGAGTTAAGAAATAGAGGTATTACTACAATTCTCATTTCATAGATTAGGGACCTGAAGATCAGAGAGGTTAAATAATTTTTTCCCACGTCACACAGCAGGTTAGTGGTAGGGCCTAGATTCAAACCCAAGTCTTCTGTCTCCAAGGTCAGTGTGTGTTCTATTACCCTTCCCTCTTTCTTGTCTCTTCCTTTTTTCTTCCTTCCTTTGTTCTTTCCTTCATTCCTTCCTTCCTCTCTTCCTTTCTTCTTCCTTCCTTCCTCCCTCCATCTTACCCTTCTTTCCTTTTCTTTTTTCTGCCTTCCTTTCTTTTTTTTTCTTTCCTTCCCTCCCTAGAACTTCACCTTCTGTTGCTGCTTTCCTAGTTCAGCTCGGAAGAAGATTAGAGGTAGTATATCAAATAAAAAGCAAGAGGCAGGGAGGAAGAAGAGAAGATAAATAATCCTGTGAATCCCTATAAAGGAAAACGGCACTGAATGGGTCTACTGTTTATTGAATTAAGAAAGCTAGTAAAAAATTTAATTTGTGTAATGTAAAATTTATGTATCAAAGTGAACCCTTCTGTGAGCTTGAGTTACTAACAATCAGATAACTTAGGCAACTCTATGTGGTTAGCTGTCTCTACTGCCCAAGAAAATTGTTCACAAAGTGGGTAGGGGTAGAGGTATCTACACCTGAGGCCCCACTATTATCACAAGAAAAATCAGGATTTGGAAAGAAGGGGAAAAGAATTCATTCCCAAGTGTGTTAAAATTTTAAAACAATAATTTTCCCAAAACAGACTGATTCAAATACCACAATAGTGCATTTTGGGGTACTTACGACCATCCACAGTCCTGGACTCCAGATGCACAAGGTCTGGCTCCCTGTTTGACCTCATCACTGACCTGAAAGGGAGATACACAGACATGAACTTAAGTCAATAAAAACTCTCCCATGCCTGGACTGTGCACCCCCATACCTCTACCTACCTCTTAGAATCTTTGGCTTATGTTTCCTTCAATGGAAAACTTTTCTTTTTCTCTAAAACTCCAACCTTTGATGATGTCTCCCTCCCCAGATTATCTCATATTTATTTATCTATATTCATGTTGTACCTCACTAGGATAGAAAATGTTTGAGGAACCAGATTTTTTTTTGTCTTTTTTGTTTCTCTTTTTTTTTAAAAAACTTTTTTTCTTTGACTATAGCTCATTTTTATCTTTCTTTTAAACTTTTTTTTTGTCTTTGACTCTACTTCATTTTTGTTATACACATTTCAGTCTTTGTGACCACAATTTGGGGTTTTCTTAGAGAACATAATGGAGTAGTTTGACTTTTTTTTTTTTACCTCAACTCATTTTATAGATGAGGAAACTGGGGCAACCAGTGTTAAAGGACTTACCCAGAGTCAAATTGTTAGTAAATATCTGAGAATGAATTTGAACTCAAGTGTTCTTGACTGCAGGGCTGGCATTCAATCCACTGTACCACCTAGCTGATGAATTGACTCAAAATTGAAAATGAATGTAATGATCACCACAATGACCATTCGTGACTTGTTTTATCATTTTATCTAACAGCCATGTCTCCTGCCTCTCAGTCACTATTTGTATTCTTGTTTTTATAATGTCATCCTATATTACCTCTTAACTAATTCACTTTCCTATTGCTTTGTCTATGGTAAGGTACCCTTGTGCATGTGTATGCACACACACACATATACACACACATACCTAAGAAAGGCATTAATGTATTTTATGGCCTACTTATTTTTTTCAGACAAGGGAGTTGAAGTTCACAGTCAATAAGTGACTTCACCAAGGGCCCACAATGGGTAAGTGGCAGAGTGAGGATCTGTCTCTCTATGTCTATGCCCAGTGCTATTTGGAGCATCCTGCTTCCCCCGCTCTCCCCCCACATACACACACTTTCTGTCAGTGTCACCTGACAGATAAACCAAATGTTTGGTGTACTACTTCCTTTGTAAAACATCATCTTCAGGGTCTGCCTTCTTACATTCATTTATTTTTCATTTCCTAAAGAAATATTAAGTATTCTATGGTTAATATTTCCTCACAAATAGAGGGGAAAAGCAAAATTTTGTCATTTCCTTAAATAGGTAGGGGAAAATGTTTGACCCTTTAATATCATTAGAATCTGTTTTGTTGAGAGGCTGGACAATAAAATGGCTTTTGAAAAGTGCTATCACTCTATCTCAGTGCTCTGACTAGTGCTGGTCAAAGGCACAGAGTGTTTCCTAACTCTCCACTTGCAGAAAAGCCAATCGATTGGATCCATTGTTGATCTCTCTAGACAAGACCTCAGCTATCCATCAGCATCAGAGAAGAAAAGAAGTCTGCCTGACATCCCTCATGCTGACAAGCATGGTAGTTAACTCCCGTTATGTGAGAGTTTAGAGGGGGAGACAGTGAGTTCCTGACTTACTTTTCAAATCTATAACTTTTGGCCTTCTAATTAGTGTGTTGCCTCCCACATGCAGAGTCTATTCTCTGCCTCAAAGTATTCTCTAACACTCAGGAAAAAAAATGTGAAAAAGCTCACACTTGAATACCATCTATTTGGATTTCCACCAACGGGTGGCCAGCACCGTCTTGGGAGGGATACAGACATGGTATGGATTCAGAATCTTCCTTTACTGTAACCATAGTCCTATAGTCTCAGTTCTCCTCAAAAACTTTAAAAATATAGGCCATGGTTATCATTTATTTGTTCCCCTATGTCCAGGAGAGCATATCATAATGCCTTTGCATATAATGAATTTTTAATTAATACAACCTACTGACTTGAGGGGTACTATGGCATCATTAAAATCCTGGGTTCAAGTTCCAGCTCCAAGACTTAACTGGCATGTGACTCAAGACAATTCAGAACCTCTTTAGACCTCCATTTCCCCATCTATTTAATGCAGTAAAATTTGCAGTAACCATCTAAAACCTAACATTGCTGTGAGTAATTGCCCTGGAAAGTGATATATTAAAATGAGCTACTTTATTACAGTAGGATCATAGTTGGCAGGCACTGGAGGTCATTAAGTCCAACAGCATCATTTTTTTTATATGAGATTAAGACTCACAGACTTATAAAGGATCACTTAGCTAGGAAGTCTGAGATGCAACTTGAACCCGGCTCACACACTCTATTCATTGTATCATGCTGATAGCACTATTTGCATGATTTAGAATACTGCCTCCATAGTCACAATAGTCACATAATTCCAACTTCATAGGGCTTTCCAGTTTCTAGAACAGTTTCATTAGAATTATCTTATTTAATAAACAAGAGAATTTAATGCTTTTAAGTAGGAGCAACATGGTCCAGTGGATAAAATTCTGGACTTCAAATCATAAAACAATTGTTTTCAATCTTACTAGTTAAGTGAAGAAGCAACTAGGAGGAGGAGTGGATAGAGGACTGCACCTGGAATCAGGAAAACTCTTCTTCCTTCGTTCAAATTTGGCCTCAGACATTTATTATTGGCTGTGTGGCCCTGAACAAGTCACTGAACTCTGCCTCAGTTTCTTCCTATGTAAAATGAACTAGAGAAGGAAACGGCAAGCCGCTCCAGTAACTTTGCCAAGAAAAACCCACATGAGGTCATGAAAAGTCACAAAAAACAATTGAACAACCAAGTTCACTGACTCTGGGGAAGTCAAGTAGCTAGCTATGTGCTTCAAGCAATTGCCTAAGATACTAGATGCCATAGTCAGTTTATTATCTGAACAGGTACAAGGAGTTCTCATGAAAGGAATTCCACACAGTTATGAAATCATAGATATATGTGTGTATGTATGTATGTGTATGTCTCTATATATGTATACACACACATATATATACACACATAGATACTTCCAACTCTAAATACACACACACATATATCAAACTTATGATCCTATAACAGTTGCTAATATGCATACACATATGTATGTATGTATTTAGAGCTAGAAAGATAATTAGAGGTCATCAAGTCAAATGCCATAATTTTACAGCTGAGGAAATAGGCCTAGAGAAATTAAGTGCCTTACCCAAGGTCACATAGTAAGTGATGAAGTCACCATCAAACTCAAGTTTTCTGATTCCAAATTTAGTACCCTTTCTACTATACTTTGCTGACTCTCTTATGTTTTGTATTCTATGAAGTATTACACAATGTTTCACATAATATGAAATATAATATTAAGTATTACATGAACAGAAAGCATTATTATCTCAATTTTTCTGATGAATTTAACATACTGTAGTTGTGATTTTTTCAAGGTCACACAGATTTATTAAAAATTAAAATAGCAAATATCTATGTAGTACTTTAAGGTTTGCAAAGTGCTTTACAAATATTATCTAATATTTTTCCTGATAATAATCCTGAGAGGTAGGTGTTATTATTATCCCCATTTTACAGAGGAAGAAATTGAAATTGGCAGAAGTTAAGTAATTTGTCCTAGGTCACACAGCAGTTCCTATCTGAAGCAGGATCTGAAGTTAGTTATCACTCTAAAGACTTCTCTATGCACTGTACCACCTAGTTGTAAATTATCTACTAAGTATCATTATTATTTATTATTACTAATTAAGGGAACATTTATTAAGTGCCCAGTATATATCAGGTGCTGTGGGGTACAAAGCTTAAAAATGATGTTTTACTTGTGGAAACTCAAATTCTATTAAGTTGGATAAAGGTACATCATATATATAGATAAATAGAACACAAAGTATATAGAATATAGTTATAGCAAGGCAGTTCCTTTTCCTATCAGGAAGATGAGTACATTGAATTACATTATGGTCCCTTTCATCTGTATGTATATGCAGTAGGAGTTTTAGAAACAATTGTATAATAAGAACAGTGAAAGAAGATGCCATTGGCTGGGCTTAACCAAGTCTGACCCCTGGGCAGTTACGTCTGATCATGAACGGTCAATCAACAATTAACAAATGGAAGTTTACTTAGCTATATCTTAGAAAGGATATTCAACAAGGACAGAGCACTTAGCATAGGTAGAAAAGGCCCCATCCTGAAAATGGTCTGATCATCAGGACAGGATTCTGTGACTCCTCTGGCCTTCATTCATGGAACAAGTCTGAAGAGACCCTACCTCAAGTAGGTAGGACTTTTCTTGCCCTTAAGTAAATGGGAATGCATAGCAACATGACCCATGTCAACCAGAAAGCTGTCTCAACCACATAACTTGAGTCTTAACTCTCTGATCCAATTAAGTCTTGGGAATGGCCTTCTTTGCCTTTAGAAAGAACTAAGTGTAGTTCAGTGGTAAATAATGATCTTATCACAGGAAGTTATGTGTGATAGAGAGTCTAACATTCAGGGCATGGTGCTAAAAAGATCACAAGACCTGTCAATCAAGTTTTATCATTTGGGGCAGATCATTTTCCTGGTTAATCACTAAAAGCATCATGATATTTATTCACCACGTTTTTCCTTAGTGCCCTCTATATTCAGAACACTTTATTTGGTACTGAAGAAGACACAATAAAGAGTTAAACACCACTGGGATCCTCACAGAGCTTAGGGGAAACAAAATACATACTTAGGAAACTACAAAACAGAATCATAGGATTATGGGTTTAGTGTTGAAGGGGCTCTCAGAGTTTATCTATTCTAATGATCTTATTACACAGCTTAGTAAACTGCAGCCCCAAATGGGATTTGATTCCCTATCTTCTGATTTAAGAGCCAGAATTCTTCCTACTGTACCATACTCTTCCCCTATCAAGGAAAAGGAAAAAAAGATCTGCTCTAGAAGTACAGTGACAGAAGATATAACTTCTGGTTGACAAATGTGAAATACTTCACCAATTTCTTTTCATCCATATCCTATATGTCTAAACTTCTAAGATTGTAAGGGGAGGAGTTCACAGTTACAGGTTATTTTGGAATAATTGATGATTGCGACAGAGAAGCCTACAAAAAAGTCACCAACAAGATTTAAAAAATAATAACAATAACAATCATGCTCAGAAATACTACATTGGCAATGTCAGCTATGCAACTTTGGGATTTTTAAAATAAAATCAGCCAAATGCAGTCTTTGTAGATGTATTCTACAGAGAGGCTCAGAAATGTCACCAGTTTATCATTCTTGTGGCATTTTGTCTCCGTTTAGACTAGTTTAATATAGTGCTTAATAAATGCTGTGAAATCACAAAATGTCCTGATGCTGATAAGTGCAGAGCAAGTATTAAAAAATAAACACTGTGACAGAACAGAAGCTGGTTATTCAGATTTAGAGTTCCTAGTTAATGACATGCATAGGAAGCAGGAAGAATTGCAGGGTGAAAGTACCTTGAATCCCAGTTTTCCCATTTAGTACCAATAGAAGGGATATTCTCTTAGGCCCTGTCCATAAATGAAGCAAATATGAGCAATTTTTGGCCTTCTGGTGCCTAACAGATTTCTGTGCTTCTAAGTGAAACATATGGTCCTAGAGAAAATGTACAATATACCTGACTTTCTCCTCCTTCAGCTTGGAAGAAATTATACTGGGCTTCATCTTACTCCAGTACCCTAATACCCCATGCCCATATATCCAAAGAAAGTTCTATACAAAAGAAAAATATTTATTATTCTTTGGTGGAATCACTGCCCCACTACCCATCTAGGGGATCTAAACCAGACAACCTAGAAGAAAAAGTATCTTCTCTAGCCTACAGTGAACCCCATGCATCTGAATATCTCCTTCCTTCCTTCCTTCCTTCCTTAGAGGAAATTGGGATTAAGTGACTTGCCCAAGGTCACACAGCTAGTAAGTATGTAAGATCATATTTGAACTCAGGTCCTCCTGACTCCAAGTCTGGTGCTCTATCCACTGGGCAACCTGGCTGTCCCTGAATGTCTGCTTTCTTAACAAAGATGCTATCCTGCTCAAAGGTTCTCCTAAGACACCCCTCCCAATTAAAATAGCACCCTTACACTAAGGCCTCTTAAATCACATTTCACTCTATCTTTCTCTAGATGGCAGATCATAAGGAAGCCCCAAGATTCTCTCAAAACAAATAATACCTCTAAACTTAAAGGCAGAATAGCATTTATAATTCCTCACAGTAAAAGGAGAGTATGTGGGTATCTGAGATAGGTGTCCACTTATTACAGTTCAACACCAGACAATGGCTATGATCAGAACTGACAGAAAAGAATCTTAGTAAACAAGTGGAAAGGCCTGAGTGGAGGTCAGTACCATGAACAGTTCCAATTATATCTCCTTGCTCAGTTTAGATTACAAGTAAATAAGCCCAGATCTTTTTAACTAACTTGGCCCTGGAAACAGAGCTTACTCAGTCTGAAGGTTTTATATCCATTACTTTAGGTCTGATTCTCCAATATCCAAGACAGTTTCCTCATCTACCCTGGGCCCAACAAAGTGAAAAGCACTTCACCTTCTCAAGAAGGCAAATGCCTGTCACCAAGGTCAGCAGCAGCACAGAAGACCCACATTGATACCTGCTGACATAAAACAGTCCTGCCAAGGGTTCTATGGGAGTAATCTAGATATGCCATAACCTCATTACCATTACTGCTCTCCTGCATAGGAAGACATCATACTCATTACTTCTAGCTTGCTCACAGGCACTCTCCCTATTTATCTTGGTTTATCATTTTCATAGGTGAATTATTCTAGATGCATCTCATTCAGTGATTGGAATATTTCTTCTCACAAATACAGGGAAAGCTGTGCAATTCTGTGTGTGTGTGTGTATGTGTGTGTATCTCTCCCTCCCTCTTCATCTTCCCCTCCTTTGTCTGCTAGTTCAGTTGAAAAAAATGGGTCTTCTTGTTAAAGATCACTAAGAGAAAAAAAGTCGAGAAGCAAAAGAAGATTGACATATTCAGTCATTCAGAAACAGAATAATAGACAATAAAAAATGTAAAGGGATTTAGACATTTAATTCTTCTGTTTCAATCATAAAAATGGAGAAAGTGAGGCATAAACAGGCATAAAAATGGTGAAGCAGCTTACTTGTATCACACAGTTAGCTAGCAGCAACATCTAGACTAGAACTTGGGAGTCCTGCATACTAATCCATTATATTATGCAATGGGGTCTACTTCTTGCTTTGCCATCTCCTAGCCATGAAACAAATTTCACTTTAGGTTCCTATTCCAGTGGTCATTTCCTGAAACTAATTTCTTCCAAGTCCTCTAATCCATTAAGCAGTTGCTTCAACATAAAAGCTTTAGAAATTCATGAGAGATATGCAAAATCATGAGAATTGGCAATGAAGACTAAATGAGGTTGGTTATATGATTTTATGAAAAGAGTTCTAGCTCAGAGTCAGGAGATCTAGATTTTCATCCCACCTCTGCCACTGCCTCACTAATATGACATTGAACAGACCAGTTCTTCTTTCCAAATCTCAGTTTCTTCCTCTGTAAATGAGAGGATTGAGTTTAGTTCATGTCAGTCATTTTCAGTTGTGTCTGACTCTTTTGAGACCCCATTTGAGGCTTTCTTAACCTCTTTGATTTCTTGGTATGGTCTGACATTTCCTTCTCCAGTTCATTTTATAGAAGAGGAAACTGAGGTAAACAGGGTTAAGTGACTTAACCAGGGTCGCCCAGCTAGTAAATAACTGAAATCAAATTTGAATGCAGGAAGATCTAGAGGACCAATAAAGTCCCCTTCATCACTAAAAGTTTATGATGGTGGTGGTGAAAACTGACAGAGGGGAAGAAGGGAAAGAGACCTCTTTTCCCCAACCTTTGAATGATTTTTCTAAAATGCTAGTTAGGAAAAGGTGAGGGTGTTACATATAATAAAGTTGCCATGGGCATTCCTTTCTACTCTTTTCTCTTAGCTCTTAAGACTTCAGGTGACTGCTCAAATCTTGCTTCCCTCTAAATTCTAGACCTCTGACTCATTATGGAAAATGCTATCAATGAACTCTGCCCTACTGGGCTCTCACTTCTTAACTTCCACAGGTGATACTAATTCAGGATGAAGAATGAGAAAGAGGTAGTGGGTGAACAGCTATATAGCTCCCAAGATCCTTCATCAGAACAAATGGACAAAGAACATTGTTGGGAAAAAACTTTTTGAGGGGCAGGAGTAGAAGCAATATTGTTATCTGAATGTTCACTTTGACTAACTCACCGTCAAATCTGGGAAACTTGACTTAGTTGCCCTCATTCTACCTAACTTATCTACCTCCATCTGGCTTAGCTGAATGCACACACCTTTCCTTCATTGAGCTCTTCTTTAGCTATCCCCTAGATCCCACCAAAGTTGCACCCATGCAACCAGACCAAGCTTCATATAGGGGCAGATGTAATTCTGTTGGTTCATTCAAATGCCACAGAATACTACTGACTGCCTATCTACTCTAAGCAGCCCTAAAGAAGCTATGTAAGCCAAATCTGTACCCCAGGAAACTAAAATAAGTTACCAGTGATGTTAGTCTTCCTTAGTGAGTTATGTTCCCTTCAGTTTGGTCTTGCCCTTGTTAAGTCATTTCAGCTTTGTCCAACTCTGCATGACCCCATTTTGAGGTTTTCTTGGTAAAGATACTGGAGTGGTTTGCCATTTACTTGTCCAGCTCATTTTACAGATGAGAAAATGGAGGCAAAGAGGATTAAGTGATTTCCCCAGGGTCACATAGCTAGGAAGAGTCTGAGGTTGAATTCAAAGTCAGATCTTCCTGACTCCAGGCTCAGCACTCTATACTACCTGTCTACCTTTGAGATCTGTTCATGCATACCTTCTGATAGATAATATTCTTTCTGGGCTCTCAAGAAATCCAAGCTTCCCCAACACCATCATGTTCTTCGCTATTCTGTCTTTGAACAGAGCCATGGAGAACTGGGCTGTGTATCTTGGGCAGGCACAAGTGCAAGGATATTGGCATAGGAACCTTCTTGGAAAGCACATAATATAGGCCCTGTTTGTGAAAATTCAATGACAATGATTCCTGACTTATTGATTGTAGCATTATTAGTTCCATGATACACCCATCTATACACGTAGAAAACTACACTGACAGAGAGAGATGATCTAAATCCTTTGCTCAAGGGAGATTCTAGTACCTTTCTCAAACATAGCATAATTGATAAAGCCACTAGAATTGGAATTAGGAGAGATCTGCGTTCAAAAGCCACCACTTGTGGGGTGGCTAAGTGACACAGTGAATAGAGCACTGGTCCTGGAGTCAGGAGGTCCTGAATTCAAATCCGACCTCAGACACTTAACACAAAAAACTAGCTGTGTGACCTTAGGTAAGTCACTTAACCCCAATTACCCTACCTTCCCCCCTCCAAAATAGCAAAAAAAAAAAAAAGAAGAAGAAGAAGAAGAAGAAGGGAAAAAAGCCACCACTTGTATTCATTCTCTCTGTCATCAAAGCCAAGTCAATGGTGGGGTTGTTTCTGGATCTCAGTTTCCTCAACTACAAAACAGCAACAATGATACCTAAAGTATTTACCTCAAAATTATCATGAGATAATACTGTGTATATAAAGCATTCTGCAAACCTTAACATGCTTCATAAATAACTTAAGGAATTGAGTAGATATCTTATTGGTTTGCCTGAGGCTCATCAGGGAGATTAAATTGCCTTGCCCACAGTCTTGGAGTTAAAGTCAGAGATAATATTTGACCTGTGGTTTTCTTTACTCCAAGGCCAGCAAGCTATCCACTCCACCCTGCTGCTTTATATACATCAGAGAGAGAAACATAGTGGATAGAATTCTGTACTCAAAGCAGAAAAACCTGGCTTCTAATGCCTCCTCTGATACTTTGGAGAAGACCACTAACCACTTAGTCTTGGCTTTCTCAGCTGTAAAATGGAGTTAATAATAATAATACCTACCTTACAGTCTTATGACTCAAATGATATGAGATATGTATGGATAGACAGATAGATAGAAACATAGTGTCTCACTAATTTTAAAGCACTATAAATAAGCTATTATTATTTCTTTTAGGCACATTCTCCTCAAAATGAAGTCACTATAGACCACAGAATAATACATTAGAACTGAAAAGAAACTGGAAGGTCAATTATTTCCCCTCTGGGAACTGAGTTGGGCAGTTTTGGAAGCTATATCCTCTTTTTTGACAAGTCTCAAGGGAAGTAGTTGATTGCCCCCTGGTCAGCCCTGCCAAAATGTACCTGTGTCTGTGAGATCATTTTGATGAACCCCTAATTTAGTAAAGACATGGCTGGAAACGACGAGGGAAATAGGCTCAGGCAGATAGATGGAAATCGATGGTCTGGATGAAATAGAGTGGAAAACAGACCTTAAAATATCCCCTTAAAATGCAAATACCTACTCCAGAGCCACACCTTAATATGTTAACAGCAAAACCTTAATTACCAGCTAATACCTTCATTAAGAGTTAAGCTCTCCAGTGGGGGTTATTAGAATTCTCAAAGAACCAAAAGCAAGGTTGAGACAAAGGAAAAAGAATGGGGAAAAGTATCAAGAAGTTTGGAGAAAACTACCAGGCTGGGAAAAGTCATTATTGATAGGAGTGAACAAAGGGCATCAGTGACAAACTTGACTGATTAACTATGTTGCCAATAGTTCAATTCAGTGAATTCATTCAAAACAATCTTTGCCAACCCCCAGGATTCAATGTCAAAAGTGCCTAAACTCTGGCAACAACTGTTAAATTTGTTAATATTTGATTGCATAGATTAATACCAGAATTTGGTTTTTTGTACTTTTTGGCTAACTACAAAAGGCTTGTTGCCACTTCCAATAGTTTTATGTTTGTTTGTCCCAGAAAAGAAAAGGTAACAAAACAAAAATCCATAAATAGATGTTTCTAGCCTTTTGGATAGAAACATCCAACAATGATAAAATAGTTACTATTTTCTTAAAAAAAAAAAAGTCAGGCATTCTTGCTCTTTGGCTTTTTAGAAGAAACAGCAATGGGCTAGATTTGGTTTGAGGTTTCTGGGGGGGGGGGGGGAGTAAGGGGGTTAAGGAGGCAGTCCTATCAGCACCAGAGGAAGTAAATTTCAAGTCTTAATATGAATATCATCTGGGTCCAGGGTATATGGATCAAAAGAAACTATCAGGTCTGATGGGAGCCAATGAAGTCTTTGCTTTTAGAATGTCATGTCATAAAATGGCCTTTGGCCTCCTGGGCCACTGAATTACCCATGAAGGCCAACTCCCCACCAGAGAAAGGTGGAACAGCAAATTTGTGCACCCTGATCCTAATGCTCAAGCTGTCTACGGTGCATAAATATTCTAACAAGTTTCATCTTGTCACAATAGAGTCATAATGTTGCTCTGTTCAGCACATGATAATGGCTTTGTAATTCAATTATTGGTAGTATTTGTCTTCTGGGATTTATCTGCTCTAAACCTCCGCACTCAAGTAAAAACCCCTTACCATAAATCTCATAAATGCTCCAGCAGGTTCTGTCCCCTACCTCGGGGCACATCTTGCCATTCCTGTTCAAACCTTGACAGCATTTTCTAAATTATGGGATGGCTGTGTTTGGAGTTGTTGGCTTTTTAAATGCCAACAGCCGAGATAAGGATAAAAGATGTTCATGCAGGTTCATTTTCCCTGGCTGTGCCCATCTTAGAGATAAACAGTACAGGATAGGCAAAAAAAAGCAAACAACACTTTGCTTCCAAAGGCTTTGGGAAGAATTAGTACTACCTGAGTCACCTTCTCCCACCCCTCCCCCACTCCAACATTAAAATGTGTTTGCTCTAGACAACCGGTTTGTCCTTTCCTGGTCTCCTTGACAGTATCACAAGTGGAAGCACATTTCTACCATTTCATTCCAATGTTTGTCTCTCCACATTAAATCTCTGAGTCCCACATTGTCTCTCTTTGCTCCCAGGCAAGGTAGCTTTCTCTCAGCTGCCATCTTTCTTTCACAACTCTCCTGAATTCTGAGCTCCATATCTTACTGTAGAACAAGTTCCCTTTGTACTCTGTTTACTTTCATCCTCCTAAATTATAAGCTAGCCATCTCTCCTAAACTTGTTAATTATATATGACTCCAGAGAGCATAATTTAGAACACTGGGTGAAAGTTCTTGTGAGGTCCATTTTGATTCAATATAAATATGAGCTTTCTAACAGACAGACCAGTACAGCAATGGAATTACCTAACTCATTACTACAGGTGTTCAAACAGAGCTTAGATCCTTGTTAAGGACTTTGTAGCACAAATCCAAGTTTTAGGTAGGGGTTAAGAAGCAGATGATTTGTCAGGCCCCTTCCAAAGGGGAAATTCCATAATTCCATGTTTTTCTTCTCAAACTGTATTAATCACCAAGCTGCTATCACCTCTGTCTGGTGCACACTCCACTGAAACTGAACTGGGCTCCCCTGGGCTGCTTCCAAAAGACCACACTTGGTGCACCATATATATTATGGTTTAGCACTGAAGCACTTGGCACTTTGGGAGGACATAGCAGTCTCTTGGTCCATGTGATAGCAGTATGGGGGTGAAAGTTCTTTTAAAAAAGGAATGACCACTGAGTCAGTAAAAGCTGCCTAATCAGAGACTTTAAAGAGAAAGACAACTCTCATTCCTACTATTTCTTCTTATTCTTTACTGAATATATAGTCAGGAAATCTCTTTCTGGGGCTTCCTATGAAAGGGCAAACATTTCATATATCACAGTGGGCACATGTACTGCCTAGAGGTACTTGAGCTCAGATGTGGGGCCATGGATGTCACTTCTTTTTTTTCCCCCTTGAGCAAAGGTAACAAAACAAAAATTCTTAGATGGATGTTTATAGCCTTAGAAGCATCTAATGATTTAGAGAATTTGGGAACTCCTGTCTCCTTCAGCTAGAATTGGCTGACAGCAGGAACAATTTTCTTCCACTATATTCTTCTCAAAGAAGATGACAACTATTAGGAAATTTTCGCAGGAGCTGAGTTCAGGGTGAGGATGTAAAGGGCCATCCACAATGAGAAATGGTCTGTCTTCTTAAAGGTCAGGATCCTCTAGAACTTCATCAGTGACCACATGTGAACCATGAGCTAGGGCTTCTTAATGAGAGAAAGCATCCTCTTACCCCCTCAACCAGGGCAAGTCTACTGCTATAAAAGAATCCAGAGAAGAAAAAGTAATTGCCCAACTCCACTCTTTTAGAAACAGACAATATCTGGAGTATTTTGCTCAATTTCCAATGATGCATTTTGAAAGTATTGTCAAACTGAGGCAAGTTCAATGGAGGAGGTCTTTGAAGTTTCAAAAACTCAAAACTGTAACATATATCCAACGGATGATGAAACCAAGGATATTTAACTTGGAGAATGCTTACTATATTTTTGGGGCAAAACTATGGAAGGTAAAATGTTCTGTCTCTTCATTGTTCCACAGAGAAAAACTAGGAAAATGGATTGAAATTATGAGAGCAAAAGTTTCAACAGCAGACAAAAATACTTTCTAATAACCTAAGCTGTTCGATGTGGAAATGAGTCATCTTGAGAGATAGTGATCACTATGCCACTGGAGGTATTGAAACTAAGGAAAGATGGATGACCATCTGGTAGGGATTCTTGTTCTGAGAGGGATGTTACAAGATATGACCTCTATAGTGTCTTCCAACACTAAGATTCAGTGATCCCCAAAGAAAACTCAAAATAATGTCCCTTTATCCATCTAAATATTCCCTCTAGTCTCTGCTTCCAGATTACCTTCCTACTACTTCCTGCAGAAAATATCGCCCTTAGCACCTTCTAGGCTAACAATTCAGAGGACCTTTGCAAAAAACTGCTCCCCAGACTGTACTCTAGCAGTACTCTATGCCTTTCATTTGACAAGAAACATTTCATTACCCTTGAGAGATGGGTGTATAACCTTGGTTTTTATTATTCCTAAATAAGGGTTCCATGCTCACCTCTTGATTACTTTTTATATCTGAACCAATCCTACTATTAGCAAGTAATCCCTACAAATTAACCTAAAATTTCTCTGAAGCAACCTGAGCCCCATGGTTTCTAGCTTTGCCCTCATCAACTAATGGGCATAATTGAACCTTGCCCCCTTCATCTTTATCACATGAAACCCACACCCCCTCACTGCTTGCTCTCTCACCAACTGTATCACTTCTAACCCAAAGGAAATGGAATGTGGCTTGCCTCTCTGCTTCCACTAAAAGCTATCTGAATGACAAGAAACAGAAAATAGGGGAGAAAAAAATACAGGCATATGGCTTTTTTAATTTAGCATAACAACAAAAGAAATAGACTCATATGTCAAAACCAGGCCTCTTTCGAGCTCTTAAATCCAAATGTTCCCTAAAGCAAATTTAAAGGACAGCATGTGACCTCCATCCTTACAGTCCCATGTAACATATTTGCTTCAACACCCTTGCTTTTCTGATGTCCAAAGTGAAGATCAACTAACCTCCAGTCTATCAGATCTTTTCTCTGACAACCACTCAAGCTGATCTTTCCTATTTATTAATGTGGCCCTCAGCCTACAATTTTTAATCCCTGTTTGAAGTGGGACCCTGAAATGTGCCCTTTTTCATTTCTTTTCTGTAAGAAAAAAATTAATAAGATCATTCTCTGTTCAACTTAGAACATATTGTTGAAAGGCTATTTGTATATGACATATGTTTAATATGAAATGATTTCTAAGTATAGTAGCTTTAGTGACTCTGAAGGACCTGACAGGCTTAGATGAACAACTCATTTTCTTTGCACAGGACAGGAAGAGGCCAATGAATGCATGGAGCAGATAGGGGGATAATTGTTTATATTTTCCTTCAGACTGAATGGATGCTCTTTGGAACAAATGTCTTACACCCTTGGAAAAATGGAGTGGGAGAATTAAAGAGTAAAGGGTAGTCTGAGTTGGCTTGAGTCAGTGACCTGAGTTTTCCCCTGAGCACAAGGCTCCAGGATCATTGCCCCAGACCATGTTAGTAGTCAGTTGGGAAAGGATGACTCCACCCAGGCTAATAACTGTACCACTCATCAGCTTCTAGAAATGGATCATACCTATATTCTAACAGTGGTCTACTAGCTAGAGGCAGGTAGGTGGTGTGGTGCACTGGACTGAATATTACACTTGGGGTCAGGAAGACCTAACTTCAAATGTGGCCTCAGGGCAGTAGCTGCATGACTTTGGGCAATTCATTCAAACTCCATTTGTCTCAGTTTCCTCAACTGTAAAATTGAGATAATAACAGCACACTGCACAGTGTGTGGCACAGAACAGGCAGTATATAAATACTTATCCCCTTCTCCTCACCCACTTCATCCCCCATGGAGAGTGTCAGCATGTAAAACTGACAATGCTACAGACAAATGGGAGATACTGTCCAAGAACACAGCGCTTTAGGGTAGATGGAAGAATAAGTAGACTCCTTTCAAAGAAAAGTCAATGAGTGCCCAGAAGACATTACACTCAAATCAATAGGGGCAAAGTGCCATTGTTATCTATCCTTGTATTGCTAAATTGGTTTCTAAATTGTGTATTGCTAAAGGCAGCTAGATGGCACAGTAGAGGGTCTGAAGTCAGGAAGACATGAGTTCAAATCCAGCCTAACATACTAACTAGCTGCGTGACTACTGGCAAGTCATGTGACCATGTTGGCCTCAGTTCCCTCATCTGTAATATGAAGATAATATAGCACCTATTTCTGAGTATCGAATGAGGCAATATATGTAAAGTACCTTGCATGATATCCAACACATAGTAGGTACTATATAAATATTTGGTATCAGCATTAGTAAAAATAGTATCAAAAGATAAGGAGATAGTCTTTTGCCTTTCAATGGCATTGCTATATTTTAATAAAAAATTTAATAAAAAACATTTTATTAAATTTTTCTTTGTCAATGATGTTAGTTTAAGTGCTAAGAGGGTATCAAAGCCCTAGAAAGGTAAACAAGTCAAAATCATCCATCCTAGGCTAAATTCCAGGTGGAAGGTAAACCATAAAAATATTTATTACTGGGAGACTCCAAAGACTATATACAAGAAGTTCACAACTGCTCAGATCTGAGATCATGAGTCACAGGTTATCTATAGCAATCACAGATACTGGACTTTTCTAGGATGGTCCCAATTTCAAAAAATGCAAGTATAAGAATTTTTCAAAGAAACATCTTTGGTTAAATTATTTATCCCAAATTCTAATTCAGAAAATATCTGTGCCACATATCTGTAGATCAACTTAGCTAAATTTGGAAAGATACAGCATCTAAAGTTTGCCAACCAAAGGGTATATTTTTTTCAACAATGACAACTCATGAGGATTATAGACTAAAGTGTGATGGAACTGTGATTCAAAACAACTTAATCCACATTTATTAAACATCTGTGACATGTGAAGCACTATGCTGGGCAATGAGAATTCAAAGATTCACAAATAAAGTGACCTCTGCCCATATAAACATCATATTCTCCTCAGGGGATAGAACACATACACAGATCAGCAAGGGCAAAATAATTTGAGGGTACACACTAATAAAATAGGGATGTCAGGAAAAGTTTCATAGAGAAAACTGGAACAAGAGCTGAGCCTTGAAGAAATATGAATGTTCAAAGGCAGAACTGAGGCAGGAGGATATTCCAGGCTTACAGGATGATTTAAAAAAAATGAATGGAAATAAAAGCAAACCAGATTTTGAAGTTAGGACTCTGGAGAATGGGATTAGCTTCATTTATTGAAAGAATGGGACAATCAGGGGAAACACTAGAATAAAATACTGGCCCTGACCTGCCTCTGCTTTATTTATATGACCTTGGGAAAGTCACTTAAATTCCTTTAGTCTTACTTTCCTTATCTATAAAATGAGGTAGTTGAACTAGATGGCCTTTGAGGTCTCTTTCAACTGTCAATCTTTGATCCTATGGCAACACAGCAGAACTGTCCAGAGGACCAATCCAAATGAGTGGTTGGGTGATATGTATCCAAGACTTACAGAAAGTTAATTGGTAAGAACTGAGGAGATGGGTGAGATCCACCCTCTACTAAAAGAGAGCCGAATTAAAGGCAACCACAGAGTAGGACTTAGTGGTAGTGCAGCTGGGAGGGAAAATGATTCCCATCAGGAGGGGCTATGGGAGTGAAAGCATCAATCACTCTTAATGAAAATAAGAACACTATGGTGGAGTTGTAGGGAAGAACTCTGGATAAGTTCACCAATGAGAAGCAATCATCAGAGAAGAATTGGATCATCAGAGAAGAACTGTAACAAACAAGACTTCATACAGAAAGGATATATAAAAAGGAGGAGGCAGCCAGGTGGTACAGTGGATAGGGTACTGAGCCTGAAGACAGGAGACCTGAGTTCAAATCCGGCCACAGACACTTAATAGTTGTGTGACCTCAGCAAGGCACTTAACCCTGTTGGCCTCAGTTTAATTATCTGTACATTGAGCTGGAGAAGGAAATGGCAAACTATTCCAGTGTCTCTGTACCAAATGGGGTCAGGGAGGGTTAGACACAACTGAAATAACTGGACAACAACAAATGTAAGTTCTGATGTATGAGCCCTTTTTCCTGACCACCTGAACTAAGGGCCCTTTCTGGTAAATATTATAAGCAAGAGAGATTATATAACTGTCTGGAGGAAGATTTGTTCTTTGAAGGGTATATTTACTCACTATGGGCTCCAATTTAAGTCTTCTATGTTTCTATTAACTTCTAAATAAACTTACTAATATTTCAAATCCTATGAATCTATGTATTTAAAAGAGGAAGTGGTAACCACCTTGGAAAAAAAAAAAAGATATATCTTACTGTTCCCAGATCATCCCAAGGTTGTAATGAGCAAGAAAAGTTAATCTTTCTCTAAAGCATATCTGAGACCCTCAAATCAGGACAAAGCCATTAATACAAGGGATTTTCATCCATGTCATTGATAAACATTAAACAGCACAGAACGAAGGATAGATCTGTAGGGGAGTTGAGTAGAGACCGCTCTTCAATTTGAAACGAAGACATATCAGAGGGGCTCAGACAAAATGAAGTATATGATGGTCGCCAGGATTGTGAAACTTCCAAGATTAATTCAATATGAGGCATATTCAAAGAGAAAAAAAAGCAATATTTAATCTGGAGAAGAAAAGGGGGGAGAACAAGATAGCCTTTGTTGGTTGTTGTTCAGTCATGACTCTTGGTGACTGTATGGACCATACTGTACATGAGACTTTCTTGGTGAAGATAATGGAGTGGTTTGTTATTTCCTTCTCCAGTACATCAAGGCCATCAAGGCAGACAGAAACTGACTTCCCCAGGGTCACAGAGCTAGTAAGTATCTGAGGTCAAATTTGAACTCAGGTTTTCCTGACTCCAGGCCCACTCCTCTATCCACTGAGTCACCTAGCTGTCTCCTAGGAAAACAGAGGTTAAGTGATTTATCCAAGGCAATACAGTTAGTAAATGTCTGAGGTCAGATTTGAACTCAAGTTTCCCTGACTTCCATCCCAGTGCTGTATCCACTGTGCCACCTAGCTGCCCCCCTAGCCTTTCTTACATTGGCAATTAAAGTGAATACTATGTAATGTGGATAGCAAAACTAGAAATGAGATATTTAAATGGCGCTTTTCAGAAGGATCATTATTCTTCCAAAACCTTTGAGAACTATTGACAGTGCTCACATGTTCACTTTTCATTCCTCAACTCCCCCAAGGAAGGTGTTGCTTTTTAGAGAAAGGGATAGAGGATGAGATTTGTCTCTCCATATTGGGGATCACTTCCTTGGCTCCTGCCGGCTCATTATTTTGTTTCTAGTCCCTCGGACTTCCTACTGTTTACAGTAGAGATCAGCAGTCACTTCATAGCCACCCCTCTCTTTCCCCTTTCTGCTACTCTCCCCATTTCTCATAACTCTCCTACTGCTATTCTCAGTTTCCAGCAGTAGGAGTCATTGTAGCACTGAACTATTCCAAAAGTTCCAATCTCTTACAAAGAACCTGCATGGGAAAACTTTGCAAGTGGGTTTGGACCTTTGTGATTTTTAAGCTTTCTTTACATAAAACCCAATGATTCACATGAAATGTTTTCTGGGAGACTATTCCTGAGGTTTGAAATAGTCTCTTTCTCCAGTGCCATATAGACACATGATGACTATTTGTTTCCTCTCTCCATTATTTAAGCAATGCAGCTCATGGTGACAGCGGCACTTAATAGGTCCAAAGATTCAGGGGAAGCCTTCTATTGAATTATTCTATAAATCCCTATTTCCCACCTGAGCAGTTAGGGAGGAAGTCTAAATGACTTATTAATGATTCTCAAAATAGCAAGGAAAAGGGTAGGCATGAGGATGGTGGCATGGGATTACACCTGTTCCTTTGAGCTCCCATGTCTTTGCACTGGGGAGAGATAGATGCACTACCTTTGTTACATTTCCTAATTTCTAAGGAACAGACTACATCCTCACTGAGGTCAATTGACAATTGCTTTAACCAAGAGAGTAGCTTATAGTGGTCCCTTCCAAGTTTCTATAGTTAGATTTATGCAAAGGTCATCAAAGCAACCCATTGTAAAGGTAAACTTTTACACCAAATAATTCTAGCTGTGCTTGAAATTCTTACCCAATTTGAAGCAACTTCTTTGGAAGATTACTATTTGGCTTTACCTCTACATCAGTGCCTAAGAATTTCTGAGTATTAGAAAATTTTTAAAAAGATAAAAAGTTCTAAATCACTACTGATTATCAGAATTAAATTAAACTAAAACTGAGGTATCACCTCACACTTATCAGAAATGGCAAATGCTGAAGGGGATAAAGGAAAATATGTATGTTAATATACCGTGTGTGGAGTAGTAAACTGGTCCAACTATTTTGGAGAATAATTAGGAATTGTGCCCTAAAGGGCTATGAAACTGAGCATATTCTTAAACGCAGCAATACAACTATTAGGTCTGTATTCCTAATAGATAAAGAAGAAAGGAGAAGGACTTGTATGTACAAAAATATTTATATTGACTTATTCTGGTAGCAAAAATTTGGAAATCAAGAGGATTCCCATCCTCTGAGGAATGACTGAACAAGTTGTGGCATATTATTGTGATGAAACACTATAGTGCTATAAAAAGGTGTAATGGGGGGTGGCCAGGTAGCACAGTGAGTAAGAGCACCGGCTCCAGTGTTGGGATGACCTGGAGATCGAATCCCCGGCTCACTTAGCACCCACCCAGAAACACCTGGCCGTGTAACCTTGAGCAAGTTACTTAACCCCAATTGCTTAGGGGCGGCCAGGTGGCTCAGCGAGTAAGAGCACCGGCCCCAGAGTTGGGATGACCTGGATCAAATCCGGGCTCAGATACTCAGCACCACACCCAGAAATAACTGGCCATGTAACCTTGAGCAAGTTACTTAACCCCGATTGCTTTAAAAAAAAAGTTGTAATGGGATCATTTTATTTACAAAAACAAAAAACATGGCAAGTTCTATACAAACTCCTAAAAAATGAAGTGAGAAATACCAGATCATTGTGCACATCAACAGCAATGTTGTAATGATGATCAATTGTGAAAGACTTGACTAGTCTGATCAATAAAATGATGCAAGACAATTCCAAAGGACTCATGATGGAAAAATGCTACCCACCACCTCCCAAGAGAAAAATGGTGAACTGTGGGTGCAAATGGAAATATAATTTTCTCACTTTTTTGGTTTTTGCAATATGGCTAATATGGAAATGTTTTTCATGATTTCAGATGTATAATTGATGTCATATTGCTTGCCTCCTCAGTGGATGGGGGAGGTATGGGAGGGAGCAAGAGACTTTTTAACTCAAAATTTAAAAAGAAAAGAATGTTTAAAATAAATATTTTTAAAATGTGGGAGTATTGGGAAGAACTTGTTATTTTCAAGATCATCATCATCAACAATAACAACAACAACAAAAATGTTCTGCTATTTAGAAAAGTTTAAGTCAGCTTGAGAGTTTAGGCCAGTAAGAAGCTAGGTAAACTTAAATCAGGAGCATCTGATACTATGTGCAAAGTCAGGCTAGATAGCTTCCACCAAGAAATGCCATGATGCAAGCTTGCTTTCTTCTCCTTCACATCCCCCTTTGTGGGAGTGGAGAGATCCAGTTCAATGTAGAAATCAGCAAGTTACCTACCCTTCCTCTCAGAATGAACAGTTAGGCTTTACTAATTCATAATAACTGGGACACTGCATTCAGAAAGAGCCAAAAGTCTGAATTATGGAATATTCTCACAGAAAACAAGAACAGTATTATTTTCAGGTATACCTAGCAATGAGAATGAGGCAAATCTAGCATTACTTGGTAGATGGCCTATATCAATGACAAGACATGAAAGATTTCAAATTAGCACCATTCTAGGCAATACTGTTCCTATTTACAAAAGTACTGTTTACATATTGATAAAAATAATAATAACTAGAATTTATATAGCTTCTTAAGGTTTACAAAACACTTTTAATAGGTAAGTGCTGGAAAATACTTTGTACACTGAGTGAAGTAAAGCCTCCCCTTCGTATTGTTTCAATGTTCATGTATATTAAAAATCTCCTTTCTTACTAACAAAGCAGAGGTAAATTTCAGCCAAAGCCTAACTTAAACTTTCATGAATTCTGAATCCAGACCTACATTTCTTTTTTTTCTTTTTTTTGTTTATTTTTAGTTGTCAACATTCTTTTCCACAAGATTTTGAGTTACAAATTTTCTCCTCAACTTTTGCCTACCCACCACCCCAAAATAGCAAACCTACTGAATACACCTTCCCCCAAGCTGCTCTCTCTTATGTCCTCCCCATCCCTCCTCTGACTTTCTAGTAGGGCAAGATGGATTTCTATACTCCAGTGCCTGTATATTTAATTTCCCAGTTGCATGTAATAATAGTAATAATAATTTTTTTAACATTTAATTTTAAAACTTTGATTTCCAGATTCTTTCCCTTCTTCCCTCATCACCCACCCCTACTGGGAAGGTAAGCAATTCAATATAGGTTGTACATGTATGGTTATGCAAAACATTTTCATAGTAGATATATTGTGAAAGACTGACTATATTACCCTCCATCCTATCCCACCCCCCACTTATTCTATTTTCTACTTTGACCCTTTCCCTTTTCAAAAGTGTGTGCTTCTAACTACCCTCCCCCCGAATCTGCCCTCCCTTCTATCATCCCCCTTCTTATCACCTTCCCCCCTACTTTCTGGAAGGGTAAGATACCCAATTTAGTGTGTGTGTTACTCCCTCCTTAAGTCAAATTCAATGAGAATAAGTTGGTCCCATTCCCATTTGCCTTCCTGTTCTTCCCCTCCATTGTAACAGTTTTCTCTTGCCTCTTTGATATGAGATAATTTATCCTATTGTGTCTCTCCCTATCTCCTCTCATTATATTCCTCTCACCTCTTAATTTTATTTTTTAGCTATCATCCCTTCCTATTCAACTGATCCTATGTATATACACACACTCACATATGTATTTATATGCATATATACCCTCCTATATAAATATGTATGTATACACACACAACTATTAACTATCAACTATCCTCATACTGAGAAAAATCTTATGAGTTACAATTATTGTTTTTCCATGTAGGAATGTAAATAGTTCAAATTTAATAATTTTGTTATGATTTCTTTTCCTTGTTTACCTTCTCATACTTCTTTTGCTTCTTGTATCTGAATGTCAAATTGTCTCTTCAACTCTGGTTTTTTCATCAAGAATGCTTGAAAATCCTCTATTCCACTGAACAACCATATTTTCCCCTGAAACATTATATTAAGTTTTGCTGGGTAGGTGATTCTTGGTTTTAATCCTAGCTCCTTTGACCTCTGGAATATCTTATTCCAAGCCCTTCAGTCCCTTAATGTAGAAGCTGCTAGATCTTGTGTTATCCTGACTATGTTCCCAAAATACTCAAATTGTTTCTTCCTGGCTACTTGTAATATTTTTTTCCTTGACCTGGGAACTCGGGAATTTGGCTATAATATTCCTAGGAGTTTTCTTTTGGTATCTTTTTCAAGAGGTGATCGGTGAATGTTTTCAGTTTCTATTTTGCCCTCTGGTTCTAAAACATCAGGGCAATTTTCCTTGAGAATTTCTTGAAGGATGATTTCTAGGTTCTTTTTATGATTATGGCTTTCAGGTAGTCTAATAATTTTTAAAGTATATCTCCTGGATCTATTTTCCAGGTCAGTGGTTTTTCCAATGAGATATTTTACCTTGCCTTCTATTTTTTTTTCATTTGTTTGGATCTGTTTAATAATATCTTGATTTCTCATATAGTCATTAGCTTCCATTTACTCCAATCTAATTTTGAAGGAATTATTCTCTTCAGTGAGCTTTTAAAATTCATTTTCCATCATACAAATTCAGCTTTTTAAGGCATTCTTCTCCTCATTGGCTTTTTTTAGTTAGTCTATTTCGCCATTTGAGTTAGTCTATTTTTAAGGTATTATTTTCCTCGGTCTGATTATTAGATCTCTTTTCATGATTTTCTTACATCATTCTCATTTCTCTTTCCAATTTTTCCTCAACTCTTACTTGATTTTCAAAATCCTTCTTGAGCTCCTCCATGGCCTGTAATCAGTTAACATTTTTCTTGGAACATTTTGATGAAGGTGTTCTGACTTTTTTGTCTCCCTCCTGTTCCATGTTTTGATCCTTTTCGTCCCCCCAAAAAAGGAATCTAAGGTTTGATTGCTCTGCTTGCTTTACTTCCTCTGTTTGCTCATGTTGCCAGTCAATTACTTGACTTTTGAGCTCTTTGCCATAGTAGAACTCTGCTTCCAGAGAGGAGAGCTTTGTCCCAAATCGTTGGGGGTTTTGCAACTGCTGGAGCTATTAGGAGGGTGCCCTCTCTAAAGCCCCCACAAGATCTGTCCCACTGGCCACACACCCCAGGACCACCACCCAAGACAGCAATCCAGATCCAAGCAGGTTAAAGTAAGAGCAATTACCCTCTGAATGGTCATTTGGTCCCCCTATGATCTGCAGGCCAGGAACTCTGGAGGCATCCACGTGGGGCAGCAGCTGCAGCCCCCACAACTCTGCCACCTCTTGACCCAGGGGCAGGGTCTGGACCATGCCCCTCCTTTCCAACAGAGTTCCGCACTGTCCTTTTACTTGCTCTTTGGCGTTTATGGGTTGAGGAGTCTGGAAACTGCCACATTTGCTGGTGATTCACTATCCTGAAGTCTGCACTGGCTGTTCACTGATTGGGGCCTCCCTGAGGCCAAAACCAAGCAGCTCACACAGGACTGTGCTCTGCTCCCATCACACTGAGATGGACCCTTGCTAAAAGCTTGCCAGGCTGCCTTCAGCAGGAGGTTTGTTTCTCTCTGTCGCTTTGTGGGTTTTGTAGCTCCAAAATTTGTTTAGAGTCATATTTTATAGGCATTTGAGGTGGTTATGGGGGGAGCTCAGGGAATTTCCTGCTTCTAGGCCTCCATCTTGGCTCCACCTCCCCATGCCTGTATTTCTAAGCTAAGCGAGCATGCTGTAGTCAATATGTTGTAGAATTTGAATATGGGCTAAATATGATATAGATATTAAGATGCTTATTTTTAATTAAATCTTTAGAAACCTTACAAATCTATTTCAAGGCTACATATAGAGGCACACATCTATATGCATACACACAAATATAAATGCATACATGAGTACATCCAGTTAGCATGACATAGTGGATAGAGTGCTGGGCTTTAAGTCAGGAACATATGAGTTCAAGTATCACCCATAGACACTTAGCTATTTGTCCTTTGGCAAGGCACAACCCCCCTGACTTTCAGTTTTCTTATATTAAATGGGTATTAAACTAGTATCAACCTTCATATTATAGAAGTAAAAGACCTCAGAGGCCATCTAGTCCAATGCTGTCAGTTTTATGGATGAGAAAACTAAAGCTGAAGAAGGTTAAGAGACTTGCCCAAGGTCTCACATGTAAAATTTCAAAGGCAGGACTTGAGCCCAAGTCTTCTGGTGTAAAAATCATTGTTCTTAGGGCAGGTATGTGGTACAGTAGATAGTGCACCAGCCCTGGACTCAGGAAGACCTGAGTTCAAACCATCCTCATATACTTACTAGCTTTGTGTCCCTGGATAAGTTACTTAATCCTATTTGATTTTAAAAAATAATGATAATCATTGCTCTTTTGACAGCACTAGGTATCAAGGATCAAAAAGAAAAAAAAAGAAAATATATATAAAGTGCCTTATAAAGCTTAAATTGATATGAAAATGTGAGCTAAACTATTAATTCAGTCAGACAGCCAATCACAGCACTGTTCTATGCACTAAAGAGGTATAAAATAAAGCAACATATTTAGGAGAGGAAAACAAAACTATATCCAGGGACTTGAAACTGCAATATATCACTTCAAGTCAGTATCATACATTAACACAGGCACTAAATGTTACAGGCTTGAGAGCAAAGGAGGTCAATGTGAGCCAGACATACCTTCCCTGATGGAAGAGGTTTTATTTGATTTGATCTTTTAAAATGGTACCAGATAGATCTGGGCAGTAGGAGAGGAAAGATGGATAAACTTTCAAGCTACAGAAACCCCCTTTTAAGTGTTCATGTTCCCTAGTGATGAAAACAAAGGGCCAGCTTTACAGGAGTACAAGTGTGTTATCTCTCACCAGGCTTGTCTCCAAATGGGCTGCCTTTTCAGGAGGCATCTGTAGTTTTAACGGTTTCTCTAATGCAGTTCTCTAGCTTTCAATTCCCAAAGGGATTTTAGTGTAGCATTTGAAAATGAGAAAGATAAAAATGCATTTCTCTCAGATGTGTCTAAGTGTGCATAGGAGGGGAATGGAGGGCCTTTAGTGATAGGTGCTGTATCACACATACATTCTAAGACAGATGTGTAGACAAATCAATGGCATGTTTGCTTTGCTTTGGTGTTTTCATTTTTAAGAGAATGGAGAGGGACCTTTCCATGGCCCAGCCCCAATAGGCTGATGAGAACAACACTTCCCCCAAGTGAGAAGCCTCTGACAATGAACACAGGCTACTGTGGAAAATGATATTTAAAAGATTTGTTCTAAGCTTACAACTAAAGGAGTATTTCAACTTTGAAGCCACTTCAAAAATGCCTTTCTGGAGTCAGGTTCATAAGCCCAACTAAAAAAAAAATGATAAAGGAAAAGGATGAAGGGGGCAGAGGAAGGGGGAAAGGAAGGAAGAGAAAGAGAAAAGATATGCTTGTATGATCCTTACTTTTCTGATTCATAGGTTAGGTACAAAGGTGTCCTGGCCTTCCCTTTCTTGGCCCCATCACTAAGTACCAAAATTTCTACCTGTATTCTTTTCTATTTGACACTAGAGTTGTCTTATATAGGTATCTGTCTTATAATTTCCCTTCCAGATCCTGAGCTACAGGAGAGAAGGGACCAGGTCTGAATTATTTTTGCATCTCTCTATCTAGAGGTTTCATTCTATTTTATTCAAATCAACCAATATTTATTAGGCATTCCCTAGGTTCTAGATACCTGAGAGACAAAGACAAGAATCAAATAGTCCCTACCCTCAACAAGCTTCCTTTCATTGTTGCCTTTTGCCTAAAAACCCTAGTCATTTCCCCTTAACCATCTTCACACCAAAGCAGCTTAAACTTAATATAATAATATTACTAATAATCAAAATAGTAATAATAATAACATTTTATATGTACAAAGGATGCAAAGAGTTTCATGTATATTTTTCTTTTCTTATGGGAGATATATTCAGATCAGTAAATTTTAGAATATATAAAATAAACACAAAGGAATTTGGGGGACAGCATTATTAACTTGGGAGTATCTCATGGAGGAGCTAGCATGTGAATTGAGTCTTCTAGGAAGTTAGGGATTCTAGCACAGTTTTTGGCACATAGTACATGTTTAAACAAATAGTAGCTGAATAAATTGTGAATATACAGAAAAAAACATTACTTGGGCTTGTTTAGAGACTTGTATGAAAACTTAAAAATTCTAAACAGACTTTGCTTCACCCTAATGGGACTCAATACCCTCCTAGATGGAAAAAAACAGGCCATTCCCAAACCAGCAGCTCCCTTTAGAGCAATTAATATGTACCAATAATCTGGACCCCAAATCCAGAGCCATTTGAGTTGTTTTCTCAGTACGGGATATGAAACATGTTCACATTCTTACCAGTAGAATCTATTTGGGACGACTCCTTCCTGGAGAAGTTGCCATCTCCTCCCAAATTCCGCAGAGCTGTATAACTGGAGAGAAGAGAAGGAATCCTCAGATGAGTAAACCTGGAAGCTATCACCCTGAAACACCAGTTCAATCCATCCATGAGTAAGACTCCTTTGACTGAGGTTTAGGGTTTGCATAAGGCAGTAGGTAGAAGTAAGGATGGAAGAGTTGGAGTCAGTTCATTGAGACTACCAGGCTAAACAATGAGAAGTACCATCTCTTAAGGACACATTCACTGATCTCCTCCCCTCTCGATTGGGAGTGTACTTCCTCAAATATTACTTTGTACTTATCTTGTATTTAATGTTCTATGCACATGTGGCCACTCATACATACATACACATACACACACGTAAGGTCTTTAGGAAGAAACAGTAATTTTAATTTTTTCTGTGTTCAGCATCTGGCACATAGGTCCTTAAGAGATAGATGCTTGTTGAATGAATCCACTGATTGTGGCATTGGAGTACAATTGAGTATTCATTATTCTAAAGAAAGAACCTGACTTCAGTCCCCCTCCTCCCTCTCTATATCCCGCCCCTACACATACACACTCCTCAATATGATTCTCAAATTTAATTGTATACCAGGCATTCGTCAGCTATCCTTCTCTCTGATAATGTATGCTTCTCTCTGGCTCCTACAAATTCTTACTTATCTTGAAGAGGGAGGTTGTTTACTCCTATAAGAAACCTTTCCTGTTTAGTTTTATTTACTTGCAATTATTCCCTGACCTCAGAATCCTCTAGAATATGCTATATGTGTATATATGTGTGTGTGTGCATACACATTGTTAACACATTAATTTGTTTTTTTTTGCTTGTTTTTAAGGCTTTACTATACCGAAAGAAAATTTAAAGTATTCAATTTAAATGCATCTTCTAAAAATTCAATCCATTTCTCTTCCCTTTTTAAATTTAACTTAATTTTTAATTTATGGAAAGGAAAAGAAACCTCTATATTCTAAAATGTTTATAGCAGCTCTCTTTGTGGTGACAAAGAACTAGAAATTGCAGGGATGTCCATCAACTGAGGAATGGCTGAACAAGTTGTGGTAAATGATTGGGATGGAATACTATTGTGCTATAAGAAATGATGAACTCAGTGATTAAAAAAAAAAACAGAAAGACTTGCACTATAAGCATTCAAGATTTTACTAGCACCACTGTATGTAACTCATGTCTTTCACATATGTCTGCAGGCTCCCCCTAACCCAGCATTTTAAGTGAGTGGTTTTGGAGGGCCATCAAGGACACATGCTGGAAGTTGAGGGACACCAGAGAAATACCACTGAGGGCCACTGAAACAGGGTAGAAGGAAGTCAGCAGCTCTCTTGCCTCCTCCTTGAACCTGAACTGCAGTGTAAGTATAAGGTGAGTACACACTGTGGGTGGGGTGTTAAGAAGTTGCCTCCTCAAGAAGTTAGAAGAGAATCTTCCCTACTTTGGTTAAAATGAATTGAGGTCAGGCATAGTGCACACCGGTAATCCCTGCTACTGGGGAGGCTGAGGATTGCTTGAGCTCAGCAGGCTAAAGCCAACCAAAAATCTGCATTATCTAGAATCATTAGTAAAGGGTGACCAGGATGGCTAAGGAGGGGTAAGGGAGCTCAAGTCAGAAACAGGGACAATCAAAGCTTCTGGAATAGTGTTGATCATCAGTGGGATCAGTCATATGAATGACTGCTACACTTTAGTCTGACCATGAGTGGGAGACTCAGTCTCTCTATAAAGATGGATGGATGGGATGGAATGATGCATATGTGGATAGAAACAATATATATAAAGAGGTAATCACACTAGTGTCAAATCAGGGATAGTAAAGGACACAGTGAGCAGATAAAGGACAAGGTTCTCCTTCCATGCTCCACCTGTACCCCTCCTCCCTTAGATACAGATTTTTTTTTTGCTTTTTGGAGGACAATTGGGGTTAAGTGACTTGCCCAAAGTCACATGGCTAGTAAGTGTGAAGTGTCTGATACCAGATTTGAACTCAGGTCCTCCTGACTCCAGGGCTGGTGCTCTATCCACTGCATTAAATAACTGCCCCTGGGATGCAATTTCTTAAGATTAGCTCTTCTCTAGGCCTAAGGAAGAGATGTAAAATGACCTTCAGTTTTCCTCATAGGTTGTCAGAAACCTAATTAGAGAGAGGTCCAGGAGAGACTGCACCTCATATTCAAACTTTGGCTAGAGCTCTCTTGGGTTATCTGTCTCCCTCAGGATCTTGATTGTTCTGTCTGAGCTACAGGAGAGTGAGGTTTCCCAGCTCTTCTCTCTTTGAAGGATGAGATTCCACAGGGTACAGAGAAGGTCCTCAACTGTGTCTATATCCCTCCCATAGTATTTCTTACTGGCCAGCCTATATAGAGTTGATGCCCCGTTAGTGTTATTGGCTATCCTAACAGCTAAGGTCATATTGTGGTGAGCAAGGCAACTCCAAGTAAGCTAAACCAGCCCATGTTTTATGCTTAGTGAACCTTAAAGGATCTTTTTTTTTTTTTCCGAGACAATGTCTCTAGGAACAAAATGCACATTTAAACCAAGAGAAGCTCAAATCACTAGCTACCAAAGCAAACAACTTGATTGATCCAAATTGCAAAACACTTGGGACCAATTTCAAGTTAAAGTTTTGCTTCACTCCCCACTATTCCTGGGAATGTTTTCCTGGCTCCCTTCCCTGAGAAGGCATAAGAGAAATGAGGGACAAATATTCTCATACTGTTATACTCAGATTTTATGCATTCTGTATTTGTACCTGAATGGTCCAAAGTTCACATAACCCCATTCTCATAGACCTAATTCAGGTCTTGTCTCTGAGTTATAATGTATGCCTCTACACTTATATTATTCAAGCTAGCCTCAAAGGACTAGAACAGGTGGCGATGCAGCATAATGGAAACAGATAGTGAAAAAGGCATGGTTAGAAAGCGTTTTTTTGAAACAACAAAAGGGGTTTTGCTGAAATGCAAATTCAATATATGTCAATGTAACATGGCGATCTCTGGACCATGTCTCTGGTTGGCAGGTCATATTGCTCAATGTTTTTATTAAACAACACTGCCAGTTTGAAAAGGAGTAGACATGGCATGAATGGACTTATGGGTCATCTAAGGGCCCTTTAGATTAAGATATAACTCCTAAACTTGGGTAACAGTTTCTTGGGCAGCAAAATAACAATATGGTTATCTAATGAAGGACAGTTTTCAAAACATAACCAGGCCTCCCCATTTATAAAAAAGCATCATGTTGAAGAGTGATGTCATTTTCCCTATTTGAAAAAATAACTCAAAACTAAGAGCAGTGAGTCAAGGGTAAATATATATGTATGTATGTATATATACATATATATGTATATATGTATTATTATGTATAGATGTACTATATATAGATAATAAAATTTCTTAATAATTCAAGCTATTAAAAATGGACTGTGATATCTCAGGGGTGAGGGAGAAGGGAGAAGTATTGGATTCCTACTCATTGGAGGTAATGAAGAAATGGCTGAATAACCACTTACTGGTATCTTTCAGAAAGGATTATCTTGGGGATATAGGTTAAACAATATGATTCTTGTTCAGTTTTTTTCAGTCATATCCAACTTTTCTTGACCCTATTTGAGGTTTTCTTGGCAAAGATACTGGAATGGTTTGCCATTTCCTTCTATTGTTCATTTTATAGATGAGGAAACCAAGGGAAACAGGGTTAAATGACTTACCCAGGGTCACACAACTAGTGTCTGAGGCCAGATTTGAATTCATGAAAATGAATCCAAATACAGGAAATGCTCGATCCCCTGTGCTACCCTCCTGCCTCCAACAAGATGGCTGTTGAGGTTTATTTAGATTCTGCATTTCCTTGATTATATTTCTAAAATTCAGGGCGGCTAGGTGGCACAGTGAATAGAGCACTGGCCCTGGAGTCAGAAGGACCTGAGTTCAAATCTGACCTCAGACACTTAACACTTACTAGCCATGTGACCTTGGGCAAGTCACTTAATCCTAACTGCCCTGCTTTTCCCCCTCCAAAAAGCAAATAAATAAATAACAAAATAAAAAATAAAATATATTTCTAAAATTCACCTTTCTTTATTCCACCACAGTTCATTGAAAAAGCAATTGTTCATGCCAGAAACACACACCCACACCCCTCATCTTTCCCTCTTATAATATTCTTTTCCTTCAGTGCTCTGATCTAGTATTTCTTTTTCCACTCCCACATCAATAAGTATTCTCACCCTCCTCAAATTTTGCTGTATTTGTTACATTGTGTTGTATTATCTAGTAGAGCTCCTTAAGGACTGGGGCAGTATTCCTTTTTTATCACTAGCACTTAATAATTGATGTTTATTGAATTTATATGATGGGGAGGGAAATTAAAAGCAGGACTTTTAACTCTAAATTTGTCCCATGCATTATCTTGTCTGATATAATATTATGATTCTTATTTTAATCTCTTCTACCAGACTATAGGTAACTTGAGGGCAGACACTGCTTACATTTATTTTGCATCCTCACTGTGCCTGAGAAGGAGGGAGGTGCTCATTAAATACTTTCTGACTGAAAATAGAATTTCTAAGTAATACCAAGCAGAGCAGACCAAAGAACAGCACTGCCTGGTGGGATGAACAATTTACACCTATGCCACTGGGGCTAAAACAGAGTCACCTGGACAGCAGCAGCACTTCCCCAGGGGATGGATCATCTGTGCCTATTTCCTCTGGGACAAGGTGATTTTCTGTGATGTGTTAAGAGATTCCTTCTCCTAAAGATTAAATATATTGGAGCATTTGAAATTCTCAGGAGATTTGTAGCTGTAGGCAAGAGGTAAATACAAATTAACACTCACTGGAGGGAGCTTTTTCAAGTTCATCCACTACTTCAAACATTTTCTCCCCAGGAAGTGAATTGTTAGGCCTCTGTTACAGGAGGAAAGGGAAAAATCTCACCACAACTCAAGTTAATGTGTTAATTAAACCTATCCAGCCTGACAGTTAAGCTTCCTTCTATAAAGGAGGGAGGGGTGTCAAAGCATTCCTGTGAATAACAGTTCCAACCAGTAATAGAAGGTTTTTCATGGAAAACCAACCAGACTTTTACTAAAAGTTATTGCTCTGGCAATCCCTAAATAAGATCTATTTCCGGTCCTATCTGTCTCAGGCTCTGTGGTTTCTTTGGAGTGTTAGAACAAGGCACCAAACACTATTATTATAATCTGTCACATCAGAGAGAGCATTAGTGATTTTCCAGGGGGAGAGGGGATGGAGATGAAAGGAGGGGGAGAGAGAAGAAGAAAAGGAAGAAGAGGGATGAAGGAAGGAAGAAAGAGGATGAGGAGGAGGAAGGAAGGAGGAGGAAGGAAGAAGGAGGAAGGAAGAAGGAGGAAGGAGGAAGGAGAAAGGAGAAAGGAAAGGGAGAGGGAGAGGGAGAAGAGATTGAGAAAATATGGGAAGGGGAGGTTTGCTAGAAGAATAAGCCTATAAGCTTACTTGCTAACTTATAGGAGCCATCTATCTGTGATCCTTTCATCCTGAGCCCTAAGCCTCCTTCCTTTCCTGTCTCTGAGACATTCCTACTAAATATAAGAAAATCTTTGAAGACCAGAATGCTTGAGTTTTCTGGCTAATTAAAATATCTTGTGAACATATAAAGAAGACACCCCTTGTGGACAAGGCTACATCTACTTGCTGGCCTCAGTAAGTATGCTCTAGAGTCTATAATGGAATAATTCTTCAGTAATTAGGATACTGCAGAGCCACAGGGACAGAATTCTCAACATTAGATTTTTATATACAGCACTGTAGAGATAAAAGGAAAGGAGATGAGCCTGTGTGCTTGCTGACTGCCGAACATATCTTAAAAGCCATGTTAAAAACAAAAACAAACAAAAAGAACCCTTTTATATAATCTCATTTTCTTAGCATTTGCTTGTCCTAACAGTGAAATGAAAAAAAAATGTGCCTGTATGCATACATATATGTAATTCTGCCATTCAAATAACTCTTACATATGTGAAATTCTGGCATAGTCTGTCCTGTGTGCCCTAAATGTGCTCCCTCTTCATCTTTGCCTCAGAGAATCCCTAGCTTCTTTCAAGCTGCTCACTCCCTACTTCCTGCATGTGACCTTTCTCAATTCCCCCAGTGGCTAGTTGCTACTTTAAATTACCACAGATTTAGTTTATGTGTATATGTATGTATATATAATATTTACTTATATATGTAGATATTGCTTCCTTTGATAGAACATAAGTTTCCTTGAGGACAAAGACTCTTTCTCTTTGGTCCTTGTGTCCTCAAGGCCCAAAACCTTTCCTAGTACATAGTAAAGACTTAATAAATGACTGATGTTCAATTAAATCAGTGTCCCAATTAGCTGCTTTTGAAAGTTGAGAAGATGGACATATATTTTGACTAGTATAAGAATCTCCTAGTATGAAGATTGCCTCTATAGAAGCATATCAGCAATTCATCTGAAACTTTGAATTAATAAAATATCTGTAAATATAGAAATGCCAGCCGTTATCACTATTATCATGAGTATCATAGGAGGGACATTAAATCACTTACCTGAGATATAGATAGTATAAGTCAGAAGCAGAACTGCCTCCAAGGTCAGCCCTCTGCTTACTTTGTGGGTAGACCCATTTTGTACTGAGACTCTATATATTTTGGGAACAGCATACCCAAGATTTATGAAGGGAATGCTTGGTGGCAACTATTCTCATCATGTCATTCAGTAAATTGCTTTATTTTGAAATAACTATAATAGCTTGCATTTACATTTTGATTATATTGATAAATATGTATATATTTATTTATCATATAATAAATAATATGTTGATGTGTTTAAGATTTGCAAGATGCTTTAGATTAGTTATTGGATTTGATCCTTGTAACAACCCTGTGAGGGAAATACTATCCCCATTTTGTAGATGAGGGAACTGAGCCTGAAAGATTAACCTGTTAAAAAGGATTTGAACTTAAGTCTGCCTCCAAGTTCAACATTATGAATTATCTAGGTAATTAATCGACTACATCTACCTACCTCAGTGATGTCAACTAGTTCACTATTAAAGGGGAATGTACTAGTGGGGGCTTCTGAGTGATGGTCTTCAGAGTATGGATCCACAAACTGAATTTGAGTAGCTGCTCCTTCATCTATCCCAAGAGTATGGAAAATTGAGGGAATAACCCCAAAGGAGGTGATATAACAAAATAAGAAAAAGGAAAAGGAAAAAAAAAAGAAAATTATTTTCAACCTAACATCTGAGGCATTTTTTCTTCAATAGAACAGCATTTCACTTAAATGATAATGCTATGCAACATGGAAACTTACAGTTTTGGCTAGTGTGAAATATCCTTTTTTGCCTGAATGGTCTTAAGGGGATATACATTTTAGTATACAAATTGGATTAGTGCTGCCTATATGCTCTTTCCCTCCTCTCACATTTTTTTTTCTTTCCTTCTGGACCTTTGGTTTCCTGAGTGCATGTGAGTGTGCTAAGTCACAAAGCAGATTCCATTGAATCTGTAACGTAGGATTGAGAGTTATCGGGAAGCATTGTTAGGTTAAATAATTTGCTCATGATACTATAACTAGTATGTCTCAGAGAGAGGATTTGAACCTAGTTGTCTCAACTCCAAGACTAGCCCTTTATTTACACCTCCTTTTTATGCATCCATATCATAATCTCAATTGTTAATTGAATTTACCTAGTAGATAGTGTTTCTAATAGTAAAGCATTGTGATGATGATGATCAAGGCATGGTCAGGAACAATCAATAATTAACACAACTCAGCTAAGGTCTGTGCCTCCTGTGTGTGAAAGCAAGCCATGCATAAAAAAGGTTTTAAAATAGACTAGAATGAGATTATGGGGAGTCATAAGAGGGAGATGACAGAATTTCTACTTTATTCAAAAAGCAAAAGGTAGCTACCTAAGGTCTTTGAGCAGAATTATACTAATAAGAGAATTATACTAATCAAAGAATAGCACATATGCTGTTTTTGTTGTTTAGTCATGACCAACTCTTCATGACCCTGGAAGGCATAGTAGTCCAATGCTGTCCATGGAATTTTCTTGGAAAAGGTTTGGCATTTCCCTCTCCAGTGGATTAAGACAAACAGAGATTAAGTGATTTGTTCAGAGTCACACAGTTAGTAAGCATCTGAGATCAAAATTGAACTCAGTTCTTCCTCACTTCAGGCCCAGTCCTCTATACACTGCGCCATGTAGCTACCCTCTGGCACACAGTAGACAATTAATAAATGCTTGCTGACTAACTGATGAGAAAAGCAATTGTTAATCACAATGTTCCCTTTGGGCCCTTCCCAAATCAGGGAGAGAATATCTCCCAATTGATTCTATACTAACTTTCAGTGTAACTCCTACACTGTCTAAATTGTCATCTCTTTTCAAGGTTCTTTGTCCCCTCTCTTGTTGTTCTTATTTTTTTTCTTAAGGTGTAAGTGGAAGGTGTCTTGTGAATAGTATATCTCAAGAAGATAGCCCAAATCTAAACAGCTAGGTGGCACAATGGATAGAGTATTAGACTTGAAGTAAAGAAGACCTGAATTTAAATCTTGCCTCAATCACTGGTCAAACTGTGGCTTTGGTTAAGTTCCTCATTCAACCTGTTTTCTCATCCATAAAACAGTGATAACAATATTGCTGTTGTAACAGTCATTTGAATGAGAAAATTTACTTAAAGTCCTATATAAATCCTAGCTATTGCTATTAATCTACTGTCTTCTTTTGATTTGTTTCATAGAAGTTTTTGTCTTGAAGCATTTTGGCAAAAACTAGATATAGACCAACATCTCATACCATATACCAAGTTAAGGTCAAGGTTGGTACATGATTTAGAAATAAAGAGTAATACCATAAGAAAATTAGGTGAGCATGGAATATCTTACTTATCAGATCTATGGATAAGGGAAGAACTTATGACAAAATAAGGAATAAAGAACATTAAAGGAAGTAAAATGGATAATTTTAATTACATTAAATAAAAAGATTTTGTACAAACAAATCCAATATGTCCAAGATTAGAAGGAAGGCAGAAAACTAAAGGGAAAAAATTGACATCAAGCTTCTCTGATAAAGGCCTTATTTTGATAAATGAGTCATATCTAGAAGAATACAAGTCATTGCATAATTGATAAATGGTCAAGTATATGAACACACAGTTTTCAGAAGAAATCAAAGCTAACTATAGTCATATAAAAATGTTCTAAATCACTATTGATTAGAGAAATGAGAATTAAAACAACTCTGAGGTACCACCTCACACTTATCAGATTCACTAATATGAAAGAAAAAGGAAATAATAAATGTTGGAAAAGATGTGGAAAAATTGAAACACTAATGCATTGCTGGTGGTGTTGTGAACTGATCCAATCACCGTGGATAAGAATTTGGAAGTATTTCCAAAGAATTATAAAATTGTGCATACCGTTTGACCCAGTAATACCACTATTAGGTCTGTATTCCAAAAAAATTAAAAAAGGTAAAGGAAAAGGACCTTTATGTAGAGAAACATTTAAAGCCATTCTTTTTGTGTTAGTAAAGAACTGGATATTGAGGCAATGCCCATCAATTGAGGAGTGGTTGAACAAATTGTTCTACGTCATTGGGATGGAATACCATTGTGGCATAAGAAAATAACAAGCATGATGGTTTTACAAAAGCCTGAGAAGACTCATATGAACACATTCAAAGTTAAGGGAGAACATTGTATACTGTAACAATGTTCAACTAGGAATGATTTAACTATTCTGATCAATACAATGATCCAAGACAATTCTGGAGGAATTATGATCAAAAATGTTATCCGCCTCTGGAGAGAGAAGTGATGAACTCTGAATGCAGATTGAAGCATACTTTTCTTACATTAAAAAAATTCTTATGGGGTTTTTATCTGTTTTCTTTCACAGTATGGCTAATATGGAAATATGTTTTGCATGACTGCACATGTACACACACATATATCAGATTGTTAGCCTTCTCAAGGAGAGGGGTTGGAGGGAGAGAGACAATTTGGAACTCGTTTTTTTAATGGATGTTAAAAATTGCTTTTAAATATAAATGTAAAAATATATAGTTTAAAAAAGAAGTATTGTTCTGGGGATGATATAAGTAATAAAGTAGCCTCTCCAATCAACTAGATGAAGAATCCCCCAGAAAACTTAAAAAAAAAATCTGACTCACTCTGTCAGAGTAAAGACTAACAGTAATTATTCAAAGCCCCTTTTCTTGACATTGGTGAATTTAAATATCAGTTAACTACCAATATTCCCCTAGCATGAGTCAGTACCAGTTGTGAACCTTCACACACACAAGTCTGAGCTCCCTGTGCCCTGCCTCCAATGCTCTTGATTGACCCCACTTCTTCTCATTGAATTTCTTACTCCATCCAGGATCCCAGCTGACTGCTGCATATGTGTCCATTCTCCCTTACCACTCTTATACTGTGTAGTATTTCACCTAAAGAAACCTTATTTCCTACATTTTTTTTCTCTGTTCATTCCATCCTCACACTGTATTTTTGAATTTTTAAGGATGCTATCTCTCCCAGTCATTCAGTTCTCTTCTAAGAAACATTCACAAAAAAAAAATCTTCTAAATCAAGAATAATAAGAGAAATGCAATTTAAAACAACTCAGGCACTACCTTCTACCCATCAGATTGTCTAGTATGACAGAAAAAGAAAATGAACTGTTGGAAATGTGGGAAAATAGTACATTAATGCACTTGTGGCAGAGCTGTGACATAGTACAATTCTGAAAACTTGAAACTATACCCAAAGGAATATAAAATTGCACACATCCTTTGACCCAGCAATACTACTCCTAGATCTATATATACCCCAAGGAGAGTGAAAGAAAAGGAAAAATAACTACATGTACCAAAATATTTATAGGTGCTCTTTTTGTGGTGGCAAAGAGTCGGAAGCTGAGGGGATGCCAATCAACAGAGGAATGGCTAAACAAGTCATGATATATGTGGCTGTTATTCAGTTGTATCCAACTCTTTGTGACCCTATAGACCAACCATGGGGTTTTCTTGGCAAAGATACTGGAGTGGTTTGCCATTTCCTTCTCCAGTTTTATTCAGGCAGGGGTTAAATAATGGTCACACAGCTATTATCTAAGGTCACATTTGAACTTTGGTCTTTTTGACTCTAGGCCCAGCACTCTATTCACTACAACATCTAGTTGCCCCCTATGGCATATAAGGGATGGACTATTGTTGTGCTATAAGAAATGATGAAGGTTATAGCTGCATAAAAAACCTGGGAAGACTTATATGAACAAATGCAAAGGGAAATGAGCAGAACCAGAAGAACAATCTAACAGAAATATTGCAAAGATAATCAACTCTGACTTAGTAACTCTAATCAATAAAAGGATCCACAGCTCCCACAGATTCATGATAAAAATGCTATCTACCTCCAGATAGAGAACTGATGGACCTAGAATTCAGATTGACACATATTTTCCCTTTATTTTTCTCAGAACATGATTAATGTGGAAACATGGTTTACATGTCTTCATATTTAAAATGAGTATTGTATTTCTTGATACCTTAATGGGTGGAGTAGGAACTGGAGGAAGACAGAGAATGTGGAACTGAAAAAATTAATTTTTAAAACAAGTATTTGACATTTTCCAAAGTTTTGACTAGAGATCTGGCAGACATACCTGACTTGTATAGCTTTTGATCAAGGAAAATAGAAAGCAAGGGCTCAATGTGAAATCCGTCCTCAGTGACAACAGGGCTATGAATAGGTTCTTTTCATCTTTCCCCTTGGCAAAATAAGTAGCAGAAAAGGGAGATTGCTGCTTTTGCTGGTACGACTTTTGGCTTTAGAACTTCTCAGACTCTGTGTTAAGACAGATAACATGGTGAAGAGGTCACCAGCCCTGGAGTCAGGAAGAACTGAGTTCAAATCCAGCCTCAGACACTTGACACATAAGTATCTGTGTGACCTTGGGCAAGTCACTTAACCCCAATTGCCTTGCCCTCCCTCATCCAAAAAAAAAGAAAAAAAAAGAGAGAGAACATGGCATAAAGTGACCAGTAACGTCTAGAATTCCCAGTTCTACGAGCTGTTCTTGTCTTCTTTCTATCCTAAAGGGGCGGGGATTTTTAAACTCCAGCTAGATGTTTCATAATACTAACATCTCACCTTTTTATAGGCAGCACCAGACTTAGATAAAACATTTCAAGAAATCCCCAATTTGAGAGTCCTAGATTTCAGTCTTATAGTTATAGAAGGGGCAATGTGACAAGCATTATATCACTTGGAGAGAGATTGTGTACATGGCACCTGATGTTAGGCAGAGATATAGCCAGAAAGTAAAAGTTAAATTACAAAGGAATAAAGGTTTTCAACTTTTTACTTTGCTATTAATCAATCAATAGATGGGCATTTATTATCATCTACAATGTGCCAGGCACTGTTCTGAACAATGGAGATATAACTTACAAAGAAGGAAACAATTAAATAAATGGTTTGGATGGTGAAGGTAAAAGGAGAAAGGGGTTGCTTATCTAGCCACACCAATTACATTTCATTTGGGGGAGGGAGAAGGGTTGGGGTGGGAATTAAAAAGACCTCAGGGGTCTCTGGAAGGTAGAAGAGAGACCATTAGGATTTCACTTGTATAGTGAATCCAAAGTGTGTTCCCAGGTGGGGGAAGGGGTGTAAATCATATGTTGGAACAAATATGAGTGGGAGTTGGGGGTGGGAGGTAGATGCCAGGGAGGAGGATTGTGGAAAAGTGGAACAATCAGAGAAGCAGTGAGCTTTGTGAGTTCTGTATGAGCCTTCTATACCTTTGGTGGTGGCAGGGGTAAGAAGGTTGGAAGAGGTGTTCTCACATGTCCTTCATGTATATTTTATGTAGCAACATATAAGATGTCTCTTCCCCGAATAAAATAATAAGCAAGAGAGAATGACTTTTTTAGGGTCACCTCTAGGACTGTACATGTTTAATGTAAGACCAGAGCTTAGGGACACTGGGCTATAAGTTACACAAACATTTTGTTCCTTTTTCTATTAAGAACATTAGTTAGTAGCTAGCAAGAGAGTTAATGCATAGAAGATAGTTCAGAAGTCAGAATTGTCTGTCCCCTCTACCTTGACTCAACAGAATTGGAGCAAGAAATTTTCTTAGAGAGAAATTATTCTCTTGTTTCTTTGTGACAAACATTGAAAATGGCATCAAAGTCAACTATTTTAACTAATTTATGGATCACGATTCCCAAAGTCATCATATTCCAGTGATAGTGGCAGAAGCACGAAAGCTTAGGGGACATGCTAAAGAACAGTTGGCAAGGACACTTATATACCCCTTTCAGTCTCTTCTACAGTTAGATTCATCAAAACTGTCACCTGTCACTCCCCAGGTACCACTGAAATCTTTAGCATTTGTTAAGCAGTATGGTCCAGGGCTCTGTGTAGTAACTGGGTACTATGTGCCTAAAACTATCTCTATAAGAAGGATCAATACATGATCTTGAATCAAAGGAATTCAATTTGACAAGTGTTTACCACACAGCCATTTAGTGGTCAGCGTTATGGGAAAATAAGATACAGAGTCCCTGAACTTAGAATTTACCGTCTAGTAGAAGAAATAAATAGATCAGAAGACATGAGTGGGTCATATCCCTTTTCTGGGGTTAAAAGTATAAAAACACTCAAGAAACTCTCTAGTGCTAAGCTTTTAAAAGAAATTTTATGAAGGCCTAATTATCTGAATGGAGTTTTAGAAGCTGCAGTGGAAATATTCGGAAGCCTGAGAGAAGTTATACAAAGTAGTCTAACTATTCATTCAACTTCAGTAATTTTCTCTGTCCTCTAGGAAAAAAGACAAAATCTCTAACCTGGCATTTAATGCCCTCTATAAAATGAGTCCAATTTTCCTTTCCAGACTAATTTCACCTTCTCTGACTTCACACATTCTGTGTTCCACAGAAACTAAACTATTACTGCTCCCTGGATTGCACATAACATCAATCCTCAGAATTACATTGTATTTGCTTATTTGTATGTACGTGCTCTATCCCAATCCAATAAATTCAAAAAACATTTATTAAACACCTGCTATGAAGCACTAGGCTAAGTGCTGGGGATACAATCAATAATATAAAAAGGACTGTCCCTGCCCTCAATGAGCTTACAATCTAAAGTGGGAGACAACATGCAAAAGAAGGCATGAAAACAGTGATGGGGGAGGGGGATCACCTGGTAGGGCCTAAGAAGTCAAAGGATTTTGAAGTTTTCAAGAAAAGGATGGCTATCTACTTACTAGTCATATTACAGAAAGAATTCTGCGTCAGTCATTAGCCTCTGAGCTCCTTCACTTTGCTTCTGAGCACAGTTCTTTTGATACCCAGACCTTTGTTCTTTGCAGTACACCACACAGCCTCTCAGCTATGGAAAAATGGTAGTGGAGATTAACTCAGCCCCCTCCCTCCTCTCCCAGGGGGTCTGAAGACAAGGCGCCTGCCCTACTCATCTATTCCATATCATATGAATGTTATATTCAACAGAGTTCTGTGCTAAAAAAAAAATAAACCCTTCTCTTGATTTGTTTGTTTGTTTGTTTCTACTAACAGCTGCAATTAAACAAAACATACTTCAAATTCTGCAGAAAAAAATATATTACTATTAATGAATAGAACAAGGTTAGTGGGAAAGACTGAGAGCAATCAGAAAGTTTATAGGACTGCATCTGAAAGGGAAAAGGGTTGCTTTTTTTTCTGACAGTGAGATTAACCTGCTAGATAAGGAAGAGCTATATATAATTTACTTAGATTTTATTAAAACATTCGATCGAATTCCTCATGAAATCCTTTTAGGCAAGATATAGAGAACTGAACTATTATAGAAAGGTGCGTTTGGAAACAGTTAAAAGACCTTACCTAAAGAATAGTCATTAATAGTTCAATGTTAACTTGGCAGGAGATCGCCCTTAAAATAATTGGAAGATCTATGCTTGGCACCAGAATATTTAATGTTTTCATCAATGCCTAGGATGAAAGTATAGAAGATATGTTTATCAAATTTATACATGCTACAAATCTGAGAAGGATTAATAAATAGGGGAGCCAGAATCCAAAAAAAAATTCTCATAAGTGCCTGGTACATAGTGAGTCCACTTAAAAACATGGATCCTCACCAAAAACATAATGAACCTCTTCCTCATGTCTTTGAAATCATTCCACAGTGATTAAAAAAAAAAAGGTCATGTAGAAACCCTAAGAGAGATTTGATGGGATAGGCTCAGAGTTAAAAATTCAAGGTTCTGTCATCATCCCTGTTCAAAACCACAGCCTATGTAAGCTAACATAAGCCTTCAACTCATGCCAGTTTTCGAGGCTGGTCTAATTCTCCTCCTCCACAGTGTCCCATTTAAAAACCCTTTGAGGCAGACAGAATCATTTCATGTAGCAAGTGAAAAATAATGATACAACCTGAGTAAACATGATATCTGAGGGTGAATACAGGGCTCCCTTGTTTGCATATGATGGCATTTAGGCCTGAGAATTTGTTTTATAAACAACCATCAGGGTTGACATTTAGCAAGCTCCCCAGTTTCCACTCTAATTGCTAGTTTTGTACTTGGATACTTAAATCATTTAAATATTCATGAGATTAGAAATCAGCTATGACATTGGGAAATTTCAAGCACTTGGAAATCATGCCAAAGCTGCATAGCATGGTATATAAACGCTCAACATATTTCTTATAAATAACTGAGTGGTTTTTTACTTAACGCAGCTCCATGGGGATGCGTGATGGCATTAGGTAGATAGAAATCGCCTAAGTGGATACGCTGGAGTAGCAATTATTTGAAAATCCCCAAAGGGCTGCACTTCAAGGACTAATTCCTGCTCTATTTCAGTCTTGCCCTTTCAACATTAAGGGTTGATAGGCCAATTTAAAAAAAAAGGCAACTTTTGATCTCTCTCTCTCTCTCTCTCTCTCTCTCTCTCTCTCTCTCTCTCTCTGTCTCCCTCCCTCCCTCCCTCCCTCCTTCTCTCCCTCCCTCTCTCCATCCATCCTTTTATCTATCTATCTATCTATCTATCTCTCTATGGGATCCATTCATGTTCCATCTGCCTAATGTAAAAAGAAAAGAATACCTGTTATTTTCCTGTTGATATTATCAATATCATTTGCTAAGGAGAAGACTCTAAGTTGGCATAGCCTTATCCATTCCTATTTACACAACATCTTAGTGATGTGCCCAGAGATTACAGATAATCATGGTGTACTAGGAACTAGCAGGGCTCTGCAAGACACACAGAACTAAAGAGAAAGAAGGGATCATTTTGTAGAAGAAAAAACACTGACCAGGAGACAGATCTGATTTCTGGTGTGCTCAATAGACTCCCAGGATGCTTTGTCCTAAATAAATCACTTCCCCTAACTGGAACTAGGTTTCCTCATATGCAAAATGAGGTGGTTGAAGTAGAGAATCCCAAAGGTCTCTTCTAGTTATGATGTTATGACTCTGTAAAATAATGTAGACCAACCTTTCATTTTATAAAGAAACCAAGGGACAAAGGGAGGAAATTATTTATTTAGGGACATCCTGGAAGGTAAGGTCATGCCTATGAAATAGGCATGGAATTAGGGCTACTTTTTGCAAACTGTCTGGTTAAAAAAAGGCTCACTCATTGGGAAAATGCATTATTGTTCTCATGGTGCCTGGGTTGGCTATAGTGTGATGACAGGAGCATTCTTGTTGGGTTGGGAGGGCTTAATTGAAAATCTGGGACACTAAAGCCAGAATAGACATGGATGTAGCAAGCTGAGGGTTTATGGTCAGAAGAAGCAATAGAAAAAGTTTATGTTAGAGAAGCATGGCTATAGCTTCTCCAAGCCAAGGATTCATAGTCACTTGAAGAGATTTCTAGGAAAGAAACTCTAAGAGACATTCTACCGTAAGGTTTTATCACTGATGCTATGAGTTCTAAATATATCAACAAACATTTATCAAATACTTATCAAGCCAGCACTGTGCTTATTAGTAGACAGAAACAAAACAAACAAACAAAATACAAAGACAAAAGTGAAACTGTAATGCCCTCAAGGAACTTATATTCTAAAGTGGGAGGTAGCATGTACACTTATATAAGCAAGCAGAAAAGTAAATACAAGCAAATTGTGGGACACGAGTAAGGAGGAAGTAACTAGCTGCTAAAGGGATCAAAAAAGGCCTCATGTAGGAGGTGATGTTTGAGCTGAATATTAAAGAAAAACTAGGGATTCTAAGAGACAGAAAAGAGAAAGGAGGATCTAAGCATTGTGGAAAGCTTATGAAAAGGTATTAAGATGTGAGATGGGATGTCATATTGGGAACAGCAAATTAACCAGTTTGGCAGGATCAAAGAATTCAGGGAGGTGAGTAATGTATACTGTCTGGAGGTAGGTTGTAGCCAATTTGAAAAAAGCCTTTAAAGCCCAGAAAAGGATTTATCAAACATAGGAGTGACATGATCACATCTGTGATTTAGGAATATCTCTTTGGTAGATGTGTGAAGGATGGATTGGAGAGGGGGCAAACTTGAGGAAAGGAGAGCAATTAGGAAATTATTGCAATTGTCCAGGCAAGGGGTGTTGAATATCTGAACAAGAGGAGTGACTGGATCAGGGGAAAGAAGGAAAAGATATGAGAAATGTGTTGAAGATAGAATGAATAAGACTTGGCAACTGACTATGTATATAGGAAGAATGAGAATTTAATAATGATTTTGAAGTTATAAATCTGAATGACTAGGAGGATAGTGGTGTACTCAAGAACAACAGGGACTTTGGAAGAGATGTGAGTTGGGGGGGGAGGAGAGGGAAGATATCTCTAAGGCATCTAAGTGTCTGATGGACAGTGGATAGCATAAGGCTGGTTCTCATGAAAGAAAATAGGCCTAGATATATGGATGTGAAATTATCTTTGTAGAGATAAATGAAACCATGGAGGAGATGGGGTCACACAGAGAGCATAGAGAAAGAAGAGAGAATCTAAGATAGAACCTTGGAATGCATCCAAAGTAAGGGATGAGGTGTAGAGTACAAGTTGGTATATAGGAGAACAAGTAGTGTTTCCAGGTTCTAGAGCCTTTCAAGTATGGACAGCTATGGAACTTGCTCCTGGGAAAGAGTCACAAAGCCAAGCAATACAACAGAAAAAGAAAGCGCAGGTCTAGGATTCCATCTTGGCTAGAACCTCGTGCCTGCCATAAAATAGGAGCAGGAAGGAGAGGAATGGTCAGTGGCCATTGTTCACACGATGATTAAAAGAATCAAGTAAGGATGGTGTCATGAAAACACAGAAAGGAACAAACACTCAGAAGAGTGTGGACAATGGTGTCAAAAGCTGTAGAGAAGCCAATAATGGATAAGAATGAGAAAGGCTCATCAGACCTGCCAAAGATAACTGTATCCATCTTGTACTATAATATGAGACCAAATGGATGAAAGGGTACTTAGATTATAAATTCCCTGAATGCATTGGATATAGGGAGTAATTTTTGAATAAGCATTGAGAATACTGTTGCTACTAGGTTCCCTTAAAATTAACATTGTTCTAATGTTCTTACATCCATCTTTTTACCTGTTGGATATCTGTGTCTCTTCTTATGGTCTGATAATAAAGCTGAGATTTTAGAAGCCTTTGAAGCCCTCAAAGCCATCAAGTGAGTTAGGCAATGCCTATGGATTCAAGTCATAAAAAAGGAATAGAGGGGCCAAGGGAGGAAAGGAAAGGGGAAAAAAATAGCAAGTAGAACAAAGAAGTAATCTTGTCATCAATGGTTAAGATGATTTCATCTGTATCTTTTCAATCCACACTTGGGAGAGAATTTGGCATACTGGACAAAGAGTTGTGGGACTCAAAGCCAGGGAGGCCTGGATGCAAGTCTCACTTTCAATACATACTGGCTGTGGGGATCTGGGCAAGGTGCTTTACCCCCTCAGTGCATGCAAGTCATTTTTTCAGGGCTACACTTCAGAGAAGGTGGGTTGTACTCAAGTAAAATTATTTTTATACTTTAACTTAATGCCAATCTCACTTTATCCAGGTGTGTTAAGAAAACACTGGATTCTGAATTGTTCAGATTTGTGTTATGGACAGAAGATGTTTTTCAATTGTTGGCATACAAATGGAATGAAGGAAGAAAGGAAGGGAGGGAAGGAAAGAAAGAAGGAAGAAAAGGAAGGAAGGGGAAAGAGAAGGAGAAAGGAGAAGAAACCAGAGAGCACAAGACAGGAAAAAAAGAAGGAAGAAAGAGAAAATGGAGGGAAGAAAGAAGTAAGGAAGGAGAAGGAGGGGAGAAAGGAAGGAAGGAAGGAAGGAAGGAAGGAAGGAAGGAAGGAAGGAAGGAAGGAAGGAAGGAAGGAAGGAAGGGAGGGAGGAAATAAGTTCTCATACCTAGTCTAATGTATATAATATGTTATCTCATTTTGTCCTCACAACTGTGAGTGGTACTATTATGCCCATTTTACAGATGAAAAAATTGAAACTGCATAAAAAAGGTTAAGTAACTTGTCCAGCAAGGATTTGAACACAGGTCTTCCTGATTCCAACATTCTATTTACTGTACCATCTAGGAAATAAATTAAAAATGGAAAAGTAGGGGTGAGAGAGGAGCAAAATAAGGGAAGAAAAGAATGAAAAAAGCAAAGAAAAAGAAAAGTGATTAATATGTTAAGTAGACAACAATTTTTTCCACGTTTTTCCCCCTATGTATCTAATTGCTTATATAGAATTTTATGCCATAGCCAAAGGAAGAACAATAAAACTTCATGATACTGAAATGGAAGAGTCATTTCTACCCTCAAACTAATGAACTTTTTTTCCTACCAAGTCCTTTTATGGACAGATCTCATGAAGCTTTGACACAGCCCTACAAAGCAGGACAAGGCTTGATTCAGGGACCCAGCTAGAACAAGATCTCACCCAACTGCCTGCACAAAGGTTGGAGTTGCCTTTCAGGTCCCTCATGACACCCCACATTACCTAACTGTCCTCAGTGGCAATCAAAAACTGCCCTGCTTCAGGCAATGTCCTGTTGGGAATGGCTAAAGCACAAGGCCATGGTACTTCCACCAAGTTGGCATAGCAGGATCCTTTTCTCTTTGCTGGTTATTCTTTCTGTCACAACTGCCTTTTTGTTTTCTCTCTTTTAAAATGTTTCCCAACACATCCTGTTTAGTGAGGTGTTTAAGACAGAGTGAGAGATGCCTTTGGAGGCAATGTTTTATAGCACAGTTTGTGCACTACTTTATTGCCAAATTAAAATAAAGATGTAATCTTACAGACTGAGCCCACCACTAAACCTTCCTTGGGTGGTTTCCTGTGTAGTAGCAAGAAAGAAGTTGAAAACAGAATGGAGGTGAAGCATTATGTCTGCTATCTCTTTCTCAGCTTCCAAATGCAAAGAAAGGAAACAGCTTTTTATCTGAAGCTTGGTTTGCCTACAGCTTAGGTGCAAGAGATGAAAGTGGGAGGAAAAACAAAACTTTCATTTCATTCTTTATAAATATTCAGAACTATTCCATAGCTTCCAGTCCTGGGTGGCCCATTGTTCCTTTGTGAAAGGTGTAGCAAGATGAGTTTAGCTTTGTTCCAAGCATCTTTCATCCTACCCCCTTCTCAGATTTTGCTAGCATTTACATAATGTTTTTTTTTTTTCCTGGCAATGCAAAGAGATTTTGAAAAGAATTTACACAGTGGATTAAGAGGCCATGGGTGCCAAATATAAGTATCCATCAGCCATCCTACAAAAAAAGATCATCAAAGCATTTTTGAGCTCTCTGGTGAGTAATTATGGGGATTCAAGTTTCATGTCCAATTTAGAGAGTCACGAAATTCCCCCAACCAACAGGAAACTACCTGGTTACAGAAGTCTTGAATGGGTTTGTTCTTAGTCCTTCATCCCTCCTTAATAATAAGAGCTGACATTCTTATATTGCAAAGAAGTGAAGGATCAAATTTTATCCTCAAAAGCAATACAAATTGGTGGCAGGTTCTTCAGGCATTATTATATCCATTTTACAGATTGAAAGTTAAGATTCAAGTTACATTGACTTGCCCATAGATGATATTACAGTTAATATTTGTATGAGATGGAATTTAAAACTAAGTCTCTTCATGAATATTTACCACAGTTGATTTTACAACACCAAGGAATCAATGGATAACTAAGCCATAATGCAAGAATCCCTAATCCCGGGACCAGGTTCATGGATAGATTTTAAGAGGTCTCTGAATTTCACTGAGGAAAAATGGGATTTTTATTTTCACTAAGCTGTAGCTAAAATTTCTCATTTCCTTCCATTATGAATTTAAAACAAGAAGATTATTCTGAAAAGGGCTTTGCAGATCTTCACCAGATTACCCAAGAGGTCCATGAAATAAAAAGGATGAAGGACCACTACGCTAATCTTTCATATGATGAACAATTACTGGCTATATATGCCCTGTTTCACAGGCTAACTCTACTAGTCAGATGATCACAGGTTTTAGAGTTAGAAAGGGCAATCAAAATCATCTAGACAGATGCCCTCATTTTATGGATGAAGAAACTAAAACTAAAAAAAGTAAAGTGAGTTGGGCAAAGTCACAGAGAAAAAGTTCGCTTTGCAAACTTCTTCTACAGGCTGAGACATCCAAAAGAAATCAAGCACATGCACCTTTTCACCATTCACTATCTTTCTTGGGAGCTTGAACCACAGTCCACTTTGAGGAGGAAGAAGTAAGAAAAAGGGGAAAACCAATAGCAGGATGATAGGTTAAAGAAAAAAATATATGAGAACCAAAGACTACTACAGAGAAGGGAATTTTACAAATCATTCAATAAGATCCCAGCACTTTATTGAAAAGGAAACTTAGGCCCAGAAAATCCATATAATTTAAAATTACCCTGCTTCTAACTCCAAATCCAATACTCTTTCCATTGTGCCACATTAAGGATGTGTGTGTGTATGTGTGATATAGAAACGAAGACAAAAAAGAGTAAAGAGAAAGAAAAGGGGGATAAGGGAAGTGATGAAGGGGCGGAGGGATATAGGGATGCATGCAGAAGAAGATTTTATTTAGGTCTAGCCTCCAAGGAAATTTCTAATTTGAATAAGAGGTGCCTAAAGGCAATACCCCTTTTCTGCAGACTTGGATCTTCCCAGTTACAAAGATCTAGCAGCAAGCCCCAAAAAGCTGACACCAGATTCTGAACTATGGTTTCTGCAGTAAGAACAACAGGATCAGTGCCTGTCATAAAGAACTGAAGACATGTATTCATACAGCTTAAGGTTTTTTTTTTCCTCTTCATTGGGCAATTAGCTGTCAGCCTCCCCATCAAGGACATCTTTGACGTTTCCGTGGTGCAAGGCAGTCTCATCTCATCAGTGCTAATAGCCCTGTTGTTCATGGGTGATTAACAGCTATTGTTTCTGTGTCACTGACCCACCTGCGTGGGCACAGCACAGCCCTACTCTGGGCATGGCATCCATTGGATGCAGCAGAATGGGTTTCAAGACTAAACACCCTAGGACAGCGGAACAGTTCCCCAGAGGCATGTCCGCCCCAAGGAAATGCTCCAATTCACAATCTTATGTTCCATAGCCTCGCATATCCTATATTTAGGCTATCTCATTGATACAGACCCAAGCTGGCTGTGTAATGTAGTCACCATTTTATACTGAAGTTTCCTCAGAAAACTTTCTATATACCCATTCCTCAGGAGAATTCAGCAATAAGGTTGGTTTCAGATAGCTTCAGTCCATCTCAGGACTCATTTATAATCCATTAGTTTTTACCACAGTTTTTACCACACTTAGACTGCTCCAATTGTTTCCAAAACTATTTTCATGCCTTCAGTTTCTTCTTCAATTCTCAGGACTTTTCCAAACCTTTAAGGGCTCTCCAATATAATTCAACATCCTATATTAAGTACCTACTATGTGTAAAATGTGAGTTGAAGTAGAGCAGTGGAATGAATGGAGGGCAGGCACCAGATTCAGAAAGACCTGGGTTCAAGTTCTACTTCTGAAACACACTGGTTGTTTGACAATTGGCCAAGCAGTTAATATACCAGTGCATAATTCAACTCAATGAGATGATAAATTGCAAAACACCTATAGATTTGCATTGGTAAAAGATACTTCCTCCCCAGGAGTCCTCTTTACCAAGGAAATAACAGATCTATACAAACCTTTTTTATTTTAATTGTCTGGGCACTGGATGATATAAAGGTAAAGACCGAAAGGAAGAGCCTCTCTCCTCAGGGAGCTTACCTTCTATTGATGAATGAAATGCAACATAGCAAAACAGGAACATACATTGATGAGTACATACATGTTCACTCGAAAAGAGAGAAGCAAACACTAAAGGGATCAGGTCAGACTTCTTGTAAGAAGTGATCTATCAACTGTGTGAGAAGCTAGAGATTCTCTAAGAGATAGAAGTGACAAGGGACAGCATTCCAAGTGTGAGGGAGAGTCTATTCCAAAACACTGGATAGAGGGAGCAATGTGTCACCAAGAGTGAGTTAGGTGAGATCACTCAGGACAACATGTTGAAGCCAAATCATAAAGTGCTTTAAATGTCAAATAGTAGGGATAGAGAGAGGGAGAGGGAGAGGAAAAGAAAATGAAGAGGGGGAAAAGGGGAGAGGTAACTGACCATTCAATAATTCCAAAAGCTCAAAAAGAATGAGGATTCTGTCCTTCTATGCAGGGATCAAGGTATCTGAAGCAAATCTAAGCAATGAAATAACTGTGGTCTTAGAGTTCGAAACCCTGGGTTAGAATTCCAGCCCTGCTACTCACTCTCCACATGACTCTGGGGAATGAGTTAACCTCAGCTTCTTCCACTGCAAAATGGCAACATCTGTACTACCAGGATTGTTGTGAGGCTCAAATAAAATGATGTATGAAAAGCACGTCGTACCTATAAAGCACTATATAAATGTGGACTTCTTATTCTTGTACATTTGAGCCACCAAGGGTTTGAACTAGACAATAGTTTCTTCCTCCATAAAACTGAGGGGCAATGGGCTATCATAGATAAAATACTGGACTTGGATTTAAATCCCGCCTCAGAAGCCACATTACCCTGGACATGTCACTTAAACTCTCAGTTTCCTCATCCACAAAGGGACAGACTTAGTAACTTCTAAAGTTTCTTCTGCCTCTAAATCTTCAATGACATGATCCTGTCAAAATATGAATGTTGAACTAGGTAATCTCTAAAGTCCATTCCAGCTCTAAACCATATGACACTGAAACAATAATAATTACCTTCATTTTAGAGAGGAGGGCACTAAGACCTAAATCACACAGCGAGTTAAGGCAATGACTGCTTGACTAGAACCTCCCCATCCCCTGACTCTTAGCTTAAGTCTGTGGTCAGTCCCACTACATCAGACCAATGAAAAATAGGAGTGCAAAAAAAAAAAATCAACAGACAACCAAAGATTTAGAACAGGAAAGGACATTAGGTCAAATAGTCCAGCCTCCTCATTTTACATAGGAGGAAACTGAGTCTCAGAGAAAGTAGCTGATTTGCCCAAGGTCACAGAATTAAGTGGCAGATTTTAGATTGGAGTCAACTGGATTCTAAAATCCAGTCCATTTCATTCTACCAACCATGAAGGTTTATACTTTTATGCACTTCCTCTATTAGAGGTACAGAATTGTAACTGGAACCTGTAAATCTCCTTCACTGCTTCACTCTTAGTAGGAAGAAAGTTTCAAGGACTGATTAATATAATGAAATGGGTTGAAGGAGAAATATTTTCAATCTCCTGCAGCACTGGACCTGCTTTTCACTAACTGCACAACACTGGACCAGATGGACCACAGCTTTGCTCTAGGAATGAAAATCAGGCATTATGCTCATTGGTCTCCTAGAAAATAAAATGCTAATTGCAAATCTCTATTTTTAGATTTGACATGCATTTTATTTGGCACTAAGGGCAGTATAAATCCTAAGAATTTCAATTTGCTTTTCCCAGAATCCTAGCACCAAAATAGACCCCAAGAGATCATCTAAACCATTTCTCTAGCTTCAGGCGATATGAAACAAATACAGCATCCTGGGCAAATGAAATCTACTCTTTTCCTTGGAATTATCTGTCCATATCCTCCCTTCCAATCCTTATTCAACACTTTCTTCAAGGTAAAGTTCATAATTCCAACTTTCATTAGAAACCTTGCCTGATTATTCCCATTCCATTCTCATTCATCCTTAATTTTGTATCTTCTACCCCCACCCCTACTTCCATATGCTATCACTTCTGTATTTATCTAGGCCAAGTCAAGTAGACAAGCATTTGCTAAGTACCATTGTGACCTGGTACCATATAATGTGTTGTAGATACAGAGAAAGTGAAAATGAAACAGTCTCTGTTCTCAAAGAATTCATAATCTAATGGGGGAGCGGAAGACAACATGCAAACAAATGATTGCACAATCAAGCTATAGACAGCAAAAACTGAAGATAATCTTGGAGACCAATCTCTTATTCACTGGGTTATATTCTGCTTAACTTTGAATTATTCTCAACCTACTTAGGGTATATTTTTGCCATTTCCTAAATTAGCTTGTGAGTAACCTCAAAGCAGGACCTGAGTATTCAACTTTATTGACACCACAAAGATACTTCCGATCTACCAACTATTCAGTAGGACCTTAATCAATGCTTGCTGCTCACAGAACATGAGCATTAGGAGAGATCTTAAAGATGAACCAGTCCCCTTCTTTTACAGAAGAACCGGGGTAAAGGAAACAATTTTTCTAAGGAGACAGTACTAACAGCACTCTTCCTACTGAACAAGAAGAACGGAAGGAATCCCACTTTCAAGGGCATCCTTAGGAGGGAAATTGCTAACCCTCTTTGGTCACTTATTTCATTATTTATAAGCTCTTTCCATTGATATTCATCAGATCTAATCTCAACCACTTTATAACTTCAATGACCAAGAACCTAGGGCAGTCCAGAATGAAGTTTCCGGTAAATCCTAAGAGGGAAAAAAAACCAAAGTTATTCCACTGTTAATTGTCCTCTTTAAAGCCCTATGGTTCTGACCTGAAGGATATATGGGTAAAAAGTCACTTCTGGGGACAGCTAGGTGGTACAGTGAATAGAGCACCAGCCCTGGAGTCATGAGGACTTGAATTCAAATACAGCCTTAGAAACTTAACACAAAAACTAGCCGTGCTACCTTGGGCAAGTCACTTAACCCCAATTGCCCTCCAAAAAAAAGTCACTTCTGCTAGATCTCAATCCTCACTAACCCCTATCCACTCCAGTGCTATCCTCCAATTCTTTGGTTCCCTCTGGAACAATTTGTTCTTTAATTAACTGGCTGCTAGGTGACCCAGTGGAGAGTTCTGGAGGTGGTCAGGAAGATTGCCATTCAAAGCCAATCTCAGATACTTATTGGTTATGTGACCCTTGAAAAATCATTTCACTTTAGTTTGATTTTAGTTTCCATATCTGTAAAATGGAGAGAACAATAGCATCTATCTCCCAAGAGTTGTGAGGATCAAATTAGAAAAAAATCTTAAAGTGTTAACACAACAAATGTTACCTACTACTATTATTATCAACCAGCTTCCCATATTAAAATTAATTTTTTTAATTTTAAATTTAAATTAAAAGTGGTGGACTTAGTATGACTTGAGTTCAAAATCTACCTCTGCCACTTAATAATGGGTAACCCTGGGTAAGTCACTTAGCTTTTTGAGCCTCAGATGGACCCCTCAGGTACTTTCTAGCTCTACATTTGAGTGAAATCTTATGATCCTTCATATTAGAATTCCTCCTTTCACATTTCTCCCATCTTCTTGAAAACACAGAAACCTGGCTTTCCCCAGAAAACATGGCATCTCTGACTACCTTCCCCAGTCCTAGATGTCCCTTCTTTTGTACATTCTAAGCTCCTTGAGAACATTTCTAGATGCTTCTTCTCTGCCATCACTAAGTAAACTCTCTTCCTTTGAGGCTTTCACCATCCATCTACATCACTGGATGCTGTTCTTGGTTGCTGGCTAAAGAGTTTTCCTGTTGAACCCCAAACTCCTAGTTAGTGACTTCAATATTATCTACTGATATCCACTACAAAACAAACAAGTGACAAACAAAACAACTGACCTCCTAGAATTCAACTTCTTCAACTCCCATAATTAGTAAATTTATACTACTGCAGCCACCCAAAGAGATGGCCAATCCTTTGAGTTCAACATCACCCTTAACTATTCAACTTCCACAATTCAGATTTCTGACATACCTCTCTCTGATTCCTCCATTTTGTGTTCTGCCTCATTCTTCATTCATTCCTCTCCCTTCCCTCCCTCTCAGTCCACCAAAGCTTTTCGGCTCCTTAACAAAAAAACCCTTGCTGTTCACACTTTCAGTTTTCCCTTGTAAAAAAAGGAAAAACAAACAGGCACACAAGCCATAATCCATGGTGCATCACCTCACACCCATAATCCCTCACTTTTCCAACAAAAGTTAGAGGTGCAGTTCCTAATTCTTTCTTTCCAACCAAGACTCATAAATGTATTCTTCATCTACACTGCCATCTTTAATGATTCTATCCATCCCTGCTTCCCTGTCCCTCACTGCCTAAGTTTATCTCCGTAGCATATCTCATATCTGTTTCCTCTCCACAATGTGAATTCAGGCCCTTATCACCTCTTGCCTAAACTGTAGCACTGGCTTTCTTCCTTGTGTCTCTCTTCTGTAAACCATCCCTACATGTAGCTGCCAAAATCATGTTCCGATAGCCCTGCTCTGACGTTGTCACTCCCCTCTAAAGAAGCTCAATGACTCTTTACTTATTCTATAGTGATATACCAAGTCCTCATATTCAAAGGTAAAGTTATTCACAACCTTCCTCCAGCCTCCCTTGCTCTAAATTTCACATGACTCTCCCTCAGCCACTTTACACTCCAGTCACATCACTTTCTGATCCCCATATATGATTTTCCATCTTTCACTACTGTCTTTCACATCTAGAATGCTCCCTTCCTTACGTCCAACTCTTGGCATCCTTACTTCCTTTGAAGGCTCAGCTCATGTACCACAACCTAAACAAGATTTTTTCCTGATTTCCCCCAGGTTTTCCACCCCCCAGGTTTTAGTGCTTTCTGTCCCACCTCTAAAATTACTTGTCATTTATAATAAGACAACAGATTTAGGAGCCAGAAGTGAACTCAGAAATGATCTAGTGCCACTCCTAATTTTAAAGATGAAGAAGCTCAGGGTGGCTAGGTGGCACAGTGAATAGAGCACCGGCCCTGGAGTCAGGAGGACCTGAGTTCAAGTCTGGCCTCAGACACGTAACACAAAATTAGCTGTGTGACCTTGGGCAAGTCACTTAACCCCAATTGCCCTACCTTCCCCCTCCAAAAATAAAAAAAATAAAAAATTACAAAGAAAAGATAAAGAAGCTGACAGGACTTGTCAAAAGTCACTGAATGGATAAGTAGCAGGGTCACCATTTGAAACTGGTCTTCTGACTCCAAACCCAGTGCTTCCTCCATTGTACCACTCATTTGTATGTGTCCTCCAATAGGATGTCAGCTCAGGGTCAGTGGACCCCAATACAAATCACACCTCTGAAGCTTACTCCTGGTGCGACAAGTTACTTACCTTCCCTGGCCTCAGTTTCCTCACTTGTAAAATTAGGTGGTTGCACGAGGTGGTCTCCAAAATTCCTTTTAGTGCAAAGCTATAATCTTATAGGACAGAAATTATTTCGGGTTTTTCTTTTGTATCCTGAGTACTTAGTACAGAGCCTAACACATAATTGGCAATTAATAAATGCTGAGGGGAATAGGAACTAGGATAGGAGTGAATCCCTGATTCCACTGATATAGGAAAATCTCAGTGGGGAACTTTCCCCACCAAAGCAAGTCAGTACTTTCTCTACCACTTCTAGTTTTAGAATGCTGCCTAGAAAACTGAAGCTTAAGTGATTTAATCAGGATCACAGAGCCAACACGCATCAGGAATGGCACTTGTACCCAGGTATTCCTGGCTCTAAGGCCAACTCTATCTACTATGTCATGCCATCTCTCAACAATTTACTGAAATAAATTAATTCTAGAGTCTACTAGAAACTAAACCCTATCAAAAAAAACCTTTCCTCAACTCCCCATCTTTCCCTGCCAGGGCACTTGGCACAAAATTCAGACCTCTGTAAAGAACAAAAGAAATTATTAGACCAGAATCTGGGGAAAATTAAATGTTGGGCTTTTACTCCAGAGCTCTGCCAAGCTGTCTCAAAAAAATGCACTCACCTTTTGGTCTTGACTATATGCCAGGATCCAATCCTCTTGCTTGGGATGGAAAAGTAGGCTCTGGATGTAAAAGTTCAGTCGATACTTTTGATAGGTTGCTCCTTCATCAGAGCTGATCAATAAACTGCTCTCAATCTCTGGGTCTGTGAGTAACATGATCTGTAGGGGTGGGGAAAAAAACAAAAACCAGAAAATCAAACTTACATTGGGAAAAGGAAAGGGATTGAATCAAAGAAACTTTGAAGAGAAAATGACAGACAAAATATCCTTAACTTAAAGTAAACTCAAGACTCCTTCTGTTCCAGCCTCCTTTCAGGCACAACTAGTGACCAGGATATTTAGGCTAGAGGCAGGAGAAGACAATTAGAATGTCATTTCCATTGAGGCCCATAGATAGAAAGCAATTAACCTAAGTCAAAGGGCAAGTTATTGGCAGAGTCAGGAATAGAACCCAGATCTCCTCTCTCCCAGGACTTTCAGAACCACAACATCACATTTCTTTTTGGTGTTTTTTCCACAATTAAATTGCTTTGCATTAACCCTTAAGATCTTTTCACCTCTTTTTCTTCCCATATCAGTTTTTTTTTTTTTTGCAGGGCAATTGGGGTTAAATGACTTGCCCAAAGTCACATGGCTAGTGTGTCAAGTGTGTGAGGTCATATTTGAACTCAGGTCCTCCTGACTCCGGGGCCGGTGCTCTATTCACCGTGTCACCTAGCGCCCCTTCCCATATCATTTTGTCTTTTCTCCTTCTTTGAAGAACAAGCAGATTTGCTGAAGTGGGTTATATGATTTGCATGGGGCTTGGAGGGTGGATTGGAGAGGAATATTTCAAGCCCTATTCAAATGAAACATTCATAAAAAATTTACCAAGCCATACATTATAAATAGAACATATATCAGCCGTAAAAGAAATACAAAGTTTAATAAATGTTGGTCCCTGCTCTCATGGAGCTTACAATTAAAAATGGAAATAATAACATGCACGGTTAACTATACTGCAGAGTAAGTGCATTATAGTCTCTATTCTGGGTATGGTTCTAAACTTAGAGATGTGACAATACACTGTCTTATTTACTACAATTATGGAAACTGTTCTTTGTTTTGTACTTTTAGTAGAAAGACTTCTCTTGGACTGGATTAATAAAGGCATAGTTTCCCTGAATGAGGGAAGTTATGAGCCCATTGTACTTGGCTTTGGTCAGGAAAAGCAAAACAAACAAATAAACAAAAGCCAACATTAATGATGTTCCATTTGGGTTGTGGCGGTTTGGAAAGTGACTGATATACTGAGAAGCGCACCCAAATAATGGTCGGGATGGTGAAGAGCCACAAGAACGTGCCTTATGAAACCATTTGACAAGAGGGCATGTTTAACATAAAGAACAGAAGAATTAGAAGAAAACAAAATAAAAAATATTTGGAGTTAGAAGGGCCCTCAGTGGCCATCCCGTCTAAGTCACACACCAAAAGAAGATCATAGGATCAATGCAGGATTATGCTGGAGTCAGCTCAGACTAGCTCATGAGAGCCAAGTTTTGTTCAGGGTGAACACTTACACATTTTTGGAAATCGGCAAATGCTATAAACCAGGGTCTGATTGTTGTTTTGTTGGTTGTTTACACATAAGAAGATGTGATGGAGAAAATGTTAATAGTTCAGTAAACTTAAAAGTGTATTATGCATGCATTCCCCTTCCCCCATGCAAGGAAAGTCAGCTGCTAAACATCTAACAGCATACCTCAATATCTTTCCCACTATAATATAGCCACCAAGTGGTCATCCAGTTTCCTCCTAAAGATATGATAGCTGTCTTAAAAAATATGTGCAAAGCTGTCAGGTTGAAAAGGAAATGAATTTGTTTTACTTGGCCCTAGAGGGCAGATCTAGTTGCAAGAGGGAGAGTTATAGAGAAGTTGATTCATGTTAAAGACAAAAGCTCTTTACTAAGAATGTGAGTCACTCCAGAGTGAATTGGGATGCCCAGAAAGAATCAGGGTCCCCATTTTTGTAAGTCTTCAAGCAGATGCTTTAAGATTATTTATTAATGATGTTATAGGGACTAAACTCAATTACTCTGAGGCCTAATAGACCTCTTGGAACCTACATTTCTGTGGTTTTTCCCCTCCCTGTGCCCAGAAGGTATGTACATAAAGTGAATTACCCCTTTTCTCACAGACAACCCTTCTTCTTAATTGTGATCATTGGTGCACCAAAATTTAGTAGGGAATTACATATTGTCTTATATTGTTGTATACTATTTGCTTATGCTTGTTCTATAGTCTTGTCTGTACAACAAAATTGTCGATTTTTCAGGAGCAAAATACATTTCTTCTACTAATTTAATATTTTCTACAGTGGCTTTCATAGTGTTAGGCAGCTGACATCCTTATTATGCACAGGAAAAATAATTGGTTTTATGTTATGATTTTGGTGGAGGTCCCAATCTCTACTCGTCTCTCCACATAATGTCCCAAATTCCAGATTCCAGACACATCCCTTTGATTGAGAATTAATTCCCCCCTTGTAAGCAAGAAGGAAGTAGTTCTCAATCATTTTTGCCTTAGTGTAAATGAGCTGAACTCCTCCCCAGGAAGGGGAGGGAAAAGGAGGGAAGAGAACAAGCATTTATTAAGTGTCTACTCTGTGCTAGACTGTTCTAAGAAGTTTAAAAATATGTCATTTGATTTGCACAACAACCCTGGGAAGTAGGTGCAATTATTATCCCCATTTTACAGTTAAGGAAACTGAGGCATCCAGAGGTTAAATGACTTTCCCAGAGTCAAATAAGAAGCATCTGAGGCTACATTTAAACTCAGATTTTCTTGACTTCAGCTTCAATGCTCTGTTCACAGCAGCACCTTAACTGGCTCCAGCTGCTCCCTGGGACCAGTCAATGATGTAAGGCAAGGGATGTAGAGAGATGATACTGAAAAAGGAGGTAAATAGCAAGCCTTGACTAATTTCTAATTTTTCTTAAGACTGGTCATGGCTGAACACAAAGGTTATTAACTGTTTGACAGTGTAAATAGAGACCAATTGTATCCGGGGGAGAACATTCCACCAGTTAACTCAGCAGCTGGTTTCAGGATCTAAGTAGCCTTTGGATTAAGCACTGCCTCCTAATGGCTAACCCCAATTCTCCAGGGGGCTGTTTCATGGCATTTCTTCTTGGCCTGTTTATTCTGCATAGCGTCTGTCTGTCACGGTGAATCTGTTTCAGCCTGTTGGCTTAAGAGCAGTGTTAAAGGCTCTGGGCTCAGTGGACTGTGTTTAACACACTCATTAAAATAATAACCAAAAAATGCTACCACTTGTGCATATTTGACTGATAAAAATCTTCATGTGGAGTGGGAATAGTCAGAAGTGATAAAGCACATGATTGACTGACTGGAAGGCATGATTAGCAGAATGCAGGAAAGCTAGGCATGCCTGGCTGCCTACAGAAATACAGAATCATAGATGATTAGGGTTGGGAGAGTCCTTGCAACCATTTTTGAAGGAACCTTCTCATTTTAAAGATAAAGAAGTAAGTGCCAGCAAGGTTAACATCCACTAAGAAATTTGCTATGACCTCCAACTCAAAGTGAACTAAGTGAAATTCATTACCTTCCTTCCAAAATGGCCCATGCCTTTCCCAAAAGTCCCATTTATGTAAATGCCACAAACATTTCCCCAAGAACCCATAATTAGAACCCTTAACTTGTTCCTGATCCATTAGACACCAGAAAATGCTAAATGTTTCTTGGATCAAGATATTTCATAATGGGTTAGATTAGTTTCTCCATAGGCCATGCAGAACATGCTGCTAGTTTTACAACAGGTAAAGGATTGGTAAGGGGGGGAGGGACGGGTGCTACCATTAAGTCTCTTTTTCCTCTAATTTTATGCCTCTAGAAATTGTTGATAAAACGCTGCTGCATCATTGAGTCTCCATGAGTCTGCTTTTACTCAGTGGAAATGTAACCCTCAAGCAAGTCTCTAAATGTATGGCCTATTTTGGTACTCATGACTTCTACCCCATCTACTTATGAACTGGCATGCAGTGTGTTTGTTTCGGAGAAGGATGAGCAATGTGCCTAATGTGTGGCTATATGAAGAGAAATCATTGCAGTCACGGGGTTAAAGATTACCAGCCAAGGACACAGACTATTCCAGAAAGAGGAAGAAGAAAAAGGTGGGGGAAGGGAAGCAATGTCATAAAAAGAGCATCACACCAGGCACATTCAGAGCTTTCAAAAGCATTTGGAGGCAATCGTATTAAAAACTCGGGATAGTTAGTGTCATAGTGTAAAATGTTACGCTGTCACCGCAAATGGCACATGTGGCTCATATATAAGACAAGCTCAGCCGGAGCCGTGTTTATGTTTTCCAGGATGAATTTAAAGCATTGTCCATGTTTTCCCACCCCCTCCTTCTCCAGCAGCAGGAAAGCAGAAGAGTAGTGTGGGTGTCAACTCTGTGGAAGGCAAGATGGAAAACACACCAAGGAGCTAGGAACTTTAATTACCTTTCATTCCATAGTCCAATGACAATATTGCTCTCCAGTAATAAATTCTCACCAAGTTACACGCCTCTCTCTTGTACTCACTAGGCAACCATTGTCCCCTCACTGACTGACTGTCACAAAGACAGACATCAGGTGATCTGCTAAGTATAAACTCACACGGCTTCATTAAAATCTATCGCGCACATTAAGCAAGGCCATTTAGATGTCTCCTAAACTAGCAGGCATACATCCAGAAGATTTCATATTTGCTAGGATATAAAAGCTGTCATATTTTGAATAACGAATATGCCATCAAATGATCATATTGTTTTGTTTCTCAAACCACAATTAACAATAATGTATAACAACCTTTCCCCACTACTGCCAAAAAGTAATTTCCATGATAATATGAAAGGGCTCAATTTTATAGAGCACCTATTGACTGAGACAAGGTGAATTTTTCTTCTCTCTATTTCTGTATTTCTCTTTAAGCATGCCCTGTTCCTATCTCTTCTAGCATCTACAAATCTCATAGTAAAATATTAATCATGCCATTCCTGGCCAAACAGTCCATGCAAATCAAAACCCTGGGGCCTACAGAATATCTCCCAAATTATATTGCTTTCTATCCTGGGAATCTGCTGCTACTGATGTCCTGATAAATGCAGCTGTGTCTATATGATGTCAAACATCCAGGTAAAATTGGAACAGAACAGTCTGGTTGACTAATTTTTTCTAAGTGTTGAGTTATTTGACACTTCACAGATAAAATGTCTTAGATAATTCAACTCAGGTTAGTTCTTTGCCTTTCTCTGAATGATGTCTGTATAGGTACAAAAAGTTCCATAAAGTCTTTAACAGCAGCCTGAAATATCAATGGGCATCTGACATCCTGGAAAAATCAGTGAAATCTTTCCTCTTCCCTTTACTTTCTTCTTCCTATTATGACTGACTAGGTGGGTGGGGATGTGGAGAATCTGTACAGAGCAAATTTGAGTCATTCAGTGGTTCATTTCAAAAGGTGCCCCCAATCAATCAGCCTGTGTTCAGTAACACTGAATAGGCCATATTCCAAGAGGAAGGACCTACACAAAACATTCTGAGTTCTTCATTCCCTAGTGGAAACGCAGCTACTCTTTGGACAGCTTAGAGCAACACCCCACAAATTCACAGTCAGGCAATTTGATCTGGGCTGAGTGGAAGATAACCTTCCTATTTTCCATGAAGAAAGAACCTGTAAAGAAAACATAAGTCTAGTGCCCTATCTGTTCTTTTTCAAAAAACAAACCCTTTATTAAGACTTTATTAGATATTGCCTGCATACAAATATTAATTGCCAATTAGCCTTCCCTATTAAATGAAATAGGCCTGGCAGGACTTCTACTGGTAAAAACTTTAGAAGGAATTATTAGAGTTTTTGTTACCTTCTTCAAAAATTTTAAAAAGTTAAAAGTATTTTACAATTCACACTTTTCAACTATTCAAACAAATTCGTTCTCTTCCAGCATGATTCAACTCCCATAACTCTCTATAGTAACAATTATTATTATATTTGGAGCTTTTCAATACTTGAATATTTTTTGACTATACCATAAATCCAGGTACTGAACCAATAGGACTTGACTACAGAGTTAACAAAATCTCTGAGACTCTAGTCCTTTTTTTATTCCTGACTTTTTCTGAATACAGAACCTCATTTCCTTACAGTTTCACCTTTTAAATGGCACACAAGAAAAAAAGTGTTAACTTGATGAAGGATCTGGACTCCAGTTCCAGATCTGCCACCATTTAGAGATTCCACTTTCTCCGATCCTCCATTTCCTCATCTGTAAAATGGGAATAATGATGGCTAACCTATGTTTTTATCATAGCATTGTGAGGACCAAAAGAAACAATGAATGGAGAGGATTTCATAAGCTATAAAGTGCTATGTCAACATAAACTTTTTTATTTATACTATTTTTGAAGTCAATGCGAACAAGGTTTTTCTCTGAGATAGGGAGGGTGTAGACAAGTTGAAAATGCACCTTCAACCAGGTAAGGTTATTATTCTTTGCTTGGATCAGTTCACAAGTCATTAGAATCAGTTTACTTATGCCTTGCACAGTGTGCAAATGCTGCTCTCACTGAAGTTTTAGATGAATTGTTTTTTATGGAAAGTCAATAATGGCGACAGAGTCTCCACACCCAAAGTAAGAGCATCCATTCATCACCGGCTGCAGGAGAAAGAAGCAACTTTGTTTGCTTTTCAAGAAAGTGATAAATGAATATGAAATACAATTTATAGATCTCAAATACATAGCCTTTTCTTTTTCTACTTTCTTTTCATTTTTTTTATGTGTTGTTCTTTCAGCTCAATTGACAGCAGGATGTCTTTCAAAATCAAGCACAACTTGCCTTTGTCTGACTTTTTCCAAACATAACAGCATGGGCTTATAGCATCTGAGTGTATGAATGGTGAGGGAAACTATTCTGATGACTCCAGAGCAAAACAGGGACTCTGCTTTGGGCATCTGTCACTTAATGTCCTGGAATACCGTCTCTCTGAGATGTCTCCCTTCCCTGATTAATCCCATTCTGCCTAAGATTTCAGCTCTCAGCATTCACCCCTACATGTATTACAGCTCAGAAAGTTCCATCTTCCTTCCTTTTTACACAAAGGTTCTCTTTGACCTGATACATCATCCCAGCCCTTGTGCATGCAGCTGTGTGGCCTTTCCATCTATGTCTAGGTTAAAACTGGCATCTTTGGGTGTTAATCAACAGGCAGACTGGATTATAGCTGTCTGATTTGTTCTGTGCTATCTTAACCCCATTCCAGGTGCAGACAGGCACATAATAAGGACTTTGGATGATGATAAGAGTGAAATGGGGGAAAACAAAACAGCAATAGTAGCAATCTGGGTCCCCATCTATCAGTTCATTTAAACAACACAGAAAACATTTTCCATCTATAAACAGCCTAAGTAGCTATTTTGCAAACCTTTGGTCTCAAAATTTAAAAATGAATTAAACAAAATGTAAGCCGAGTGAACGAGTAATTTTCTGACCAGAATGGGCAGGAAGTTGACTAATCCTGATGCGTGCTGAGCATTAATATTTCTCATCCTAGGCAACGGGGAGGAGGAGCACTCTTTGGGCCTATCAGCTGGCAGATGTTTGGAGGACAGCAGTATAGAAAGTTAGAGACTGTCCCATAATAACAACTGAAAAGGAAATCAGTGAATACAGAGAACTGGAGAGTATATTATTGCTTAGTGATTTCAGTTGTGTCTGACTCCTTGTGACCTCAATTTTTTTTTTTATTTCTGGATTTTGTTTGTTTGTTTCTTTGTTTTCTGGCAAAGATATGCCATTTCCTTCTTTAGTTCATTTTACAGATGAGGAAAGTGAGGCAAATATGGTTAAGTAATTTGTCCAGGATCACACAACTAGTGAGTGTCTGAGGTTGGATTTGATCTCAGGAATATGAGACTTCTTCACTCCAGGTCTAGCACTTTAATAAGTGTGCCACCCAGTTGCCCCATATACTGTATTAGGATGGTCCAATCCTGGAGAAGAGTGAACTCAGGGAAACAATGTGGTACAGTGAAAAGAACAAAGCCTATGTAATCAGAGGACCTAGTTTTAAATACTCTACTGACACAAGTTACCTTGGGCAAATCACCTATGAAAAAGACCTGTGAAACCAAACATACTTTATACAGTCCATATTGTTTACTACTAAAGATGATCACTCAAAACCCCAAAATCAGAAGAGCCAGAGTAAACGGGTTCCATATAGTAAAAGTTGCTAAAAATTGCAAACACTTTGATACAAGAATTCCTTGAAACTGTTATCAAAAAACAAATAAGCAAAAAAAAATCCTCCTTTCTAGGGATTTCAGCTTGAACCATCCATTGAGTGTTCATTTAACAAAAGAGCATTGAAGAGTACCCAGATATACCCAGATAGTCACTAGAGCTTCTGCCTCACTTGGAGAATCAGAGGTGATGATTCCTAGCTCCTGAAATCACTACATTTCATGAGCCCTGAAACTTTCTGACTGTATAATTTGGCATATTGGCTAACGCATGGTAACTGCTGAAGCCTTGAAAATGTTTACTTCCCAGACCACATATTATGCTCCAACCCCTACCAGCTATCCTGTCAATGTGTATTCTCTTTGTCACAAGTTGTAACTGGCTAAGTGCACATTCAGTGCTGTCCATGCCAATTCAGAAATGACTTATAACAGATGCCCTGATGATTGATGATAAAGACTGGGTAATTTGAAGAAGAATGGGGGGAGGCATATTTTCTGGCGTGCCTTTATTTTTCCATACTCCATGTCACAAGATGCCCTCTGTGGTTACAGAAACATTTATGTTCTAAATGTCCCATGGTGGTCATGAAGATGAAGACAAAGATGAAGGAGAAGGATAAAGAGGAGAAGGAGGAAGGAGAAAGGGAAGGAAGGAAGGAAGGAAGGAAGGAAGGAAGGAAGGAAGGAAGGAAGGAAGGAAGGAAGGAAGGAAGGAAGCCATTATTTTAACCAGGCTTTGCATAAGCATTTTTTTTTAATCTGAACAAGTGTTCCTATTTTTTATTCAGAAAATAAGAACATGATGTCTAATGCTCTACCAGTTCTTCCTCCCAACTTATCACTTCTAAGCCTTGGGAAATGGTGGGTCAGGAATATAATATTATTTGCCTTATAACAAGACTATACAGAGTGAAGTGATATAATGGTTGTTGACTGTTGTTTAACATTAAGCTATTGAGTCTGAAACAGTCTGAAACATGTTTTGTTTTGTTTTGTTTTTTTAAAACCAAAGGTGAGGAGAAGGCCCTCGTTGGTTCTAATTTTTGTTTTCTCAAGAATCATGAGATGTTTTGAAGAATCTTTACACATTCTTCAAAAGACCATGTTTTTCATCTGTTCTTCAAGGAACTAAGATAGAAATACAATAGCTACTCCATGTCCATCAAGGAAGCCAATAAGGTTCAAGTGGTTTGGGGGCACCACAAAAAAAAAAAAAAACATGAACAAAGCTGTTCAAGTTAACAGAAAGAAATGTCTTCTACATTAAGTATGGCCAGTGTGACTAAGTTAATAGCCAAACTGTCCAAATGGTCATTCACCCTCGCAGAGTGGCTATTACTAGACTAAAACTAGGAAAAGATCACAAAAAGACTCTTCAGTACAATGTCAAATCCTGACAGATAGGAAAGGAGAAAAACAAATAAAAAGATGAAACTGTTCATAAAGATAAAACCATTCAAAGATGAAATCTCAAGATTTGAGAAAAAATACACATTGTAGAATTGTAATTAAACTGCTCAAATAAAAACAAAATACAAAATGGTCTCTTTGTCTACACAGCATGTCCATAACTGCAGCAAAGAGAGGAACCAGTTGGTTACTTCAAGAATATACATGTCTTTAAAATCCCAGAGTTGTTGTATATTTTCACCTCAACTTTAATATGAATACATCACTTTGGTTATCACAGACCCTAGTATCACAGTTCTCGTGATCACACAGCTCCCTAAAGATCTCTAAATGCCAAGAGGTTATTATTGTCTTAAAATCTTAGCTGTTATCATGAAAGAGTCATGATGCTGGGAGAAACTGACTTTGTTCGTGGGAAAGTTTACAGAAAATGATGTTCATTTAATGATAAGACATCCTTTTAGCACAATGGCAATGATAAAGTGACATGGTTTAGCAAGGGAAAGAAATAGGAGAAGAGGGGAAATGGCACAGGGAGAGACAGAGAGGGAGGGAAGGAGAGAGAGGGAGAGAGAGGAAAGAGGGCAGGAGAGAGATGGAGAAAGGAAAGGTAGGGAGGGAGAGGGAGATGGAGAAGGAGATGAAGAGAGAGAGGAAGAGGTAGAGTGATGTTTACCTATCATTAATTTTGAATATTGGGATTTGGAAATGGGGAAAAGTTGTTTTTTTTTTTTTGGCAAAGAGTAAAAGTTGGAAAATTGGTTTCAGGGGTTTGGAAAAAAATCAACTTGAAAAAAAGCAGAAGGTTAGTAATTTGCACTAATGACAAAGAGAACCAGTAGCAACAAACCCATTTGGAAAATTAGTAAACAGAATATGCCCATATACAGTATCTGAGACTGAACTTTCTTCATCATCTTGACAAATGTATTTTAGTTTCACTTACTTATGCTAATACTTTGTGGTAAACTGACAAATATAACAAAGAATATCAGGGAAGATTAATGAAGCCTCAGCAAAAGGAGACCTCACTAATGTACTTGGCTATTAAAGCTTTCCTGAGAAGTATGTGGAGACCACCAGGGGTTTCAGCAGAAACAGGATTTGCAGATTAGTGGAGTGTGAATCACTGAATTACCTCAGCTCTACTGCAAAGCTTTCAGCCAGAAGGTAGGGAGAAGGGAGGCAAATCTAGGGAAAAAATTTCACTCCTCTTAGCAAGAAAATAATTTTCACAGTTCCCCTCAATTATTTAATGATAGGCAGTGATCAAATGGTTTCTAAAAGACAGAAAATTGTGAATAAGTTTAATTTAGTTGTCTCCCAATGAGATTGCTGGTTCTCTTTTAAACTTCTTTTTCCTCTATCAAATACAGCCTTATTTAAGTAGGTAACCATCTTTTGTTCAATAATATTTGCTTTAGGATGCTGATGCTTTAATTAAAGAAGCTTCTATACTGTCTGAAGACTTGATTTTAGTAGCTATATATCCTGGAAACAAATATCTAGGAAGTTGACTTATAAGTTCAAAGGAAGAGCATGCTTTCTGCAGTCAGTACGATCTAATTCAAATCAAGAGGATAGTTCCAATGGTATATAAATAAGTATCCCCTAGAAATTCCAATTAGTGGTCATTTAACTTTTGCCTCAAGACTTGCTGCGACAGGGAACTAATTGCCTCCCAAAAAATACTGTTCTACTTTTGAACAACTGTTAGGAAATATTCTTTACATCAAGTCTGACCTTTTGCAACTTCTATCCATTTGTATAAGTTCTGCCCATGGAGGTAACCTCTAATCTACATGACAATCCTTCATATAGTTGAAGACAGTTATTCTGTAGACCTACTGAGTCTTCACTTTCTCCCAGGTAGCAATGCTTCCTTTCAAAAAATTATGTTGTATTTATTTATATATTATATTTACATATATATGTATATACACATATGAATCTGTGTACTATAAATCTATATGTGGAGAAAGAGAGAGCAACATATATGTATGTATCAAGACACAGTATGGCACAATGGATATGGCTGGCCATAGAGTCTCTATAATTACAATGTGTATAGTATCATCACAGTGGGTATTATGATGTGATATGAATGGTGAAAAGTGAATTGTCACATGGCATGTCACAATATATTTATCACCCCTTAGATGGGGCATGCTGTCACCCACTACTCTCTGAAATGTCTGGATCATTCCAAACTACTCTAATACTAGAAGGTCTATTATATGAGACATGAACTATGGTTACACTCCAACTCTCTCAAGGTGCTTGCATTATCCCTGTCGAAATGAAATGCACTTCTCCACTCACCACTGTAGACTTTGAGCCTCTATCCAATTGCATTTTCTAGCTACACAACCATTTATAAAGTAGCATACCTACTCAGTGCAGTTATATAACTGGTTGCTCTTAATAGTATCCAGTTATTTTAAGATTTTAAATACAACTATTTATTGTTAAAAAGACAAAATAAATTATATATGTCAAATCAAATTTTAATGTATCATACATTAATATTTCAGTCAATATACCAATATTAAGATGTATCACAATATAAATGAAAATTTGATTTACACTTTTGCATCCATGTACTCAATATCTAGGGTAAAGAGCTTTCTGACTCATGACTCATTTATAACTTAAAAGTGACAACTCCCCCAAACTTCTCCTATTAAATATATAGGAAATTTTTAATCAAATCTCAGTCACCAAAGGTTTATATTATTTCATATTTTTTCATCTTTAGTCTTAAGTCATATATATGCAAATGATTAGGGTACCATAATCCTTTTATCTCTAAAGATCAGTTATTGATTTGGTATCTCCTGACTGGTATTTTTTTAATACTATTTCTCCAGTTTTAAATAAACTACATCTCTTTTTCTATTCCTTTAGAACATCAAGTTGTTCCCACACAAGCAAGATCTCTATCTAAAATAAATACAAGAGGATTTGAGTCTTCATGTTTATATAGCACTTTTTATTTCCGAAACTGCTAAAATTTAATCTTACACTGAGTTTTCCCATATACCCATTAGCAATTTTTATTAAAACAAATATATTTTCCCATTCATGTTAAATATCAAAATATTCATTTTAAACAGTAACAATTTTTGTCCTTTGACAACCAATATAAATCTTTCCTTTATACAAAAGGACTTTTTTTTTGTCCCTTTCATCATTAAATTCCTAAGCATAAAAAAGAAACTTAATAGAAAAGCATATGGTACACCTGAAAATCTTATGTTAATTTCCCATCTCTGATATATACATAGTAGTGACATGAAACTGGGCAAGTCACTTAAACAATCAGTGATCTATGCATCTCTCTAAGACTAAGCTGTATAGAATACATTAGCATAAACTGATATGGAGAGCTTTCTCAAAAGAGTAATCCCCGTACCAGCAAAATCATTGGTCAACTCCCTATTCCAATATATGTATCATATAAGGATAGTCAAGCAAAACAAATTCCCCACATCAGTCATATCCATATGCATACTGGTCCATCATCTCTCTCTCTAGAAGTGGGAAGCTTTCTTACTTATTAAATGATAGATGCACTCTTAGATTACCCTTCCTAATTAAAACATTATGGTTCTATTTATTAGTAAGTTTAGGGTTAGTAAACAAAGGATGTTATGTGATTGAATACTGAAAAACAAACAAAAAAAAACTTATACTTAAAACATCCAAGAGTGTGTGGTCCTATTGGTGAAGCTGTGAATTGATCCAACCATTCTGGAGAGCAATTTGGAACGATGCCCAAAGGTCTAAAAAAGTGGCACAAACCCTTTGATCCAGCAATACCACTTCTAGGTCTATATAGCAAAGACATTAAAAAAATGGGAGGGGGAACTATTTGCAAAAAAAATATTCATAGTGGCTCTTTTTGTGGTGGTTAGAATTGAAAACTGAGGGGATGCCCATCAGTTAGGGAATGAGTAAACAAGCTGTGGTATATTATTGCGATGGAATATTATTGTACTATAAGAAATGAAAAGCAGGATAATTTCAGAAAAACCTGGAAATACTTACATGAACTGATGCATAGTGGAGTGAATAGAACCAGGAGAACATTGCATACAGTAATAGCAATATTTAGTATGATGAAGAACTCTGAATGACTTAGCTATTCTCAGCAATGAAATGATCTAAGACAATCCCAAAGGACTAATGATGAAGAATACAATCCACATCCAGAGAAAGAACTGATATTGATTGAATATAGAATGAAGTGTGCTATTTTTCACTTTCTTTTTTTTCTTTTTTCTTTTATTTGAGCCTTCTTATACAATATGACAAAAGTAAATGTTTTACATAATTGCACATATTATATATATATATACATATATATATATATATCTGATTACTTACCATCTAGAGAGAGAGGAAAGTAGGAAGGGAGTGATAGAATTTGGAACTCAAAACCTTATATAAAAATGTTTTTTAAAATTATTATTAAAAATGTTTTTTTTTAATTTAAAGTATGTGACCTAGAAAGAATGAGTTAAACTCTCTATATGTGTATATACATATTTGTGTGTATATGTATCTATATACATACATACATACATATATATACATACATACATATATATATAAATAATATCCAAATCACAATTTAAATTGTAGAGCAACAGATAAGTCAGATGTTCAAGGTGTGCCCAGGTTAGTGTCGTGCATGAAGCCCAAAGGAGAAATCTCATAATTCTGTCTTGTGAATTACAGCACAACTTCTCACTGCCCCTATTCATTTTGATGTTGCCTTGTCCTTTTTTTTCCCCTCAAGAGCATATAATGGAGGAGCCTCTTTGCTCACAACACAGCACATCCCATTGTGGTATAAACTATCCAGAAATGCTGATATTGATACATTGCTTCATATATATCTCTAGAGATAGAATAGACCTCAGAAGTCACCTAGTCCAACCTTTTCGTTTTAAAAAATAGGGAACTGGGGCCTATCAATGTTATGTGACTTGCCCAAGTAAAGAAATGAGTAGGATTTGAACCCAGATCTTCTGTCTCCAGTCAGTTCTCTACTGCACCTTACTTTCTCTAGTAAGTGGTTAAATATCAAGGCTTGTTAAATTCAACTGAATGTGGTGTGAGCTTGTCAGTTACTTTACATCATCTTAGCTTCTTTCTCTGTAAAATGTGGATAACAATATTTGTAGTCCCTATCCCACAGAGCTGGGGAGAGAAAAGTACTTTGTAAATCTTAAAGTTATGCTTAAATAGGAGATGCTATTGATATTGTTATTTCAGGAGAGGCTCTTAAAAGAAATTCCCCTATCTCCAGGTGGCCTTGAGTTCCAAGAGGAAGGTCATATATAACATCCAGAGGACTGCATATCTTACTGCCAATATGTGCAACCAGCTCAAATTTGACCATTCCCAGACTAATCTGAAAGCATTCAGAATTTTATTTTGTTCAGTTGATTTTATTTATATTGTCCTGCTGTTAATAAAGATAGCAGCATGCAAGGGAACTCTCAAGAGTTCACATTGTGAAATAGGATTATCAGAGGACCTATTCCTTTGGAACTTCAGAAATAAACTTTCCTGTCATGGTTAATGTCGATGGTGGGCTGACTGCATATTCAGAGATATTGTTATTTACAAAGTTGACAAGTTGGCTGATCTTGATTTAGAAAATGTTCAGCCCACATGAGACCTTTCTTTAATCCAGATTTGGATCCCTCTGAATGTGTTAAAAAATATATTACAGTCACCCAGCACCACCGGGTATCATGCAATATAGGTGGATTTTATAGATAAATAAAGTTTACTCACTTTGGTTTAAGCAAAAGAACTTTGATTTTAAGTGCTAAATAATTTTGAAAGGAAAATTTTTAAAACTATTTTGTGCTCTCTCCTAAAGTCACCTACTTTCTTAAAGAAATTATAATAGGAATGATGGGCCACATGACCAATAAGATAAAAAGTAGACTTTCCAGTCACCAATAAATACCAAAAACTCCTCAAAAAGATAAAGTATTCACCAGAGGCAATTACAGCTATCTCCAAAGGGCACAACACCAAGAAGCCTGCCAAGGTAACAGTCTTATGAATGAACAACAGAAGACACTAATCCTTAACATGCTCACTCAACACCACTAATAGCAGTTTCCTTATTCTGGCATCAAGTACAAGTAGATCAAATAGCTCATGCCATGGGACCTACTCATTAATTTCCCTGCTACTACTGTGTTTTCTGCCTTCCCACCCTGCCCTTGTTCTCACCCCACCATTATTTAGAAACAAGGAGCAGATCACAACTCTGTCCATCCAGTTGGAGAGGAGAGGAAGGAATAGGAGGAAAGGGTTTTTCTGTGTCTGGAGTGGCCAGGATCAGTCAGAGACCTAAAAAAAATAATTGAGGAATTTGAGGCAGGGGAAAAGTGAATGCAAAGACTGAAGAAAAGGGGAATGACCTACAGCTGAGATTAGTACTGTCCCCTCCAAAATCACTTGGGGCTGGAACCAAGGCTGGGGAAAAGAAAATCCCTAAATTGGAAGGATTCTGAGTCACCTTTGAGATCCAGAACATAGAATACTACTACTATAAACTAGTGAGGAGTCAGAAAGTGATAGGGAAAGAGGAAAACAAATCAATGAATGGATGAATACATACATATATGTGTATGTGTATATGTATGTATGTATATACATACAGATAGATATAGATATATATGCACATATGTATAACTATATATATATCATTTCAAGTGAAGTATCTTTGAAATTAATATAACTTTCTTTTAACAAATATTAGAACTATAAGAATTTGGAATGGGAAATAATATTAAGAGAGGATAACCCTTGGATCATGTCTGAAAAAAAATAACTGAATCCAGAGAAGGATCAGGTCCTCTCTGGAGCCTTTGTTTCCTTTCCTCAGAATTCCCCACTAATGGTCTCCATTTAATGTGGATTAGTGCTCAGGTCAGAGTTGGGAGAGCTGGTTCAGATTTTTTAAAAAATTCAATTAGACCTTCTGTTTAGCCAGTGGTAGCCTTATTAACACCAAAGCATGCAGGCCTGAGATTCAGCAAAGATCTAAACAAAGTCATTGATATAGGACAAGGACCTGACTTATATAGCCAGAAAGCTATAGAAAGAGATCATAGAAGTGGGGAAAAGACCCATATGTACAAAAATATTTATAGCAGCTCTTTTTGTGGTGGCAAAGAATTGGAAATTAAGGGGGTGCCTATCAATTGTGGAATGCTGAACAAGTTGTGGTATATGCATGCTATGGAATACTATTGTGCTATAAGAAACAAGGAGTAGATGGACTTCATATTTACCTGGAGAGGCTTATACAAACTGATGCTAAGTGAGAAGAGTAGAGCCAGGAGGAATTTGTACACAATTACAGACACAACATATGTGTGACAACCAACTTTGATAAACTGGACTCTTCTCAGCAATCCAGAGTCATAAGTAAACCCCAAAAGACTCATGATGGAGAGAGATGTTTACATCCAGAGGAAGAACTGAGTTTGAACCCAGACTGAAACAAACTACCTGCTCTTTTTCTTTTTCTTGTTTATTTTTGTTTCCTCTTTTCCATTGCTCATTCCATCTGTTACAATCCTTCTTTATAACCTAATGTCTAAAGTGAAAGTATTTACAGATACTGTACTTGATTGTATG